>NW_027071825.1:1210000-1810000 GCF_038088225.1 Cyrtonyx montezumae | reverse complement strand
AATAGGATGCTTGCTCAGAACTCCAGTGCTGCTCACACCCCGGGGGACGGCTTTGTGCCTTCCTACTTTGGATCCAAAATCACGGGGGCTGATAGGAGTTTGAGTGGCAGTGATCTGTAGCCATGCAAGAGGGAGGAAGGGATTTTTGGAATTGTTATTGTAGGCAGCATTAAAGCAAGAGGCACAGGAAAAAACACACTGCTTAGGGATAAAGGAAGATGTGATGTTTCTGTGCCACTTTCTCAAAATAAGACTTAAGTAGTAATGAAACCCAGCTGCCTCTTCTCAGAGCGCCAGCAAGGAGCAGGCTGGTGCAAAGCAGATGCAGGCAGGAAACTCAGGGCAGCCTGCTGGGGGTGCTGTGGATGGTTCCCTGCTCCATGCAGGACAGAGAAGAGCTGCAGGAAGAGCTGAGCTTGAATCTCAGTTCATCCATTCAGCCATGAATTTTTAACATTCTGCTTTGGGTTGCTTTGCTTCAAGTGCATTCTGCATCTCTCTGATGCACCTGGAAGACGGCAGTGCCACTTCCTTCCACTCCTTTGCCTTGAAATGAGAGGAGTGCTTTGAAAACTCTTATTTTCTGATGTATTGGGGAACTTTGCTGGCACGAAGCCTAACATTATGGCTAATGAACTTGGACTGCATTGCACAAGTTCATCAAAGTGATGTATCTGTGATTCAACTAGAAAAGAGGAGGAGGAGAAGGAAATTTTAGAACCATTATACGAGAGCCTGATTGTCAGAAGAGCCCAGAGGATGAAGGTCCTTCCAGGTCATTTCTCCAAGTTAACATTTTCTTCCATCCCTGAAGTTCAGACCAGAAAATAAAGCGGTCTGAGTTACTACCAGAAATATTCCCCTTTTGCTGCCTGCTGGTTTTGCTAAGAGCCTGTGAGAAGTGCAGCAGGGAAGCCAAACAAGTTAATATGGGGCCTTGGTGGTGCAGATTGCAGTGTGGCCACAGGACACACCTCTGAAACCAATCTATTCATAGTAAAATGCCACTGGATGCATCTGCCTCCGCTAAAATGATTTACCACTGTGGTGATTCATGAACTGAGCTTTGCCATATGTTTTGCTGCTCACATAGTTTTGGGAGAATGGAAGGGAAATTCATGTTTTTAGCACAGAAGAGAGCTCTCTCCATAGCAAAGAAAAAACTGCTTTTGATGAATATTCAAGTATAAGAAAATGAATTCTATAGCAGCACATAAGGTTGTGCCATAATAGTCCCACCAAATAGTCCTACTAAAAGCCTGCTTTTATAAGCTGAAAAATAGCACTAAGGGTCTAAAAGAAATATCCCTGTTGATCATAGCAACAGTTTGCTGAAGTGTAATGAGGTGGCAGCTGATCTAGTTAGGGGCACATGTCATCTCTTATTGGCTCTTCAGATCATGCTTTGTGTATGCATAGATAACAAAGCGTGATCTGGTCTATCTGAGGAACGTTTATGATACCATAGAACCTCAAGTATTATTTGTACGTGGATTTCAGATGGCATTGTCTGTATCTGACAGCCTTGTCTATGTAAATGATATTAGGCACTAACAGAGAAAAACTATGATTATGCTCTTCCTTCATCTGTAAAGTAGTTTAAATAGCATCATTCCAGTCTGAATATGTAATTTGGCATTAAAATCTCATAACAGGATTACCCCATCACTCAAAGACCCTGCAAGAATAATTGTAGAGGAAGTTATTTATATGGAGAAGCCAAGACACTTGTGCTTTTTATGGGCAGATAATGGAGACTGAAGAATGATTTATGCCAAATGGAAACAATTCCTCATAATTGCATGAAGTGCTTAATATTCCCCCACCCCCATGAACAGGAAACTGTCTGGGTTTCAATTTGTGGTTAATTTGTAATGATCATATATTAAATCTATCAGTTGCCCTCTGAAATGCACTGTTTTCCCCTGAGAGCTGTCTTCCCAACCTTCCCCAACCCTTGCTGTCTGCAGCATAACTTTCCTTCCTTACATCAGGTTTCTCCAATCACTCTGTAGCCAAGAGTTACACATTTAATTTCACTAATGTTTGGGAATTAAATCTGTGCATCCTCTTTTTGTGTCCCTCACTAGCAGAACACACATTTCTGAATTCACTATATGTGTGACAGGTGGGGAAAGCACATCTCCTTTGTGTTACTAACTGGGAAGCAGCAGCAGGATAACACAGGGCAGCAAGAGCTGTAGAGCAGCTGTGTGGGCACAGCCAGCACCTCTGGCTTGCTGAAGGCATGGACTGTTAAAGGTAAATCAGGATCTACTCAGTATCCAGCACTGGCATCAGATGAATTCTCCTGGGAATTGCATTATGTTACAGTGGCATGATTGTTTTCTGTAGCTACAGATCTTGGCTTGAGCTCCGAATAAAACCCCAAATCCTTTAATGCAGTGTGATGGCTTGAATTCTCAACTCTCCCCTCCAGCAGACCTTGACGTTTACCAGCTTCCCAGCACCTCTTCTCAGTGTGTAATTACAACCTGCAAGTGCTGCAGAGCGTGTGTGCCCAGGAGGGCAAGAAACAGATTTTTGAGGCTCTAGGAATGCAAATAGACAGAAAATTGAAGTTGGAAATGCATCAGATAGGCTGATCACTAGGGGGAAAAATGCACAGGGTGGCAAGTGAGGTCTGCTCGTGATTTTCAAAGAAGAGAAGGAGAAAAGGCATTAAGTAAAACTTCTTTCAGTTAGGTAAAAGCCATGGAAACTTTGCTGAAGGAAACAGCTCTGCGTGGACCTGGGGCTGGTATATGAACCTTTCTTTGCAGTGAAACCTGGAGGGTACTCCTGTGGGCTCTAAAGAAGACTCCATATGTTCATTCCAAGCAAACAGAATATGAGCATGGAGCCAGCAAGACTGGCAGGATCTATTACAGGTACTTCATTGACAAGAGGAGTGGAAGTCAGGTTTGATCAGTCTGCACCAACCAACCACAGAGCCCGAGAGATTTATAAGCCTGGGAAGAAGAAGGGCAGTTCTACAGTGGTGTGTGGTTATGAACGAATCTTACACAGCCCAGCACAGAATGACCAGAGGGTGTACTCCCATCCCAAAGGACAAGATCACCACATCTGTCATGCACTTCAATTTTTCTGAGTCAAAGAAATTGTAAAGGTCATTCCTGAACATTCATAGGCAAATGCTGATACATGGAACATACCAAATTGCAGTCGGAGAAGCAAATGGTTTTATCAGTGATTCCTCTGTGAGCCCAAAGATACCAAAACATCTGCATTATTTATAATCCCCTCTGGAATGAAAGATGCTTCCCAGGCACTGAAGCCATTTTTGAGTATCACAGCTGAGTGCAATCCAGGGCACTCTGCTGATTGTGAGACACTGCTTGTCTTAGAAAATACCTGATGGAACTGACGATTTTAATAACAGGAAATCTGCTGAGTTTGTCTTGGATTAACAAAATACCTGGAAAATAGCTTTGCAAACACTGCTGCACTTGCAGGCATGCTGTGTATGCACAGCAGACCCCAAGCCCCTTCCTGAAGCTTTTATCAGCACGAAGTCTGCTGCAGCCAAGGACAGGGGTGAGACTGGGAACAACATGAGCATTTTATATTGCCATTGTAATTACCAAAAGCAAGTATGTCAGTAAGCCTCTTCTTAAAACCACATGAGAGACACAGATAAATTGAAGAATTCAATTGCAACATGTATGGACTCAGTAATAACGTTCACCAGAAGCCTGGAGGAGCAGTTCCCTCCAAGAACAAAAATATTGGAAAAGAATGGCTTGCAAGCCAGAGCACAGGGAGCAAAGCAGCAGCATCTTGCACCTTTCTTCTGCTCCTCCAAGCAGCTCCTCTTCCCACCACTCCAGGGACAGGCAAGCGATGCATTTGCAATACTGATTACATGGGACGTGGGGCATAATTTTCAGTGCCCGTGTCCAGTCGGAATCCAACATTGTTAAGAATAATGCTGTTCAGCACTGCATCCACAGCCTTGCACGGTCCTTTTCTCACCCTTCTCTTTGCTGTTGCTCTGGTGGTTTTTCCAGCTGGGACTGATCCAGGCTGCGTCCATCTGGTGATCCTATTTCTCAGCTAGAGCTGCTCCCATGAAGGCAAAAGCTGAACACGAGTCAGAAATACAGCTGTTGTCAGCAGTCTGCAGTTTTGATGAATGAAATGTTAACTTTTTGCGTATGGTTACCCATCCTTTCCAGTTCCTCCATCTCATGTCCATTGCATTAATCAGCCCTTTCATCTCACTGCTGTGTTAGCAATGGTGCCTATGGTCAGAAGAGCACTGGCCCCTTGGAAATGCTGTAATGTATGTTGACAGGGAGCTGAACACCAAAGGGAGAGGTCTAGCCCACGGCCATGACCGGAGCTGGAGGCTTAACGGTTCAGAAACATCACAAGGGGAGCATCTGGAAGAAATAATAATCAGAGGTTTGCACAGCTGGTTAACAAGCAGCACTGCTTGGCATGCTCTGAGCAGGTTGGGCAGCACACATGCAGTAGTGAAATGCTAAAATTGCTCTCTAATTTTGGACTCCTCTTGTAGATGTTTCAGTAGAAATGTACTAAACAACGTACCTCGTGCTCCCACTAAAACCTGCTGCTGGGCTTTAGCTCCTGGTGAGGATTTATCAAAGGCTGCAATCAGTGTCAATCCAATTCTTTCATTTGCTTATCTACTTAGCAAACATATGCAGAAGCAGTTGCTAGAACAAAAGGCAGTATTTCTAAACGATGAATACTGAATTACACAGGCATGCATATGCAGCTAATAATGTAATGCATTTGTTTTGTATTAATGTAGCATACGATGTTATAGCCTGGTACATCTATACTTATATATAGCGTGTATGTGCATACACACACGTACAGATACTTACACGTTGTTTATATATACCAAGCGTGACGTGGCTGTATATCTAACCCGAGCTCCTGCACAGCTGGTCCAGAAAGAGAGCAGACAGCCGAGGCATGTAGCAGAAGGCAGGCTCTGTGCAGCAGCTTCTCTGGTTCTACGTCCCTCAGCCCCAGCCCTTGAAGAACAAAAGTGCCAAAGTTTCCTGCTGCCACATCTCTCCACCTCTGCTGCCCTCTGGGCTGAGAGGCCCGTGAAGTGTTCAGCAGATAACTGTGATGAATTAATGGTTTTCTCCTCTTCTCCAGCCTCTCAGTGGTGAGCAGCGCGCTCCTGAATCTCCCCAGCAGACTGCAGCCCAGTGGGGCAGCCTGGTTTTGCAGCAAAGAGATGCTAATTTACACCAACTGAATATCTGCATCGTTAAATCTAAATACTGGGGGAGAGTTGTTTAATTTGACCCTACATGCATTGTCTCGCTGTTGATACAGGCTACAAATCACCATTACTCTCTTCTTGTGTGGAAGTGGTGTTTCCACTAAGGAAGTCTCACTGATCCCTGTCTGACCCCACACATCATCTATGCTGTGTCCTGCCCCACGGACTGTCTCAGCCTCAGTGCCTCGGCATAGGAAAATGGCTGAGGGCACTCCACTGTATTTATTTTCCCCAGCTTTCCTGCAGATGCACCCAACCCAAAATGTGATCTCAATTATTTTTGTCATCACGCATGACAGTTGTGATTCATCATCTAGTTTTATTTTCTTGCACATAATAACTTCTATGGAGCAGAAATATACTTCAGCTGCACATCTGTCAGCAAACCACAGGTTCTTATCCAAGTAAACAAAATAACTTCATTCTTCCTAACAAAGACATTCTCTAAAATGTGCTGTAAATGTATAGAATGAGTTACGTTGCTGTGTGATCTTCATGTGCCCCCCCCAGATATTTCCATCATTGTGTTCTATACTAGAGAACTGGATTAAAATACAAGGCCTGTGTCCCTCTAAGGGGGCAAATCGTAGCCTCAGAGCCCTTTGTAGATGCACAGAGTTAATTGCTCTTAGCACACTTGAGATGTAAAACATTTCAGCTTCACTCTCATTGCTGTATATGTACTCAAAGCAATGATAACTGTTTTAATAGAAGAAAGGAAGGCTCAAGCAGAGCCCAGAGTGCTTCCCAGGCAGCTTCACATGACCTGGATGCATGGGGATGGCAGCAGGGCTGCTCCCTTGCACAGTTAGGCCTATGGGGAATGTTCTGGACCATCTTAAAGGTTTTCTTTAAACGTGGCAGCTAAGAACACCACTGCACTCAATAACCATAGGTTATTTAATACATCAGTTGTCCATTGGCCATGTTTCAAATATGTGTAAAATAAAGTTGATTTTACAGTAAAATAAAGCTACATTTTACAGTAAAATATTTTTAATATAAAATAATAGCTTTCTTTCCGTGCAGTGATTAAGATCCAGAAGTTACAGCCTAGAGAGTCTGTGACTGAGGCTGACTTCAAAGGTTCCCATGTCTGAACTAAAACGTAAAATGCAGCCAAAGAGCAAAAATAATGACAAATAAGCTGTAGGTCACCGATTTATTCACCATTAAGCTGACAGTTTCTCTTTAAATGAAGTGTTGTGGCTTGAATAATTTGGAGTGGAGTAGTAATGAGGCACTAGTGAGGAAGTGTTGGGTTTGTGCTGGAGTCGCAGCAGCAGCGTGCCGTGTCCAACTCCGGCTGAATTGGGGTGACACTGCTGACACCCCGGTGATACAAGAGGTTTTCATCCTGCAGAGCTGGAAGAGGGGAAGCCCTGCTGTGTTGCTGCCTCTTCCTCTCAGGGCAGGGCTTCCCTGCAGCAGCCTGTGGTTTCTTTTCCCAATATAAGGGGTTTTGCACATGCTCAGGTGACTGCTGGCATTGCCTGAGTTTAAATGTTGCTCTTATTGAAATCACTTTTAGATGAGAGGATGGGATTTATGCAGGGCATGCAGAGGACAGATGAGGCTCTGCAAGTGGCAGTGGGATATGGGCAGTAGTTAGGGCCAGATGGGTTTTCAGCAGGGTTGGAAGTGTCAAAAGGTGAGAGCCTGAAGGGAACAGGCAAAAGAGCCTACATCCATTTGGAAGCACGCAATAAGCTAACTGCAAGCATGACAACAGAATCCAGAAGGAAAATTCTTGATCTTGCACCAAAAAAGTGTGGAGTTCAGAGCTGTAAATGTCGGTTGACAATAGGGATAGAATAAATTATTGAATGTCTGCTCATTAGAAGAGCACTAAACAAGGTACTGAATGCGTCAGTGGTATTCTGAGGAGAAAATATAAATTCAAGTGTCATACGGATTACCTGCCTCCAGCTGGGCTCAGCTGAGCTTGCACAGAGCCTCAGCTCTGGCATTTCCTTCAGTCTGAATGTTTATTTTTACAATCTCAGTACCTAGGATGTGTGTACGTGCATATGTGCACAGCCATGAAATATATATGCACTCACTAGTATAGAGGAATTGGCATTTTTCTAGTGTTATTGCCTAGACATTAGCCTGGTTAATCGTAACGCTCCTCATAGGGGAGTGCACAAACCTGTCCATGCTGCTCCCCTGCTTTTTCCATTTCTACCAGCAGCTGTGACATTGAGTAACAGATGGGGGAGACCCACATGGGACTCCAGGGGAGATTTAGGAGCTTGGCCCCAGGGGTTGGGTTAGACACCCACGCAATGTTCATGTGACCTTCTCCTCTGCTTTCCTGGGCCTGGTGGATCTCACCAGTTCCTATGTGTTATTGAGAAACATAGGAGCTGTAAAAAGAGGGCTAAGAGGACCCTAAGATGTCAACGAATCCCGCTCTCAGTCCTGACCATCTGCAAATATTTATCAAGCATGATGAGCAGGCATCTGTCTTGTGGAACTTAGAGAGCCCTGATGAGATCCACAAGCTCCATGTCTTCTCCTGCCATCCTTCAGTTGCATTATACTCAACATGTCTTTTTTAGGATGTAATACAAATCCCTCTTGCTGTGAATTACACTACTTTATTCTAGTTTTATGCTCAGTGGAAATGGAAACTAATTGGTAATTGTCTCCGGTAAAGTAACCTACAAGGATTGCCACAGCCTTACATCTGTCTTCATCTTTCTGTACAAAGCCAAGTCATCATTTCCCAGCTTTCCTCATACATCTTACTTTAGAAATCCATTAGCATTTCCACAGCTCTTTCCTGAACCTCATTCCCCTTGTCTGTCGTGTGGGCACAGAATAACCACATCTAGTCAGACACGACATTCCTGCTAGTAGCTGGCAGGCCAGGCTCTTCCATAAATATTGTAGCAATGCTCTGGCTGTGCCTGGCTCAGAAAGAGGAATAACAAGCAGTGCATCTCTGCAAAGCTCCCTCCTCTGTGGAGACACTCACAGACAGTTCTGGGCTCTTCATCTGGCGTTTGCTTTTAGGTAAATCTTTGCATATCAGAAGCAGCCCAGCAGAGGGGGTGCAGATCTCCTTTTTAAAGAGGGCTAAGAGATGATTTGCACTGAAACGCATCAATTGCTTTTTGTTCTTGCGTCACCAAAATTTTGCTTAATAAAAAACGATGCTGGATCTGTAAACGTGACCAGATGATTGCTATCACCCTCCGTCACGCAGGTAAAAGTTGATTGAAATATTTGCTTTGCTGATGCTTGGAAACAGCCAGAGGACCTGAGGTCCCTCGGCAGTGTTTAATCAGTGCTTAATGGGGCAATATTCTCTTTGACCTCTGATAGTGCTGCTGAAGCAAGAATTGCAGACTTCAGCCTTTGGAGAACGGTCTGGTGGTAGTGCAGGTTCTTATTACCTGTCAAAGCAGCACGATTTATGAAGCAGATTGAGAGCTGAGGTGAACTTGAGGGACAAAGAGAGATTCCGAGCTTTTCCCGAAGGCCAGGATGTAATTTCAGGTTCTGGATATATATTTGTCCTATAAAATACTTGTAGCAGCAGAGCTCAGGCTCTTGACTGAAAACAAGGTACAGTTCTCATGGTCAGATTTTCCAGGTGTATGCAATGATGATGAGCCTGGCAGAAGATGTTAGTGTATTATCAGGACAAGTAGCCACTGAATGGGAAAAGAAAATGGTGCCGTCATATCTGTTCCTACTAGAATGTAACAAAACATAAACAGATCTGGATTGTCTCTCAATAAGCCAGCATGTCAGTGAAAAGAAGCACCAGTGCAACTGACGAGAGACTTGGGATAGTCAAATAAAATATGTCTGGGCTTTGGATATGTTGACAGAGTTCCTTAGGTCCTTGAGAGGCTTCCTGGTTAAGTGTGCAGGCTGCAAGGTAAAACAACAGCGGGATAAATGTGAACTTTGTTTATTCCTCTTAACGGAGAGCTAAGATAACAAGTGGCCTGACCAGACAGGTTCTCAAGTTGATGCTTTTGAAAAAGGTAAACGTACTAAAACATGAAATGCTGCGGTCCTATAACAGGAAATGAATGGCAGCATGACACCTCTATGCACTGCAGCTTGAGAGGCTCCTTGTTGTGGCGGGGACACCTCTAACTTTTGGTCACTGCACTTTTTCATCTTGCAATGAATGTGTAGCTGTGCCCAGGTTCACACTGTCACCTTTTGACTGTGAAAAATTCAGTACGGACGGAAAGGAGGAGAGAGTGGGAAAGAGGAAATGTCTTGTGACTAATCCCAAGGAGACTCAATGAGACAAGAGATGGCCCAGCATCTGCCCCTCAGGAAACTCCAGACCTCTGCGGGGGCTGTGGGACTGAATTAAACAGGCCAGCCCCATGCCAGCACTGGAAGCGTTCACTGCACTGGTTTTGAAGCTACATTCCTTCGAACGGAGGTGATTTAAATAAACCACAACCTGTCCCACCTTTGGCATTGGACAAAAGGGGACTTGGTGTAAACTAAGTGGGAGGGGAAGCTGGTGCATGGAACAAGCCAGAACGTGAGGCCACCGCCCCACCAGAGCGGGCAAGGAACCAGTGGCAATCTGCGGCATGTATGTAGACTTCTCACCTGAGAGTTGGAAACAAACTTCTGAATGTTTCTTCATAACAGCTGCCCTTGTTCCCCCCATGTCCTTTTCATCTGTGAACTCACAGCTTTGTTGTCTTCTGTCTTGCACTGATTTCCCTGAAGATCCAACCTCTTAGATCTCCTGCAGCCACACATTGGCTTTCCCTGATGTGGACGTGACAGCATGCATTGCAGTGGCAGTCTGGATCCTCTTCAGGCTCAGCATAGAAAGTGGAGGTGTGTTTGCACAATAAAGAATTCAACCATAATTAGAGTGCAGCTAAGTGTGTCAGTTCCATCTAGGTAGAGCCATGAGCAGCAGCGCTGGAGGTGTGGCAGCTGGGCTGCAGCAGTGGGCACCAGAAAAAAAAAAGAAAATTGATCATCTATTTCCATTTTTAGCAACCTATCTTCACTGAAATTTCTCAACGATCTCCATCAACCAGCACCCAAAGTTGGGCAAGGCCTCGGAGGAACCAGACCCAGACCTGGGCTACCACTGGTTCGGGCAGGAGGGACCCACAGTCTTCCTCGCTGTGCTGTGTTTGAATGTCCCACATGGAAACAGCCATGAAAGTGTCCAGCACAAGCACCCCTCCTTTCCTCACACCAGTTCAGCGTTTTTTGATACAGAGATAATGTTTTCACATCACCAAATGTGCATCCCTCCACCAGCAAGACCTGAAGGCTCATACACCACCCATGCACCACGGGGAAGGACTGAAATGCTCCAGGATTCAAATAGGTAATAATGATCAGGAGCTGGCAGGGCTAATAAGTCCACCAAAACATTTAAACAATTTAGATTTTTAGTGCATTTGATACGTGTGGAATTTTTGCTGATTATTTGTAATGATTCCTCCATGAAATGGGAACGGCAGGCGTTCTGCCAGCTAGCAATAACACTCTGCATTTTTATGACATCTCTCATCTGAAGGTCTCAAAGTATTTTAAGAGCATTAGTGAACTGTGACACCACGCCTGTCAGACAGGTAGATGAGGGGATAAAGCAGCAGCCAACTTCCCCAGGCTCTGGAATGTGGTGCAGTGACTCAGGGAGGGAGAGGAAGAAGAGTTCTGGGTGCACTGAGTGTAAATCCCTGTGAAGGAGCTGATCAGGGCAGCACTCCATAACCCATGCTGAGATTAGTCCTCACTGCATTCAGAGAGAAAATGTGAATGTTATGGAACAGCACTGCCCTGCGGTGCTCAGTTTGGTTTCAGGTCTTTTGCCAAACTAATAAGAGTCGAGCTTGCTTTGAAAGGACACTTCCTAAAAAAGGCACCCTAGCTTACAAAATCCTAAATGAGCACTTCAGTCTGAAGTATAGAACACTGAACACAGAGAAAGAAATACAGAAATAACAATAATCACCCATAAACTATCCAAACTATCACAACAACTGCTCTACCCCAGCACACATGAACTTCCCTGAAGGACCCTGACTGCCCCAAGCAGCCCGCAGCAGCTTTGTGCCACAGATGTGACGTTTCATGGTGGAGTAGCCTTTTTTATCTGCTCTGCTGTTTACTGCTATGTAGAAATGCAGGAAAACAGGCTCTGGATGAACTTCTCAGCCAGGCAACACATCTTCCAACTGCTTTTCTCAGCAAAGCATGGGACTTTCTTCCCACTGTTCTTCCCTTTGGTCAACTGTTCCGAAGTGTCATGTCTTGGTGGCTAGAGATTGTCCAACCTCCTATCCAAACACACTTGATTTTTGCTTGTGTGTTCTTCAGACTAGCAGTGCTCCTGAACATGAACAGCTCTTACCCCCTGCTCCTGCTCTCTGCCTTTGGTGTCACCTTCCTGATGTTCTTTCTATTTTTATCTGTTGGCCTTGAATATTTTCAGTGCACTTGCAACACCTGCTGATGATATCTTGGAAACTTGCTCCCTTGGCTCAGCAGTCCCACGCCTCTGTCCCTGAATGCTTTTTGCTCCCTAAAACTTTCTCCTTTCCATCTTGTCTGAGCCATCTGGAAGAACTGGTCAGGGTGAAAATCACTTTTTTTCCTCCAATAGCCAAAGTTTAGTTTGAATCTGTGGCCTTGGCTGACTCCTCACCTGTCCATGTGACTTCTGAGCTGCAAAAAAAGAGAGCAGTGCAGGGTGGGATGCACAGACAGGGGTAGAAAGCAGTTGGGATAGGTACACTGGCTTCACCATCACATCTTGGGTAGCAGAAGTCTGCAGTGGCCAACATGAGGCTTTTTTGTGAGCCCTTAATCTGCACCAGTATTTGAGGTCGTTTCTTTATTTGCTCCAGATGGGCTGTAATAGTTTCCTATCTTCCTTCTTTGGTCTTTTTATCTTTTATTTCAAACCAAACAATTTCTGCACTTCTTGCCAACCTGTATATTGTATCACATTCTTGCTTTCTTCAGACACAATATCCTCCTTGACCCATATTGGCAGGTTTCCAACTGCACTGTTGTGTCTATTTCTTCTACAAACTCTTATTCCAACATTAAAAGCAAAAGCAGACGGGACGCCCTATCCCGTGGTGCCATGCTGGTTACACACTGTGTCTCCTGGGCACGAGGAGAACAGAGTCCCATCCCCTAAACCATTGCAACCTTCCAAAGGGGTTGGACTGAGACCACCACATGCTCCACAGCACCCGCTTTGGTGCATACTTCTGGTAAGCATCTCAGAAATGACTCATCTGTTTGCATGTACACCCAGCCTATCTTTCAGGTTGACTCCTGCATTTGTCTACTGCCAAAAATTTTAAATTTCTAAATTGTTTCTGCTTAGCAAGTCAAGACATCGCTGCAGAGCACAGATACACTTCTGTGTAAGTACACAGACACACTTCGACACTGTCTGCTTTCAAAAGGATGGATTTTATTTGTCCCAACTTGTTATTTCTATACTTCGGTGTCTAGAAAAAAACATTGTGAAGAAACTTTTGAGTACTTACATGTATTTTTTCAATATTACCAACATAATCTCTGAATGTCTTTTGAGGTAAAGCTAAAGATGGCCTGTATGTATGAAACTCCTACTGGTGAAGATACAGAGGAAGGGTATCTGAGGTATGGATGGTGCTGTCCTATCATCATTTCTCAGCACCTGTGAGTGTGAGGTGATTGTCCCATGAAACCATGGTCACTAAATTCCACAGATGATGCTGAATTTGCTTTCAGTACATCTATTTTCTGTCTTTTTTTTTTTTTTAAGTTATTTTATGTGGACAATTCCAAAGAAAAATGAAAGGAACAGTAAAAGATTATAGCATATAAAAGAGGGAAACTTTTTTACTTGCCAGTAGAAACTGATTAGACTAATAAGTCAAAACTAATTAAAGCCGAGTATAATTCGGGAGTAATTCACTATAACTTCAAAGTAGATGCAAAGATGCATTTGAGTAGTTAATCTAGCCCACAGGTCTGTCAGGGCTTTTTGTGAGATTAATGATGAGCTAGAGAAAGACTATGGTTTGACTCTCAGCATGTATGAATATTAACAAGTTTACACCAGCATAACTTGGCCAATTTAAGGTGAATTTGAAACCACTGTAGCAAGCCCTTAATACAGAGCTAGATACAGTAGGTGAGGGTGTATTTAAACTGTCCTTTTTTTGTATATTACAAATATATTTACTTTGCACAAGCTAAAGTCTTCTATCATAGCAGCAGCTTTTTAACCTGGGATAACTGAGGTCAGTATGTGGGCAAGAGAAATATTTTTATGTTGTTATCTGAGCAGCTTTGAGTTGATGTTCCACTATGACACATACTTTTCCTGAAATAAAAATGCAGTTTAAATTGGGCTAATTGTTAAATAATACATAAGAGAAGTGAAAGGATTAATGTATCTGTGGAGTCAGACCTGAACAGGTGCACGCCGATGGAGGGGCTGTTACTTGTAGATTTGCTCTGATGTATCGGATGCTGCTGTATCCATGGCCCCATCTTAATTTGTCATTCACACTGGAAAGCAACTAAAGGGTCTGCTGGGAGATCTTTTCATTGCTGTTGTTATAAAAGGCCATTTTCTTTGCAAGCCATTTGTCTCTGCCTTGTTTATAACAGCAGGAGGTATGGCTACACATGTCTATCATATTTTAAATGGGCATTGGTGATAAGATGATCAAAAGAATGCAGGCTCCTTGCAACCCCTTGAGTCCAGCAGGCTATATATATCCAGTATGACGAATGGATTAGTCTACTTTTCTCTCATTTTAAATATGCAAT
The DNA here is from genome assembly GCF_038088225.1 of Cyrtonyx montezumae. Taxonomy (NCBI): domain Eukaryota; kingdom Metazoa; phylum Chordata; class Aves; order Galliformes; family Odontophoridae; genus Cyrtonyx; species Cyrtonyx montezumae. Next base: position 1,795,911 of record NW_027071825.1, on the reverse strand, counting down.
CATTTCCAAGAAGACTGTTGGGTACAAACATGTTCTGAGGAACATATATAGGGCTTATGCAGTGTTGTTGGGTGAATAATTAAGCAAGGGTAGCAGGAGCATCTTATAAATGATTAAGTTCCTCTATCTTTGATGAATTGTTAGTAAAAAAAAAAAGAAAAAAAGAAATCCAAGAGATTTTGTAAAAAGCCCCAACAATTTTCACAATGCAGCAATAGTAATTTCCTATTATTTTGTTAGTGAGTAGAGTTAAGCGTATGGAAAATGCTCGTTCTATAACGACTCACACTACAGCAATTGCGAGGTGTAGATATTTCCTTTTGGTTATGGCAAAGACCTCCTCCACTGATGTATGGAGAATGCTGCCCCTTCTAGCATTCATCATACACTCACATTATGAAATAAGCCACTGCTTCAGGTGGGGATTGAGACAAACCCACAATTGTTCTGGAGCTCATTGTTGCCAGAAGGTAGCAAAGCACCCATTGCTGCAGTGCTCCAGAATTGGACCGTGTGAACAGCAAACAGAGTCTTGCCTCTTGCATCAACGTTGATGCTCTGCCAGTTTCAGGCATATAGATTCATATGTATATACGTAAACGTATAGATTCCCTCCCAGGAAGGTTATCAGTACCTGTACTCTATGGCCAAAAATCACTGCAGTATTTCCTGTGGAGCTGTGATCTATTTAGAAAGTAGCCATCATTGCATCACATTTCTTTCAGTGTCCAGCTGCTGCAATGAAGACATGAAAAACAGACATTTGCTTTTCTCCTTAAAAAAAAAAAAAAAAGCAGTTTTAACTTTTTTTTTGTCTTTCTTTAATGGTCGTCTCCCATTTTCCTTCTTGACTGCTTGTTTGTAAGGCCTACAAATCTACAGAGTGACTGTGCTGACTTGGCTGTTCTTCCTAAGCCTGACTGCACAGGGAGAAATTATAAGCAGATTCAAGCTATGATTACATTATTTATTACATTTGCTGTCACTGGTCAATCTACTAAATGAACCTTTTAAATGTTTTTATCATTCTTGTCTACCCTCTGACTCTACTTTCCTCTTCTCCCATGGGGGGGTCTGCAAGTAATGCTCTCTGACGTTTAAATGCACTCACCCAACAAGAGGCATTTCAGAAGTGCTAGGTTCAGCCTTCATGATAAAGGGCACAAATAACCGGAAAATAAAGGTCTATTGCTTTACCACATTTCAGCTGTTCATTAACTGCTGGAGCTGAAATCTGTGATAAGAATCGGGAGGCAGAGCCCAACTGATAAGTATTCTAATCCTGTTGATGGAAGAAGAAAAAGGAAGCCAGCTGGGATTTTTCACTCTTTGTTTCTTTAATTAAGTCTAGACTATAAGTGTTGTGCAGTGTGGAAATATCTGGAAATATTTATCAAGTTGCATTCTGATTATTATGTCAAAACTCAGATTAAAAGAATGAGCAGAGAATGGGGTTAAGGAAAGAAGTATCAGTTATACAGACAGACCCTCGCTTCTTAATGGAACATCACTGAGCTTCAAAGGCAGAAATGTTCCTTCTTCCCAGCCTGTAAAATATATTTTAACCAGCACTTCTGATCCCCACGAGACTAGAATTTTACATCACCATGTCAGGGAAGTGAAATGAATGAGGTGATTTCACATCTTGCCCCCTCAGCCGTCCATTTAAAAAATAGAATACTCATTTCAGTCTTTGGCAAATCTTGAGTATTAGAAGAAGAAAGCAAGTATACAGTTTCATGATCTTTAGTGAGGCAATTTAGTCTGAGGTTTTAGTTTTCACGGAATGTGCACAATTCACTATATTCCTGTGTATTGCCTGTTAAAAGACTGACTTTAATAGGATAACTCAGACTTCAAACATGTCTTATGTTTATGTCTGACCTGATGCTAGAGGAGAATTTCAGATGAATATCAGTGTTCTTTAAGTGCAGTAAAACAGAGGCAAGATTGGAGCTTTGTGTTAACTCTTGTTGTTACAAACAACAAAAATAGGCACGGACAAAGAGTAAGCCAAAAAATCAGTGGAGGCAAGGAGTAACACATGGTGGTAGTCAGGTATGCAGGAATCACTCAACCTCCTGCTTCTTCAGTAGCTACAGTACCGAAAACAACATCTAATATAATCACAAGTCAAATTGTGGAGGAGTTTTTCTCTATGTGCAGCTCATCATCAACGTTGGCAGTGACATTTATTGCTTTTTTCAACAAAAATCCTCCAACCCTATTTTTCAGTTATTAGAATATGCATTTCCTTTACTACTGTTGGCTGTAATGAGTGGGCAGAGTCCAAACCACTGGACACAATGAGGACGTAACTACTTTACACATAGTGGAATTTGGGCGTCTACTTAGGCACACATTAGATGTCTCTAAAAATGGAATAAAAGAAAATTCCACTTATTGAGTGCCTATTTTTAGGAACTGTAGCCAACTCAAGGTGTTCCTGGGTTGCAGCAGCAGTTGGGTGAGGAGCCCCATGCAGCCCTGCTGCAGCACACTAAGGAATGCCAGATGTTGTGAGGCAATGGGAGGGCACGACTGCAGGCCAGAGGAGGGTGTTCATGAGGCAGGAAGGAGCCCTGGATTCTGGCCTTCATTCTTGGGATTGTATTTCAATCAGTGGTTGTTGAATGTAAAATCCAGAAGAGAAGGGCTAAGACGTGTGGCTTGGAAACCTTGCTGCTGAGGGACACAGCCAGCAGGTACACCTGGAAGGGTGATCACCCCATCGAGGTGGGTGTCACTAGGCATGGTGACTGAAGCTCCACCCTGTCCTGTCTTCAGAAAGGGCTCCCCAGGATGGCTGAGAGATGGAGAGAGACTTGGCCCTGCCGAGCTTACATCTCCAAATGTCAAACCGCCTGCATCCCTAGACCAGAAAGATTGCTGTCATCTTTTGGAGCTCACATTCTTCTGGCATAGCTCTCCTTGTTCCCATTTGCAGCCCTTGTCAATTTCTGTTCAGGTGCTGGAGTTGAGATTTAACTTCATGGGATCATTGGTGCCAACCCATTGGGGTGAGCTGGGGCCCATGGCCTCACAGCACACTGCCCTGCTCCCAGCAGCACACACTTGGGCCTCAGCTTAGCTAGGGAGAGCATTCCTGAAAACATGGGTTTTGTCAGCCTGTGTTTACAAAGTGCTGCATCAATCCTGTCGGTAGGTTGGGCCCTAGGTGATGCTGACATTAACAGCAGCACAACACTGTGTATAAAGTGCCCACTCAGCACACTGAGGGGGATTCAGCTCAGGAATCTCAAAGAGTTCCCACTACAGTGACAGCTGAGGTGTATTCTGTTTCTCAAGGGATGGCAGAGAGGTGGATGACTCTCACGTTCTCCCTGTCACCACCACAAATGTTTCCAGGCACATCATCTCCCTGTGACAGCATAATCATCACTGCTGTGTTTGTGCTCAGTCTCACAGTCCTCCAGGCAAGAGAGAAGAGTGCTGTTCCTCATCGCCGGGGTTCAGCAGCGTGTGGAAGTGCACCGGTATCTTTCGCTTTTTTTCGAAGAATGAAAACGAGCTGATTTCAATTTTGAGAATGGAGCCAAAGGAAAAAGAATAGAAGAAGAAATATTTTGGTGCCGAGTTCCATGACATCAACGTGAAGATAAAAGAAGAGATGCAGAAGGAAGATAAAGAGATTACAGAATCGGAATTATCACAAATGTTGCCAGTAGCAGTGCCTGTTCCAAGGCTGCCTGCCATTTCTCAGCGATAAGATCCAAGTTTTCAGAGGTTTTTTTGTTGTTGTTGTTTGTGTTGGAAAGCTCCTAGCTATTTTCTGCTGTAGAGTCCAAGATATTCATGCTGAAGGGTTCAGCCATTTCTACAAATGAGATTATAGAAAAATATAAACAAACTTGTTTCTTTGAAAAGTCTCAGTTTAAGTTATGCCACACTGGTTAACAGCATGCTACCCAATACTCCTTTGAAAACCCAGCCTGATTTAGCCTTAATACAAGTCTCTGAAAAACTATGGCTTGCATATATTCCCTGAGTCTTTCTTTGCCAGGGCCTGGCAGCTCTAGGGATGTTAGCGACTGGCCTTGATGTGGGACTCAGTGCAACCCAAGCAGTGACCACAGGGGTTGCAGAGCAGCTGGACATATCCTTGTCCCCAGTGCCCCACAGTCTGTGTGACCGATGGCACTGGCTGGGCTGGTGGCCCCTACGTCCCCACGGGCTGGTAGAGTGTATGCCTTCAGGCACAACCTTCTGAGTAACAGCAAACATAACACTCACATGGCATTGTAGATTTTTTCTCCCTTTATTTTACTTTTGTTTTAATTGAAAAAAAAATCTGTTGCTTTTTTGAGATTTTTTTTTCAGATTATTCTAAGAATGTATAAAAAAAAGTGCAAGTAGCATGATATTCCCCTTTTAGCAATAAGTTCACAAATAGGGTCTTATTAATCGTGTTTGATCTTCCCATTATATGCGTGTAGATAAAAATTAATCAGAGTGAGAAGAACCGCAGAAGAATGAAGAGATCAAGAAATGTGAATTAGAAATCTGCATCCTGTGTTTCACAGCATGGGCACATCCTTTCATCCGTGAGCATGAGAAATGCTTAATAATTCACACGCTCTGGATTCAGGAGAGAACCACTGATACTCAGAGAAGTCCTTGAGCGCATTTCAAAAGCAGCCTGACTCCCAGTCACAATTTGTCAGGGTTGCCACCTGATGAACCACATCAATCCTCAATGCAGCTCTCTCCTGAACTGGGTGCCATGCTGCTGGAAGAGATCTTCATGTGTTGTATACAGACAGCATATGTATGTATGCACATACAAACAGTATATATCTGTATGCATATATAGGCATGTATATCCTAACTGCTCTGTGATGGGCTGTTTTATATCCTTACTTCTGAAGGTTTTACATCACATGGTAGTTTTCAAGCATAAACTGAAGCATATATACATAAATATATATACATACATATACACTCATGCAGCTTCCATAGAAGAATTACTGGTCTGTTTCTCAGTGGTTTGGAATCACTGGGCAGCTTAGGGCTGGCTCTAGGCATGGAATAATGAAAACAGATGCTGAAGACGTGGGGCTGCTGGAGTAAGGAGAGGTGTTCAGCCAGTCAGACTGGGTTCTATTAACTGCAGCTTTCCTGCACTGTCAGGTCATCGCTCTCTTTACATTGTGATAAATTATGTCTGTTATCTTTCCTGTATTGTGAACATCATGTTCCTGCAGTGTTTTTGTCTGGGTGACATTCTGCTAGGAGAAACAAGATGTGCTGAGTTACCCTTGTGCCCACTCTTCCTAATGCAGGGTAAGAAAATGCACGGTGCCCATTTACTCTCTCTAGGGCAAGCAGGAATAGCAAACTTTATGCCCCATCCATTGGCTTCTAGCTCCCGTTCTGCCCCATCCCCCTACCCTGTTGTCTTCCTCTTGTGGCAGGGATTTTCTTGCTTACATCACCTCTTGGTTAGAATTTGGTAGGAAAGCAGTTGACCTGACAGGAGACCACATCCGAATTGCGGTGATCTGGCTGTGCTGCTCGCATCAGGCTATTCCCACCCCCAGCTATACAGCTGGGCACAATGCTCACTTTGAAATCCCACACCACACACTGAAACTACATAACGTGATGGCTTTCATTAAAAATATTATCTGGTGATGATGGTGTTATGGAAAGAACGCTCTCACAGGCACACTGCAAGAAGGGGGAGGACTGCAGGCATTTTTTCCATTTTCTTCACTGGTTGTAATCCATAGGGGAGTGATGGATTAGGTGGGCAGAAGCTGCACTGGCTTTGGGATAGAGCTCTGAATTTACAGCCGTATTGGCCCTGCCACATGATAGACGTGAATGTGAACATGTGTAAGGAGTATGGATACAAAGACAGCTCTCCCTCTCAGAAATTAATGGAGGGCATTCAAGGGACAGTCACATCCAGTGTATAATACACACACACAAAAAAAAATTAAATTTAGTTTTTGCTTTGAGGTTGGGAAGAAGAGCCACAAAGAGTTTCCCCATTCCTTGGGAGTACCACGCTGCCTTTGCAGGGCTCAGGGAGCACAGCCTGCAGGCTGAGCAACCAGAAGAAGGCTGCAGAGGATGCAGGAGGACGTGTGGGGCTGCCAGGCTTCTGCCTCCTGCACCACCCTTGGAACACAACGTTGGATTGCTCGCAGGGGTGAAGATCAGTATCATCAACAAATGCCACTTGCAAGGAGTTTTTCCAAAGATCAGACCATGCCTTTCCAACTCCCAAAGCTCCTGATCTGCTCAGGCAGCGCAGGGACTTGCCACAAAAGGAAGCAAGTGCAGCAAGCTGAGGATATTGTTGTTTTTGTTTTTTTTTTTTCCCCAGAGAATTTTGTATTCATGTGGGGCTGTACCTGGATACATAGTTAGCTTGCAGCTTTGAAAATCCATATTTAGTATCAGGAAAGGAACTGATACATCAAGAAAGTCGGGATCACAACAGAGGGCTGTACACAGTGAATTAACCTTGGCTCAGTACATTGTGCATCTGGTGCTACAGAAACAGCTTTCCCTCAGTGCAGCAGGAGCTCCTGCGGAGGCCTCGCACTGTTCTGTTCCCCACGTTGGCACACACTGACCTGTCTGCTTGGGCTGTGTCAGAGGACACTTAGTTACTCTCAGCGTAAGTTCCTCTTCCCATACCCCTTCACTTATATTTCAGACTCATTTTTTTCCCCTTACTATTTTGATAGTGCAGCAGAGATTTGATCTTTTCTCCTGGCATTTGCATCTCATTGGCTCTTCCTCCTCTTCTGGGTGCACCATGCCAGCACCACACCAACAGGGCCTTGTCCCTCTTCCTCAAGGCTTATCCAAAGGGAAAGGGAAATGGATTTAACACACAGCTGTGCCACCATCCAGACCAGCCTGGTTTGAGAGAGCGCTCAGCCTCGGGTTGTTTGTGTGGGCAGCCCTTGGCTGATATCCCGTGACTCCAACTATCTCACCATTTGAATAGCAAAGGATTTTTTAGGATTCTTATTCCCTTTTTTTCCCCCCTGTGGTATTTTGGAGGGAGTCATTTCCTATTTTTCCTTAAAACTCCAGATGTGTGGAAGCTGATCTCGAGGTGGCAGTGATGGCTCCAGGAGGAGGCAGGAGGCAGCAGTGCCCCGGGGCTGCCAGGTGCATCACTGGGCTGTGTATGAAAGCTGGAATCCGGCCCCATCTGCTACGTTGCCATCAGCAGGATCCTGGCACTGCAAAAGCAGAAGGACAACGGCTTCATTCGTTTCCCAAGGTGAGTTTGTTAACAAAATAGAAGTGTGTAAGACTATTTGTAGCACGAACACAGTGATTTCATGGCTGGGAGCAGGAGTTTCGGTGCCTTGGATGGATGGAGATTTGGGGATTCCAGCTGTTGCCTCGATGGGATAATTTTTTATATGACAAAGTTTACAGAGAGAGATTTTTCTTTTCAAACACACAGCTGGGGTCAGAAATGAAATTTAAAAAATGTGGGTAATACAGCCAAGATGTTTGAAAACCACTTGGCTTTTATAATTCAAAACCTTTGTGTCCTCCACTAGTGAATCTAATTAAAAAAAAAAAAAAAGAAACAACCCCCCCCCAAAAAAAAAAAAGTAATATGAAAATGACTGGTGCTAAGAGCGAATTTGGCTCCCTTCAGCTTTTCTCTCACTGGGGCCCAGGGAAAATACTCCAACAGAAGTCCAAGAGCCTCAGCATGATGGAAAGAAAACACCTTGTCGTTCAGGTGGCCAATGATGCCTTAGCCATGCAAATTAAAGATACAGCAGCTTGGAGCAGCGTCATTTGGATCGGTCCTAAAACAGAAGTACTACTCAGGGTAAATGAAAAAATATGTTATTTTAGAGTTGTAAATCACCTAAAAGAGCAAAAGCCAAGGAGAAATGGACAAGGCATCTGTATATTCTATTGATTTGATCCAAACACAAAGGCCTGGAGCACAGATCCTATGGGGAGCACTTGAGGGAAATGGAGACTGTTCAGTCTGGAGCAGAGGAGGCTCAGGGCAGACCTCATGGCTCCAACAGCTCCTGGCAGGAGGTTGGGGCGAGGGGGGGTCGGCCTCTGCTCCCAGGGAACAGCGATGGGATGAGAGGTGACGGCCTCACACTGTGCCAGGCAGGGGCAGGCTGGGGGCTGCGGGACATCTCTGCTCCAGAGAGCGCTCAGCACTGCACTGCTCCCAGGGGTGGGGGTCACCGTCCCTGGGGGTGTCCCAGAGCCGTGGGGATGTGGCACTGAGGGACGTGGGCAGTGGGGATGGGGGGGGGGAAGGGGGAAGGGAGGCGCTGGGGACCTTAATGGTTCTACGAATCTATTAATTCATGGAAGATTGGTGGTGGGGAGCCAAGGCCTGGGCAGCACTGTGTTGAATTGGCAGCGCTCGGGAGTCCTCAGGAAACAAACCACGAAAGATGTCCAAAACTTCATTTCTAGACATTTTCTATTGCGCGAAACAGCACGGAAGCTGTACCAATGGTGTTCTGTACGTGGGACGAGAAAGAAAAAAAAAGGGGGGGGGGGGGAAAGGGATATCAGAAGTAAATACAAAAGCGCGTGGAGATGTCCGCCTCGAAGCACCGCGGGGCGGCGGCCGAGGGGAGGGGAGGGGAGGGGAGGGGAGGGGAGGGGAAGGGACGGGGCGGGAGGAGGGGTCCGGCCCCGCTCTGCCCCCGCCCGCAGTCGCCTCCCTCTCCTCTCCCTCTCCCCGCCGTGACTCCGCTCCCGGCCCCGCCGCTCCCGCTCCTCCTCCGCTCCGCGCTTTGCGTCTCTCCGCCGCCGCTCTCCCCATTCCCCTCAGCCGGGCGCGGGGCGCAGCGCCCTCGGAGCCGCCGTTCCCCCGCATGGCGGCCGCCCCGCGGCCCTAGCGAGCTCCCCCCCCCTCCTCCCCGGGCCGAGGCGGGCGCGGCGTTGCGGAGCGGGAGAAGCGGCGGCCTCGGCTCTCCCGCGGCGGCAGCGGCAGCATGGCGCGGGGCGGAGGGCGGCTGGAGGCCGCCGCTCGGGGCCGCCGCCCGCGGGGCCGGGGAGCGCTGGGCCTCCTGTGGCTGGCAGCGCTGTGCGGGATGGGCGCCGCCGAGCCGGAGTTCTCCATCCTGGAGGAAGCGCAAGTTCTGGCCGCGCAGATGAGGAAGCTCGCCACCGAGGAGCTGGGGGTCGTCACCATGCAGGTACGGCCCGCCCGGGTTGCCTCGCCTCCTCCCTCCGTCCCTCGCGATGTCGGGTTTTGCCTCTTCCTTTCTTTCTTCCTTCCTTTGGTTTTATTTATTTATTTTTAATCCCCTGGTTCTTCCCTTCTTTACAAACTTTCTCTCCCTTTGTGCTGGCCCGGAGCTGTGTGCCGCCATCCCCCGGTGCCCGCGCGGCACAAAGAGCTCTCCCCCATCCCCCCCATCCCGCTCCGAGCCCTGCCGCGCAGGTGAGGACGGGGGGGGTGCGGGGCACTGCGAAATGAGAGCCGGGGAAGGAACGGTCGGAGGCAAATGCGGCTTTAAAAGGCTCCGAGCCGAGAGGCAGATGAGCAGCGGGGGTCCCTACCCAAATGGTCTTTGATGTCCTCCGAAGCGGCTCCGTTGTGTCACCTCTCGCGCTGTCCGGGGAGCCGTGCTGCCTCGTGTCCCCGGCGCCGAGAAGACGCGAATGCGAGCGGCTGTGCTCGCGAGGTGGGTTATTGCTACGCACGAAAGTCACTTCTTGGTTTCTCTCCCGCGCCGTGCGGACGTATGTGTGTGTTTCCCCGTGATACGGTCACGGTGGGGTCTGTACTTAGCGCAGGTTAAATCAGGGTAATTGCAGCGCTGAATGCGCTTCTGGTGCGTTCAAAAAAGGAAATAATAATTAAACAAAGCCAACAACCCGCTAAACAAAGGAAATCACAACTCCCCGAACTCCGGCAGGGTCGTGGCCAGCACATGTTGGCTGCACGGGGCTCTGGGCACCTGGTGGAGCTGTAGGTGTCCCTGTTCAGCGCAGAGGAGTGGGAGCAGATGGCCTTTAAAGGACCTTTCCAGCTCAAATGATTCTGTGATGGCAACTTTGTGGACAAGCACAAGGTTACCTCGGTGGGATACACCAGCAAACCTTCCTCCTTGGGATCTGGGTGCCAGCACACAGGGATGCACGTGATGTGAAAGCACTGTGTTTACCATCAGTTGGATTTTCAAAGCCCTGAAGTAAATGAACGTAGTGCGACCATGTAGTTAAGACTCTGAAAATCCTTTTCATGCTCAGCTCTGTTTTTATGTGCTTAATATTTTGGCCACCTTAACTCCCATCAAACTAACGCACAGCCTGTGCTTTCTCTCCCCGGTAACATTATTACAGCTGTTTAAGATTAAAACTCACTGAAAATGAACCTCCCCTGATTTTCGAAGCTTCTTTGCTGACCTCCTACAGTAGAACAAAAAATGTTATGACGTGTGTCACTGCAGCTTGTGGTTTGTGCTTGATTTTAGGGCTGAAGTTGGTTAGTCTGGCGTGGTTACGGCTCTCTCTGCCTGTGCAGAGCTGTGCTGAGTGTGTGGCACTGTTGCCTGGTGCATGCAGGTGCTCATGGATTAGAGATTGGGGAAATTGAGAGCACTTTTGTGCTTTAGTTGGTTATAAACATGTGGGCATTGCCCTGGTTTTGAGGCAGTGTAGAGGTAGATCCAAAATCAGGAGGGAGCATAGAGGTGAGGGATGCTAGTGGGTGTGTAGGACATAGAGGATGAGCGGGTGGATGTGGGAACCATCAAGAAGTAGGAGATGGAATGGGTGTAGATGGTTTTGACAGGTAAAACACGGGTGCCTGTGGGTTAACGTTTGTCATCTGGGGCTCTGTTTAAGTTTTGTGAATTGCAGGGGAGGAAGCACCAGGACTGAATGCTCTCTGGTGGGTCTCAGCTTGGCTCCCATCTTGTGTCCTAGTGACAGGCAGGAGGTGGTGGCACCTTCACTGAAGTGGGGTGGAACTGTGGGAGAGAGTTCAGAGGATGGGTGGGTCCAGCTCACAGGTGGGGAGGAGACATCCAGTGAGGGATGGAGCAGGTGGAAGTGCTCACTCACACAGAAGGAAGGTGAGGGCTGGTTTGGGTGTGCTTGAGCCAGGCAGTCTGAAAGCAGAGAAGACTGGAGACGGAGCTTCCGTGAAGGAGCATGAGGTGGAGCTTCCAGAGCAGATGTTAGAGGAGTGCGTGGAAGAGGTAGGAGGAGAACCCCGAATGTCTGACCTTAAAGGCCTGTGCAGGAGGGTGGGGTGTAATGGGTTTGGTCCATCTCCCAGTTCAATACCTTGGGTTTCTGCTGGAGCAGCTGTCAGTGCTGCAAACAGGATCCATCTCACCTGTGCAGAATCTTCTCCCTGCAACGCGTTCTTCTTCTGCCATTATTTCATGTGATTAGTGCGACAGTGATACGAGCTTAGTGTTTTTAAGCTAATCCAATTACTTTTTGTTGTTGGGAGTAGTGAGGTGCACACGTTCATCTGCAATGTAATGTAGGCTGAAGCTACAGAAGGAATAAGGATGGGAGATTCCCAGTGCCAGCACCACTCTGACAATTGTTTTTGGCACTCACATCACAGCTCTCTATTTATAGACACTTGCACGAGCGCGCCATTGCTGTATCTTACTGTTGCTTTTAAGTACTGTTTTCTTTTCTCATACCTGCAAGCACTCCAAGCTCATATATCAACTTATTCCTTTCATGGTGCTGCATGGAGCAGCTCAAATAGTGTAGCACAGGGGACAGCTTGTGGGATGCATCGCTGGCTGAGTGTGCTGAGCTTGAGGTATGTACCCAGAGACAGCACCCGTGTGCTGCTGCTTCCTGCTGTGTGCTGCAGCTCTGGGTGCTGTTCCCATGAGAGCACTTAAACGGAATCCATCAATTGTCTGACTTCCTATATTGCACCGATTAATTGTTCCCCTTCTGACAGGTCTGCACAAGCTGCAGTTAATGGCGGTGCTATGGCTGAACACTGCTGTGCACTGCAGTACGAGTGGGGTGTGTGCATGTCTGCCTATCGTTCAGTGCTCGATCACGGTGACCTGCTTGAGTTTCTCCCCAGAGTTCATCGGTGTTGCTCCCTAATTAACCAGAAGCAGCTGCACCACTTTTATTCCTCGAGTGTCGGAGCGTGGGATGAATTCTGCTTGGTGTGTGGGTAAACAAACCCACAGCAATGCAGAAGGAACCTGCCATCTCAAGCTGCAGCATTATCGTTACGACTGCAGTAGTCCTACACCCAAGAGATGAAATCCGAGGGAAGAGTTCTTTGTAGTACTGTTGTTTGCCCTCTGGGGTCCCCTGTGGACAGAAAACATGTGGAGAAACGGGGCTGGAAGCAGCAGGATGCAGGGAGAGTGCAAGGTGACGGCGGTTATCAGGAGTACATTGTAGCTTGGCAGCAGGCTTCACCCTTGGAAGACCATTTGCAGCCACATCTCCGCTGGAGCCTGAGCAGCAGCAGCACTGCCTTTTGTTATCCAGTAGGCTTTGCATGAAATACCCCCATGCCCTGGCTCACTGAGGGCTGCAGTCTGGAGGGAGCTGCTCAGTGGCAGGCTGCTGTACGCTCTCCTGGACAGAGACATCGCTCAGCAGTAATTAACAATGGAGCTCTGCTCTGTGCTGAAATTATAACAAAATTGGTGGTTGTCGTGACCTCATCTAAGAGTGGAATTTCCCTCAGCTCCGTTACCTGGACGACCTCAGCCTGGCTTCTCCTATGCATTTGAAATTACAGAGCAGGCTGCTGGTTCGCACACCTGAAGTTCTTTTCTTCATGAGGGGAAGGCAAAAAGAGAATAAGTGAAATATTTAGCGAGCGTTCGGTTTGTTTTTGGTGTGATTGAACCCTCTGGTGGGCACAGGGCGTGCAGGGTGAGAGCACTGCGCTTTTTGGATGGTGCTGGGCACGGTAACATCTCCACCCACAAAGTGGGGATGTGGTGCTTTCGCGGAGAGTTGAAAGGATCAGGCAATGCTTTGAAGATGAAAAGCACTGTTAAGTGCTTCTGTAACTTTCCAGCTACACACTGATGTTTCAACAAAAGTTATAAGCCCGGAGGGCCTTAGATATTTTGAAGACAGCTCTGCCACCTTCACCCCCTGCTCCTCCTGAAGGAAGCAGGGCTCTTTCTCATTCTGTTGGTTGGAGGAAACAAATTCAATTTTGACTGTGAAAGTAGCAGTTCAACGCCAGGTTTTTCTCCCCTTGCTTTCTCACTGTGACATTTTACTTCTTTTATTTTTTCTTCTAGTATTAATACTTGCTCAGATGCTATAGCAGTGTGTAAAAGCAACGAACAGCGCAGCACATGCTTCTCCAGGTTGGCTGGCAGATACACAGTGTTTATTTTGCTAATAACTCATCCAGCCATGTGTTCTGCAAGGCAAGCAGATGGCACAGAAAGCTGCCACACCATGGAGATGTGCCGGGGCTTGTGGGGGATGCTGGCGTGCCTCCTTCCTCTGGGAAACCTGTGGAGATATCTGGGTGATGGCAGAGGGTTACAGCCACAAGTGTTACTTGTATTTGATCACTTTGGAAGTGAACGCCGGATGAATATGAATATGTGTCTGTTTTTCTGGTGGGATGCTCTTCTGGTTGGTGACAGTGGATTTACAGCCTGAAAGAGAGGAGTCCCATGTTGAGCTGCACTGCAGACCTGCTCAAATTCCAGACCCATGGTTCTCCACGCTGAAATACGGGTTTCACGTGCTTCTCTCCTTCTCTACCACAAGCATTTTGCACAGAAAACTGCTTCCATTTTGTTCCTCTTATTTACATGCTGTTTCCAGCTTATGAAATTGAAATGCAGCGGGGAAAACAAACAATGAGGAAGGCTGACTGATGTTTGAGTAGGATTACTTTTATGTTTTTACATTTGGCAGCGGTGCTTGGTTTAGTAATAATTACAGAGTAGAAACCAGTGGAGCAGAATCTCATCTGTTTGACGTGATGATGTCCCAGTGAGGATCCAGCTCCTTTCAAGACTCAATAAGAGCCCAGCACTGCAGCAGTTTTTCATCGTGTTCTGCTCAGATTCCTTTTCTTTCCAGCATGAAGCTTTTCAGAGAGGTGCTAGTGTAAGGAAGGGCAGGAGAGCGGTCGCACACAGGAGACGCAATAGGAATTTTTAATTCGGCTTTGAGCCGCTCCTTCAAAGCACCGTGGCACTGTCAGTGATGTAAGCTGTGCTGCATTAGCCTTTGTGCATTGCAGGCTGACATTTTGCTTCAAACAGGGGGAATGCAGCTATCCTGCCCAGATAAAAGGTGCTGGATGCAGCGTGGCAAGGTGGGCTGCTAGATAATGAGCTGTTCCCCTGCTGAGGGACCCTGCGTGGGGAGCACGAAGGCATCCAGGTAAGCCACAAAGCACTGGGGCTCTCAGGGCTGTGGCAGGGCTGATAACATGCGTGTCAGTGTGGCAGGGAAGGCAGCACAGCGTGTGTTATCACTCACAACTTCTTCACTTCATTCAGCGGAGGAGAGGTTGGTGCCTGGTGGTTGTAGCCCCCATTTTCTTTTTCATGCTGTACTTGGAGCTCCACATGGCTGGGATGGCAGCCTGCTGTGTGCTGGGGCTCGTGGGAGCTCGTAGCTGGGAGGACATGGCAGTGCTGTGTGTGTGGTTGGGTAGGAAAATGGTCACATTTTGCGTTTTTCTTTTTTCTAAACACAGGTAATATAAATTAAACATGTAAGTACAATATTTGGTACATCAGTTTTCTGTCTTCGTCAGGGATTCCAGCAGTTCTAGCTAGTAGCTATGCTGCCTGTTCTTGTATTGCAAGATTAACACAGAATAAACTGTGAGATTATGAACTACAGAGGATCATAAAAGCGCAGTGTTCTGCTGTCAGTGCTTATTGTATTTGCAGAGCATGAAGTGTTAGTGGCTGTAAGGATATCCTTGTGCTCTCTTTCCCATGGAAAACTGAATGTAATGACACTGATATTTATCCAGTGGCTGCTGCTAGGACATGACTAGTCCAGGACAAGCTAGAGAATGTGCCCAGGCACCGCTGCAGTCCTGCCTTTTGTGAATTCCTCTCTGGTCCTGATTTCTGTAAGGTGCCATTCTGCCTCTGGAGTTACAGAGGAAACCTGAGCTGATTTTGAAATAATGGTGACACAAATCAATACTAGCCATTCCTGGTGCCATAAAAGGTTTTAGCAGAGCTGCTCTTATCAGCCGTGTGTAAGGTCTCTGTAGAGTCTCCCAAGTGATTTTGCAAAAGTCTATTTGCACATTTCCAATCGTTAGTAAAAACAAACTATTGCATCTCCTTTTGCCAGCTTCTCAGCCAGAAGCGGCTGATAAAAACCAACTTCTCACTGGTGCCGTTTCCCTTTGAACGCGCTGCTCCGCTCGGCGTTGTGTGGTTCCAGGCTGTGGCCTCAGTGCTGGCAGGGAGGAAAGCCACAGCACGCTGCTGAGAGAAGCTGTGATGTGCCTCTGAGCAGTTCCCTGTGCCTGTCTAGGGAGTGCTTCGTCCATTCTGGGCCCTCTTCTGCACACACTGCTGCGGTGCACAGGCAGTTTTGGCCTAGGCTTGTTGCAGGGGGAACAAGGCTGGAGGGGAAAAAGTGCTCTGGAAGAGACAACGTCTGGAATCCTGTAAAGGCTTCTGGAGGTGGCACTGTTCAAGGGGAGGTGGTTGTGTGTTTGCTCTGGTAGGGTTACTGGAGGGTTTCTGTGCCAGTTTTGTGGATTCTAGACTGAGAAAGTCTCGTAATTCTTTAATTTTTTGGAAAATTGTTTCTGTGAGCATTGATCCTGTGTCAGACCCAAAGGCACTGAGCATCCTGAGAGCAGTGTGATGGAACCACACCAAAGAGGTCGGGTGCTTTCATCACCTCCCCATCTCCAGTTCAGCTCCTGGTTCTCTCACTTTCTGCAAAGGAACTATGAGAAATATTTCCTCTTGGGCCATGCTTTCCCCTCAGAGGTAACATTGAGCACAGCTGAGGGAGGTGTTTGTGGTGCTGGAGCAGAGGGGAGCAGGGATGGATTCCCCACTCAGCTGTGTGGGCTGGGAGCTGGCTTGCCAGAGTGAGCCTAGCATTGCCCTCCTGAGTCCTGATCCCATCCTTCTTTTGGTGGTGCTCCTTTCTTTTGTTCCTTGTCAGTGAGCTAGCACATTACTGACTTCTTACATGAGCAGGCAGTGATAGGACAAGAGGAAATAAACTAAAAGAGGGGAGATTTAGGTGAGATGCTAGGAGAAAACTGTTTATTCAGAGGGCGGCAAGGCCTCGTGCTGCTGCCCAGAGCTGTGGGCTCCCATCTCATGGATGTGCCCATGGCCACGGGTGGGCCCTGGGCTCCTGAGCTGGGGGTTGGAGCCCAAGTGTTCAGTGATTGTATGTTATCTTCCCCCTTTTTTATTTTTCTCTATACCATACTTATAGATGTCTAGCTTTTGATTTTGGAGACTTAAATGTCGTTTGGAGAAAAAGCAGCATCTGTCATTGTGGCAGGGAGAGTAAAGCAAAGGAGAAAAGGCCACTTGAGTGCATCATAGATGGCAGCCCTGGTGTGTGCTGTGAGCACTTGGGCACACTGTCGTGGACTGTGTGTTAGACAGAGGCTGTGCCAACACTTAGGAGGCAGGATCTTTGTGGTGTGTGAAACGTACTTGGGAATATGTACGTGGAGGATGCTTACTTTAAGGATAACACATTCATCAGTTTCAACAATAGAAAGGTATTTAATTTAAACCTATTACAGCTGCAGTCCAGGTAGTTAGATGCCTTTAGACATACTTTTTGTCAAAGTAATTGTATATAAGGTGAATGCTTGTAGCTGCCTTTCATTTCCTCTGCCCAGTGTGATGTGGGATTTGTCCCCTCAGTCTGCCTTGCTGGGGTTCAACTCCAGGAATCTAACTGCAGGGAAATCAGCTCTATGTGGTGCAGGCAGGAAGGAGGGATGGGCAGGAGGACGGCTGGTTGGTCACACCGTCCAGCAGCGGTCAGGCTTCTGTTTTTAAACTGTACATTTCAGAGTCTTTGGTCTGCTAGATTAAAATTAGAAAGCGTTATTCCTGGCTACACAGCGTCTTGTGTTCTGCATGTAGGAGGCTGTGATTTAAAAGAAGTAAATAGATCATGTTTGGAAAAGGTTGGTGGATACATTGCAGGAGGAGGATGAAGGCTGCAGATGTCAAGTTTGTTTAGCTTCACCAACGTCCAGTTTGCAAGTGGAAAAGTAAGGCTGTCCAGTAAGCCTGCCTTCCCTCCTGAGTCAAAGTATCACTCTCCAAAAGTAAAAGAAAAGCAACATCAATTAGCACAGGTTTCAGCCTTTGAAAAGGAGGATTTCTTTGCGAGGAGCACAGATGCAGAGCTGCTTTGGAAAGTGAAAGGAAGATGCAGAGGCAGAGCCTGCAAGAAACGAATGCTTGCAATGGGAGTGTTTGTTTGAGAAGCGTGGCCTGCTGCTTTGTGCTCTCTGCTTCAGATGTGTCATCTGAATGATTTATTGCACCTTGAAAATGTGTGCTGCAAGAGAAAAGAATAACTGGCTGCAGTGAGGTAATACAGTCATTACAAATTCTAGCAGGGAAGCTGCATTGTTTTGGGTTTGAAAATGCAGTGGAAGCTGTTGGCACCTCTGAGCCGAGTTATGTGAGAGCTGCTGGGCTTAGATGTGCACGGTGTGTAGCTGGGGCTGGTTTGGGCTCTTAGCTACTTCTTATTAATCCACATTTTAGTAGTTTTGATACCAAAAATATGAGTTGTTGCATTCCCACAGCATCGTGCTTGTTAGTGCAGCAGGGCTGGATGGCTGCTACCCTGCAGCGGGTGGGCAGGTGGACACAGCTGGCCCCCAGGACCAGGGGTGACGTGGCTGAAACAGATCCCTGGTGGTGTACACTTGATGGGAGGTTTCCCTGCAGGGCTGGCAGGGAGCTGGACCGGTGCCTGGGGCTGCAAATGCACCGACCCAAAGGTCTGCACTGCTCTATCTGTGGGACGAAACCCAGAGATTTCACAGCCATCCACTCCATCTCTGTATCTATGGAGAGGAATAGGACTGTGTTTGTTTTTTTGTTGCTGCTGCAAGGAGGTGGTGTTTGGTATTAATGCTGAAAACGGCTCTGTTTGGGATGTTCTCTCTGAGATGAGGTTGGAGCAGTCTGATCTCCTGTGTGTCCCAAAATGTATTACAAATATTAAAATCTTGTTATAGTAAGTCTGCGGGCTGGTGCTGTGGCTGGCTGCAGATCCTGCAGATGCTGGCATGTGATGCTGGAGCAAAGCCATAGTGGCCACGCTGGTGAAGACTGTCAACTTGTGGCCTTGCTTTGATGCAGAAAAGAAACGGGATGTGTTCTTTCCTTTTCCCCTTCTGGCTCATGAAAAAATAGCTTGCATTTTCCCAGGGCTGGCAGGAATGTGTATCTACCTGTGTGATTCAGACTCCCGGGAGAGTCTGAGCCCCTGTGAGCAAAGGAAAGGGAAAAAAAAAAGATAGAAGAGGAGATGTAATGGAGGGGGTAGATCAAATAGCTGTTTGCTGTTTGGTTTTGGTGAGAACAGAAGCAAATGCTGCTGAGTGAGTGGCATCTCACCAGTTCAGCTGGAGCCATGGCAGAGC
Source organism: Cyrtonyx montezumae (assembly GCF_038088225.1). Lineage (NCBI taxonomy): Eukaryota > Metazoa > Chordata > Aves > Galliformes > Odontophoridae > Cyrtonyx > Cyrtonyx montezumae. The sequence goes on along the minus strand of NW_027071825.1, from coordinate 1,777,298 downwards.
GGTGTCCTCATCAGTCTTTTTTTGAAGCTTCCTGATGGCAGTGAGGTGATGCTGTGCATCTCCCACAAAGCCTGACCTGCACAGTGGTGGGTTGGGCTGGACTGGGTATTTCAGCTGTGCCTCTTTGGGATGTGACACTGGCAGGTGCAGGAGGAGACCCAGGGGGGACTTGGGGTGATGAGAAGTGACTGGAGCAGGGCAGGACACTGCAGCGTCTGCTCTCTCTTCCACTGTGCCCATTGGTACAGGTCAGTGAGAAGTTGGCAGAGGAAGGTGTGTGTGGGAGGCAGGGACTGTGCAGGTGCCTGGGAGATGTTGGTGCACCTTCACTTCGGGGTTTTGCATGACCCTCCTGTCACCCCAAGGAGGCAGAGCATGCCGGTGTCCTCCAAGCATCATCTTTGGTGCAGGTACGGTGTTGAGACCCAACTCGTCCGGCTCATTTCCTGTCTTGAATGGCACTGAATGCAGTGGGATCACAGCTGGAGGTGCCCGTGTGTCACCTAATAGAGAAATGAAAGCATTCAAGTCCAGCTTCAGCTGTCTCTTGTAGCTGCCAGCCCTATTTGAGTAATACTACAGGGAAGTTATGAAGCATTCCCAGCTACTCATTTCAAACCCCAATTTTCTAGTAATAAACTTAAAAACCTTATTGTGAGGCCGAGTTAGTGACTGAGTCTTCACTTTATAATCTCTTTATAAAAATGTACGCACATTAACAGGACGTATTTAACAGACACATTGCCTGGATGAAAGGGTGCTTTGTGGAAGGAGGCTTTTGTGAGTTTCTGGATCTCTCAGCAATTCCTGCGGAGCTTCCCAAGTCTGGCTGACACAGAATGGCAGAGGAAAAGACCTTCTCACTTTCAGCTTGAATGGAGAATAATGGGGAGCGAGAGGGAAGGGGGAGGAACCCCGGCTCCGCAATGCGGAGGTGATTGCTATTGGCACTCATGAGCCGAGCATTTAACGCTTATAGTTCTTCCTACCCCCAGCTGGGGCTTTGCATTTGCAATGAGCTCGCTGCTCTCCTGCCAGGAAAAGTGGGTCTGAGTCAACAACAGCTTCCCAGACCAGGGAAACTGAGACTGCTTTTCTCAGCCCAGGTAGTCCCTTTTTCCTTTCCCTTCCTTTTTTATTTTTATTTTTTTATTTTTAATTAGGTCCAAGGATTAATTAGGTCCATCTGTAGTGGCCTTTTCACCAGAAAAGGATTTTATTTATTTTTAAATTTTTTTTAGTTGAGGTCTGATGTTGTCTTTCATCTTCTATTTAATCCATCAGCTGGATTTTGGTATTTTTAATATCCATGGTGCACCACTGATTCTTGGCAAGGCAGAGGTTTTCTTTCACAAAAAATGAGGTTGTGAGCTCACAGATACCTTCAGTTCGACCTTGCAAACATCTTCATGAGAGCAGGAGTCTAGTGGGCACAATGTTACGTTTCCACTTTTGAACTGGAGTAGCTCTTGACACGTCAGCATTGGCCTAACTTCACTTTTTTTTTTTCCTTTTCTCTTTCTTCTTTTCATGTTTTCTCTTTTTGAAGTCAGCCCTGCCTGTCACGCTCCCAGAGTTGCACTGATGCCTCTCTGGACTCATCCATCCTCTGTGTGTCTTCTGATGTATCAGTGTGTCACTGTTTGCTTCTCATGGCTACCATGATGTCTTAATGAGTTTTCATCCATGTCTTCCATGTGAGCTCACACTGGGGGGGACCCCAGGTATTGCTTTGTGTTCTGAGGAATCCCAAAGAATCATCAAGAAGGAGCAAAATTAGGTCAGTGTCTGCCTCGAGACAAGGGTGTGCAGCTGTGATGTGGCTGGGAGAAATCTGGGATGCACTGAGGTAGTGCAAGGAAGTTTGAAAGCATTAAACCAAACAGCGTTGCAGGAGAGATGTACGTAGCCAAAATGAACATAAACCCAGAGGTGGAAGTGCAGTACACCGGGCTGTCTCCATGTTCCTGTGTGGTGTAAAAGCACATCTCTTGGGATGAGCTGAGCTGAGGTGTCTGTGCCATCACCTGTGCACCAAAGCATCACAGAGCTGGTGCTGCCCCACAGCTCGAATCACCAGGTGAACTTGGTTGTGTTTTTGATTTCAGTGTCTTTCCTAAGAATTTTTTCTGTGGCTTCAGCAGTCTATCACAGCTCTTTTGTAATCTTGAAACTCGGCGAGCTTTGGGCTGCCTTGGCAAAAGATGGAGCTCATAAGACTTGCTGGTTTCTGAGAGCAGGTAGATGGGATAGATAAAATGCACAGAAGTGGTGAGCTTGGGTGGCAGGTCCCCGTGCAACTTCCTAATACAGTCCCATCCTCCTTGCTCAGTGGAATATCGACAAGTCACTGTTTGTTGCTGTTGTGATATGTAATAAGTGTGCAGGCTCTGAGACTTTTCTTTTAATTTGTCATTAGTTTTGTTGCATATTGAGTGCAGGCTGTGCAGGGAGAGCTTCCAGTGAAGGCCTGGGCTTCCATTAACTTCAGTTTCTTTAAGGGGTGGTTAGCTGAACACCGAACTGAAAATCAGGCTCCTGCTCTGTCGGGTATTTCTCACAAAGAATATATGTTTTCATAGCAGCTGTATGCTTTGCACAGTGAGATAACAAATGCTCAACGTTTTGCATGAGAAAAAGCCCACTATTATTGTTATTTTATTTTTGGTGACTAAACACTGCAACAGGAAATGACCCCAGTCACAGTTTCCATGACTCCCTGTCACTTGAATCCAGTTTTCATGAAGATGAAAGGCCAAAGCAGCCTTTTGATAGCGAGCAGCTAATTGGGAGGCTGATAGAGGCAGCTTCTTTATGTGGGGGAAAAAATTAAAGCAGAAAAGAAGAGGAACAGCTGTGTTTCGGTGCACATATACTATCCCAGATAAATCTCTGCACGGACAAGGAAATATTTGATAGTGCTGTAGTGAAAGGAAAACTGGGAATTATTGAAGGCATAAACGTGGCTTTTCTCTGGGGAGGAGGGAGCTCATATTTAGAATAAAAACCTGAACCGAAGGTGCTGCTAGATGATGGATTTGTGAAGTGACGATCAGAGGATCTCTTGCATCTTGTGAAATGTGCTGGAGGGTTGTATTTTCTGGTGAGGCAGATTGCAGGGAAATGTCAGCGTGCTCTGCTTTTCCCCTCTGCCCTTTGCTGGGGACATTCCTACCTGTGCAGCATTGTGCCTGGCTGGGGCACGGCAGGGCAGCACGGCGTCCTGCTCTTGCTTCAATGCAGCTGTGGCTTTCCCTTCTCCCTTGCTGGACACTAAACATATCACAGGGAACCAGCACGTCAGTATGGATCTCCTTGGGACATAAACGTGATGGTGATAGCTGGGATCCAGCTCAGAGTGGTAACAGATGTCATCCCACCATGGACAATAAGCTTCCTGTTACTGCGTGGTGCCCAGCATCTATTCTGGACTTGCACAGTGCAGGAGGGGTCCTCAGCAGCAGTGTACCAAAGTGAGGTGTGAGCCAGCAGAGTGCAGCTTCTGAGTACAGCAGTGTTTGCTTCTACTGGAGCATCTCCACACGTGATGCTGTTTCCACCCCTTCAGTAGAAGTCATTGCAATAATCAATGATGTTTTTGTTTATTAAGCTCTGAAATTGCCCTATCCAGGTAACAAAGTGAGTGGTGAGGTTTTAATCCTTCAACTCCAGATGAGCTTGGGCTTTCATGAGTGCTTGGGTGTGTTTTCATGGCTTTCTTCTTCTTCAGGAGGTGTTTTCCTGTCCGTATGGAGGAACCAGTTGCCTTATCTAATCAATTTCTCGCTGCTTTGCATGGGTTACCCTTATTTTCCCATGAAGTTTTGAATACCTGGAAAGTAAGATTGTTGTAGGGAGGACCTGTGTCTTGGCCCTTGCTGGACCTGTAAACGTTTCCAGCTATTTCCATGCATTGTTTTGTCCTTCTGAAATATTTTTTTAGTGCAGAAAACGCCATCTTTGTTGACATACTTCACACTAAGGGAAATATTCTGTTTTTATCCCATGCGTATCAAAGCAAGCCTTATTTGAATGTGAGATTAGGATCTCAGCAATGAAAGCTATCTCATCCAACCAGTTGCTGCTCTTTCACAAAGACTTCAAGAGTTTGTGACTGACAGGCTGCTGCACATGGCTAAACTGGAGGTGGGTCTGGGGGACTAACTCCTGAAAAGGCGAGGAAGCAGCTTGCTGTCTGAAACTGCTGGTTTAACATAAATGGAGGCCTCCAAAACCAGCTCATCTGCTAGCACTGGGCAGCGCCTCTGCCTTCTCCTATGAAGGTTTCATTAGGCAACAGCTGTGGTCGTGCTGCCTGAGTACATGCCAGTTTTTCTGTTCAGACAAAGCCTCCAGGACTGCTCCTTAGCTGCAGCCTGTCTTGTGAGAGGGGAGGATGTAAAATTAACACAGGAGGAACACCGCGATCCAACACGGAGGGAGTGCAGGTGGGCTGGAGCAAGCTGACCATGCTCCTTGTGCGAGGGTTTCTGCTGCCCTGGTCCTGGGGGGGGGGGCTTTCAGCAGCTCCCTTGGCTGACAGAGCCATCAGCATTGTGTTCTGGGTCAGATCTGTGGGGAGCATCTGTTTTGAGAAACAGACGCTTGTGTCCGAGCTTGAAATTGGAAGGTGTTTCTTTGTGCAACAGAGCACAGCATGGAGGATGGTTCTGCTTGCAGGGCGGTGATTTTGGGATAGCTGAGGGTGGTGTGCCCCACAGAAGTGCTTTGGTATGAGGGGTGCCCAGAGAGGCAGTGCCTGCTCACCCCAGTTCAGCTCTAAGTGAGAGTTCAGTCTATACTCAGAGTGCCATTAAAGCCTTTATTTCTCCTCAGTGGCTGAACTTGCTCATCGTGACCCAAAAGTGGATTACAGCATGGTTTCTGTGTGTTCAGACATATATGCACAGAGAAGTGAAAGGAAGGGAATGTATTTGTGTTGCTGCGTTGGAGGCCATCTCTATACATCCTTACAGGTGTATTTCAGTTTCCAGATTGTGAGATTTGGAATGGTCAGTGTTTTATGTTTTTCATGACTGTTTACACAGGTTGATAGCAATGGGACAAGGAGGAATGGTTCTAAACTAGGACAAGGAGATGGGGGTTAGATGTTAGGAGGAAGTTTTTAACTCAGAAGGTGGTGATGCACTGGAACAGGTTGCCCAGAAAGGTTGTGGATGCCCCATCCCTGGAGGCACTCAAGGCAAAGCTGGATGTGGCTCTGGGCACGGAGCAATGTTAATGATGTATGGACATGTGAGGCCTTTTTGATCTTCGTAATAGGTACAGCCCACCAGACACTGACATCAGGTCGTACTGCCACTGCCCAGCCCTAAGGTTGCTTTTCTTTTCTTATTGCTTTCATTCTTACCGTGCAAGTCTTCCCAAGTTCTGCTGTCTGCTCCATTCCCTCCGCCCTCGCGGTGTTGTGCAATGTTGGCCATAAATTGCAGGACTGTGTGGCTGTGCAGCATCCCAGCACTGTGCCTCTAGGGTTGTAGAACCACCTTGCAGGGCTTCTCTGTGTTTTTAGGTTGGAGGATTTGAATCCAATGGCATCTGACTCCAGAATTTTGTTCCATGCCTTATAGCTGGGATAGTGCCGTTCTGAGTTTCACCTGCTTGTGCCAGGAAGGAACACAACAACACCAACTCAAAGTAGAGGAAAAAAACAATGCCATATTTAAAATAAATAAACATCAAGGCCTTTTCTAGTCATCCCAAAAGCTGTTTGCATTCTCTTTGCTCTTTCCTTGGCTTTGCAGCTTCTTGCATTGTGGCCTTGCTGGCACGTTTTCCCGTGTTCCTCAGCGACGCTGTTGGCAGTGCTGGGAGCTCAGCCTGCTGGATGTGGCATTGGATATCACAGGAGATGTGGGTGAGAAATGTGTGAGCACACTGAGTATTGATACAGTCCTTTAAAAACTTCTGCTAACCACACAGATGGAAACCTCTGCCTCAGTGGGTGCGGAGCGATGGGAAAACGCTGCAGCTGGAGGTGGTTGGTGGGATGTACATCTTCCTGCATCCCCAGAAGCAAACTTCACAGATTCCAGCAGCTAATTTATAGCATTTGTTTTCAAACATGCAAATAATTCAGGTACTTTTCATCTCAGCAGTGCTCATCAGTTCTTCAGAAGTGCATGCTCTTGATTTCCACATTTCTTTTCATCATAACTTCTTGCTACTGAGCGTTTGAAAGATAAGTGCTTTCATAATAATTCCAGCAAAAATAATCATCCTGGCCTTCTAAAAAGGATATTTTCAGTTATGAAGTACTGTAGGCTATTCCCCTTTGTGTGACAAAGTTGATTTCATGTGGTGCATTTCTTTTATTTACTTAAGCTGTTAATACTGGTTTGCAGATATTCCCACAATTACTGGGAACTCTAATCTTCTGCTTTTGTTTTGAGTCATTTTCCATAAGCCTTTTACACCACGTAGTCTTCTTTCCTTGAAGTACAGTGTTGACAAGAAAAGCAAACTAACTTGTTTCTGTGTTTTGAAGCCCCGTGTAAGCACTAACAAAATGTCAGGCAGTTGTAGAAACCAATCTAATAGCTACAAAAGCTTGGAGCAGAATGTTGAATCATGGAATCTGTCTGACCGAAATGACTGCCCCTCCACGGATAGCACAGACCTGAGTGCTGTCCAACAAACTTGAACTTCCTGATGCTTCTTTTCAGTGAAGAAGCGGACACACGGACAGCATGTTGTATGTCTGCTTCAGGGAGGCCCAGCACAGAAGTGGAAAAGAATGTGTCCATCCCTCTCCTTTCTTACTAGGCAGACTTCGTTAGTGAAAGCAAAATGAAGCCATTAAAAGACAGAATATGAACGAGCTCCTTCTGCTGGTGCCCAGCAGGCCGTGGCCTGGGCAGGGAGCAGCTCCTCAGCCCCGTGCCTTTCCCTGCAGCTCCATTAGTGGGGTGGTTCGGCTCCATCTCCGGCGTGTCTGTGGTCGGTGTCCTGCTTGCAGCCTGCTGGGCATCCCAAACAATGTGATGTGATGTGAGATAAAGGACTGTGCTTTGCAATGCAGCTGGTGCTTTTTGCTCCCAGAAGCTGGGTGTAGAAATTGCCATGGGATGGCTTGGCTTGAGATTTGGCTCCAGTGAGGTTGTGCTGCAGAAGGCTGAGGCAAGTCCTCCTCTTCTGCTGCACTTTCCCTCATTAAATACTGAGCTTTCTCTCCCGTTTCTGGGTTGGAATCTGTTCTGCTCTTGATTAACACTGGAGTTTTTGTTTGTTGTTCCTTTTTTTTTTTCTCCCCCCCCCTTTCATGTAAATGATGCCTTGCTTTTTACTTGCCTTTTTTTCTTTTTTAATTAGAAGAATAAATGCTTGCATTCATGCACGTATTGCTTTGAAGTGCTGCAGGAATTCAATTCATGAGCCTCTCCTTGGTCTCAATTTTTAATTTTTCTGCGAGCAGATAACATCTAATGGCTCTGCTCTTTCCCAAAGATTGTATTTGTTTTCTGCAAGTTGCTCGACCTCCTCCTGTGCTCTGAGATAAGTTAAACACAAGGAAGAATGGTGAACCCTCAGCACTCCTGCGAGGTTTTGTTCCATGCAGCAGTGACTCATGCTTGACTGCAGCTCTGAAAGGAGGGAGGAGTGGTCCTGGGGACGATGGATTGCTGGGATTCCCTGGGAAATCCTCAGTTCCACCTCCTCCTTTGCATCTGTACCTTGTTTCTGGGGCTCCAATACACAGTGTTTGCTTCTGCTGTAGGTCTGTTCAGACTTGTTGATAACATCTGATGGCCTTCAGCTTCATGAAGAGGAATTGTCGGATAAATGGTCTGCTAGTGTCCTTGCTCCCTGAGCTCACTGGAAGCAAGAGAAGTAGGATGTTCCCAGGGCTACCTGATGGGCAGTTCTGTTTGCATTAGCAAAACAAATTGGAAACTGTTTCCTGAAGCTGACAGAGAGGATGGGAGAAGGGAGTTCAAGTGCCATGAGAGCAAAAACTAAGCTAAGCTTCTTCTGCTTTTGTAAAAAGTCCAGTGATTTATCCACTTCTGTTTATTGTCGCAGTGGTCCCAGCTGTAGGACTGGCACTGAGTGTGGCTGAGCTGGGCCAGGGCTGCCCAGGACACGGCCAGTCGGGATGTTGGGGTCTGCATGGCTGGAGGTACCACCCAGACCAAGCATAACGAGTGCTGCCTCTCCCTGCACGCAGGCCTGGCTGCCTCTGCCCCAAATGCTGCTTCCACTCTCCATTTTTGGCCAAATACGTCTGTTTTGCTCTTCCAGCCGTGACATAAACTGGGTAATATTGGATTGGGAACTATTTCCAGAGGCTCTGTCTATAAGTGGAATATTAACTGTTAATATTTACTGCTCCTGCAGTGATTCTTTCTTTCTAACCTGTAAAATCTGTTAACATTAGTCTGGAAGATTTTGGTTTTCTATTTAATGCATTTGCTGTCCTGCACATCTCTGCCAGGAACACCATTTTCCAGCTGCAGTGTCTAGGAGAGCAGGCTTGCCAGATCCATCCACGTGGGAGCAGCTGGAGTTTGCTTAGGACAAACTTCCTACAGCGTGTCCAGGTCAGCTCACACCACAGAGCTGCACGCACGGACCCAGAGGGAGTGTAACAGCCATTTGAGAACAGCTTGATGTCCAGGTTAGAGAGATTGGTGAAGATAATGAAGGTAATGCAAAGTGTTTATCTCCTTGAGTTTAATTTTTAACTCCTTGTAAAAGTGAATCGAGAAATTCTTGGGACAAAGAATTCCTCCCATTCCCTTCTTCTCGAAACGAGGAAACGCACACATTACATCAAAGGCAGACAGCACAGAGGAGATGTAGAAATAGATGATCTTAACTCTTATGAATCAACATTCTGCTTTCTCTTAGGCTGCTGACTCAGACAGCAGATGACTTGCAGTCAGTTTCAGGTCCTACTGATAAATGACTTTTCTCTTGGTGAAGGTGTTGGTGCCTTGCTCGGGAGCAGCTGAGGACTGGATGTGGAGTGCATTTTCAAGTTGTGAAGCTCATGGATTTCAGAACAGAGGCGATGTGGAGGCTCTGATCAGTGGCAGTCACAGGGGCAGGCTGTTATCAGGGTGTTTGCTATGTGTGTTGATGGCTCTTGCTGAGAGATCCTGAAAAATGATACTCCTGGACATTTAAAGAAAACAGTTCTGTAATTACGTTCGCGTCAGCCCATTCATTTTATGCACGGAAGTTCAGTGTGATGATTTATGATCCGTAAATTCCTATGTTTAAGCTTGTCAGTTTGGGATTTTTTTTTCCTGATTTGAGTAGATCTTTTTAGTATGTTTCTCTAGCCTGAATTTTTCTGTGTCCAAACAAAGCAGAATGGTTTCTGCCTTGATTGTGTTAAATGGATCAGTGAAAAAATCAGTGTGCTCCCAGGGCTCCCCCCCCCCCCCCTTATTTTTTTCCTCTTGACTTCACCATACAGTTGCACAATCCTGGCTGGAATGTTACATAAACGGATACATGTTCTGTATACTGAGTTCCCAACCAAATTGAACAAGCATGATAATTATACTGAAATGATATTTAACTCTTTTGGCTATAGGGTTGCATGTTTACATGTATCAGTCTGCTGCGCTATTTTCAGTCAGTCATTATTGCACAAGCTTAAACACAAACCAGAAAACGAAACCCCAAATTCTCCCCACTGGAAGAGGTTTCGGTTTAATTTTGTTCCTGGCAAATGCTGGAGTTTGTTCCCCCGAGAGGAAGGTGGTTCTGGGTGAGTGGGACTGGCTCTGGGAGGGAGGATGACAAACTGGAGCTGTGTTTTATAATTCTGATGGATTGGCCTAGAGGTAATTCAGTGCTATTATTTGAGTGGTGGGTACAACGTGGAGCCAAATTCCAAACACTGCCTAAGAAGTAGCAGATCTTTTCAAGGATGAGTAAGAGATGACGCCAAGGAGATATTTCTGTCGGCTTAGGAGCACTGACAAAATGCAGTGAGCTGGAAAATGCACATTAATCAGGAAGGACTCAAAGTTAAGTGCTGCTGAGTGCCATTGTTTGTTACTTTTACCTGCAGAGTAATTATTAGAGCTGTGTTACAGTGCTGCACCTTGATGCCATGCACGTGTAGCAAAGGCAAGTGAGATGGCAACCTACTCACCTGTATCAGCATTGGGCTGTCCCAGCCTGCATGGGATGGATGGCACCTGGGCAGGTCCTCATCCTGGGGATCATTCAGATTTCTTTTGGCTACTCATGCTGACCAAGATAGCAGCCCCTGTCCTTTTCAGTTGTTGCCTCTCTCCCTGAGGTGGCAGTGAGGCACGGTGCCATTCAGAGACAGAGTGATGACAGAGCTACGGTGGCTGTGGGTCTCCTTCAGCTCTCAGGCAGCGAAACTGAAAACTCAGATTCAGTGTTTAACTACGTTTGCTTTGCTACGAGTTGCTCTGATAATTTCAAGTACATTTGATTATAAACAATTAACCTGTGGTAAATATACTGGGAGTACAAAGAAATCCATATTGATATTTTAAGATTCACGTCCTAAAAGCCAGCATGAGGGATAAGCATGGGGAGAAAAAGAACAGATCTTACTGAGGAGACCATCTGCTTTGTATTTTCAGGTTGAGTAGCATAACTTTCCTTTTTCTGAAATTCTGTGATAGACATTGCCATGAGTATAACTTGACTAAAGTTACATTGGCTAAATGAATAATCTTTTTAACATGTGGAACCGATTTTCCTGGGGTCTTTTCCCCCCTCTCACTCTTTTCCTCCCTCTTTGGTCCCTTGAAAAAGAAGAGGGAAAATTCTGCTGGTCCTGATTGCATTTTTGGCAGTTACTCAGTTTTCCGTAGTTTTCTCTCATTGTATACGCCTGGAGTTTTCCAAGGAAACATGTTCCTAAGAGCTGTGCTCAGTGTGACTGTTTCCACGCAGTGTTGTGCGTATTCACCGCCTCCACTTCTGAACACAGCTCTTGGAACTATCCAGAACGCCTTTACCTCCCACAGCCCATAGGTAGTAGGTAAATACTACCTGATAAATGCTGTGTGTGATGCTTTCTATCCTCAGAATTGTGATCAAAGCTGACTGCTGGTTCTTCTGTTGCCCGATGCATGATTTGTGCGTGGCAGGTTTTGTTGCAGTGCAAGGAGGTACAGTGGGAGATGATGGTAGCTTGGTTTGTGAATGGAGAGCTGGTGAAAATGCGTTGAGTCACTTGCCCAATTTTCATACCTTAATGAATCTGCAATGCACATAGGCTTGTGTCACGAATGCCAGGAGGTTCAGTCCAGTTTGCTTACGGAAAAGCTGTGTTTGATCATCTGAGCTTTTTCTCACAAGCGAACTTCTTCCGCATATTTCTGCCTGTTCCAAGTAGTCTTCTGTAAAACAGATACATAAAATATGCACAGTCATTTAAATGCAGCTGCCAAAGGATGCTGATGTGTTTTAGCAATGTACCAGCAAGTGTAGAATGATTTGCCTACTAACAACATTCAGAGTCACCCCGAGCAAGCTGCATACAGTGGCTCAGGAGCAAATATTGTTCCTGCACTGAGCAAGAATGATGTGAACAGGAGTGGGTTTCCATACGGTATCCAAGTGCCATTGTCAGATACAGACCCCTGGATGCCTGCTTGGGAACAGCCAGGTGTACCTTGTCATAATTCTGTAATCGTTTGCCATATCAATTGCCCAAAGTTTTGTCTGAAACCTAATGTGGGTGTTCGTGAGAGCAAGCAGATGAAAGGAGGTCTCAGTATCTCAGCTGTGCCCTGCGTGCCTGCTGCATGGTGGGACTGGAGCAGAGCACTTTGCCACTGGCTGTCCTCTTCAAGGGAGTGATCAAACCTTGTTTGAATCCCACTTAGTCACATATGAAAAGCATTTCACCAGGGTTGTTGGTGATAAGAACCAAAACTTGTTCAAGCCATGGCTCCTTCTTATCTGCCAGTCAAAATCAAGACCTGGATGCTACTGCAGATGTGTTGTGGTTGCTTTCCCTATGAATCTGGTTACTGAACAGCAATGAAAACACTGCAGTGAATCCCTGCAGATCTGCTTCCTAATAGGCATGCGTAGAGGGGCACAAAGTTCACCTGCATCAGGACAGAGCTCCTGGGAGAGGACCAGGAAGGTGGTCTGAGGGCAACAACAAAACTTCCCAGTGCAGTGACGGAGCACTGGAGCTGCACACAGAGGCGGTGGGGTCTCCTTCTGTGCAGACGTCCCAGCCCCGCCTGGACGCCGAGCTGTGCACCCTGGGCTGGGAGCTGCTTTGGCAGGGGGTTGGACTCGGTGAGCTCTGCAGGTCCCTTCCAGCCCCTGCACTATTGTTCTGTGAAACTGGAGAAGGAAGTTTTAAGTAGATGGCAGTAGATGGATGGCAGGATTCCCAGGCTATGCGGGACTGTATGTCTTATTTCTTATTTCAAGGTGCTGCTCTGCTCATGGAGCTCTGGTTTCAGGGCAGGCACCAATCCCAGCTCATCTCTGAGCACTGCATCTCATTCCTTTGTCTTCCTGTCTAAGAAGGACTCTGGTTCTGCTTGATGAGCAGTGCAGCAGAAAAGCATCCCTTGGTTAAACCCTGCCTGCAAACTTGTTCCTGTTGGAAAGCCACCCAAAGAGAATGTGGGGATGTGCCTTTGGGTGCTGAGCTGGGTTGAGTGGGGGCTGTAACACTGTGCTGCTGGCAGCATTGCTCTCGTTTGAGTTTCCCTTTTGCTTTGTGTAAATATATACACACAAGAAGTGTGTGTGTGTGTATATATATATATATATATATATATATAAGATTTTTTTCTTATATATATGTATGAAATTATACATATATGTGTAATTTCTTGGAGGAAAACACAAAGCATGTCCTTGGTCTTGTGGGAACCCACTAGTTAATGCTTCTCAGTTTTAGAACATGGTAACAAAACAGAATGCGATACGGCTTCAGACACTGCAAAAACAAACTGCAGGAAGAAGCCACAGGTTTCCCTCGGAACAATCCACCTCTGTGAGTCTCACCATCAAAAGGATTCGCTACGTGTTTGTTTGCTCACTTTAAAATGTTAGCCTTTAAAATAAGGAGCAGACCCTGGCTGGCTGCTACTTGAAGTTGAGAAGCACGGCAGTCCTGCTGGGTTAACACCACTCTGACTTGACACGTGCACATTTTGCTGCTGCTGTTCTCTATCCTTTTTAACGTGGTTATTTTGTCATCCTGCCGCGATCCAAAAAGGATGGGTAGCAGCAGTGCATGCCCAAAATCTGCCTAAACTTCTTTTTTCCTTAATACATCTTGGAGTATAAGAGACTTCAAAATAATTCACAGCTCAGTGAGTATTTTACTAATCTCGTGTTTGCTTTTCTTGATGCTCTCAGCTTGTAGCATTTTATTTCTGTTGGTAGGGAGATGGACTTATATCTTGTCAGACAATAGTGACGTGGCTGCTGCCCTTGGGATCCTGGTTTGGGGCTGGCTGCCTTTTTGTTTGTTGAGATGTGGTGCTGACAGAAGAGTTGTGGCCTTTTGAAGTGCCTTCTGCTGCAGTGCCTTGCTGCTGAGTTGGTTTTAATTTCAAGGAACTGAGGGAACAAGTCAGTCACTACTTGGCTTTTTACTCTAAGCTCGGTTTGGAGTCATCTCCCAAATGCAAAGCTGACTGCCTCCAGCTTCAGGCTGGGAATAAGAACGCCTGGAGCCCAGTTGTGGTGCAACCACCACTGAGCCAAACCTGAGCTGCCCCTTATCTTAGGGGCTCTGTAGGAAACCTGACCGCTCTCTGGAAGGAGACCCTGACTGCGGACGTGCTCCCATTCATCACTGTCAGATGCACCTGTGAAAGGCATCACAAAAGCAGCATCCCAAATCTTCCCTTCCTAAGGGATCCCCATGCAGACCCTGCCCTTGGAGCCTCTTGCTGTGCTGATTTATCTTGCTTATCCAATACTTGTCCTGCTGTTAACAGCTAAGAGTGAGGCAGCTGGTGGCACCGAGAGGCACTTGGTTACAGCCAAAGTCATTAAAGCTGATATGCAGATGCCACAGAGGAATATTTTCTGGGAAGTTGCAAGTAATTTGAACCAGACAGGTAATTAAAGATCTTTGGGGAGCAGGAGTCTCTAATGTGTTGAAATGTGCATTTGTAAGACAAAACCTGGTTTTCTCAGGACTCCATCCAGGCTGTGGTCAACCTCAGCGGCTGATGGGAACGCACTGTGCAGCTCTCCTGATGTCTGCACGTCCTGGAGCTGTTGCAGGTCACTGGAAGTCCTGCAGCAGTCCCTGCAGACAGCAAGGATAACTTTTCCTCAGGGTTCTGTGTGCATGGCTGGGACGTGAGTGCTGTGCTTGGAGCAGGAAGAGGAGGATGAAGAGCAGCTCAAGTGATGCGAAGCAGCAGGCAGTGCTCTGAGCCAGCAGGCAAGCATGAGCTTCCTCTGAGCACCTCAGACATTGAAGTGACGTGGAAAAAAACAGTGCTTATACTGACTTTCCAGTGTTGTAAATTAGGCTGGGCCAAATCTGGAATGACACATCGCTTCTGGAGCTTTCTCTCAGAACAAAGTATGGAAAATGCAGATGATTTCAAACTTAGGCAGGTTTTGAAAAAGTTTTCAGTTTTGTTTGCTCCTTAACACTGTGATTGGAGGCTTGTGCTTTGTGGTGGGAGCAGTTGCAGTGAGTGCAGCAAAGCTGGCTTGCCGTGCTGGGCAAGCTGGGGCAGCACAAAGGCATCACCAAGTGCTGGGTTTTACACCATTTTACAATGTAATTCACAGTTTAGATTGGAAAACCAAACTTGATTTGTTTTGATGTACTATTTTGTAAAGTGAAAACTGTTCACAGAGATATGCTCGAGGAAATCAAGCCATTTAAGTGGTTGAAATACAGTGTTTGCCTATGCAGATGTGTTATGGCACATGTGGAAATGCAGCATGACTGTGAAACAACTGTTCCCAAATCTTTAAAATCTCTGCTGAGGAACTAAAGAGGGCTGACAAGCTTAATTAATGCAAAGAGCAGACCTTATGTTGGGAGACATTAGAGAACACAAAGGCTGTTTCCCAAGGAGAGGTGATAACCTGGGGAAGGGAGCACATTGCATGGGATCAGGGGAGAGCTTGGGATGCTTCCACCCTCTGCCGTGAAAGCAAAGTGCATGGCTTTCAAAAGTGTGTAGGAACTTGGAAATTGGTATGGAGTGATGCTGGTTGTGGTCCAAGGCCATGCACACGTGGCTTGTCCAGACAGAGCGAGCACAGCTTCGCCTGCAGCCATCTGTGGGGCAGGCACCATTGAACAGCATGGGGTGGGAGGGCTGAGTACAGCTGCTAACGCGTTGTGCCAGCTGCAGCACAGTGCAGCCTGCTTTGGGGCTGCTTTGTCGTGTTGCTGCCAATTGACTCTCAGAGTTCTTTTGACTTCGTCTACAGGTTGTTAATTAGCATTGTTCTTGTCGTGCTTCGAAGGAAGTCCTGGGCAGCCCCACACAGCAGCACCCAACCTGCAGTGCTGTGTCAGAGCAGTGCTGCAGCATTCCCTGAGCTCCAGCAGCTCAGGGCCATCCTATGCACCGTGGGGCACAGCCTTTCCCTCACCCCCATCCCCAGCCCTCCCCTGAGCTGTGGGGCCGCCATGAGGTTTACCCTCAGTCTCCTTTGCTCTAGGCTGAACAAACCCAAAGAGCTCAGCTCCTCCACATGTGCTGCCCTGCACAGCCTTCCCTCGTAGCCCTGCTTTGGGTCAGCTCCGTGCTGAGGACACAGAGCCCTGCTGGTGGTAGCTGACAGACTGCTTCCTCCTCGCCCCTTTTGATGTCTGCAGACTAGAGGGTGTGCGGGGAGGAAAATTCAATTCATTTGAAACATTTTGCATCAAAATGACACGCTTTAATGTATTTTCTTCTGATGTTTAAATTATCTTTTCATCTCATGAGGGAGAAAAAAAACAAAACAAAAAGATGTTCATAGTTACAGTACCCAAGCAGAACTTAAAACAGAGCTCTAGAAGAGGAAGTCTCAATATACAGGCAGCTTTCAAGAGTGGATGCCTTTCCTACCCTCCCACCCCCCTATGCTCCCTGAGACTTGTAAACTGAGGAGATTTATTGCTGCCCTTCCACGTGCAGGTTCGGAATTAAGAGCTGAAATTTCTGGAATTCCTGCAGTCCCCAGGAGGGAGAGGGATAAGGGGAAGCGGTGGTGGTAAGTGCAGCAGAGGGCTCTGCAGGCTGTCCCTGCCAGCTGTGGCTGCATGTGGCCCTGCTGGGAGGAAACCAGCTAAACCTGCATCAAGAAAGCCCTTGGAGTTGCTGACCAATGATTATACCGTGTTTGGAGGAAATGTAGGCTTCTTCAGTAATCACAGCTGTTGCTAGTCGTTCAGAGAGCTAATTCTTGTTAATTTCACCCCTAGCACATCAAGGAAGGGCTCAGTGGGGCCTTTACAAATCACTCTCCTCTGTGAGATGCAACCGTACCTACAAATCTTCTTGCTGGGGCGTTTGACTTTGTGCAGATCAATGTGGAATCCATTGGTGAAATCCCAGCTTGCTTGCAGGCTGGTACAGGAAAATCCCATTGATTTATTTTAAAATGTTTTATTTATTCCCCACTGTTTCTAGTGTATGGTTCTAAATATCCCATCCACCTTAGTAAATTAACAAATGCTTGGGGAAAAAAAACAAACAGCTATTATGTTTTTGCCTTCAAACGTAAGAACAGAAGAGATCCAGAGGCAGATATAGATGAACTTGGTACTCCTTAGGTGGAGCACACATTAGAGATTTCCAGGTGAGGCAGTCTGTTTCTGACAGATGTCCTGGCACATGTGCCTCTTGAAGCTGCTTTAACGTGACTTTTAAGACAAAATGTCTCTTACGTATCCTTTCTGATTTTTCTTGCAGAGGATATTCAACTCCTTCATGTACACAGAGAAAATATCGAATGGAGAAAGTGAAGTTCAGCAGGTAAGTCTGACCTCCTGCCTGCCTGCTGCTGCGCACCATGTGCTGATGAAAGCACTGCTTTGTTTTGCAAAGGCAGAGTTAGCAATTACAGTTCTGTCTGAACTTATTGTAGCCGTTTTCCTGACTTATGGCACCTAGGATAGTAAACAGAATAGAGTGTAAATGGAAGTGCATTGTGTGAGCTGACTGTGGATTTGACTGTTTTCTGCTGCCTTGAAAGGGCTTTCCATCTGCTTTGTGTGGGTCCTTCCCCTAGAAACAAAAGAGCAAAGGCAGAGCTGGGGCCCTCGTGTAGCATCTCACATTAATTGACTCTTTTTCACATTGGAAGGCTCTCTATTAAAATTGTCTTCATTCAAGGTGAAGACACTAATATTGTTGGTAACTGTGGAAATGGTATCAGTTGTGTTGTGTAAATATGGGGCAGCTACAGCCTCATGCATAACAATTGTGGTTTAGGGTTTTGTTTTCTTCTTGTGGTCGTTTCACGTGTTTTTTCCTCCTTTGGGATCAGATTCGAAAATGCAAGCAGAAAGCTCTTCAGCTGAATATTGAGCTGATTTATCCTTTAATGTATGAGCTGTAATGCTCACTGTAGTACATTTATCCACTATCATTTTTCCAAATGCAAAGGCAGATCAGGTAGATCTCATTTAATTAAGGTGCCAACTCACTGTTCTCACAGTTGCACCTTCACACAGAGCCCGATGAATTTTGGTAGCGGTGACAGGCGCTGCCTGGGGGCTGCAACAAAGATCTGGCTTTTCCTTCCCGTTCAAGCACAGACCCATTCGTGCAGCCTTCTGCGAGTAACCTGACCTTCCTACCCCCGTCAAGCCCGTTTTAATGTTCAGCACGAAGGAAAGTGCCTCAGAGCAGGGTTTTCTCTGGGGAAAAAGGAGTTGCTCTCTTGCAGTGAAGGTAGTCTGCTGTGTGCATGAGCTGCTCTTGAGTGTGTCCAGGAGGGATCATGTGTGCACATGTGCATTAAGGACAGTCATCCAACAGCAGTGAGTTTATGTTTGATGTGAAATAGTGAATCTATCAGACGTTCTTTTTTTTTTCCTTGGTTTTTTTTTTTGTTTCATTTCCCAAGGAAAGATAAAGCAGAAGTGGATCATATGGGATTCTGAATGTATGGGCAATGTATTTAAGCTTTGGGTGAGTTTGAACTGGGGAGCAGAGCTCAGGTCCTCTTCTCTTTCAGAACAAACATGGTGGCTTTTGATAGGATTATCATCCACGTGGAAACTAAGTTAGTCTGCCAAAAAATGGAATAGTGCAAGAAAACTTCCAGCAACGCAGGGCTTCTGCGAGACAGAAACCAAGTATCTGATGCAGAAACATTATCCTGTGCTGCTGCTAAACTGAGATGTGTAATAATGCTATCAGATAGCTTTGTTAATGGAAGGCCATGTGAGTAACGATGTGGGCTTCAAGTTAGACTGCGAGATTGGCACCAGATGTATTTTAATGTGAATCTCTTGTGTGTGTCATTAGAAGAGTGGTAAGGTTTGTGTTTAAAGCATGTTGTTTGTTCTTCACCTTTGGTGCTGCTTCGGTCTGTCTGTGTCAGATTTTTGGTTGGTGAGATACAGATGTGTGTGGGAAACAGCGGAAGAAACAGGAGTGAAGCATTAATTCTAGTAAATTACCCTAATTCTGGTATGAACAATTGCTTGACCCTGCGGATAATAGTGTCTCAACCCCTTCAACTAATGCTGGCTTTGCGGGAGTTTTTCCTAGCTGCAGTCAGTCAGGAGACAGCTGTGGGAGTCCATCCTGTACACACGATTTAGCTGTAGAAGTGGAACTAAATAAAAACTTAGAAAAGCTTTTTTTCACCCCAAACTGAGTGGAAGGCATACAGCTTTTGGATGCCTGAATTTGCATCCCATGCAAGAAGATTGCTGCTTGATAAAACCCTGTGCTATTGCTGCTGCACGTGGGGCCGAGAGCCTTCAGCCTGCAGAGAGGAGCTGTGCTGAGCAGGTGCTGGAGCCAGACACTACAGCAAGGCTCCCTGCACAGGTGTGCAGGACCAGGACCACCGCATGGCTATAGAAATGTGCCTGAAAGCATCTCAGCATCGGAGCAGAAGGGCTCGCTGGCTTTGATTCAGCGATAGGGTTTTCACAAGTATTTCTGGGTGGTCCACACACCACAAAAGGGCCATGTGGGCTAGATTATATGTATCAGATGGCTCTTTAGAGCCAAAAGCGTTTTTGGGAAACCAAGAAACCGAATTAAAACGTCTTTGAAGTCTTGACTATAGATTCTGCGCTTAGAGAAAGATAGCGCTTGTTTCCCGGTCACAGATGTACACATTTGCTTTAAGGAGATGGAAATAACTGTCCAAACACTGAGGGTAGTGTGATGAATTCTGAGCTGTCAGAGGAGAAAAACGAGGCCCCGGTGAAGCATAATTATGGCAGTTAAAAGCTGAACAGCGAAGTGGATAGCGGAATAATGAAGCACTTCTCCTTCATTAATAACCAGGTCTTCTGGCCCTAATGAATCACAAGCAATGTAGCTGGAGGTTTATGAGCTAAGAGTAGTGCATGGAATGGGATCATCTTGAGCAAACACAAACCAATGTCAGCAAATTTAAATCCCCCATTGCTCATTCCTGTTTTTGTCATTCGTTGACATTTTCTTCGCAACCGATACCCGAAGGCAATTAATTACGGTTTTATGTCAACTGGGATGATTTTTCTTTTTGCAGGCAGACCACTGAGCTGGTGTGTGAGTTGGCTTTTTATATACCAAACTGCGTAAATAATGACTTTCAGTTTGTTGGGAAAAGTGAAAAGCTACAGCTGTTGGCCTTCGGGCTGAAGGATTTAGTGCACTTGGTTTTGTCCATGCCACACAAGGAGTGGTTCACCTTTGGGTCTTAAGCTGCTTACCCTTCAGGATTGCTATCCTACGTAACAGCCTTTTTCTCTTTGAGTAAGTTATTAACAATCGGATGACAGTTGCCCAGAAGAGCTGGAGTACCTTTCCTGTAGATTATTTTGATATCGAAGAACTGATAGAATAAGCAAATCTTAGTGGTGTGAAGCACTGACTATAAAAGGTGGGAGCAGTTGGTTTTAGTGAAGGGAATCTTGCTTA
Organism: Cyrtonyx montezumae; assembly: GCF_038088225.1. Lineage (NCBI taxonomy): Eukaryota > Metazoa > Chordata > Aves > Galliformes > Odontophoridae > Cyrtonyx > Cyrtonyx montezumae. The sequence goes on along the minus strand of NW_027071825.1, from coordinate 1,757,232 downwards.
GTTGTTTATGGGAAGTCAGTGCATGTTCAGCCTCACGTGAGACATGTGGGCCCTGTGGTGTGGAGAGCTTGGAGCTGGAATCCAGGGATGGTGCTGCAGCCATCTGTCTTGTAAAACTGCAATGTAAAACTGGATTGCTTACATCACTTTGCGTGGTGGTTGTGAGCTAGGCTGAAGTACCTCGAGGTTTAAAACCGACCTAGGAAATGCTGCGTGTTTGGCCAGTTTGTTTCATTTTGAGGCATTCTCCTGATGCTGCCTGTGTTTCCTTGTTCTTTCTGCTCCTAATGGCACAGCACAGCTCAGACAGCAGCAGCCCTGCCCTGAGTCCTGCAGCAGGGGGCCATGCAGCTCCCCGGCAGCATCCCCACACACAGAAGTTCAAGATCACATCTTCTGCTTCTGCAAAATCCACCCGTGCATCCCTGTAATTGCTTCAGTTGAGATGGCCAGCTGGAAATACAGATAGATCAGTTGAGAATCACCTTGCTGGAATGTTCTGGAGTGTAGGCACTTGGATTTGAAGGCTGGGAAGGATGGGGACAAAGGGAAAGATTTTAATGTATAGGACATGAATGTGTAAGCAGTGAGATGTCTTTCATCATTAGGTTTTACCTTGTTTTACAGGGCTTACTCTCCATGCAGGTCCTATGCTTAAAGCTAGAAAACTGTCATTTACTCTCCTGCTGGCTCCTCCAGAGCATAATTACCAGCTATAGAAATACCTGGAGAATCGATGTGCCAAGCTGTTAGGAGCTAGTCAGTAATTGCGGGCTGTTATTTAGGAAGTTAGGTACAGAATTTTAAGGCAAAACATGAAAATTCACATGGATACACATTTTTTTCTAATACGAACAGCTTACCAGAAGGTTGGTTTTTTTTTTTGGTTTGTTTGTTTTCATGAATCATTTATATAAAGAAAAAATTAACAAATGCATCTCTGAAAGCTGAAATCATCAATGACTTGAGGTTGAGTGGAGCGGGTTATGTCTGCCACAGGAATCTCTTCAGGAGAAATGCAAAGCATTCTTAGAGCAGCCATTCAGAAATGATGTTTATACCTCAGAGCCTGAAAAGCTGAATCACGTCATTCAAAAACTTGGCCAGGGAATGAAACTTGGAATCAGAACTTGGGCCAGTGGCCTACATTGGTCTGATATCCTACAGGACAGAAATTACTGACGTTGCTGCTGTGTTTGGGCACAATCTGGGAAGCGTGTTTGTGTTTGAGCTACAGTAATCAGAAGCTGTGCTCAGGTGGGATACAGCTGCTGAGGCTTTTTCACATGGGTCAGACTGGTTCTCATGGATGTTTGAGGTGATAACTTGAATGGTGTTACCAAAGGAGCATCTGCAGAGAACATCAGCATTCCCTCTGGAAACACAGGAAAGATGTGGAGTTACCATGCCAGTGTCCCTTAGAGCCAGACATCCTTTCCTTTCCAATCTTTTCCATTCCATTTCTTACTCTGTCAACTGATTAGAGAAAAGAGGGAGTGGGCTTTGTAAAGCTGTTGGTGAGAGTGCTGGGGACTCCTCCTGAGGTTCTTCCACTCTGAGGTTGGGGAAGCATTACATCACTGTCTGTCAATGAGCCGAGGGACAATTAGAGGACAGCCACAGCAGTCTCCTGGCCTTCCAGCAGGAGGCTTGTGTCGTGTCACTCAAGGTGTGGCCCTTGCTGACACACACAGATTGACAGAGGAAATCTGTATGTGAAAAAACAAGGTTTTAGTGTTAAGACCGACGTCTCCCTAGCTGTGAGCTGCAATGTGGTCTCAAGATGTGAATTTGAGGACAATTAATTGTGAGGCTTGTGATAAAAGGTAGTATGTACAGCATTTGACATATTTCCAGAGTGACTTACAGGAATTGTGGCCCTGATTTTGCTGTGGGCCACATTTGAAATCTTTTTCCTTCTGTGGATCTTGAGAAGACCTGCCAAAATGGCTGCACAGTGGAAAGCTTCAGATGAGTGCTGCTCCCCTTGAAGAAGTGCATGGGGAAGTCGTGCTGCAATCCTGGTGGGATGGTCAAGGCCGTATTTCCTTCATCACTGAGAGTAAGAGGAATGGTCTGAATCTGTTGATAACGATGGTGTGTGACTCGAAGGTCCCTGCTGAGGGTCACAAGGCCCTGCTCTGAGCTTGTGCAGAAGCAATGGCTTCTCCAAGAGCCAAGGTTGGGTATACACGTGTTAAATCTCCCCCCAGAATCAGAGCTTGTGGATCCACGGCACCACGAAGCTGTGATAGAGCAGGAGAGGGCACGATGGATGCATTTTGTCCCAGATTCTGCTGGTTGACAAAAGGAGTTTAAAATAAAAATACCAACTGAATTGTTCAGCATGTAAGCAGTGCTTCCTGAGGAGTGTGCTCCGGCATCCACGCCTGCCGGCCTCGTTGATGTATATTTTAATATACAGTCCTGGTAACAGAAAAAATACTCTGCTTTCAAGCTCCAGAAATAAAACCTAACCTTGGAACTCTGCTTTCCTCAGCGCTCTCTGAAAGGAGGGAGAGACTTCAGAGCAGCGGAGCTTTGAGGGGAGCCGGGCTCTAACAAAGCTCGAGGGAGAGATGCAAATGAGCAAAACGTCGCTGGGAAAATTAGGGAAACTCACTGATGTTGTGATGAAAGGTTGTCAGTGGAGACGGTGACAACTGAAGTGCATTACCCATGGGTGCTGCTGTAATAGGAACAGGTGCTACCGACCAACCTGCCTGCAAACTGAAATGTGCTGGCTGCTCACCAGCTGCTGAAAAGAGGGGAAAACAGAGCTAATGGCTGCACTGTGTGGGAGCCCCTGGTTCCTGCTACTGGGCTCCTTAAAATTAGGGAGAAAACATTGAGATCTGAAAAAGGAGACAGTGAGTGCTGAGCAACCTTGATTTTCTTCCTCTGTTTTTAAAACAAAGAGCACTTTGAGAATTTGCCTGATGATGGTGGCATTTGGTGTCAGTCTCAAGGGATCCAGTTTTATTTTAGTCTGCATTAAAATGGGTGAGTTGGAGCCTTTCTGTGGGAGGATGTGGTACCCACTCATGGGTACCTCAGGAACATGAGCTGCCATCACCGATGTGCTTGATTCAGGGCATGGTTTTCCATTTTACCTTCTGAAATACTGTATGTAACTCTGTTGGGATGATTTTGTGTTTAAATGCTCCATTGTTTTGTCATTTGTTCTGTGTTTTGTTTCTGTACTTCTCAGTTTTTGCTGTAAATGTGGCGTGGGACATGTATCCATCACAATACAGTTCAGCTCTGAGAAACTTCAAAGAGGCAGAACGAGTGCTAGAAAAAACAGCGATATTTTGGATGGAAGATTGTTTAATTACTGTTATTATTTAGAAAAAGAAGCTGATTTAAGGCTGCAGCTTTTATTCTGTAGCTTTTATTTTCTCACTGTTGGAGTGTGGCATTTTTCAGGGCTCTCCATCCTTCCATCCACTCCCGTGTGGGCAGGCTGGGTTCCCTTGTTGATGAAATGTGTGCAGCTGAAGTGGTGGATCCCATTTAATAGATGTAACACAGTGACTCTGAGCTGCTGAGAGGTTTTAGATGGGTGCAGTTCAGGCATTAAACTCTTCATTGGCTTCTCAGGTTTGGGCTCCTGTGCCTGCAGATTGCTCCTATCTGCAGGCTGAATTCAGGGTGTAGATGCTCTCCTCACTCCACCTGAAGGTGAAAACTCATCAGTACCTGAATCTCACTTTGTGCAGCATTCACTTATCAGGGAAAAATGGTGACTCCAAGCAAGAACCCTTGTGCTCTGATGCTCCATGGTGGTTCTGCTGATGAAGTTCTTGCAGTCCCTTTTTCAGCAAACTCGCTTTGTGATCACAGATTGAGAAACCAAGAAAGAACATTCCTTGCTGAACCCAGTGCTCCCTAGCAACTGTTTACTCTCACGTCTGCTCAAATAACAGCCACAGATCTTCTCTCCCAATTTCCCCCTGCAAAGTCATTAGGCAAGCGTGCTGTAGAGACCAGCAAGCCCTTACCTGACAGAAAAGCAGCTTCCACAGCCCTGCTACTAAAGAGAAGTACTCAAATTAGTTATTTCTAAAGTTAGAATTAGTTTGTTGTCGTTCCTTATTTATTTCTTTACTTACTGCAGATTAGTTTGTTGTAGTGGTTAATTTTTGAAGATCTGGGAACTGTTGAGGTGGGATGTCAGGTCCATTAGTTTTGCTTTCTAAAAGGAGAAAAATACAGTCTCATGGTGCTGCAAGAAATAGAGCAACCTCAAAACCTTGTCCTGATTTGCACGTGGCTTCCTCCATCAGAAGGGACTGTGACAGCAGAAAGCCCATGGAAGGATTTCATCTGAATGAGATGTTGTCTTTTTTCCCTGTTCTCTTATCATATATTCTTATTATATAATATTAATTACAGATTTTTTCAGTTTGTTGTTGGAAGTTAAAGACCTGTAGCTCTTTACTGTGAGCTTCTAAGTCAGTACAGAAAATCACAGCTCTGGCTATGGAAAGCAGCAGGAGCTGCAAGGACAGATGCAAGAACTGAGAGGGTTTGTTTGCTCAAACTGCAATGAAGAGAACTCTGTGTAAGGAATTGTGAAATATATCTGCACAGATCCTCCTGCCTGAGGAGCCCATCTGTGGTCTTTGGGTTGTCTTAGGGCCTCCATCTCATCCTCATCAGGCCTTGAGAGAGCATCATGCTGGAGAGCTCCAGTGATGAGCACAGTGGGATGGGTAGAGCCAGATCATGATGCTATTCCTTAAAGAACAGAAGGAAATTTTACTCATGTGCATGCAGAACAGAGTGTTCAAGTACCCATTGCTAGATGGTGAATGTATTTTGTTATGTGCACCATTGTCTGTGGCCAACACTGTTAATTATGTGAATTGGCAGTGCCTTGAGCCAAAAAAACAGGGAGTACAATGACAAGGCAGACAACTGTTAGCATTAAATGTATGTGGTTTTTACTTTCCATTCAAGTTTGTTATAAAGGGACACAGTATTACAAAGAAACGGAGTGTATTTTCATTTTACTTCTTTGTTGTTTATTTTTTCAGTTGGCAAAAAAAATTCGTGAGAAGTTTAACCGTTACTTGGACGTTGTGAACCGTAACAAGCAGGTAGTAGAAGCATCATACACTGCTCACCTCACGTCACCACTGACTGCAATCCAGGACTGCTGCACCATTCCACCATCTATGATGGAGTAAGTATTGCACCCTGAAGTTACTGATGTTGTCATTTAATTTGTGAAGAAAAAAGATGAAGGTGAGACAGTGTGTGCTTTGCTTTCACTCTTGATAACTGAGGGAAACAGGAAGGCAGTACTCCAAATGTGCTCCTTATCCTGTCCTCTGTATGTATGTGTTCAATGGGGAGCTACAAACAAGAGCTGGGATTTGGCTCCAACAGATACTTTAAAAAGGAAAAAAACAAAGTTGTTTAACCTTTAATTGAATGAAACAGACTGTTTCACAGACTGAGTCTGTGTCCAGGGTACCTGTCTGCACTGAGGAGCTGGCAAATTTCTGAAGCTGGTCATGGGACTTCTCCTTTGAAGTGCAGTAACCAAGATCACGAGTTGTTCAGTCCATCACATGCTAGAAGTATTGCATTACAGCTTAATCAAGTTGATTTGCTGCTGTTTGATACACAGAGATTTACAGAAACTGAGTACATTGCTTGGAAACCAAGCTTGTTCATTTTCAATTTGTTTTGGTTATAAATGAGAGAGTTCTAAATAGACCAAACCCAGGCAGTTGGTTGTCTTTAATCATCTTGTATTATGTTCCCTATTTACAGGAACTTCTTTGCCTTTCCTAATTGTAGGAAGGTGTGACGGAAGGTCTCATTTTTTTCCAATAGTAGTAGTGTCATTATTTATTTTAAACAATCAACGTTTTGAATGCTCCACTTCCATATGTGCTTGAGAAGAACATGAGTAATGTTCTCATCATTTGTTATACACAGCAAACTTTGATTACAGAGTAAATTTTCATTATTTATTCTGATTCTGATTTAAAAACATTTTAGAGAAAGGTAATTTGGGTAATAAATATTAAAAACATCTGTAATTTAGCTTTACAAGACAGATTTGCTCTTAATGTCAGCGTTCTTTCATCTTTCCTGAATATGGCATTAACCTTTATTTGTGCATGGTTTTATGATGCTCACTGCATTCAAATATGTGGTATGAATCTGTGCCTGAAGAGAAAGGCTGCTGCTTCAGCTTTTGTTTATTTTGATTGGCTTAAAAGGAAGAAATGTGGATAGAGCTGAGCCCCAGGTGGCTGCAAAGAAACCAAAGCATCACTGTTTGGCTCTGGCCGTGAGGTAAGTCTAGCAGTCTCAGTGCAGTTCCTGCTGGACAGAGTGGACACATAAAATAGTGCACGTGGTGCTAAATGGCCAGGCTCGTGGCAGCATTAGGAGAAAGATCAAGGATGAATTGAGGATGAACGCTTTTCAGCTGTCTGGTGTCTCTGTGCAGGAGTCAGCCGTCAGCAGTAACTCTTGAAAGCAAGGGGAGAAGAAAAGGAGGAATGAGGAGATTTATAACTCCCTTGTCTGGATTGCGTAATTTTTAATAATAAATGAGCCCTGCTCTTAGCCTGGAAACTTTCGTTAATTTCTTTTCGCATCATCCTTGAGAATGACTTACCTTACAAGTCCTTTAGAAGCTTTCTTTTCCTATGGTGGGCTTGCATAACGATTCATCAACAAAAGCAGTTCAAAAAATGAACAGGAGGCCACAGCTGGCAAAGCATAGACATGGGTTTTGTATTTGCAGGGCTCCTCATCTGGGCTCTCTAACACAATTTTCAATATTTAGTGGCTTGGCTCTATAATAGCAAACCTGCTGAAGTGGTTACTGGATCGGTCTGCAGGATCTTCCAGACTGTGCTTCAGCAAGAGCCAGCTGAGTGTTTATTACTGAAGAACTGTATTATTGGACCACTGGAAGTACAGCCACTGCCATCTTTAGGAAGCTGTCTGCAAGTCATTCTGAAGAAGAATATAAAATCTTGGTTTGTTTCCAGTGAAACTGAACTTCCAAGTTATTAGGATTGTGCTGATTGACATTTTTTTTTTTTGTCATTTCTCTCCCTTCTGTCTCTCCTCTGTGTTGCTCCTCCTTCCAATTTCCATCTCTTTGTGGCTTCTCCCTCCCTCAGGGGGATTTCCCCCTTTTTGTTAAATTGTCTGGAATGAAAGGTAATGGTGGTATTCAGGGTGGCATTATTAGAACTGGTATCCAACACAGGGATGCCAAGAGGAAACTGTTCATGTGGAAGGAGGTGGTTGCTCATCTGTCAGTTTTATTTTCTCTGTTTTGTCTGCCTGTGTAAGTGGTAGAAAGGCTCCTCTTCCAGTTAAGTCATCGAGACACCAAAATGCAAGGTGCTGTTTCGTAAAGGGATGTGATCTCACTAAAAGCTCTTGTCCCTTATTTCTGTCCAGCCAGAATAACCTGCACGCTTTGCCAGGAATGGAAAAAACCCTGAAACGTCCTTCATGTTATTTGATTGTGTTACTACCCATTAAAATCGGCCGTATCTGTTAATTGTTCTGTTGGAAAGCTGTACCCAAAAGTATTAGAGCATTATAATTCCAAGTGGTTCTCAATACACTTCTCCCAGGTATCTTAATTTCTTTGAAAGCCCTATTGCCATGCAATTTTGTCAGTCTGCATGAAGTGGAGATAATAGATGTTCCCTAGAGAACTAAAGTAAATGAAGATACCAAGCCATTAGGAAAGAAAAAACCTCTAAATCATCTTGTTTGTTGTTGAATTAACAAATTATCCATGTGTGGCCCTGTGTTTGCTTGTATTTGTCTTGAAAATCTGAGCTCTGGCTTACAAGACAGCCTGCTGTGTTGCTCGAGATAAACTGTGAGGATAGAGGATACCACACTCAGTGACTGTAAATAAATGATATGAAACAGAACCAACAAAACACGAGCTGGAACGTGAAATGAACGTGGCATTTACAGCACTTGTTCAGTGGAGCAGGGAGATATGGTAAGGAAAACGTGTTTTGTTGCTGCTATGTGGTGTTGGCTCTGCCATGAAGAGCCCTGCTGGGTGGGTTTCCATGCAGCTGTGGTTTCAGCCCATGGTGAGACATGTGCTGCTCTGATCAGAGAGAGCAGGCTGACTATGCTTTTGGTTCCTATACTGTACCCAACATACAGGAAGCAAACAGAGAGGGGGTAGACAGCATCATTTCAACAAGCACAGAAGCAGATGGCACTGATATTCCGTGCCTCCTCTCACATATGGGCCATAGTAGTGCCCATGAGGTCAAAGTGTGTGCCACCTTTGTCCTCTTCCCAGGGCTGTGGCCATGTGCAGGAGCCTGATGCCACTGAGATGGGTACAGCCCATGGTGTTGCTCCAGCCAGACAATGTTAACATGGGTGAAGTGCTCTGGGCTCCTAGCAAGGCAGATTGGTTAACTGATGGGAGATAAGGAGAATGGAAATGAAGTGACATGAATCTACTAATCCTCAAAGAAATTCCTCCTGGAACATGAGGCTTAGTGTTTCCTCACTAATGAAGGCTGCCCAAGAGGCTGTGAAAACAGATTTGAGGCAGTCTGCAGACATTCTCTATTAGGATTGAATTGGATGGTCGTTTAGAAGATGATGTTTTAAGTAAGGTGTCTTTCTGGTGAATGGGAAAACACCTGTGTGTATTCACAAGAGGATATCTCCTGTTCATCAGGAGACGCTTCTGTCCCATGAAGGCCCTTCCTGGGTTCACAGAATCCTAGAGCAGCTTTTGTTGGAAGGGAACTTAAAGCCCCACCAGCCCAGGCTGCCCAGGGCCCATCCATGGCCTCAGTCATCTCCAGGGATGTGGCACCCACAGCTCTGGACAGCTGTTCCCAGAGCCAGTAAAAATGGTGTTGGACTGGACAGTAGTGAGTGGATCAAGTGTGTGAGTTATACTGGATATCTACAGGTGAAGGAAGATGAAACACTTTCCACGCAAAAGAAGAGTTTATTTGATGCTGGAGTGGTCATCACCTGCCAGGTGTGCAGAAAGGCCCTGCTGGGAGGAGCTGACTGCTGGCTGTCTCATATGGAGAGCTTTCAGAGGTGGGGTAGTGCAGGCCCAGCTGCACCAGGTAGGGTAAAGGCACGGTCACACAGCTGCCCACCTGCAGGCACCATTTGCGAGTACATGTTTTATGGAACTGGCATTCTCAGCATGTCAGAGCCCTGGGTAGCTGCAGTGAGATGGCTGCCCCCCCCCCCCAAAATATAAGAGGATATAGCTTTTTATTCACTTGCATTTGTAAGGGAGTGTGCAGCTGCCTCTACATGGTCTCCTGGAGATGCACATTGCTGTGCAGTTAATGTCCTCCTGCTAATGTATGTGTTTCGAGGCAGCTGGAAATCTGGTTTTGCTTCTTATTTAACCGTACTGATAAGTGCCTAAGGAATGCATTTTATCTGAATTTGTGAAAGGAGATGGAATGGGGAAATATTTGTTGGCAGCACTGTGTTACATGCCCATAGCAGGGCTGTTTGAGTAAGTGAATTTACAAACCTATGTTTGAAAATCATTTACTGCCGGACCGTGGTGCCGCCTTCAGAAGTGGTCTGGGTTTTCCTTTTTAAACAGATGGTTAAATATTTGCTAATGCAGTTCAGTTTTATCGCAGCTCCTTCAGTGTTTATCTTTCCTCTCTGAGCAGTCAAGTGGGAGATAACCGGGATCCATTCAGTTGCTGCAATATCTTAAGAGCTGCACTTCCAAAGCAGGAGTGGGTGGGTGGGCCATGATGAGGATGGATCTCCTCTTCTTATGGAGCATCTGCAGTAATGAGTGTGGATTTTTAGAGAACACAGGCAGCGTGCATGAGGCCAGCTGTGGTACCTTGTTTTGTTCAGGAGCTACAGCGGGAAATGGTTTAGGAAATGGCTCAATACGTTTTACATACAGATATACTTGGACTTTCCTGAGCAGGAGTTGAAGGAATTAGAGCAACTTCTCTGCCTTGTCCTAAGAAACCGGTAAATTGAGTCATCAACAGCTTATTGATGAAACTAGTCATATAAAAACGGCTCCACCAACGTTCTGTTTGAGTATGTGGTTCCTATTGCATCGAAGTATTTAAGCACATAAAATGCGAGTGAAGGTCTTTTCCTGCTATCAGGAGATGTGCTTAGCTGAGAATCGAGAATAATTGCTGCATTTTCATTGAACTCCCATCATTTCCTTTGCATACTAAAATTGTCCTGAAATTGGTATCGACGGAACGGGACAGAACAAAATGAGTTTCAGAACAAAGTGAGCACCCTCAATCGGTGCTCAAATGTCATTTCCGTGCACTGCTCCTTTATTTTTCCCCAAATCAAAACTGTACAGAAGAGGCTGATTTACACTGCAAATTCAGGCCAAACAAAATCCAATTGGAGCTCACTTGAATGCTGTTTTGATGTAAGATTCAAAGCTCCTGCAAATGTATTTTATCTTCTGCATTTGCTGATCTCCTGCTTGTAAATCCTGTTGAAGGAGAATAAAAATGAGTGCAGCCTGATGGGAATTAAATGTCTGAAGTTCAAAGCAGTTTGCACATCAGAGCAAACGTCAATCAAGTGAACATCTTGCAAGCCAGGCAGGGAGCGCGTTTCTCCATGGGGAAGAGATCAAAGTGGGAGTCGCTGCTCTGTTTGCTCCCTTGGGATGCAGTTTCGATCGGTTGTTCATTAAAGTGAATCCAGAAGGAAGGGATTTTGGGGGGGTGGGGAAGGGAGGGGCACAGGGCTGGTCTTGAAACTGAATTTCAGCCAATGTTTTGGGTTTTTTTTCCTCCTGTTTAAGTAAGTACCGAAACTAATTACATCTAAATGTAGCGTTGTGGGTTCTTCTTCCTGGTAAGGATTTTGGAGGACGTCCACAAGGGTTGGCTGTGGCACCATGTAAGCTTTGGTGCCAAATTCCAGAAGCGGTCTCGGTCAGACGGCTCTATTGCTCACTTTGCCCAGTCTGTTGTCTTTTCCGCTGACAGAAATGCTGTTAAAAATTCAGCCTTCTTCAGACAGAGATGGGCAGTAATCGATGCTTTGCCTGTAAAAACTGAAATACAAATCTGAAATAACTTCTTCCAAAATAAATGCCACGAAGATGTGCACAACTCCTCTGGAGAACGTGCGCTGTGTATGTACACTGTATGGAACGTGTACATACATGGTGGGAAAGGTACAGCCAAGGAAAGCAGTGCTCGCTGCTAACACCCATTGCAGTGCTGAGGCTTTGGGTTTAATTGTTGCTTTAATAATGAAGATCACCAAACTGTTTAATAGGACATAACTGAAACAGCTGAGAGGTGTCCGGCAGAAGCACGCAGGAAGTTCTCCACTGTGATTAAAATGAGTGTGAATGTTGAAGTGTCAGCTTGCCACTGTGCTGCCTCTCAGGTTCTGTTGTGGGCTTCCCAAGCACCCACTCCTGCATCGGGAGCTGCTCTCCTCTGTGTCTGTGTCACAGAGCCAGCTGCATCCTGCAGGATGCACAGAGGCATTCCAAGGTGAGCTGCACCTGACTGCAGCAGGCAAGCAGATACCTGCTAAGCCCAGACTCGAGGATGACAGCTCTGTCTGAGGGCTGGTGTTTAATTCATGGCATTATAAAAAAAATCCTTCTTGGCATGTTTTATTTATACCATTTTCCCCTTAACTTTATTCTCCGTCTATACTGTAGAAAGAGAGAGGAGGGCTGGCCTAGCCTGCAGGACTTCTTTGCCTTCCTTTCCCAGCTCTGCTACTGATCATTTGAGCATCTATCCCTGTCTCCGTGGGCAACGGATTGCTCACCAACAGAAGCAGAGGGACTTGCCTATGTAGACTTTCTTGCATTGAACTGCTTTGGCATGCTCCAATAAGAGGAGCAGAGCGAACGGGCTGAGGCAGAGCAGCGCGAGGTGGCAGTGGCCGTGGGGTAGCCGTGGTTTGAATGGGGCTGCTGGGGTCAGTTCTGTTTCTGCCTTCCCAGAAGTGGACCTGAAGGCCATCTGCTTGAAACCCCTGCTGAGATCTGCCACGATAGCGAAGCAGAACGCAGCTCAGCAGCTTTCAGTGCACAAGGAAGTGATGGAGCAAAATGCTCAACATTTTAAATGCAGAGAGGTGCAACCTCCCCACCTGATAATTCACAGCCAGTAGTGAGAGAGCTGCATGGCATGATGCACGTGTCATTCTGAGTGCAAGAGGCGATTTTGGCAAATAATAATGTAAGAGTGGGGGAAAATTCCAGGTGATTTTGAATTAAAGCTCTGCATTTAGTGACACCTGAATAATGGTAGTTGCTAACGAGGTATCCTGGTGCTGTCGCTAATTGATTTGGATTGGAGCAGTGGGGCAATTAGCTGACATCCTGAAAAGTCGTTATCCTTCCCTGAGAGTTTGTTCAGGACTATGACTTTGAAATATTTCTGAAGAGCTGAGATGTGGATTTTGCAGTCTCTGGCTCTTCCCCAGCTCATTTTGCCCAAAGATAAATGTGTACTTTGTGAAGCTCATCCTTGATTAATTAATCTCAGTCCGAAGATTCCTTATTCAACAAAAATATATGAGCACATCTCTGGTTGCTGGGCAGGAGCAGGTTGTGTTGGTGTGCACTGTGTGGCTGTCGAAGGACTGAGGTGTGGGAAACGCTGCAGAGAGAGAAGTGAGAACCCGTGTGTGTCCCACTGCTCTGGGTCTCCTGCTGTGCTTTCTGTACTGAAGTTCAGAGAGAGAAAAGCAAAAGCGTTCACTCTGTGCTTATTTGTATCTATATAGTAGGGATTTTCAGCATCAAAAAATGTATCTTTTCAGTATTTTGTATATTAAACTATGTTTATACTGCAGCTCTTCTAAATCTTGAAGGATTGTCCGCACAGAGGGCACTGATAAGCACAGTTTCACGTCACTTTCCCTTTCTTTTAGGTCTTTTAAGTTTGAGGGGGGGGGGGGTCATGAAGTGTTGGTGCCTTGGTCACTGTGTGCACTGACTCATTCATCACTTTTACGACTAATAGAATTGCATTAAAATGTGTACAGTGTTTATGAATTTTGCTTAAAGTGATTTAATAGCATGCCAGCTGAAGGAAGACACTGCTTTCATCCATACTTCTAAGATATGAAAAATGCAATAAATAGTACTCAGTAATGGCAATAATGATTTTTTTTGCATAATCAAATAATAAACTTGATTAGGTTTTCTTTGAAGAGAGCCTCTGCTATCTTGAGCTCGAGCCATGTAATAAAACTAGGCTTCTTGTGACCGCAGCATCCCATTTAACCTGATGCAAAGACCAAAGAAGTAAAGTCTGTGGTTTTGTTGTGTGTTTGCATGAAGGGCTGGTTATTTGTGAATCAGGAAATCATTCAGCTCTCCTAAACTCTCAGGAAATGACTTCTCCACTTGAGGAGCGTGCTTCTGAACATGGGGAAGGCTGTGCTGTGCTCTTTGCTTGGAGGCTGACCCTCTGCTTTGAGCAAAAAATGCAGCCCAGCCTTAAGTATGGCAGTGCTGGCATAAGTGGTGCTCACACTGCCAACCCACAATGAGCTCCTGCACCCACTTCACTAGTGCTCGTTTGGTTTTGTGATGCCAACATTTCTGCAGGTGAATCCTCTTCCATATAGAAGTGATAAACTTAAGCCCACTAACAAATAACTTTTCCTCAGTCTTCAGAGCTAAGTCATACAAGATTCTGCTGTGTCCCATGTGTGAGTATCCCATAACCAGGAGATGGGCTCACAGCAGGTCCTATGTCTGACTGTCCTGGGACAGCTGCTTCGTTCCCTTAGGAGGAAAGTGCTTTGAATAACAACACTGAGAGAAAAGACACTGGAGTAGGAGGGATTTAGTTTGCCTTGCTTCCTGCAGACAGAACATGGCGTTTCCTCGCAGTAACCAGTTCCATCTGTCTGTGGCCACAGTTTTTGTTTCTGTTAATTGTTGTTTTAATGGGATGATTTAGAAGCACGTTGTTTTACTGTGTTTAGGAAGCCCACCAAGCACCCTACAAGGACAGAATGAGGCGATCCATCTCACTGTTTTTGCTGGGCTCCATGCTTGGTGCAACTTCTTGATTTTGAATTTCTCAGTGACAATTTTCAGCCAGAAGAATGGTGTTAGTTTTCTTCATCAGCTTTGCTCTTGGTATTTTGGGTTCCTGCTATGTTATAGCACACAGGTGTGTGTATTTGTAGACGTGTCTGTATATGTGTATGTACATGTGTATGAAAAAAAAACCAGGTTAAATGTCTGTGTGCAGTTGGCAATAAGCAGCTAAATTAAGGATGGTTAGTGTCTTCATCAATGTGCATTAAGCTAAAGTGGAAGTGTTAGAATGGCACTGGGTGAGGGCTGTGCGCACATATGTTAGTTATTGAAGTGCTATAAGTATTAATCAAGATGCTCGGGGTGTTTTGACTTAGATATATTTTATTGTTTGCTATTGTAGTCCTGACAGCATTGAACAAACTCCAGCTCTGCCCAGTTTCTCCTCAAGACTTGCTTCCTAATAGCCAGCATTCCAGCAAGGCTCCTCATCCAGGACATGGTTTTCTGCAGGCCTTGCTTGCAGTTTGTTGTCATTGCTCAGAAGTAGATTGATGGTAGAAAAGTCTTTCTGAGGAGGCAAAGAGTTTTTGATATTCACAGTCAATTGGCATCAAACGTTCAGGATCACAAAGATATTAACGAGTAAAATTGGCCTATGTAAATGATATGAAACTGCCTTTAAGTCTTTGAGAGCTTCAGAAGTGTTTGTAGTTACTTAGAACCCTTTAAAACTTTTTATTTAAATTAATTGTTTTCATTTGTTGGTTTCATTAGTTTTTATTGTCATTGCATTTATGCACTAGATTAGTTTTTACACTGACTTGGTAATACTGAAGTCTTTTCCAGGATGATTCTGTGATTCTATGATTTGAATTATGAATGCAGAGGAATTATGTTACCTCATAAAAACATAGCAAAACTTTAGACTCAGATTCCTTATTCCTTCAGAATATATATCCTCAAGTGTCGGTACACAGAGAGTGTGCTTAGTGGTGCTCTGACTCCTGGATTGTTTTCCCAAGGACTCAAAGAAGAAATTCTTTTCTCCCAAGATAATTGGTGTAATTTTTTAAAAGGTGAAAGAGGAAATACTAGTGCTGGTGAAGGCATCTCTGTAGAGGTGGCTCAACCACAGGAAGAGACGGGTGCTGATGGCGTACTAAATGCTGTGCATATATCCCAAGCTGGAGCCTCTACCACTCTAGATCAGAGAGCTTGTTCTCTCTTGATCATCGCTTCCAAATAACACTGCAAGGAAGAATGCAACCTACTGTGGTAGAAAGTAGATGCAGTCCAACTGTGATAAGTTTTCTACCCTCTGGTCTTGGGTTTCACGATTTTTTATGGGCCCTTAAAACATGTTTAATGTTTGAGTTTCTAAACAAATAATTTTTTTTCATTGAACCTTAAGAAATATTGATGTCCCTTGTAAATGCTGTGTGTGTTTAATAGGTAGTGTCAGATTGCTCTGCTAATGTTGCTGTTGTCGTTTCAGATTCGACGGCAATTTTAACACCAACGTTTCTAGGACAATTAGTTGTGATAGACTGTCCACCACTGTCAACAGCAGAGCCTTCAATCCTGGACGTGATTTAAATTCTGGTAAGTAGTAGAGTTTGGAGTATTTTCCTTCTGTTATAGATTTTTTTTCCACTGGACTGTACTATTTCCTTGGCATAGGCAATTAGCACTGACTGCCATAGCAACAAGCTTTTATTTCTCCTAGAAACTGTCACAGTGCTCTTAATTTGAGATTTCATGATTGAAAGATGATACCCAAAGTAATGCCCTTTGCCTTAATTACTTTATAAAATGTCATGAAGATTTGATTCCAGCCTAGCGTGGATAATTTTGTTGTGGTTTATACACTTTTTTCTTCTTTTTTTTTTCTTGCAAGGTACTTTCCTTCCTAGGCATGTCTGCTTTGGCATCAATGGTGTCAGCTCTTGATGAGGCCAAGCACGGACATTTCTTAGCCCAGTTTAGCCAATGTGAGGCTGTGTTTGCAAAAACTGCAAAATATAGGAGCATTCTGAAATATTTCCTTTCTTTGTCTTCTCAGAGCATTTCTGTCTGCAGTGTTAACTCATTCATTGCCTTGACATACTTCAAGAGGCTACGAGTATGCTTTAGAACCAAACGTGTGATTTATCCCTGAGCAATTAAGCTTTTGTTTCTCCAGTGTGTCTCAAGATTTATTTATTTTTTCTTTGTTTTTTACATGATCAACTTGCATTAATACGTGCCTTTCAGGTTCCTTAGTAGTGCTTTTGTCTAGCTGTCTTGCTACTCAGCTTCTTATGATGACACTGCTACAAATTAGAGAACATTGCAGATTTTGGTGGTAGGTGTCATTTAGCCTAAGTTTGGGTTTGGTTGTGGTTTTTTTATTTGGATTTTCTGGTGGGTTTTGGTGTTGTTGTTCTGATAAGTGATGCAGACTTATGAGAATATTTTTGATTTTAATTCTCATGAATCTTTTGGAATAAAAGTTGATTTATGTATTTACAAAAAATAAAATAAAAAACCAAACCAAAGCAGCTCCTACAGTTCCTTTCCATGCATTGTACAGCACATCTTGGATGCAGGTGGTGGCCAGACAAGCTGATTTCCTGTTATATCACCAACATTTCTGTGGTCCTATCCTAAAGCTACGCACACTGTGTTTCACTTTGCTTTACTTAAAGGATCTCTTCATTAAAAAAAAAAGTGTATATTTTAATGTGATTTTAAACATTTTATTAATAATTTAACTGATTATTAATCAAAATAGTTTTTGAAAGCACTGTTCACTAAAAGCAAGCACTGAATGAATGAAACACAAGAAGCACTCTTTATTTTTCTACTGCAGAACGTGTGTGAATAGAATACATTAAAAAGTGCTCTTTCTTCTGGAGCAGTGGAGAACAAACAGCCTGAGCTACAGTTCTCCTTAAAATGTTGTTTAAGTTTCTGGTTTGAATTGTTACAAACCCAAAGGAAGCCTATGGCATAGGTTCTCACTGTCTGAACTTGAGTGGCTTCTCTTCCCTTGGCTCTTCCTTGAACGTTTCCTCCAAAAAAATAATGAACAAAAAAAAAAAAGGCATTGTCACCCAGGAGTTGTTTTGTTATACAAGTACTTTGGTCATCTCTCTCTCTTGAAACTTTTTCCTCCTGGCTTGTGACATTGTACTTTTTACCATTTACCCTAGAGGTTGCACACAGGAGAAAGCACTTTGTGCAGGAGCTGTTTCTGAATGAACCTATGTAAATGTATTTATTTCTAAACTAAAACTTGCTTTGAAAGAGGTTGAAGATCAAGCAACAAAAGGTTTCCCTAAATTTTTGTGCTCCTCTCTTCAGTGTCCCCATGAAGTTCAAGTGAGACTATCTGTTGTACTCTGAATCCAATCTTTACCTGAATTCTTTTCCTGCACTGAGAAGCCTCCTGAGAGCTGGTGCCTCAGGGTGTTTGGATCATGTCTTTTCTCTCCTGCCTCACTTTACTTGTTTAGACTTCAGGCAGGCTGGGCAGCCACAGCTTCCCCAGATGGTGCCATGCTGGCTCTTCCATCGGACACAAGTGCTGGAGGGACCCCAACACTTGTCAGCCTTATAGGAAAAAGGTTTGAAAGCCCTTTGTTGCCCTAGCTCCAAAAGCAGGAGCTCCTGTGCAATACTTTCATTTGTTGTCCAGTCCATGTGCCAGCTTGTCTTCCTGAATGGGCTGAGCATTTCATTCTCAATATAAAACAATTCCCATGGGTATCTCTCTTTCCCTGCCTAAGTTTTGCCTACGAAATAATCTGTCCTATAAAAAGCTCTCGGTCAAACATAAATTTAAACTCAGCTGTGCTTGGCCTCAATCTCAGTGCTTTAAATGTTAATCTTGGCTGGCTCCACACGCAGCGTAAGAAAGTGGGGTTGGAGTGGGGAACTTGTAGATGTTGGAAGGGAATGGAATCTGCACCGCAGGCTCCAGGCAAGCCACAGGACCCAAGCCTTGGAGAGCCCCTGGTGCAGACAGCAAGCTTGGTTTCTGAGCAGAAAAAATCATGAAAAAGGGGAAATGAAGCTCAGGAGACTTTCACCAAGAAGTAATTTTATTTATTTATTTATTTATTTTGCTATTTCTCTATCGGTGTTTTATAACATAGGAAATAAACGTAACCTTAGGGGAAGGGAGGAGGGAGAAAAAAATAGATGCATTTCCTGCAGCCCTTAAGAAATCCTGCTTCTGCTGCTTTTTTTCTTAAGGTTAGATGGGGGCTTTTTGTGTTTTGTTTTGTTTTTTGTTTGTTCTTGTTAGTCTTGGAAACGGCTTGTTTCATCTTGGCTTGAGTTTTCCATTTGGATTACTTTTTAGCTGTCACTACAAAACAGATAAGGGGAGAGTTTTTATTTCTTCAGATGGAATCCCAGGCTTCAGTCAGTCAGATTAAGAGATCTGTCCTCACAGTATGAATAGCCCTTTACTTATTAAATGACAAACTTGTACCCAGTGCCACTGCATTATGTTATCAGGTTCCTCATTCTATATCTTTTTGAATAAGCAGGGAACTGGTAAATCTTTCATGTTTTCAGCCTCCAAAATACCCAAATGTGTGTTTGAAATCTGGCAGCATTAGCAGAATGCTCTTCCCCGGGAAGATGTGGGGATGGGAGGAGGTTTCTGTTCAAGGCCTTGTTGTCATGTCCAACCTGTGGCACTTGGTCAGTCGAAACATGGAGTGCTGTGGTCGTGCTCCTCACATTGCTGTATTGGGAAATGATAGCTCAGGTGGGTGAAAGTAGTTGAGTTGGTACCCCCTCCAAATACTTCCCATCTGCTCAAGTCATTTTAAGCTGGAAAGCAGGGCTCACTCTTGTCAATGAAGGGTTTGTTACCTCTTTGCCCTTCAGAGCCAAAACAGCTCCTCAAGAGTGAGCTGGCCTCAGGCCGGGCTCGTGCCATCAGCAGAATTGTAATTGGGTCTTTTATTTCTGGTGAGAACACGTGTGCCAGGGTACACTTTGAGCCAGAAAACCCTGGGTCAGGTGTGTGAGTCTGGAGAATTAGGGTACATCTTAGAAAAACAGCACGCTGTCTGCTGTTGTTTCTGAGGAACACTGAAATATCTTCAGAATGGTTATTTTTAGTGGAGGATCCTCTCAGAAAGAACTGCACAATGCTTGTTGCTCTGAAAATTCAGCTTTTTTCTTTTGCATGGTGGGAGCTGTGAGGTCTACAGCTCCATAAATGTAGTGGTGAAGAAGAGGACTGTAAGAAACTCCTTTATAATGAGCAGTTGTGTTCAGCAGTTCCTTCTTTTTTTTTCTTTCTTTCCTTTTTTTTTTCTTACTGTTTATGCTTCTCTTTGAAGATTAATTAGTTAATGATTTGACTATCCTTTGAAGATGTAAAGTGGTATCTAGAAGTGCTAAGTGTTATCATATCGCATTCCCTTTGAAGTTTTATAAACTATCACACAGGACTTTCTTTCTGAAAGTCCTTTTTGCCTTCTTAGATATTTATAATTAGAGAGAACAGTGATTCAAATGCTCTCGTGGTAATACTCCCCAACTTCTGGCTGCAGCAGTTTGGGTTGGGGTGGTGGTGGAGGGGCAGAGGCTTTGCAGCAGCTCAGTGCTGCTGGGCACGTGTATCTTCAGGCTGTGCCCCCAATTAATGGTACCACTGAGATTTTGCACGTCCCTTAGCAAGCATAGGGCGGCCTAGGAAATGAGCAGCAGTGAAGTGCCCCATGCCATGTATCTGCTAGTGCTGCCACAGAGGTCTTTTGGACACATTTAGCCTCCAGCCCTAGGCTAAGCAGGCAGCTCACAGTGTGCTTTTTGTTGGGGTCTTTTGATTGTATAACCTATCCAAGGCCTGGCTTGGCTGCAGAGATGAGGTGATAATTAAGTACAGGCGAGCAGTTGGAGTGAGAAGTTTAGGGTAGGTGAGGACTGCCAAAAATAAATAAATAAATAAAATAATGTTTTTGGATGTCCTGGCAGAGACCAGGAAACTTGGGAATGTCTGCAGGGCACTCTTGCAGCTTTAGTAGTTGGGAAAAAGAGAAAAAAATAATTTCTTTTCAGCTTTTGCTTATCTGCAGGAGCTCCACTGCTGTGGCAATAGGAAAAAGAAATAAGCAAAGAGTTATAATAAAATTAGTGGCATTTGGGGAAGGAGAATGGAGCTGAAGCACAGCCAAAGGAAAGCATGGGCAGGGCTGTGTGAAGAGGAGGAGCAGCAGAGGAAGGGCACTGAAGCAATGAGGACTTTGATGTTCGAAAACGATTGTTTTATTGGGAAAATGACTGCTTCTAGCTCCAGGTACTCTCATGGGAAAGCAAATACAGACAGCAGCCTTCTGGGAACGAGACCTTTATCTCCAGTGTAGATTCTCAGTTACTTTTGTGGGTCCCCACAGCCGTGGCCGTGCATTGTGTTCCTGTCTGGGTTGACACACCGTCAAGGTTTGGCAAACGTAAACTTTCACATTGCTGTGTCCCTGCCACACAAAACCACTCATCTTTGACCAAAGAAATGTGTTTTTTTGCAGAGCAGAAACACCACTGATAAACATGCTTCATCTCGTGTGTGAAACCAAAACAAGGATTTCAGTTTAGTGAGAGCTTGAGTGAAACAAATGGTATTTGCAAGCTGGTTGGGCTTCTGCTTGCAGGGCCGTGGGTGCTCCCTTCCAAAGCATGGAAGTTCTTGAGAGAAGCAGTGCGTGCTCTTAAGCATCACCAGGTTGATGTTACCTCTGCCCAGGGCAGAGAGAAACGAGCTCCGATGTCTGTGTGGGAATTGGATGCCATGATCTTCTGTTCCTTCCTTGGTCCTCTTCTTCATCTCATCCCATCCCATCAGGCAGCAGCTTACCCAAAGCAGGCGTTGTGCAAAGCTGCTGCATGGTGGGAAGGCTGGCATGCTGTCACTGAGACTGGTGGGCACTGTGGAAATATAAACAGCTGCAGCAGAAGAGGGGGAACGAAGATAGTGGTTTTTATGGGGTAATTACTCTGAGCTGAGTGCTGGGAGAGCAGTGTGGCTGCAGCCAGTCTGGGAAACTCGAGAAAGTGCTAAACTGCTGTGGATGTGAACTGAAACCATAGGCTGCTCGGGTGCTTTGTTGTAGGACATCTGGCTGAGGCTTGAAATATGCCCTGCAGTGATTTCTAACCCAAGTATTGGGGTATTCGTTAATGAACGAGGTTGAGGAGATGAAGCTGCATGGCTTATTTTCAGCCTTCCTCCAAAGAGGAATACTAAAAACAAAATGCTTGATAGAAGGTACAGAACTGTGCATCACAGCTTCCCTCTGCCAGTTCAGTTCTACAATCAAAGGGCACGATGGGAGCAACGACAAGGGACCCTTCCTCCCCTCCCTTTTTAGCACATTTTAAACTATAATGCTGCACTTTGTTAGGTGAGAACAACAGAATTCAAACGTTTAAATGTTATTTTCAGTTTGCCTCAAGCAGAGATAATGATTTTCCCTCCAATGAAGATAATTCTCCCTGGTTTTTTATTCCAAACCCTTTCGGTTATTTCTGTATGGTCAGATTTTCTTTAATACACGTTTGTGTGTAAAATTTATGTCTACGTAAACTTATGTTTCATGTAGCTATAATCTGTCTTTTTTTTACAACTGTCAGAAAAGGTAATATTTTAAAATATGAGGTGACAGAGCTGTAAGCAGCAGAACCTGCTTTATATTGTGGGGTTACCTCAGTGTAATAAATGTATATATATTTTTTAAAAGCACTTTTTTTTTTGAGATTTTTTTTTCCTTTATGAAAACTGTGTTTATCATTGTGCATGTGTGCATATATGTGTGTATATAATATATAATATATTTCCTTTAATCTCTTCCTTTCTTTCTCCTGTCTTGGCTTCTTCAGTCCTAGATGTACTTCAGAGATTCAGAAGAGTCATCCCATTAACCCATACCTGTCGTGTCTCATGTTACGTTTCTAAAAGACTTGAACTGTTTGCAAAGCAGAAGTGAAGCTCTGGCCATCAGCTGGAGCTGCCTGTGGTTGCCCTTGGGACCCTGCTTGTTTTCCAAGTAGCTATGAGGCCTCCAAGTCTCACCTCCCTTTGTAACCCCACTTTTTCCTGTCCAACTTTCAGTTCTTGCTGATAACCTGAAGTCAAACCCGGGGATTAAATGGCAGTATTTCAGCTCAGAAGAAGGCATTTTCACTGTTTTCCCAGCCCACAAGTTCCGGTGCAAAGGCAGCTACGAACACCGCAGCAGGTATGGTGGGCACAGCACTAAAATTGCATCCCTCAAACAACTTGCAGTGTTTTGCTTATCCAAGCCAAGAGGGTTCAGCTGTCAGAGTACCTCAGGTTTTCTTAGATTTATTTTTTAAAGTACTGCTTTTTCATTTTGAAGAAACTGAAGTAAAATAAAATTGTGTACATCTCCCAAATCGAGTAAGTTGCAAGTAGCAGCAATCTGTAAACTGCTGGTCAGCCCACAGGCAAGGTTTGATTTGTATTTGACTCATAGTCAGTCCCTGTCAATGAAGTAATAAGCACATACTCTACTGATGGGGCAGGCACGTTGCTCTGGGAAAAGGGGCTGGAAGGGTGACAGCGTGGGAAGGCTGTGGGCAGGAGCACTTCTGTGGCCTGCACCAACACGGGCAGCTGGGAAGCAGCAGTAGTGAATGCTTTCTGTTTCTACTCAGAAAATTGTAGGGAAAAAAGGATTGAATGGTGACGTGGTTTTCCTCCTCAGGGTAATAACCTGCCTACTCCGTAAGCATGCAGCAAAGCAGTTGTGGTTTGGTATTTCTCCCCTGGCCTTTGCTGCCAGTATTATGCTTACAGATCAAGTGGATTCTTCTGACAAAGTCAGAAGAGAAAGCTTTAGTCACTATTAGGTCACGCATTAGTTAATTGTACCAGTCCACCAGTCTGCACAGGGGAAGCATTAACCCATCCAAGTACATTTCCACAGAGCTGAGTGCACAGAGAGCAAGTAGCACTTGGGTTTCCTGACAGTGTTGAGCAACCAAATGTTTACAGGCGCTGTCTTCTGTGTATCATCAAAGCTGGAAGCTTGGTCTTGATTGTGGTCTTGGAAAGGTGTGATCTGAGGACATGAGAGCTGGGAGCACCCAAGTCTCCGTCAGAATTTTGACACTAAAACCGTTGGTGATTTAATACAAGTCCCCTAATTGTGGGCTTCATTTCTCCATAGCTAAATTAGAGCTTTTTCTTTTTTTTTCTTTTGCTAGCATTTACCTCAGAGGGTAGTTTGAACAGATTAATTAGTTAACGCCGGGTGCTTTGAAGATCAAACATGCTATTTAAGTTCTAGGTATTAGGACCAGTGAAGAGCTGCAGGCTGTTCTGCAATTTAGAACTGATTTGTGCCAGCTATTTGCTGCACTGCCTTGTCTAAAACCTTCTGCATTTCCTTGACTGTTAATAAGATTTCAGTGGCTTTGATATAATAAAAGCAGTGCCTGGAACACTTGACTCTGAGTAGTTTTGAGTCTAGGCAAAAGAAGGAAAAGAGTTCTGTCTTCTTTTTCCCTCTCTTCCTGATGAAGTTCCTCCTAATTTGTTCCACGTTGAAACCTTGGCAGTAGAGCTTGTGAAATCTTTCATGCATACCTCCAGTATTGAAGTACATCTAAATGCAGCTTCACTGCAACTGTGGTTTTTGATGTTAGCACAAACAGATGCGCGCAGCACTGAGAACCCGGACCAGGGGTGAGGCAGGTGGGCCCATGTGCTTCAGACTGCACAGACCTGAGGGGTTGTGGAGCATAAGCCGTGTGAAACCCTGCAGGGCACCAAGAGAAAACACTTAATTGGCCAGAAGCCTTCTCTTATTAAAATAAACCAAGCTCCCTATGCTAATACAGCTCTACTAATACAGCTCTACGTGAGCGCACAGGTTTTTACTTGTCACGTTACCACCAAATGCCAACTGTTATTGCACTTACTTTCTAACGTGAGTAATATTCCTGGTGCCCAACATTTATTGTTAGACACTTCTTGCTTGTCATGCTTAGTCCAAAGCCTGGTGTAAGCCCTGCAAACAGGAGTCCCAAACATGCAGCTGCTTCGGCAAAATCGTTTATTTCCAGCTGAAAGCAGCTGCTGTGATACAGGGAGAAGGATCTGACACTAGGCTTGGGTACAAAACAAAAGGGAATGGAAATTAGGGCCCTTTCTTTGGGTTCCAGTCCTCTGCTGGTCTCTACTAGTAGAAACTTTCAAAATTCCTTTTGTGTTTCATTGTTTCTTCACGGGAGTGATTTTGTTTTCAATTCTTGACAATTTTACTTGCAAACATTTTAGTGGAAATGATGACTCATGCCATTGGTTTGCATTCCATTCTCCTTCAGGCCTGTCTATGTTTCTACTGTTCGACCTCAGTCCAAGCATATCGTTGTCATTGTGGACCATGGGGCTTCAGTCACAGAGACACAGCTTCAGATTGCCAAAGATGCTGCTCAGGTCATTCTGAGCTCCATAGATGAACATGATAAGGTAAGCTTGCTGTAAGCTATGAGAGTATTTTCTTTGGTTTTCTGGAACTACGCTTGATGTCTTCAGCCAAAGCAGTATTTTTTAGCTTGTGGTCCATGGACTCGTGGGGATCTGTGGTCTACCTCTAATGAGTGAAGAAGACTTGAACTCATGTTTGGTTGACTGTGTTATTATGGCAGAAGCATTTGGGCATCTTGAGGCCAAAAGAAGCGAAAACCACTGATCTGAAGCAAAATCTCATTGCTGAGTAATCCTTAAAGGCTCATCTGTCTTGGAGCAGGCTTCAGGTGATGGTCAGCAGTGTGATACAGTGTGAGATTAGGAGAGCCACGCTCTGAGCTTGATGACTTCTGAAGCATGAGATTGCTCTGAGTAACTCATGTTTACCTCTGTTAGCTGTCCTCTCACGTGGAGCAAATGGAACAGATTTATTCTGCTGTTACAGTGGAGTGATCTGAAACATACGCTACAATGTTTGGAAGGTTCCCAGATTGTAGTATAAAAATGCTTATAGAATTAATAGTATTTAAATGTAAGTGCCAAACGTGCTTGTCTGAATACAGGCTGGTAGTGAGGAGAATGAATTTGAGAGAGAGATTACTTGGTCAGTAGCTCAGTGGTTATGAAACCAGTCATACAAGTAAATAATTACTGCTTTATTCTATGACTTTCTTGCATCAGTCATAATTTATAATGAGGTATACCACTCACTTAATAAGACTGGTATGTTGTATGTATATTAATGCAAATGCTGCCACTACATGCCTTAACTTATTTACAGGATTAAAAATTGATGGCAGGTTTGACTTGCTTTGATTGAAACATTAAAAAACCGTAACACTTCTCCTGTGAAAACTTCCTCAGGGGTTTTCTTTTTTCCATTTTCTGTGAGCCCTCCACTTCTCTGAAGCAGCCTGAGGATTTGCTGGAAATGCTGTCCGCTGATTTTGTGTTCAGATATCTCCAGTCCACTTAGGTTTCTGCCCAGAACAGTGTAGCAACTATTATGTGTGAGCAGTGTGAAGCTGACTTCATCTGAGAAACAACGACCGAAGTCTCTTTTTCTAGAAATCACCATAAGCCTAATCCTTTTCAAATTTGATGGATTTATGCCTCAAGCATTTATTTCTTAACAATTGAATTTTAAATCCACAGAATCTCCTCAGTTGGCTTATCATTGTGTTTTCTATATTGGTTCATGAGGAATTATAATTGGTAAGATAATCCAATATAGTTTCTTCTCTTTCAAGATCTCTGTGTTAACCGTGGCCGACACAGTAAGAACCTGCTCACTGGATCAGTGCTATAAGACATTTCTGTCTCCTGCCACTAGTGAGACAAAAAGGAAGATGTCCACCTTCGTTAGCAGTATAAAGTCATCTGACAGCCCCACGCAGCATGCAATAGGATTTCAAAAGGCTTTCCAGCTGATACGAAACACAAACAATGGCACAAAACTCCAAGGAAGTAAGTCTCTTCTGTAATCCTGGTCATTTCTGAGGCTTTTTTTTTTTTTAATTTCAGCTTCTAACTTCCACAGAGGCCAAAGGAGTGTAGTGTCTTGAATGTCCAAAATGAAAAAAAAAAAATAAAAGCTCACGTTTTTATTAAATAGCATCTACTTGATCCAAAATCTGCACAGGTGGTTGTGGAATGTGGCCGTTCCCTTTTGATTTATTCTACTTGCTGACTTTCCTTCCTTTTGAACTGCAGTATGAAATTGCAG
Source organism: Cyrtonyx montezumae (assembly GCF_038088225.1). Lineage (NCBI taxonomy): Eukaryota > Metazoa > Chordata > Aves > Galliformes > Odontophoridae > Cyrtonyx > Cyrtonyx montezumae. The sequence goes on along the minus strand of NW_027071825.1, from coordinate 1,730,955 downwards.
GAGCGAATTGCCAATAGCTGAGTTATTTGCTGGAGATGGGCAGAGGAATCCTTTAAATGAAAATAGCTGATGCTGCCGATTCATTGCCATATTGCTAAAGTGTATGTAGGGTAACTCCCTAGCTGGAATCCTGGGGAAGTCATCCTTGCTTCTTAGGGATAAGGATTTCCAAGGGAATGCCAGTTATGGGTGATATTTTATGGAATCTGAGGTTGGCTGGGCACATTTTCCTTCATCTAAGAATATCCTTCTGAATTTTGGTATATTATTTGGCCTTTCTCCTTCCCATTTCCAAAGAGTGGGGTCTTTTATGTGTTTTTGTTGTAATGAGGGTGCGATGAAAGATGTGGAAAAGATGGATATGAAATGGAGTGGCATGCTTGCTTGCCAGGAAGAGGAGAGCAAGTTCTTAAAGGTGTGCTTCATGTGCTGGAGCCCTGTGACACTGCCAGTGTCCGTGGCAGAGTGGAGAGAAAGCAGGCTGATCTCTATCATTTCAGTCTATTCATTTATGAAATGCAGATCCCATAGCTCGGTGCTGTTCCTTCTCAGATGATTGCAAATTTGTCATTGTCCTGGAGGGCCACAGCTCAGACTGCTGTACAGGGCATAAGAAAGTTAAAAAGGAATTCAAGTGCTTTCAGAAGTCTGAGGAAACACGCTCCTATTTCAGGTCCCATTCCCTCAGTTTAAAAAATGGTGTTTTTGCTATTAAAGTTTTATTCAACTTCTGAGCTTTAGGCCACAGATAAAATGATGTGTTTATCTGCCTGTGCATTGCTTAGCTGAAAGACAGGGTTGTCAGGGGCAGGTTTTTGCCATCCTCTGGCAAAATGATGAAAGGGGTGCGACTTTCTAGAGGGGAAAAAAAATCCATCACTGCTGAAGCTGGCTGGGATAAGACATATTAGTCATGGGTGGTTGTTCCAAGAACATCGGCTGTGCAGTCTTACAACATCCTCCTACATACCTTTTCTGTTTGGCATTGTGTGTTAGGATTGGAAGGTTTCAGTGTATTCTTCACTAATGTGAAATAGAAAACAAGTTTTGACCAGGTTTCATGTAGAACCATTATTTGGGGGCACAAGTACGTCAAGGTAACATACAAGGGAAAAATGGCTTTAGGTTTTCTCTTAAGATTGAAGGATTCTGAAGATCTGAGGTGGATATGTCAAGCTTCAGAATTCTGAGGGCAGCAAGACACAATGCATTGCAGAAGAGGATGTTAATAAACCATATCTTATTTTCTTAGAAGCAATCTTTTCATCTTTGTTTTTAAAAAGCAAAACAACTAGAAAAAAGCATTATCCATGTTACTGTTAATTTTCTCACATCCTGTTCCTGGAGAACAGTGTGTGGGTGTGTCAGGGAAGCTATAGAGATACAGCCTTGCTCCTGAATTTGCATTGGAAAGCTTAGAGAACTAGAGGGATGTCATGGAGGAATTGTGCTGCTGAACACGTCGGGATTTCCTGCTTTATGTCAGTTCCTATTGCCATGCTGCTCAGGAGACCCTCATCCCAAACTGTAAGAAAATACTCTGCCTCTGAGAGCTAATATTCCCTGAACACTCTGGGTAAATGGGGAGTGTGCCCGGAGCTGTACGAAGTTGCACGATGTACCTTCATACTTGTTTGTGTCAAGATCTAGTTCTGGTTGAAATTCTTTTCAGGTTACAAGGACAAAACATACAAATCAAAGCTTTCAAGGCATTCATACCTATTTAGGGGGAAAAAAAAAACCCTCAAAATAAGAGATGGGTCAGCAAAGTTGGCCTATAACCAGCTAGCATCATGGGCTTTGGATTATGTGGTGTTGCACGATCGCTACGACTGCCTAAATTATATGCATAAAACTTCTAATATGGAGATATAACACGATGAAATCAGGTTGTGTGTAAGCAGAGATTTGAATTTGCATGTTCAAAGGCTTTGAGGCCATTCATGTAGAACATTCCCAGCTTGAAAAACGTGTTTGGTGTTGTGCAGAGCGAGCTGGTGCGGAAGGGCTGCGCGTTGTGATGTGTTGCTCAAGCATTGAGCTCCATCCTACAGCACAGGAAGACATGAGGTGCCTTTTATCTCTGCCTGCTCATCTCAAATGCACCACAACGTGGCAGTGGGGTCTGCTCTGCCAAACCCATCCGCATTGCTGCTTGGGTGGCTGGCAGGCACCAGAGCAAGAGGGTGGTGGTTAAGTGCTGTGAGTGGAAGTTTAATGACAAATGAAGTAATTCCTGAGGCTCTACTGTGTTCATCCACTGTCAGTTGCTCTGAATGGTACAAATGAAGATGTTGCTGTATGTGTTTGTAAGCAGATGGAAGGAATCTAACCACAGTCCTTTCCTGAGTTAAAAATCTAATACAGTTTCTGCTATGTTTGTAATTCTTTTTTAGATACTGATATGGTCATAATTTCTCTCTCTGCTGGGATCACATCAAAAGATTCCTCAGAAGATGATAAAAAGGCTACTCTTCGTGTCATCAATGAAGAAAACAGTTTTCTCAATAACTCAGTAATGATTCTCACTTACGCTCTTATGAACGGTGAGAAACCCTCTCCTTCCAATGGGTGCAAGTTCCCTTTGGTAGCACAGCCAGTTTATTAAGCTCATCCAAGTGTAATTCCACGCCCTGTTGGGAGCAGTTTGTTAATTGATTTTGACCCATGTAATCCAGAGGCCGTATCCAGATGTTGCCTCTTTCATGTATGAAACTCTTTGCTACTATGTGCTTATATATCAAAGTGCAGCTGCTCTGTATGTGAAGTACTGTTGTCCTAAAATGTCTAGCCTCAACCAGACTAACATTCAATAACTGTTGCACTGTAAACCTTCCTGGATTGCCAGTGTTTCTTGCTCCTGCAGAAATGAGCTAACCCATGATTTGCATTTCAGTTGTTGGCCACTGAGCATGAGTGTAACATCAGTCAGGCTGAAGGTGCTTTGATAACTTAGGTCCTAACTTAAGAGTGAAGTTAAATGTGAAGATCACTCACTCAGTTTGGCTTCCTGTGTTTTCCCGACAAAGCTTTAAGTCAGAAGTCTATATGTTGTATTACTGAAAATTGCACAGACTCCAGCCAAGGAAACTAATGCTTAAGCTAATATATCATTTTACTGTAAGTTTAAATACTCATTTGAGTTCTAATATGTGCAAAAGTCTGATTTGCCTGCAGGAGTTGAGCCTGTGACTTATGTAAAGTGGGAGGCTTTAATGTTTAAGCTAAAGAACAAAGCCTGTTATCTCTGTGGGCATATGATATGCTCCTGGTCCTTTCTGTGGACCAGCCATCAGTGGAGAACAAAGAGCTGTCCTGTGGATTTATAGGTCACATAAGTCTCTGTTAAAAGAAAAGTCTTTGTTTAAAGTGGTGGTGTGAGTAGCATGTTGAATTTTTGCATGGAGTGTATGAGAGGCAACCTTATTACTTTCTGTACTTGCTAATTACTTGTATTTATAGTAGTTCCAAATACGATACAGAAGCCTTGGTGGTAAGTAGGCTTTTAACCCCTCCTTTCTGTTTCCCTGTTTCAGAGGGAGTGACAGGTTTGAAAGAGCTGGCCTTCCTCCGAGACCTGGCAGAGCAGAACTCGGTGAAGTACGGAGTTCCGGATCGAACAGCCCTGCCTGTGATCAAGGGCAGCATGATGGTCCTAAACCAGCTGAGCAACCTGGAAACTACCGTCGGCCGCTTCTACACGAACCTGCCCAACCGGATGATCGACGAGGCGGTCTTCAGTCTGCCTTTCTCAGATGAAATGGGAGATGGTAAGTACGTACATCGGATTTGGTATAAAAATCAAAGAGAGGTTATTATGTGTTGTCAAAAATTTGCTGTCCTTTGCTTCAGCAGGACGGGGCTGTCCCCAGCACTGGGTAGAACAGGAACCCGAAGATGGCTTTCAGTGGCCCCAGCTGGGCTGGCAGAGAGGTCTAAATGGAATTCAGTGGATGCTTTTTAGTGTCTTAGTGCCCATATTTCCCCAGATTGTGATTGCATCCTGAAGAATACTTTCATGGCTGCTGTCTGGTTCTCTGACCAGCATCTAATTCATGTTGACATGGTGGAAGGCACGTGAATCTGCCCTTTTACCTTAAAACTTGATGCCGCTTTAACAAACTCTGTATGTTCTCCTTTATCTGATCTCACTACTATAGCCAGATAACAGAGGGACTCGAGGTTCTTGATATCCATGGGTGTCAGTGATACTTATCAGTGGTATCTAGATAAGTGATAATGCCACTTGAAGGGTCTGAGCCGTAGGGTTCGGTCCTGCTTGGTCTTGGGAAGCTCACCTGACATTTCTCAAGGGCTGTTCTGAACAGAGATGTGAAAGAACATCACGGTGGTGTTAGAGATTACACCAGTGATTTCATATTGCTCTGACAACATAAAAAAAACTCTGTACTTCATTCATTTAAGACTTGGCTGCAGTCCTGTGATTCTGTAATAGTTGGGGTTATGCTGAATGGTTTCCAGAGGCACTTGAGTTAGGTTGGGCGTTGAGTCCCTAACCAAACCTAAAGCAAGAGTAAGCCTCCTCTGAGTCAGAATGCTTGCAGCTTGCTGTGTCTCCTAACATCTGCAATTAAACTTCATTCTCTCACAAAGCCATATCCAAGCATAATGGGAACTTTGAGCAAGAGAAGGATTAGAAATGGTGCAATAGGGAAGGTTTGTCTTGCTTTAGCTTTAAGTACTCTTCAGATTTATTCATACTGTATGTATAAGTTGCTGAGTTTCCAAACAGCAACAGAAAATAAGAGAAGTAAGGTATTGCCTAGAGTTCTCACCTCAGGCACAAGAGATGCTTCTCAAACCATTGTGTAATTATGGGAATAATTCCCAGTATGGTAGCTGTGTTGGGATTTAGTTAAGCAGAAGAGGTGTAACTTTGTGAATACACAACTAGATGAGCAATAATTCATCTCTGTTGCGGCTTTACAGGTATGAGTTCTCCCACTTACTTCCTCCTCCCCCCTTTTTTGTTTTTTGTCATTGTCTTAAATGACAGCACTGAAGGAACAAAATAATGAAATGCATTTCTTAATATAAGGTATCCATTTATAGAATGAAAAAAAACCCACAAAAAAAACCCTACCCAAAACATTAAATGTGCTGTGTGTTTCAGTAAACTGATGGAATGTACCATAGGGCACTGTCAGGAATGTAGAAAGTAAGTGGGGAGAGTGACTAAAGCCAGCCAGACCCAACAGATAACCTCCTTGGCTTCCCCATAGGTGCACCAATTTTTGTCTGTATTCCAGCAAGGAATGCTGTATAAAATCTAATTGTCGAACATTTTGTTATTATTTGTTATGTGATGTTTTTATGTTGTCTCCTTCTAAGGCCTGATAATGACTGTAAGTAAGCCGTGCTACTTTGGGAACCTGCTGCTGGGGATTGTTGGGGTAGATGTTAATCTTGCATATATCTTGGAAGACGTCACCTATTACCAGGACTCACTGGGTTCCTACACATTTCTCATTGATAATAAAGGTAAATTTTTGGTTAAAATATTCTCTTCTACTCCTCATGAGGTCATTAGCCATCAAAAGTATGTGGTTAGTTCTCATGTATCTAAACTGCCTGTAAGTTAATGAATGGTAGTGCTTATGAAGGGATTAACGGTGTGGTGTTCGATTAGCTTTGCCTGGGAGTTGTGAGCCAAGGACTATGGGTGGATTCATGGCATGAGATTTCTATTTGGGAGTTTTGTTGTGGAAGTGCTTACTGCTGCCCTTGTATGTAGTTACTGTATTTGTTTTCCTTTTTTTTTTCCTAAATGTTTTCATCTCGGGCTGTGTTGTATCAGTGCGTGCCATTATCCTTATTTTTCAGGGTACACTCTTATGCACCCATCCCTTACCAGGCCCTACCTGCTGTCTGAGCCACCGCTGCACACGGACATTATACACTACGAGAACATTCCTAAATTTGAGCTGGTGCGGCAGAACATCCTTAGGTAGGAATCCGGGATGCACAGCACTGCTTTGGGCACCAGAAGTAGTTTTAGAGGAACATTCAGAGAACAAACATGCAGAACTGTCCTGTTTCAATCCTTTGTCTGCGACTAAGGAGAGGAAGGTTTCCTCAGCCAACGTTGCAGATATTCTTTCTAATCTCTCTTCCATGTCAGGAAGATGTTGCAGTATTTGGTCTCAGTTTTTTTAGCCCTTATTTAACACAAATATTTGTTTTAGCTTCAAAGTTAAAGCAGCTCCTCCCTTTGAGTCACTGTCTTCCCTTCCTTACAGTCAGAATGTATTCAATTGACTCTTAATGTAAATTTAGATTGACAGTAAATGAAGACTGATGTTCCAGTATTAACACAGTGTCAGGCAATGTTGAGTGGTGATCACATGCTATATGAAGCTACAGAACAGAAATTGAAATGTTTGGGTTTTTTTCTCCCTTCTCTGCAAAAGATTTTACTCAAAGTGTGCTGACAGACAAACGTCTTTTTGTTCACTTAGGACAGATGGCAGCTTTCAATATTTTTTAGAAGTGTACTGTTTAGGAGCTTTCTCAGTGTGTAATAAAATGCTGGGTGCTGTTTTTGCCACTGCAGCATTCCCCTGGGCAGCCAGATCATTACAGTTCCTGTGAACTCCTCACTGTCTTGGCATGTAAACAAGCTGAGAGAAGTTGGGAAGGAAGCCTACAACGTCAGCTATGCCTGGAAAATGGTAAGTGCTTAACGTGCCGTGGTGGCATTGAGTAAGTTCATGTATGGAGGAGTACATGAATATAATGAATATAGTGAAGTACAAAATATTGCTATGGTCTTTGATTCTTCTGTTTAATTTTTGAATGCATGAGAACACTGATTTTGACACTGGAATTAAAACACAACGTAAAATTAAACATAACCCAGGTGAATTTTACTGATTTCCGGAAATAATTGGCTACTACTTTGTGCCAGCAAACTTAGGAGGGTACCTGTGGATCATTTCCCAGTGTTGAGTTAAAAAGCCTTGAAGATTAAGATGAGCAGTTTTAACGGATTAAATCTGTCACTGCTTAACAGAAATTCACAGAGGAGGCTAATGTCATAATGCTGCATTAAATACCAAATACCCTTAGTGAGCTGTTGGGTACATTTTGCCATTCTATTGCACTATGGAGTACTTATGTATACACAAACCAATAAAGCATGTGACCATGCTGTACACATTAGGAGTGGTAATGATATAATCTCTGGAGTTAAGTTGTCAGTATTCCTCACAGTGGGAGTACCAGTGTGTGTATGTCACCTGTGGAGCTGAAGCCTGGCCTCTGTTAATTGACACTTAAGTGTTAGAAATGACTGCTGATGAAGCAACAAAACGAAGGTCTCGATGACTTGTGTTTTCCAGGTTCAGGACACGTCCTTTATTCTGTGCGTTGTGGTGATACAGCCAGAAATACCTGTGAAGCAGCTGAAGAATCTCAACACTGTCCCCAGCAGCAAGCTCCTGTATCACCGACTGGATCTGCTGGGCCAGCCAAACGCCTGCCTGCACTTCAAGCAGCTGGCAACTTTAGGTAGAGCTCTCGTGTGTGCTTCAGTAGAGTGTGGCAGCAGAAAGTAAGGCTGTGCTCGTAAAATGCTGGCAATGTCGTCCTCTTGGGGGATGTTGTTCTCCAGGGCTGATTCTGTAATCAGCCATGCCCGCTGATCACAGCTACCTTTCTCATTGGTGAGCACCTGAGTGGGTGAGGGCTCATGTGAGGAGGAGGTCACAGCACTGCCAGTCTTGCCTGGGGGAAAGGGAGGGGGAAAAACATCTCGCTTAGCTCTGTTCTCTTGGCTGCAAAACTGCTTATTGACTTAATTCCCTGATTAGTTCTGTGGATGTATCCTAAGAACATAAATTTATCTTTTTTAGGCGAATATAAGTTGCAAGCATTTACACTTCAGTAAAAAAAAAACCCTAGATCAGTACTTAAATCTGTGGTGTTTTATAAGAAGTTCTGAACGAACTGCTTTTGTCTGTAGCAAAGCTTGAGGGTCTCATGGGGGATTAGAGCCACACTTGTGGTATTTTCTTACCTGTGTTGCAGTGCCACAAATAGCTAAGTGCAATCAGACTGGAGGAGTAATAGAGGCATTTCCAAAGGAAAACTATGGAAATTGCTTTGTCAGTTATTTAAAATACTGGGTGTTTTTTTTCTTTCTTTAGTGTGGTGCTTAGTCTTGATTGTCTTACATCCAGAAAGATAAGATATAAACAGAAAATAACCAAAAAACATGGTATTAAGCTGACAAGTGGAAAAACTTCATGCAAAGAAAAATGCAGACATGCAGAATATTTGGTCTGGAAAGCAGATGAAGGACTAAATCCGAAGTTCATAAGTGATGGCTGCAGTACATGTGGTTCCTGGACGTATGGGGATGCGTTTTAGAGGAATGTGAATAAAAGCAGATCTCTTTCTCCAGTGATTTTTTTTTTCCTATGGAGACGATTATGTACTGAAATTGGGTTCTGTGGGTCACAGGTTCAGAAAAGGTGTTCTTCTCAACCTTCATCATTTCTCTTTAAAAGCTCTCAGGTATAACATTTTCTGCACAATGAACATTTACCTTCTGGTCTGGAAATCACCCCAACCAGCCACACGTTGCTTGGTGTGACCCTTCTCCTGCAATTCTCTGTTCATTAGCTAGAACTGAAGGTTGCTCTTCTGTGTTTCCTTCTGCTGTAGCCAATCTAAACATGAATAATTAAGCTCTTCCTATTTATCACAAAGTCTTGTTCTTTTAATGGAAACCAACTTCTGTAGTCTTCAAATTACAAGTAGAAGTTATTTAGACTTTGAGAACAAAGGCACTGAAATCCACCAAATAACCTGTAGAGATCAGAGTGAGTGGATAATGTCACTTCTGTGTTTGAAATGAGGAAGGCAGCTCATGAGCAGTAAGCACACTCTGTTGGGTTGAGAGCTGGCTTCGGACTTCGGAGTTTGTGGTGGTGTTTGTGTTCTTCAGCATCTGCCATGAGAGCTGAAGTCCCTTAGTGTTTTCTATGCCTTGCCATGTGGTGCTGTGTCACCCACCTCACTATTTGCTTTGTGCAGCGTTTGGGAATGTGGATGCTTGAGATTGGGCTGTGCATTCTTAGGACCAGCTCTGTATGGGTGAAGGCAGGATGATGACTGCGGGCTTCCTCCACCTCTTGCAGTGTTTCCCTCTGGGTTTGCTTTTGAGAGGAATAAAGAGCACAACTAGTGTAATTCCTTCCGCATACCCTCAGATAGGACACCCCATCAGGTACCCTTTCATGGTATGGAGGTGTTTGCAATGCAGTACATCCAATTCACTGTCCTTGACTTTCCAATATTTTGCTCTCTTTAGAAAGCCCTACAGTAATGCTCTCTGCAGGCAGCTTCTCTTCTCCTTATGAACATCTCAGCCAGCCCGAGACAAAGCGGATGGTGGAGCACTACACGGCGTACCTCAGCGACAACACACGCCTGATTGCTAACCCTGGCCTTAAGGTACATCCCTGCAGTTGGCCATGCTTCTGTCCCTGCTCTCTTCCCAGGCTGGGCTTTTGGCTGGGCCTCCTGGGTGATCAGCTCGTACTACGTTCATCCCAGAGGGCAGTACCTGAGTGCAGTACCTGCGTTTATTCCCTGATGCTCTTAGGGCTATAGGACAGTAGTGGTGTTTTGGAGTGGTATCCCCATGCCTGGAGAGATGGCCATGAGCCTTGAGGAGCAGAGGGAGGACAGAGCACCTTCCTCCAGGGGGTGGGGGAAGAAAAGGTCAATGAGCTGCTATTGAAATGAACACGAGAATAAATAAAGCTGCGGCAAATTCTAAGTGGAAATGATTTTGTTGTTCTTAGAAAACTCAAATTTATTTTGTGCAAGTGGAGTGCTATTTTTATTTACCTGAATTAAAAAAGCCACAGAGATAACGACAGCAGTATTTCATTATAATAAGCTTTTACTTTGCTTGGAATGTGCCGGATCTGTCTGGTGTGAGAAGACTTTAAACAAGTAATTGAGTTTAGATGATCTCTGATGGAGCTTTAGGAAACCCCGCGAGCAGCTTATTATCTTTTCATGCAAGTCTTAGAGGAACCCTGCTAGGTCTGCCTTTGTTTTGCAGTTCTCTGTCAGAAATGAAGTAATGGCTACCAGTCACGTCACAGATGAATGGATGACACAAATGGAAATGAGTAGTTATGAACAGTTGAACAGTTATATTGTGCGCCGTTACATAGCAACCCCCAATGGGGTGCTCCGAATTTATCCCGGCTCCCTCATGGACAAAGCATTTGATCCCACCAGGAGACAATGGTGAGTTTTAGGGTTCTGTTATCAAAGCTTCAGAACAAGGGAAAGGTTTGGTATCGATTTCATAGGCTGGGTTGTTACGGTCAGCTGTAAACTGCTTAACTAGAAACGTTGTCATGGCGGGTGAACGGCTGCGTGCGGCCGTGCAGCTCGTTGAAGCCTCTCTTGCTTCTACTTTCAACCTTTTTATTTTAAATGATAGCTTCTGTTTCATATCCCTGCTATAGCAGATGGGAATATAAATATTCAGAAAATGAGCATCCCCTGCAGGGATTCGCTAATTCAGCTCTCAGAAGTGTTTGCAGCTCCTTGTGCCTTCTTCAGCTGTGAATACTTTGTTTACAGTGGGTTCCCTCGCTGATGTAAAATAGGAATCAGCTGGCTTGTCTGCAAGCTGGTAATTATGCACTAGCAGCTGATTCGGGGAAAATATTTGTATACATTACAAATGAGAGCCTGAGACATGAGAGCAGTGTGTTGTGACAGACTTTGTTGAAAGCAGGCAGCCAGGTGCTGCCATGCTGTGACTCTGAGCGAGCCCCTGGATGTGCAGTGCAGGAGCCCGGCCTGGCTCCCCACCTCCAGCTGCACACAGGACTCGAGCTGCAGCTCCACAACCCACGTTTCCCCTAAAAAAAAAACCCACTGCCCTTGATTTTGATGATCTTTTCTTAAGGTTTTCTTCCTCTTTGTCATTTCTTATGCTTTTACTGGCTGATACAGCGAAGGGCTATTGCTCTGTTTTTGCAGTGAGACAAAGAAACTTGAATTTGGTAGCACGTCATTCTCAATGTGCAGAATTTAATGCTTGACTGTGTTTCTATAAAATCAAGGATATGGTCTTAAATTTTAAAGTAACAGTTTTTCACTAATTACTGGTGTTTCTTTTGCTTCCCTTAGGTACTTGCATGCAGTGGCCAATCCAGGACTGATTACCTTTACCGGTCCTTATTTGGATGTAGGAGGGGCAGGCTATGTCGTTACCATCAGTCACACCATTCACTCTTCCAGGTAAATTGTGCTTCCAGTTTTGGTCAAGTAAGAGTTCTGAATTATCTTCTGAAGGGGATTGTTTTGGATAGGAGAGAAGCAGGATGGGTGACTGCTGTGTGCCCGAGAACTGAACACCAACCTGGTTTTGAAGTGCTGCTGACAAAATGCAACACAACCTCGTGTAGATTCACTGGAAATAGGATATCTCTGGGATATCAGTAGGTTTATATTCAGAAGGTTTTAATATATGAATAATAACAGCATAAAGAAAGATTGGTTGAGTGAGAATGAGCTGCTGGATGACTATGAGATGAAACTTCTCGTATATAAGGTGGGGATCAAGGAGAGGGAGAGGGAGAGGGATCACTTCATTGGGAGGTTTGGGATTGCTGGGATCAAGACAGCCCAGTTCTGAATTTGAGGAGGCCTGCTGGAGTTCTGCATGCATAAAAGCTGCAGACACCATGGTGGTGTGCTTGGAAGGGAATAAGGTAAAGGCAGATCCACCAAACTGCCAATGCAGGTCAGCCCAACAGGACTGCTTTCATTAAAGGTCTGTTTGTGTACTTCTGTGGGAGCTTAGGAGAATGGACAATGTGAGGAAAAGTCTGTAAACGTTGAACTGCACTTTCAGGACTGCAGAAAACAGATCAGAATGAAAACAACAGTGTTTGCCTTTGGGGTTAAAGTACCACATGTAGCTAAAGAAACATCACAGCCATATAGGAAGAAGCATTTTCATTGATGTCTTCCATGATTTATAAAAAGGAAATGGAAAATGCAACATACCTTTGTTCAGTGTCAGTCAGGAGAGCCTCGGTGCTGCCATCATTCTCAGTGCAGTTAATATTACTGCCATGTGGAATCTGTCTGAAAACCTTGTCAGTGCTGAAGTGACCCTCTCCTCAAGGGCCAGACTTAGTTTTGCCTCTCTCCTGCCAGGCTCCCAGCATAAGGAGGGGTTCATTTTGAGATGTAAGGTGCTTAAAGGATTTTGGTTGGTAGAATATATACTAAATCTTACTATTACAAACACTCCCAAGATTCAGAAATGCTAGTTACTCAATTAGGTTTCTATGTGGAGGCTCTTCACTGAGCACGTGGCTTCTTTGCATGCTTCATCTGAAAGCTGGCTGGTAAGGAGGTGACTGCTGGCACTGCACTGGTAAATCCAGATGACAAAGCCAGCAGAGTTTGGGGTAGTTTTTCTGTTCTTGAGCACATCTCAGCTCCATTTGAGGTTTCCTAGCACACAGTGTCTGCCTTTTCTTTGTCAGGAGCAGTACTGAACCTGATGCCTGTGTGGTGCTTTTCACAGAGAGATTTCTTCAAGGGGAATAAGCACTTTTGTAAGAAGAGAAGTGCACTTAATCAAAATTCTGATTTTTATCTAGGGAGAGAGATTCCAGCTGGCTTTAGGAATGCAGAGGTTGCGTGGGTTATTAGAACATGATTAACGAAGAGTTAAATGAAGTTTGGCAGATGCAAGTGTGATTCCTGGGTAAATATGACCCCTAAAGCTTATAGTCACATGCAGTTATAATCCCCAAAGGAAAAAAAAGGTGTGTGGGGGGGGGACAGAAGGAGATCAGTGGAGTTAATAGACTTACTCGATAGAAACAGCTGTGTGGGTTTCAGTAATGTTGGTTTGTCTGGAACTCCCATTTTGTGCACATCTTCCTTCTTCTTTCGAGCCTGGGTATAGAAGACTCATGCAAGAAGTTGCTTAATGCAGCTTGCATCAGTAAACCAGGAAGAATTAATACTCAATAACGAAGTTAAAATATTTACAGCATTCCTAGTGGCTTTTTGTCTGCAAGGACAGAGCACTAACCTCAGAGCTTGATGCCTTCTCACAGACAGTTAAATATGGCTGTGCTGCCTCACTCACATCCTTTTTCCCATTCCTTCTTCCTGAAATTGGTGTTAAAAATAAAGTAAATACATGTATAAATCTATAAATCAGATTTGACTGCATTGAACTGTTTATTCCAGGAGAGCTCCTGCCATCGCTGCAGTGATGGTGAGGAACACTAAAAAGATGCAACTGAGCAAAAGTAGCACTTCTTTACCATTATAGAGCTATAAGAAAATATACTTCCATGCATCAGCCTGAGACTGTCTTGGAGGCTTTGAAGTATCAGTTGCTAAGGCAACTGTGTGTATTCCTGAGCTGGTAGAAATAGGCACACGAGCACATTTTCCATGTGGGCAAGATACTGTGTTGCACAGCAGCTCTTGCTGCTGTTGCCTGTAAACATTCACAGAGGCATCCACAGAGACTTCAGGTTCTGTACTGCCCCTAAATGTTTGTCCTGTAGTTGCCCTACAGTGGAGGGAAAATACTGAATCAAAATGTGATGGGGGAAAGCTGTAGGTGGAAAATGCGTGGTGGTTGGATTTAAACTGATTTATTGGTGTGTGTTGACTACTTCATTTAGAAAACAAAGTATTGTTCCTCCCTGAGCAGTGGAGAATGGGCTGTGGATCCTGTAAGGATTGATGGATGATGATGGATGGATCCTGTAAGGTTGGAAAGGCAGTAGGAAAAAGAAGACTCTTATTACTTTGTTCTTCTGTCCTCTTTATAGATGTCTGTGGAAAGAGTGCTGGTAATGCTTAAGAACTGAAATCCATGGAAAGGGACTCAGGCTTACTGCACTAACAGCTGAGCAGACACAGGCTGGATCAGCAGGCAGGCAGTGTGGGCATGGCTGTGGTGGGTGGTGTACAAGTGGAGGTGCCGAGGGAGAAGGGCTGAGCTGCTGGGCTGTCCCCTGCTGCTGGCATGTGCTGGTTGTGTATTTAAAGTTCTGACCACAGAGAGACTTCAGAATTTGCAGCAAATAACTAAGATCTGTTAAGAGATTGTTCTCTTTATTTACAGTTACTGTACCTGCTCACTCAGAGTGAACTGAGCTTCAGTATGTAGGTATGGAGTTGTCATTCACATGCTTTTTTTCCCCTTGTTCTGCAGTGCACAGATGTCTTCAGGACATTCGGTGGCTGTGATGGGCATTGACTTCACCCTGCGGTACTTCTACAAAGTTCTCATGGACCTGCTACCAGTCTGTAACCAGGACGGAGGAAACAAAATCAGGTTAAGCCTTTTCTTCCTGTTAATACATCTTCCCTGTCCTATTCTGTTTTGTTTTTGTTGGATCCAGTAATCAATCCATTGGTACTTTCCATCCTGTCTGACTGTGGGATTCTGTTACATTCAATGTCTGTTTTCTAATCTGCACTAGAACTTGTGCTTGTTCTTCTCCTGGAGATTGTGGCCTTTTTGTTGCTCTAGATCAAGCTAAGATCATGAGCTAAGAGAACAGTTGTCAGTAATGCAAAAAGGAAGATAACTGATTTCCACTGATTATATTTAGGTTTCACTGAAACCTTGGGTAAAAAAAAAGAAAGTAAAAAATAAACAAAAACCCCAGCTTTTTTGAGTGAACACATTTCTGTTCTCTTCTGTTTGTTTTCATTTGGGTCTGCCCTAGATGACTCGTTTTGGAGACAATGACCTACCTCGTTACTGTGGGCAGTCAGTATTCACACGTAGTAATGATAAGTCTAGCTCTATTTATTTTAACAATTATAATTAAAATATACTATTCAGTATTCTTAAAAACTACCTAGCACAGCTCTCATTGCAAGAGGCTCAGTTTCATCTGGAGCAGCTAATTTTAGTTTGACCTGTGTGAATGTAATTGTTCCTTTTTCCTTGTCCTTTGAAAAATCATGTGGATAGGGAGAGACTCTAGTTTGGATCTGGAGTAATGTGATAACATGGTTTGGGCATTGTTGTTGTTTCTTTGTTTTTAAACTTGAAATTTGAGAAGGGAAGTGGTTTTCTGTCATCCTCCTGGTTCTTTTCTGGTTTGGATGTTTTTTGTATATCTTATTGTGTTTAAAAAGCGTATCAGGATTTCTGGTTTGGCATTCCTTTTTTTATTTTTTTCCCTCTCCAGTTCAAAGCTGTTAATAATAAAAGAGTCAGATACTTTACTCTGGTCTACATTCCCTAAGTTGGAATTTTCAAGCATACTGTAGTATGCATTTTATATAATATAATATAATATAGAAGCTGGAGCTAATGCTTAGAGCCTTTCCATAAATACTTACAGATATCAAGAGACATCAGTCCCAACTCCTTGGCAGGAATTTGTTTGTTTTTAAATGGATCTCTGCAAAGCTTTTCTCTCCTTTGTTCTAGTCACATACCTGTTAGCTCTCCTGTTTTCTTCAATATCTTGAAAACATTAAATGGGAACAGGAGATTTAACATCCACAACATGGGTTTCTAATGCAAATCCCCAAAAGTCTGGTGGAGTACAGAAGGAAAAAAAAAAAAGAAACAAAACTCTAAAATGTTTTCCTGACTCCGTTGTAGACCTTGGGTAGTGTTGAGTGGCCACAGTAACCTCCTCCCTGGGGAAGCTGATGGGAATTGCTGGAAAGGGAAAGAAACAGTAGGGGAGGCTGTGAATGATGCCCAAGTGACTTCTCTGAGGTGGAAGGTCATTTAATGACTGTGAAGCCACTCTTTGGTTAGTAAGGAAGTCTAAAGGGAGGCTGTTTGCTCTTTTTGTCATGGGCAGGTGCTTTATCATGGAGGACAGAGGGTACCTCGTGGCACACCCGACACTCATCGATCCCAAAGGACACGCACCAGTAGAGCAGCAGCACATTACACACAAGGTCTGACTTCTTTTTCCTTAGTCTGTTCTTACCTCTTCAGCTTCCGGGGTGGGAAGGACTGCAGGGAAGTTGCTGTTTGTGCCTAATCAGAAAGACATAAAATCCTGTGTTGTTTTTTTTTTCCACTTAGGAGCCCTTGGTAGCAAACGACATTCTTAACCACCCAAATTTTGTCAAGAAAAACCTCTGCAACAGCTTCAGTGACAGAACAGTACAGCGGTTTTATAAATTTAACACCAGCCTAGTGGTAAGTGCGTTGATTTCTTTGTTCTGTTTTGTTTTTTAATTATTATTTTGCTTTTGAATGTACTTTGGTTGGGTTGGGTTTCTTTCGGTGGTAACAGGAACCCTTGCCAGGATCAGCAGACATGAGTCTGGGGCAGCCTTCCGTGTGGGTTGGCCTCTGTTCACCCTCTTCCAAACATGAAATCAGTGATCCGAACTGCACAAATAGTTCTCGCTTGAGAAGTCAGTTGACACACCAGGGATTATGGATGGGCAGCTGTGGTTGTTGTCTGCAAAGCCTAGTCCAGCATCACAAAAATGGGAGAGGCTTGTTAGGCAAGTAAGCAGATGCATTTACTGATGAAATGTGCGTGAGCATTTTCAGAATATCACTTATCAGACTGCAGACTGGAGGTGTGGATTCCTCTTGTGCTCAGCCGCGCTTAGAGGTCCAAGGCAGGGGCTGTCATCTCTCACTGTATGGTGAATGCTGACTGCAGTGCCACAAATCCACCCTGCGGGATCACTGTGGAATTAGTGAAAAGCTCTGTGGGAGAAGCTGCTCTTTAAATAATACTTTTCAGTGATTAATGAGAAAGTGGGAAATGGGTGTCAAAAATATTTGAGAATTATGTCAGAATACATTGATTTATGTCAGGTAGACTTAAACGCTTCCCCCACATTTGAAAAGCAAAGTAGAAAGCGTATTACTCTGAAGGAAGCTGTATGGGGCAGAGCAAACCTTTAAGACTGTGCTGTGCAGGTCGGGATCAGGAGGGAGTTGGCCTACCAAATAGATCACAGCTGTACAATGCTGTGGTGTATTTTTATGGTGCGTGTGCCAGGAAGATTTCAGCAAGTCGTAGCGGTGCCTCAGTGTCAGAGCTGAGGTCATGGAGAGCTGGTGCAGTGGGGAGGGGGGTGAGCACTGAGGGAGATGCAGCCTGCTGTTCTCGGGGTGTCAGACCTGGCCCTGCTGCTGCGTCGCCTGATGGGTACAAACTAAGTGTGTTTTCTCCATCCTGAGCAAAATCCTTCCACCCAGTAGTAGCCTGGAAGATGAGCAAAACTCAACAGGTTGATAAACAGTCTTATAAGCCTCTAATTTCTAAAGGCAAATCTCTGTACGTTTGTGCTCCCTCAGCTCTGCATGTTTCAGAAAGGGGAAAAATGAAAGCTCCCTAAGGACCGGGTTTCTTGCTGCCCCATTGCCAACAGCTTCTTTTTCCTCAGGGAGATCTGACAAACCTCGTGCATGGCAGCCACTGCTCCAAGTACAGGCTGACAAGAATACCGGGCACCAATGCCTTCGTGGGCATCGTCAACGAGACCTGCGATTCACTGGCTTTCTGTGCCTGCAGCATGGTGGACAGGCTCTGCCTCAACTGCCACAGGTCAGCTGGACATCTGCCTTTTATAATGTGGTTCTTAGAAGCTGTTTATTTTATATGCTAAGTGAAAACAGGGAGTGCGAAACTGAAGTGAAAACAAAATGTACCCGTGCTGTCTGTAAGGGACACGGTGGTTTAGCATTCCTCTAGTCCTTTAATCTGTATTGTCACTATATTAAGGGTAGTTTACTCTTGATGTGTTCATATGTCACGTGTGGATAAGGTTTAAGACCACGACTGATTTAGTTTGTCAGGGGGAGTTAGCTGTGGATCAGGCCCTTTGTTCTGGCATATTAATACCCACAATTTTATGTGAGTTGACGTGTAGTTTTTCATCGTGGGGGTCCCAGCGACTGCAGGAGATTTTGGCTACACCATATGTTTGTTCCACTGGAAAGAAGGATCCTTACATCTGGCTCTCAGACTTGCCCGGGGCTGTCTGCTTTTTCAGTTTCAGTGGGTGGGTAACTGATGGAGGAGGCTCAGTTAATGCACTGTCCTCAGCCCCTGCGCAGAGCAGGAGCAATCCCTGCATTCCTGGGAGTATGAGAAAGGATACCGAGCAGCTTTCTCCGTGGTGAACTGCCCTTGTGCAGCTGCCCTGTGGGGTGAAGACTGGAGCGATGTCTGATGCGTTGTTTCTGTGTTTTCTTTTTCTCAAGAATGGAGCAGAATGAATGCGAGTGCCCATGCGAGTGCCCTCTGGAGGTAAACGAATGCACCGGCAACCTCACGAACGCTGAGAGCAGGTGGGAGCAAACAGACTGCAACAGAAGTTAAGGGAATAAAGTGTTCGTGCTAAGCAGCAAGCAGTACAGGATAAATAGACAGTATTATTCGGGATAATTAATCTCGTGATATGTAATGGGTAAAGGTGATATGCTTTTCATTACTTGACTGCAACTTCTAACACAAGGCTTTGCCTTTTGCCCACCGTAGGAATCCTAGTTGTGAAGTTCATCAGGAGCCAATGACTTTCACAGCAATCGATCCCAGCCTCCAGGATGCACTCCCTCAGTGCATTAACACTCAGTGCAATCAGAGAACAGAGAGCGGGTAAAGTGCACTTCTCCCTCCCCGAGGATATACGGTGTTCCTGAAATAATTCATGTTGTTCCTTAAAGTGCAAACAGCTCCTCCTTACACGGTTCAAGCAGAAAAAGAAGGGACAAAAAAGGAAACGCGATGCCAGGATGAGATAATACAGCACACACCAACGATAGCATCATGCTGCAGTTCAGAAACATAAGATCTCAGCATCGCTGAGCCACACAGCACCAGTAATAGCAAACAAATGGTTTCCAGTCACGCTTCTCGGACAGCACTGCCACATTTGTCTGCCTTTTGAGGGACAAAGTGCTTAGAGAAATGAGACACTACTTTAACAGGGGTAACCTTAAAGCACACAGGAGATGTTAGCTGCCCTGTCAGCTTCCTGCTTTTCTCTTCTACTCCTGGCATTATGTGGAGAAGCTTGAGGGCCTATGTATTTGTTGTTAGCTAAGAGTGGTCTCTAGGGAGCTGAGATTGCTAGAACACATTGTGCTCTGACCAGGCTTCCAAATCCCATCCTACATCTTGCAGAGGATTGCAGAAAAGGGGTGGAACCGTAGCCAGGCTTTACTATGCTGAGATGTCATACTGGAGGAGTTAAAAAGGAAGTTCTGTCTTTACTCAGTGTGAGGGAGGATGAAAATGAAAGCAAACAGGCTTGGAAATGTGAGCTCAAGATGCAGGTCCCCTGTATATATACCTTGTGCTACCTGAGCGTTTCACTGCTACGTTTTTGTGGCCAAACAGTGCACATGTTTTTAGATGATTTTGGCCTCCATTTATCTCTCGATTCTAAAATAGTCTGAGCTATGTTGAAGTGAGAAGTTCCAGACTTGACAGTGAACGTGGTGGTCTTCTGGTTTTAATTTCCAGGGATTGCTTTGGTGTGTTGGACTGTGAGTGGTGTATGGTAGACAGCGATGGGAAGACCCATCTGGATAAGTCCTACTGTGCCCCTCAGAAGGAGTGCTTCGGTGGCATCGTGGGAGCCAAGAGCCCATATGTGGATGACTTGGGAGCAATAGGTAACTCCGCTGTTCTGAACAGATGCTACATTAACTCTTTGTATGCTTTCAGTGTCAGACCACGCTTCAAGTTTGTCTTCTATGCTAGTGGTAAATGAGCGTAAAGTAGCACATAAAGGAGTTGAAAACTAAGTGGCATCAGGACTGTCCTGCCTGTGATCTTTTTGGGTCTTGACAAGGAGCTGAATATACTGTGCACGTCTGTAAGCTTCAGATGTGCTCTCTCCAGATTTCTTCTCCTGTTTGAAGGGTGCTCTCCTGTGTGTGCAATTTCACACTTTGAAAGCCTTAAACCTTTCCGCATTCTTTCCATAGCATTTATGTTGGGTTTTTTTTTCCCCCTTTTTGTCCCTTTTTCGATTTAGGAGATGAAGTCATCACTCTGAACATGATTAAAAGCGCACCGGTCGGCCCAGTGGCTGGAGGCATCATGGGCTGCATCATGGTGCTCGTCCTAGCCGTGTACGCCTATCGCCACCAGATACATCGCAGGAGTCACCAGCACATGTCACCTTTGGCAGCACAGGGTGAGCTGATAAATACTGAGAGAGGGAGTAGTACGTGGGGGTTAAAACCACAGGAAAAACACAACAAGCCACCTCCTTCCTTGGTTTTGTTTCTCTCTCCCCCGTGCTTCTCCCTCTTATTTCTCTCTTGCCAGCCTCTGTAAAAGTGAGAATCTGTCCTCATACGGGTGCTTGTGTATTGCTGCCCTCTTCTGGGTGCAGTCTGACATGCTGCCTGAGGAGGAGAGTGTCCAAGGAACCCAGTAGCATTTCCTGACAGGAAGCTGAACTTACAGTTTTTCCAGAGCTGAAACGATAAGCCCAAGTTCACAGCTCTGTGAGCCTCGTCATAACACACTGGTTATATACGTTCGTTTCTGCACAGGGGTGGTGTGATCTGGGGAGAACATTTCTCACACCCCTTCTGCTTGGGTTGTTTGCAACGTGCCTGTTCCTCACTCGTGTCCCTGCTTCTGTTCAGTGTGCTGTTTGTGGGCTCACCGATATGGAAAGATATCCCTGTGCCCCCTCTTTCTTGGAAACAAAGCTCAGACTGCACAGTAATGCAAAGTGCTTCCACCATGTTACCGGGGTGACAGCCATTAGTAAGTTGATCCAAAATTTTTCTCTTAACAGTTGCATTTTTCTGTTTGTAATGGTGTGTAGAAATGTCAGTGCGTATGTCGAACCTGGAAAACGATAGGGATGAGAGAGACGATGACAGCCATGAAGACAGAGGAATCAGTAAGTACCACCTCACTGTAAAAAATGTTAGATTAAATGAGCTATTTGTTTTCTTAATAAGCTAGAATTAAAAACATGTATATGAGGAAGTGCTGTGCTGATGAGCAGTAGAAAATGGCTTTACTATGTTTTAACTTAAACTGTAACTTCAAGTGCACTTTTGGTCTCATCTACGTTTCTTGTTTTTAGAATTATGTTTCTTATTTTTAATAAGAACTCTAATCTGTGTGGAGCAAGTTTGTCTCTTATGTTCCCTGTCGTGACCATTTCCAGCAGCAGCTGAGCCACAGCTTAGAAATCACAACTGTGACAATACAGGGTATGCAAAGCTGCTACCTTTGTTCAGCCTTGGAAAGGAGAGGACAAGTCTTCAACAAATGTGTCAGTAAATCTATCTTGCTTTGATTTAGGATGCTCATTCTCATTTGCCACTCAGTGAAAATGGCACTTTGCATGTAATGCTGCTGTACTGCAAAATGACAAAGGTGCACCAGAACTCAGGGAGAGCTCTGGATTCAGACCAGGTCCCTGGCTCTGATCCCTCACTGAGAGAGAGCTAAAACAGCTCCCAAGGCCCTAAACGATGTCAGTGCTTACAGATGAAGAAAAAGTATATCTGAGTTTGGTGGCTTTCATCTACTGCTTCTCTAAGCCCTCGTTAGTTCCAGTTTGAGTGGGCTTGCGGTGCTGCTGTGGTTCCTTCTCTAAATTGCTTATTTCAAGTGAATGAGTTTGAATGAATCTTGATCTATTCTGTATTTGGATACAACCTCTTTACTCCCACTCCTCTGTCACTCGACAGTCTCAAAATAGTAGTATTGAGCAGCTGGTTTGCAGAAAGCCTGTTTCACTGTGCCTGATGTGTCCCACAGATAAAATTTAGTGAAAGCACATTCTTTTAAACCAGTTCTGTTTCTTTTTCTGCCCCAGTCAGTAACACCCGCTTCATAGCAGCAGTAATAGAGCGGCATGCCCACAGCCCAGAGCGCCGACGCCGGTACTGGGGTCGATCAGGAACGGAGAGCGACCACGGTAAGATTCTGAATCACCATCCTGATCACGGCTTAATGATTGTGCTTACTCAGGGGTCTGACGTGTTGCAGATAAGGCTGCAAGAAAAAGCCAAACAACCACCTTTGCACATTATTGCTTCACAGTTAGGCAGTTTTGACATCCTCCAGCAGATGATCTTGTCCAGCGAAGGAGCAGGAGTTTAAAAGCAGCTAAATGCCATCCTGCCCATATCTGATTCTTGGGATCTGCCAGCTTCACGTGGTGACCAGAATTCAGACAGACAGAAATGTTACTATATTTACCATACTGGTTTTCCACTGCCAACCCGAACAATTTAGATCTTCAGCTGAGATAATGGACTTGTCCTACGCAGTGAGAGAAAGCAAATCACTCGCAATCAAGTCAGCGTCTCTTCTGCTCTTTCTCTTTGGTGGAACATGCTTGTCTTTCATAAACTTCTACCAACGTGCTGGATGCTTGCTAGGGTAAAGTAAGAGTGGATTAGAGGTTCTGTCCCTCCTTAGCCTTTCTCCTCCACATTCAACCAATACTGTCACCACAGAAGGCATCATTATGGGACAAAACAAATAATAATCAACATGAACTGTGTACACGTGTAGCAGTGAAAGGTGTTCAGCCTTGTGCATTTCTTTGCTCCACCATGCATAATATCTAGATTCCAAGAACTTTGGTTGACCTCTCATGCCTTGAGATTACTGAAGTCTTTAAAGCAGTTAGAAACATGTCATGCTGTTGTCTCACAAGGAGGACTTAGAGGGTTAGATTAGGCAGTCTGCCACAGACAATAGCATGTCGTAGTGAGCATCCACTTTATAGAAGATTTGTTCTACTAATAAGACAGTGGTTGCACTAATGGAATTCCTGGGGGACAGGAAATCTCAAGGCCAAAACCTTGGGATGTGAGTGAACAGATGTCTGAGGGACAATCCTGCTCTAGGAGGCATTATCATGGATTTGGGGTCAGATTACCTGTGCTGAGACAGATTTGCTTGATTAATACCTCCTTTGCACTGTTTCTTATAGCAAATCCTTGCCATCTTCCTAGTTAACTAACCTAGCAGTAGCAGGGTTACTGTATACCTGTACACTTCTATTTTTTAGCCTCTGTAACTCCCATCTTCTTCGGAGGGCTGTCAGTTCTCCTTCCCCTGTTCCCCTCTGCCAACTGGAAACCGTAACTCAGACCATAGAGAGAACCAGCTGAGGGTACTTGGCCTGATATTTCTAACACTTTGTCTAGGTGTCTTAAGCTGAAAGCCTGAAAAACAGAGATGCTCAGAAGCACTAAGGGTTTTTCAGCTCTTAACCAAGGTTTTCTTAGAAGGATTATTATTCTAATTAAAGAAATACCTTTATTCCTTTAAACTTTTGCTGCATTTCCATGCTCAGAAATACTCAGGTGTTTTTGTTTAGGACACTGCAAAGTGATCAAAGTGATTCTGAGCAGTAGCAGCTGGTTTCAGTGTTAAATCAAATCTCAGAGTAACTATGAGCACCTGCTTCAAAAGAAAGGGACAGAAAACGGGGAAGGGGCCTGTTAGGAGATGACTTTCTCACTGAGAAAGCACAATCTTGTCTTGCAACAGTTAGCTGTTAGCTAACTTTCAGGTGACATAATTTCCTTAGGATAACCCCATGAATGCAGTGTTTCATTGTGCACAAAGATGGCTCATCTGGTTTTCTTCAACCTCTCAGCCTTCAGTAGCAGTTATTTTAGCCAAGGGAGAGCCTGCTGTGAACTGTGCTGTGTGCATGCCTAACTGGAAGAGTCAGTGCTGTTGGGTTTAATGGAACAGCACAAAATGCTTCCGTGTGGATTCAGTACATTACTTTAACTGTACAGAAAGCTGACCAGCACTGCAAACACATGCTGCATTTTTTGTGAGTTGACCCTAACAGGTGAAAAATGTTCCTTTCCTTTTAAGAATATGACGTTGTGATCGTATATAATACATCAAGATAATGTGAAAGAGCTTTGTTACCTCCAGGCACTAGCCAGTGGTCCCTGCTAGGAAGGAAGGGTTGGATAGGAACAGAGGTAGCGAGGCCCACTTGATTTTGCAGACAGACAAAAACTCAAGTCATACAGGATCATAGAATGGTTTGGGTTGTAAGGGGCCTTTAAGATCCCACTACAGGCAGGGACACGTCCCTCTAGATCAGGCTGCCCACAGCCCCATCCAGCCTGGCCTTGGATGCTTCCAGGGCAGGAGGCATCCACAGCCTCACCGGGCAGCCTGTTCCAGTGTCTCACTGCCCTCATTTATTGAAGGTACCACTCCCAACAGAACTCCCAGAAGAGTAACCCTACTGGTATGTTCTGTTTCTAACGTTAATGCCAGCAATTCTTCCATAACCAACTGTTGAATGGTTTTGCTGCTGTGTGTCCTACAGATCCCAAAGTTCATAAGCAAAGATGGACAGTACAGACTGGTCCATTTTTCCTTTTCTCTCAGCTGAAGCAGTACTTGTTTATTCTCTGCAGAGTGCCAGCTGTGTCTGACTGCAGCAGGGTGTGGCAGTCAGCCCTGTGGATGCTGACCTCTCTTAGTCTGGCTTTTAATTCTTAGCTCCTCTGTTTTGTTTTGTAGGCTACAGCACTATGAGTCCTCAGGAAGACAGCGAAAATCCCCCGTGCAATAACGACCCGCTGTCAGCTGGCGTTGATGTTGGAAACCACGACGAAGACTTAGACCTGGACACACCACCCCAGACTGCGGCCCTGTTGAGCCACAAGTTTCACCACTACCGGTTGCACCACCCCACCCTTCACCACAGCCACCACTTACAGGCTGCAGTCACCGTACACACTGTGGATGCAGAGTGCTAATGACCGACACAAAAGCAAACCTTGTGAACCATGATCCGTGCAGCAATGGGCGCCTTTGTTTCTGCGCTTCGTACCAGGAACAACAGAGCAAACTTCCTGAGTAAACTCTTAGGCATAAGAGCTTTACGTTCTCATAAATGTAAGGTTGGCTCAGAAATGGCAGGGAAATGTGCTTGACGAATGGACCTGCCATAACATTTAATAAAATGGAACAGGAGGCATGTTAGACCTCCAAAACCAGGGATGCGAGTTTATACAGCAGCCAAAGCTTTGGAAGCCCTGTTACGCTGAGCCAAGAGAAGGGAGAGCTTAGAAGAGCCAGAGACGGTTTGGTTTCCTTAACTGGAAGAGCAGAAAACTGTGCAGCTGAAAAAGGTGCCAGACGGAGCGGGGGGGTACGTCGGGCTCTCTGCAGCTTTTTGCTCTTAGAAAGGTCATCGCTCCCACAATTGCTGTGTGGAACCTGGGACAGTGCATCTCAAGATTTTTAAGTAAAGGATTATTTTTCTACTATTTATTGAACTTGAAACTAGGGGAGGGGAGGGAGGGGAGAAAACGTTAGCGGTTTTCAACAACTACCACATATATTCTGTGATGGTGAAGTAGTTCTTCTGAGGAAGACGTCTGTTTCTTATTAGCTGATATTCATCCACTGCCCCACTCTGCAAAAGGGAAAATGAAGAAGTTGTGTCCGACGTGTTTACATTACGAATGCTTTCCTTTCCACAATTGTTTTCTGTTAATTTTACAACCCGAATTACACGGCAGTATTTTCTTCCTATTTGCAGAGGAGAAATCCTGTGTTTTGTTACTAAAATTCTGCGAGTTCTGCCCACAAAACTCTCCATCTTAAACCCTCTGATCACCCCGAAAGGTTTCCTGTATGGCAGTAATAAAGGATGTATTTAGCACCAGAGAATTCCAAACGAAATCTGTGCCATTGTAATGTTTCCTTAGGACACGGTCAGGATCAGCAGCAGGGACACAGCAGTGTTTTGTGCAACCTGGGCTACTGTGGAGGAGATCTGTTTGAAATCGTAATTATAAGCTGCTGCTGTTTGTCTGGAATTTAACATTGCTTGGTAATTCAAACAAAGATTAATCAATCTGACTGCAACACAGTGCAGCGTCGTTATAAATTAGTTTTAAATCACAGCGTTGTGTTTTAGATTCACATTTTGTGATTACGGTGATATGGAATCGTTCTTGCACTGTGCGTATGATAAACATCCATTTATATGTAGTTTCTTTTAAATCACTTGTTTTAATTAATATGGTACTTAATACTGTATTATGTAAAAAAAAAATTGGTTCTTAAACAGTACGGTAAAATAACTGTATGTGTGATATCAGGATACCCCTTTATACTATGTATAAAATTAAAATCTCTAGTGAAATAAACTGTATATAAAGTATAGTTCTGTGGATACGTGGCTAGAGGGAAATTATTCTGTCTCAATCTCCTTTAATTTTCTGCTGCTCTTGTTTTAGGAGCTGTCTTTAAAAATGTACCTAGAATTGCACTGTTGTGGGTTTGAGAGCTCTCTGTCCCTCGTAGCCTGGCAGTCACTGCTCGGGGAGTGAACACTTCAGCCTCCAAACTCCCACAGCTCATTGTTGCTTGTGTGCTGCTCGAAACTCAGCCGTGTTGGATCAGCCACGCTGCTGTGTTTGTGTGACAAGGGCTGTGGGATTCCTTTTGCTGACTGGACAGCAGTAGAAATGTACTCAGCGCCGTTTTATGTTTTCCGAGGGCTGAACTGAATGTCCTCTCATGGTTTGTGGTTCCACTTTGCTGCCATCTCTAAGTTTGTATCCAAAATAACACTGGCTATGGGGCAGCGCACAAAATGGTGTTTTTTCAGGTTTGCCTTTAT
This sequence comes from Cyrtonyx montezumae, assembly GCF_038088225.1. Taxonomy (NCBI): domain Eukaryota; kingdom Metazoa; phylum Chordata; class Aves; order Galliformes; family Odontophoridae; genus Cyrtonyx; species Cyrtonyx montezumae. The sequence continues at coordinate 1,704,291 of NW_027071825.1, read as the reverse complement.
AAGAAGATGCATTATGTTGATGTTCCTGCTTGACCAAACAGAAACACACGTGGCCAAGAAGTGGAATTCTTAAGAGTGAAGAGAAGACAGCAGTTGAATTTTCCTCATCGTAGTTGTGCAGAACTCAGGAAGGTGTTCTCATTGAAGCTCTGGTAAGATTGTAATTTAATCCAGATAAGATTGCGGAGCACATCTGTCGTGACAGACAAATAATTAATTCCAGCTCTAACTAAATGTCTCAATGGAGAGATGCCATTGTTGTTGGAATTATTTGCTGGGCAGAAATTGCTTGCAGTGCTCTCTGTTGCAGCTCTGCCAGAAAGATCTGAGTGCTGTATAACGTTGCTCCTTGAACAGCTATCAAAAACTCCAAGCAATCAGAAGCCCCTTACTTTTATCTTGTTTTGTTGTTGTTTTAAATTACTGTTTGGCTTTTATTTGTTTATGAGCTGCATCTCATTTCTGCTTTACCACTTCTGTTCTAGGACATATGGAACGTTCCTGGTTCATGGGATCTGGACAACCTTGCTTATGCTTCAAGTAATGAGAAGTGCCAAAGCTGTTGCTATTAAGGAATGATTAAGGAAAAACAGAAAGTCACATCTAGAGGTGTGTCAGATGGTAAATGCAAATGCTGACCTTGTTTTAGCAGGAGTCAGTATAATGCTGATAATGATACTGGAGTTCATCTAAAGCAAAATGTGATAAATAACAAAGGGAGCATTGACACAGTCAAGGTTTATAAGAAGCTGTGTGCTAGCCCTCCCATTTTCATTGCAGGTGCTGTTCACAGCCTTCCCACCCCGTTATTATTTTACTGCGTTGGCTGTGGAACAAGATCACAAATGAGCAGTTGTTTGCCTGACTGGGATTTATATCCTGCATCCTCCTAATTTATAACTGTTAGACTTTGTGGCCATAAGTTGCTAAGTTGCTTTAATGTCCTGTGTGTTTTCTTCCATTTTACTGGGGAAAATAATAATAATAAAAAGTTATCTTCAGGTTTTAGGGTTTTTTTCCCCAAGCAGTGATTACAGTGAGTTTTGCCCTCAGTTTGCATTCACTAATGTTGAACAGACATAATGCTTTCAGTCTTTGTGAAGCGTATTGACTTTTGCAGTACGTAACAAGCAGGTCATCCCCCCACAGAACCAAGTAGAGATGGAAGCTGTTCACGTGTTCAGAGTATGCTGCTTTGCTATGGAGGCTTTTTTTGTTTGTTTACATTATTGCCTTGATAAAAAATATGATTTGGAAAGAAGAGTACGTTACAACCGCCCTGTGAGCGTTTTATAAGGCTGCTTACGCCATGAAATATTATCTTTAACCTTGCCCTTGGCAAGGAGAGAGAAGAGATGAGAATTCATCAGGTTTCCCATGTGCAGGGCTTGTGACTATAAGTGGTCAAAGGGAGATCTCTAGCATTCAAAGGCTTTATTTTGTAAAGTAACCCAGAAATGGAGAGGAGAGAAAGTATATTTGTCAGAGTAGAAATGATTGCAAAGCTGGCAGCAGGCGTGGAAAAGGGGAGGAAATAGGAGGCTGGAGTCCTGGATCACATTAAGAGAGCATAGGTAATCCAGGAGGCTGTATGCAAGGGTGAAGATTAATTTGCAGTACTCATAGCTCGTAGGTACCCCCTCCATTTGTTTTCTGAAAAAGAATCCCAGCTATGGCTGAGACTTTGGAAGGAGCCTGCGCCAAGCTTTCAGCTCCTCTGTCATTCAGTGCTGTGTGGAATATCAGTTCCTACAGCAGTTAGTTCTGTTTCTGTCGGGTTGTGGTTTTCCATACAGTGTCTGTTTTGCCATTGATCCTAACAAGGAAAAAGTAATACAGACGTAAGAATGCTTTACTTTACTTATTTGCAGCTCATCTCCTTGACGAGAGGTGATTATTTTCTCTACTTTATGTGCTTTGAACTGAGTCACGGAAGGACGTTGGCCCAGAAGGGCTTGCGTTTTGGAGCCAAGGCTACAGTGGAATTTGGACATTCAAGTCCAAGAGTGAAACTTGTTAGCAAAGTGCCAAACGTAACTGGTGCGTGCGCAGAACTGCTGCCAGTTTTATCTCAGTAGAAGAGGCCGATGCTTCCCTGCCCCACCACCTTTTTCATTGCCCGCTTTGGATGGTGCATTTCAAGGCTGGGGTACTCCGACCCTCTGCCTTGGAACCCCAGGGAGCCTGAGCTGGCAGGACTTCAGGGCGTGTGGAAAGCAGTTTCCGAAGTGACTTACTGACTGCATAGCAGCCTGCACCATGACGTGTACTTGTTGCCTGCCGAGTCCCAGGGAAGGGTTTGATTTTCTACATTTCTGCTGCAAAATGAGTATCCAAAGTACATAAGGAAGAGTTTCCTTCAGATAATCAGATCTGCTGTGTTTAACCAAGGCTTTTGTTGTGATGCAGGGCAATTTTATGCCATCAGAAAGTGGTGATACCAGGCAGCAGTACTGATGACCTGAGCGAGGAGCACAAGTTGGATGCTGCTGAACATTAATTAGGTGTGGAGTTTGTACCTTCAGCTCAAAGATGAATCACAGGGGTCTTGTATAAATTCTGTAGGAAAAACAAAGAAACTAGTTCTTATTCCTGGGCTGAATCCATTGGTGGTAGCAGCAGGTGGTGCAGCTCTAAAAACTTGGGAGCCAGTGGATACCATTGTGTTTCATTTTACACTTCTGTCGTTGACACTGGCAAAAGCACCACCTGAACAATTGCTCTCCACTGTTATTACCACAAATGGAGCAAAAACAGCGTTAGCAAAGAAGGGAAAATGTTGGCCAAAAAGCACAGCCCAGGAAGCTTTCTACCCCACCCTCCACCTGGCATCGAAGTGTGACACTGCCTGCTCCAAAGATAAAGTAAATCACCTCCAGCCAGTAGTTTTTACAGGCAGTATGTCTGTGGGGAAAAAATATGAAGGAAGAGGTATTTCCACCCCACACCAAAGTTCTGATAAAGCTGACAGGCTGCTTTTTAAGCATAGGGCAAGGGTTGGCCTTAGATGAGGCTGTTGGTGGAGTTTTCTTATTTTAAAGCTGTGAGAGGTGTAAAATCAGATGCACTGAGGCTGGCACCGAAACCAGCAGGAAACGAGGAACTTGGTCGAATAGTGGTAGAATTCCTCTTTTCTGTAGTCCAACTTTCTGTCAGCTTTCAACATCTGATTTGCTTCAGCTATCCATTCTCCTGGCATAATGCATGCAAATTGCATGCAACTGGGAGAGACTGAATGCCGAGTGATTAAACTGGGTTATCTAATTCCTACAAAATAGTATTAACCTCTTTAATATGTTTATTTCGTTTGCAGCTTAATGGAGGATATCTCTATATGCTGTGTTACTGCTCTAACAGCCAGGTGACCTGGATAGCTGGGAGTGGAGGAGGTTTTTTTGCTTCACATCAGGACAGTAGAAACATGCAGAAGTTAGTTAGACCCTGCAGTGTGTTTATAGCAAAAAGTTGTGTTGCGTGACGGTTCCTATGGAAACCTTTTTATAACCAAATGGCAGAACACTTTAAACTCATAAATTTGTCTTAAGAACGCATTGGGAAAGTTGAGCTTGCATTGCATCCTCCATGCCAGTTTTCCATATTTAACAAGTTCACTGTGTTTTTAAGGAGAAAATACTGTGGTGGTATTTCAAACCTCCGACCTCGACTAGCAGGGATAAATCACGGGCTGGTTCATCGAGTCAAAACGAATGGCTGATAAGATGCCTGCTCTGATACAGGCCAGCTACTCAGTCACTCACCTCCAGGATTTTCTTCAAGTCTACCATCTGTAATCACTGCAAATGAGGCCGTGATGGAGGCGTGCTGATTCCACGAGTGAATGCTTTGACTTGGTGCTAGGACTTTGCTGTGTTTCAATGCAAAATGATTTTGCATTTTCCTCTGAACTCTCAGCATTCCTCCCCAGCTCCTGGAAAATAGGCACTTGTGGAGAAGCTGAGACAGAACAATCTGAAACTCCCATTAGCAGCACCCAACAGGGCAGCCAGTAAAAACAGTCTGTAGGAATGCTGGGTGGGCTGTACCTGATTTTACTAGAAACCTAAGAAACCTTTCTCTTCTAGCACTGCCAAAACATACTTGCTGTCAATAAGTTATTACTAAATTTGAAATTGGATCTGGATGGGGGAAAATAAGGCCTATGAAAAGAAGAATGGTGACTTAAAGCAGTGGGAGCATTGTGTGAGGAGAAAGTGGTGCAGAGGTTCCAGCCCTTGGGCCCAGAAATGGGGGAGGACTGCACTGACAGCTCTTTGATCTCACTGTCTTTCGTTCCCCTTTAGCAGTCAGGAACCTGGCTTTGTTTCGTGGTGCTTTGCTGGGAGTTTTACTGTGCTTTTGCTGTCTTCAGATGTAACCTTCACGCTGATTGGCTAATGATATGCATGGAGCAACAAAGGTTATAAATCCTACTGCAAAGACTGCGATTCCTAAAATAGCCCCATTGCAGCGTAATGGTTTCCTGAGAGTAGTTACTCACCCTACAAGTTATGGCTCTTAGCTCTTATATCTTTTCAGTATTTACTTGCAAACCACTGCGCTACAGAATGGAAACAGAGATGTTGCTAACCAGTCTCTGTTACTGAGTTAATCCATCATCCCTGATGCTCTCAGGAGCAGTGTTACACCAAGTTTAACAGCTATCAAATCCCACTTAAAACGTTCAGCTGTGGGCAAAGTCTCCTGGAGTGTTTTTGTCTGTACAGAAGAGTGTTTCCAGAGTAAAGAGACGGCCCATTTTTGGTCATGCACTGTAGTACCTGGCAAATTCCAGTGAATGTGAGCTACATACGGTACAAATAAGGCACACACAAAGGAGCACAAGCAAACTGGGAATATCTGGTTATTGACTGCATCTCTGAGTGAGGCACGTGGCTGCTGTGACCTCTGGAGCAATCTGTTGCCCATCTGGCTGCTCTCAGACAAGATGGGCACTGCTGCGATGTGATTTGGTGGCCCTGAAGTCTGATCCTATATTACTGCCCTTCCTAAGAGCTCAGAGAACTCAACTCCAATCAAAATACATCAAAATACCTCTTGTATTAAAATGAGCTTAGCAGTTAATTGGGAAGACTGACCACAATAGTTGTTGTCTCAACAAAATTTCAGCCTAGAAAGCTGAGGTACAAGTGGTACATCCAAGTTTGAGGCAATGCTGCAGCTGACTAGGGGAGGGATGAAGGTTTTGTTCCTGTTTTGTGGCTCATTGTGCTGTGCTGGGTTGGGAATTTGTTACCAAGTTCCATTTGTTTCTTGGTGATCCACACTGTTACTCCATGCACGATACACTGAGAATGCCAAATGCATTCAGATTTGTCACTAGAAGGGCGGAATGAACTCCTTTTGGCGTGTTTGTTATATTATAGAGTAACAAATGTAGAAGTGTGAGATAAACATGTTGATGGAGCTCCTGCGTGCTCATCACAGAACTAATGCACACCTGCAGCTTTGGGTTTCAGAATGGTAGGTTCCTAATGAAACAAAAGGAGCAGCTGGAGGTGGCAACAGTGGGGATACCAGGGACTGAATTTAAGTGTTGCTTGCACTCTGACCATTAACAAAGCAGTGCTTGAAGTGATGCTAGCAATGGGGAATTTTAATGGGAACTTAGCTACTGATGAATTCTGGACACCCACTGCAGGAGAATGATTCAGGTTGTAGAAAATGGTTTGGATTTCTCTTTCATATAAGAAATCCATTTTCTAAAGAGCTCACAGATACATTCCCAGTATCCACAGTACTCAGTTACCTAGCAGAATTAAAAACTGTGGCTTTTATCTGCACAGATCAGAGCCTGTTTGTACATCTGAACACAGATGCTTGAACCCGGGCACATCCTTAATTCTGGAAAGATGTTTGTGCTGCAGTTGCCTTTCAGTGCTCTCTCTCCATTAAAAGAATGGCGAGAAAAAAAAAGAAGGCTCAAAGCTGGAGAAACATGGTAAGTTAATCTTCAGCTTAGAAGAGCTACAAAAGCCACTCCAGTGGACAGGGCCATTATTCTTAATTAACAAGGAATTTAGTGAGCTACAAATGAATTACTGCAAAGTGGCTTAGCTGTAATAGCATCAAGGCAGCCACGCAACCAAAGCTGTACTTACAGATCACTCTGGTTTTCCACGATATTTAAATGGTGGTTTTTGGGTTATGCAGCAGTTCAGAAACTTAATGGACGTGCATTGGAAAAGCAAAGGCTTGTCAGAGTGCAAAGCATCAACACGTAGGGCTTGTTCTGCAAGCAACTGTACTCATAGAAACGTATGTTTACCGTGTCTGAGTGTGGAGGGATGGTCTGTAACAAAGAGGAAACTTGGGTGCCCCGCAGCCTATCCAACAGAGACGACAGCTGCTTTTGAGAAGGCAGTTGTTACAGGTGTGATAAATTACCAGCAGCATAACAGGTGAACCAGCGTGTGTCCACCTTCAAACTGGAAGAATTAATGTGGTAATTAATTACTCTGCTTTCACAGCTTCATTAGCTTCATTAAACCATGTGATGTTTGGGCAGATCCGTAATTTCTACTCTAATTGCTTCATCTGGCGAGTGTTTCAGAGGAGGTGTTACATCTTCTATTCCCAGCTGAGTGAGTCATGGTCCCTGAGTAATTTATATCTCCTAATCTGTGACATGATTTGGGTGGGTTTGGAGGCGGCAGTTTGTAGTATTGCTTCCTCAATGCCATAATTTCAATCAGTTTGTAACTACTCACTGCCTTCTCAGTCATTATGTTTTATTTATTTTCCAGGGAGTAATGCCATAGGTCGTATTATTGATAGTTTATACATCCTTAGGCGTAAGTTATCCAAACCTCAGCCAATGCTCATCAGCCCCACCAGGTCCTTTAGACCAGTTCTCACCCAAACCATTTGTTGTGATGCGTTTCTCTGCTTCAAGTTGGAAGGCGATGCTAACAGCATCCAGACAGGCTGAACCTGGCTCTGAAGTATCCCCGTGATAAATATGTGAACAGTTAGCAGCTGCCCTTTAAATTTCCCAGAATTTCACTGAACGTAATGCAGATGCTGAGAGAAGAGGGACCGCTGCCTGTTGGCCAAAAACTGGGGAAGGGGAAACTGGAACAGGAGCCTGTCTGCTCTGACTGCTTCTTCTCATATATATCATCAGAAGAAAAAGAGCACCGTCATCACTGTTTGCTCAGTAGCTTGAAAATTAATGTTAGAAGTGATGAAAGTCCAATATTCTTGGCAGGTTTAACTTGGGAGCTTTGGCTCGGACCAAGGTGTGTTTCTGAAAACCTAATGTGCGTTTGATGGCTGGCTGTTGTGTGTTTGCTGGGTGTTTGCTGGCTGGCTGTTTCCTGCAGCTGTAATCCAACCCCTACAATACCATTTTGAGCCTCATCAAGAATCCTCACCCGGAATTAGGCCCTCTTGATAAGGACGTGTTCCCATATACCTGTTCTAACTCAAACTGCGTTTCCCATTTCCTTTTGAAGGCCGTTTCTCAGGCTTGGATTTTCTTTTGCCCACTCTTAGTGGTCAGACCCATTTCTAAAACTGGACACATCTGTTTATTCTTCATTCCGTTATCCACCCGCTGACAACGTTAAAAACCCGAAATGTACTGCGATAGTGCAAGCTATCTTCTTCTTCTAAGAGAAGAAACGCGTGAGGGAACGACGTGTGCGTTTCACTGAAGCGCCGTTTGCACAGGGGCGGGCTTTGCTTTCGCAGAGCGGCTGCACGCACCTGGCTGCCATGTGCCACGGGCCCCGGCGGAGGGAACTCGGCGTGGACGGCAGCAAGCAGGCGCCGCTTTCCCCGTGGGGATGCTGTGCCCTATGTTCGGGCCGTACCCTCCTGTGGGGACTCCGCAGCGCTGCTGGGAGCGGCAGCGGGCCTCGTGAGAGGGGAAGGTGGGCGGCTTCTTTCCTTCCTCCCCCGTCCCCACCCCGCGGGGGCAGGCTGAGGGCTGAGGGCGGGGCCGCTCGTCGCGCCTTCGCGGTTCCCCCCTCCCCCCCCCGGGCGGCTCTGCAAGATGGCGGCGGCAGCCGAGCGCGGCGCGGAGCTGCCCGCTGAGCCGCCCCCTCCGCCTCCGCGCGGGGTTCGGCCGCCGCCGCTGTGCCCCGAGGAGGTGGCGAGGCGGCTGGCGGTCACCCGGCGGGAGCTGAGCAACAGGCGCAAGATCCTGCTGAGGAACCTGCCCGCCGAGAGCGGCAGCCAGGTACGGCCGCTTCGCGCAGCCCCGGGGCTCAACAAAGGGCGGCCTCGAGGCTCCGCTCGGCTTCTCCCGCCGCTTTGTTGCCGTCGGGGCGGGAGGGAGCGGGCGGCTCTTCCGAGCGCATCGCGCGTGTGGCGGTGCCGGGAGCTCGGGGAGGAGGGGGGAGCGGCTTCCCGGAGCCGGAAAGTTCCGCCGCTGCCGGGCAGCGCTGCGGGGCCGCCACCGCCGCTCCGCTGGGGACGGGGCTGCCCGCCGCCGCCGTGGGGCTCCGTCCCGCTGCCGGAGCCTTTGGGTCGGAGGCAGTCGGAGGTGTGGAAGTGAGGATTTCGCGTGATGCCGTGTGATGATTTACACGTAGAGCCTCACCTCTATTTATAGCAGCCCGAGGGGCTCGCCTGCAGAAAGGGCTCGGGAACTCGCGGCTTGCGAAACCCTGCTAATCCCCGTCGTCTACTCGAGAAGCCGTCGGCGCTCGCAGCGAGCTTACCGCCGCGGACGGGCGGAATGGCCGAGCGGTTGGGTGCCCTGCTGCCGCCCCACACCCGCCCGTAGCATCCCCGCGCTGTGTTGGGATGGAGCTCCGAGAGCATCCAGCCCCGCTCTGCCGCAGGTGTGTGCCCCAGCAGGTGCGGCTGTGGCACCGCGCACCTCCAGGGATGGAGCACCCGCGGTTCAGCTGTGCTCGGCTCGAGGGAGGCTTCTGTCCCGGGGCAGCTGAAGTGTGCCCGCATCCTCTGCTGCTGTGCATTTCCAAAGCTCCCTGTTTTTGAGTCAGACTAACAGCCCCTGGTAGGTGCTGTGCGGGGGGCTCGGCTCTTTGCTTCTTGCTTAGCCAAGTAAAGTGAGATAAAACATTCCTGCCCTGGCCAGTTCGTTCTGCAACGTGGAGCAGGTGGATGTTGTGAAAATGCAGTCAAGTGTTCCGGAGTGGGATTTCATAGCTGTAATTATTCATCTCCAGTCAGCGGAGCATTGGGTTTGCTGTCAGTCATCGTTACCTTGTGAGGGGTAAGGCCGAGATGCACCATTCCCAATGGGGGTGGGCAGGACCTGTCCTGGGGAGGAGGGCAGCCTGGCCAAGCCTGTTGTGCGGGGAAGTTGGCCTTCCTAAGGAGCTGACTTCACGAAGTAGATGTGGATCAGATGAGGCAAAATTACATCGTGGAAGTTCTTCCTGCTTTCGGTTTTATAGTGCAGTCTGCAAATATGTACTTGGCTGGATTAATGTTGTTACAAGGGGTTTTCTCGCTGAAGAAGGTGTTTCTGCAACAGACCTGTGGCAAGAAAAACTATGCTACAGCTCTGTCTCTCATCAGAGTAATCCCATCATCTCCCTGTTAGGACAAAGGGCAGCAGGGAGGACCCAAGGAGGTCCTGGCAGTACACTGGTATGTGATGTTCTGTGTTAGGAAGGGCAAGATCATCCCACTGGTGTCAGGCTTCTCTAAGTGTTGATGGAGGGCCTGTCCTGGTGGGGGTTAGTGTCCTCCCGTGCAGCTTTGTGGGGTTATTCTGTTGGAGTATCATACAGTAAATCTGCTGTTGTACGTTTTGTTGTTTGTGATTATTCTGCTGGATTAGAAGAACTGTTTTTTATTTCTCCAAGCCATTCATTTCTCAATTACTAGTTTGCCATCTATGTCTGATTGACTTCCAGACAAGCAGTAGCTTCTAAACGAGAGAGAAGCCGGTGGTCTGTCATACTGGTTCAGATCCCTTGGGACTGATTCTTGAAACAGCAGAATGGCATTCCCTTTTTTGCTGGGCTTCGTAGCAAAGCACACAGTCTTCTCTGCTGGGGGTGGAATATCAGCAGGGACCCTTGGCTCTTTGATTCCCTCTTTGCAGCTCAGGAACAAGGGCTGCAGAACGAGGTTGCACCTGTTTTCAATCAGCTCTGTGCTGCACCTGGTTGTCTTTGAATGCAGCTGTGTTTTAGTGGTGGTTCTGCTTTTCTCCTTTAGTATCTGAGGGCACAGAATGAAAGAGATGTTCTGCCTTAGTGCAGGACATGAAGTGAAGGAGAGCTCGTTAGTTATTTTCACATCCTGTAGCTCTGCTGTGGTGTGACAGAACATAGGAGAGATAAATCACATAAGTATTGATAGGAAACCAGCGCAGTCCACCCCAGATAGGTGTTCATTTTGTGGTTTGGGATGTAATGTTTTTCATCTTTCCTTTAACGTCCATACACTGTGCTATGCCCAGGATGACTTCCAGTCCCATAGCATTTCTCTTATCGACACACACTTCTCTAGAAGATCAGAGAAATTTTTTTTTTCATTCCCTACCCATCTTACGTCCATGAAGAAGTTGCTCTTCTCCTATCTTAATGACAATATTTATGTGTATTATGGTGTTAATGACCTTTGTAGGGGTCAGACATGGAAGTCAGTCTGCAAACACAAAGATGCCATAGCTGTAGTGTGCCCCAGAGGCCGGTAGCAGCCTGCAGGTGCAGCCTGGCTCCAGTCCCAGCTCCCAGGTTTGTGGCTGTGGGAAAGCAGACTCAGGGCTCTGGTTCTCTCTTCTGGATGCCTTGGGGGTTTGTGGGGGCTCTGCTGCGTGTCCTGCTCTTGGCAGCTGCATGTGCCAGCTCTTCTTCTTCAGGCAGCATTGGAATACTGAGTTGAAATATTTCAAGGTGATGTTTATTTTAGTGGTAAACCACAGAATCCCAGGGGTTGGAAGGGACCTTAAGAGACCATCAAGTCCAACTCGTCCCACAGAGCACATCTCTACAATAGGTCGCACAGGTGGACGTCCAGATGGGTCTTGAATATCTCCATAGAAGGAGGCTCCACCACCTCTCTGGGCAACCTGTTCCTGACCGTAAAGGAGTTCTTCCTTGTGTTTGTAGGGAGCTTCCTACATTCTAGTTTGAGGCCGTTGCTCCTTGTCCTATTGCTATGCAGCTCTGGGAAGAGCCTGGCCTCATCTGTTTGCCTCCCACCTCCCTTTAGACATTTACAGTTCCCCCTCAGTCTTCTTTTCCCAGGTGAACAGCTTTTCCCCGTACAGGAGATGCTCCAGGCCCTTTGTCACCTGTGTGGCCCTCTACTGGGCCCCTTCCAAGAGATCCCTGTCTGTTTTGACATGGGGAGCCCAGAACTGGACTCAGTATTCTAGACGTAGCCTCCCCAGGGCAGAGTAGAGGGGGAGGATCACCTTTAAACAACTTTAAATAGCGTACTTAAAAGCATTTCCAGTCTATATTTACCAATACTTTCTCTCAAACACCCTTGGATATACTTGGTTTTGCATTTCCTGCCAATTCTGAAGCATGAGCTGATGATTTTCTTCTTAAGTGAGGAGAGGTAAATGCATCCCCTTTTTTCTGAGCAGAACAGACGTTCTTGCTTTGCTGTCTTCAGTGCTGCGGTGGAGCTGAGCTGCACAAAGCTTTGCATGTAGTGCCACATCTGCTCATGGCTGAGTTGAGCTGTCCTGGAGTTGTCAGTGGGATGGCCAGGCCTCCCCCCCACCATCAGTCTCTGCAGCCTGCCCAGCTCGTCTTGCTGCTCAGAAACCATATCCTCACCACATCTGATCGGGATGGCTGGTGGCTTGAGAAACACTCTCCTGTTTTATTAATGCAGTGCTTGACAGCTGTTAACTAGTGAAACCAGATCTCGGCGTTCCCTGCACTAAAAGGTGTGCACCTGATAGCAGTCAGGAGAACCCAATTAACCTCCAGGCTGCAGGTATTGGGTTAGGTGCTGGCAGGAGGGCTGCTCTCCTGGAGATGAAGCTTTCAGACAACGTTTGTTGACTGTCTTGGCACTCAGCTGGCCTCACTGCAGTGTATGAGACCCAACTGAAACAACAAACACGTCCAGGATGCTGCTCTTTTGGGGTGATTCATGCCCATCTCTGCATTCCTGCTGCTGATTGTGGTGTCTGTGGGGCACGTGGACTTCTTGCTCATGTTGAGGAGCAGCAAGATCAAACTCACACAGCTCTTACAGTCACCCCTGCCCCCTCCTCCCTCTCCTGTGCTCTTTCTCCTTTAATTTATGGGAGCAAACAGTGCCCTTGGGGTTGGTTCTCCGTGGGATGCCTGTGCAGTAATTGCCAGAGGATAGGTTACATGGAGCACTCTGCACAGGATTCACTGCTGCCCGAAAGAATATTCATTATTAAGAGAGCAGAGAACTCCCGAAGTGAACTTGAGCAGTGAGAGGAAACTGAAGCAGCTGTTGTGTTTTGTGGCAGTGCTGTCTGCCCTCGGTAAACTGCACCATGTGATGCTGCTCATATCTCGTGTCTGCCTGGAATTTTAACTGTAATAGCTGTACTTTGGAGACAGTTATTTTGCTATTTAATGAACTGTGCTGTCATTTGTCTTTATCAGAAGGCAGTCAACAGCATGCCACCTTGTGCTCATGTGACTGTGTAAGGAAAAGAAATTAAATCACGTTCAGTAAGACAGCTCTTTGCAGGAGATAAAAACACTGCTGCAAAGCATAACCAGCTCTTCTGAAAACAAATATTTGATAGCGTTTCTATGGTGAGATTTCTCTGTTTATTGGGAAAGTTTTGTTTAAAAGTGCAGCTAAATTCATACACTTGTGCATTTGATCTGGTGAACTATTTAGCTGATGTTACTTGTACTTTTCTCTTTCAGGAAATCCATGACTTATTTAAAGATTATGAAATAAAGTATTGTTATGTGGACAGAAATAAAAGAACAGGTAAGAGCTTGAAATCTTCCAGCATAACACATTTCAGTTCTGTGATGAAAGTAGTGAGGAACATCCTGTGCCACGGACGTGTCTGGTGGCACGCAGCCTGATTTGGTTTGATTTTTGCTTGAATGTGTCTTCAACCTCTTCTGAAGCCATTGGAGAATTGGAAACTCTACTGACAGGCTGGCCCACTGTGATCCTTCTCTTCGGGCTGCTCTCAGGCCGTTCTCTGCCCAGCCTGGATTTGTGCTTGGGATCGCCCCAGCCCAGGGGCACGCGGCCTTGTTGAACTCCATGAGGTTCACACGGGCCCACCTCTGCAGCCTATCCAGGTCCCTCTGGATGGCATCCCCTCCCTGCAGTGTGCCAGCTGCACCTCTCAGCTTGGTGTCATTGGTAGAAGTGCACTAAATTCCACTGTCCGTGTCACCAGCAGAGATGTTAAACGGCACCAGTCCCAGTACTGACCCCATAGGGACACCACTTGGCACCAGTCTCAATCTGGACATTGAACCGTTGACTGCAACCCTTAGACTGTGACCTTCCAGTGGTCCATCCATCAAATCCATCTCTCCTTGGTGTGGAGGCAAAGGTTTTGTGTGGGGCAGTGCCGAATACCATGCAGTAGTCCAGGTAGATGGCACCAGTTGCTCTTCCCTTATCCTCCAACACTGTAATCTTGTTGCAGAAAGCCACCAGGCGTGGTTTGCCTGTGGTGAAGCCATGCTGGCTGCCACCTCTTTGTGGTGATGGTTCTACTTATTTAGCATGAGCTGCTTGTGTGAGGAACTCCATTTGTAGCACATATCTAACAAAAATAAATACATATGTCTCCTTTTGTCTGAAGGACCTAATGGGAATGTTGTAGTGCTCTGTAGACCTTCCCCATGAGATCTTGACATTCACAAGATTACAGAAACCCATTTAAAATCACAGTAAACTCAAGGAAGTCACCTTTAATGATCTCAGAACATTTGAAAAAAAACCACAATGTTTTTAGCTTAAAAAAGCTAATAGCAAACTTTAAATTGGTTGTCTTTTATCCATGTCTTCTGTGTAACTATTCCTAGAATCCCAGATATTGTGCTGTTATGGAAATACGTGATGCTGTGTCAGAGCACAGGCTTGCAGAGTAACAGATTGCTCAGGAATATTTTAATCTCTCTCTGATTTCCACACCACTTCATCCTCATCTGATTACCAATACATCTCTTGAGCTACTGCAAATTGTAAAATCCACTGCAGAGGCATGATTTGCCTGTTTGTTCAAGCTGACAGCTTCAGGATGTGTAACAACATCCCCTTTGACTGGTGTGTCAAGTACAGCATTTGGCACCAACGCTTTCCTTGAGTCTTTTTCTTTGTAGTCACAGCTACAGCCCAGATTAGAGCTTGCTTTAGGGCACCCTATGAGTGTTTACATTTGACTTAGAAATCTTCCTTCAGACCGTTGTAACTCCTGATTATTTGGACGGGAAAGAAAATATTAGCATTTCTGCCCCTGAACGGTGCCATCTTACGGCGCATTTGCTTTTATTTTTTCTTCACCAGTGCAGCGATGGTGGTAGGAGAAACAGATGTTTTATAGGTGATCTGGAAGAGAAGATGTTTTCTGTTTAAAGAATAATCGTGCAACCAGAGCTTCCTGGAGTTGAATTTCAGGAAGCGGTTGTGTTTCAGCGTGGTGTGTTTTGCTGTGACTAGCAGAAATCTGCCCGTGGTCACCGTGTGGTCATGGATAGGAAAGGAGGCGGAAAAATTTGCATTAAAATGCCATCTGAAAGAGGAGAAACAAATAATTAAAAACGTTGTCTCGATAACTGTACTGGGAGAGCATATACTGATATATGGCAACGAGCTTTGCACTGCCCTGAGGTTTGGGGTAGCTTTGTGGGTTGTTTTTTTTTGTCTTGTGTTACTCTTACAAAAGTGATAATTGTGTAGTGAGGAGGAAAGCATTGTTTATACTCATTTCTGGACAACAGACTCCAAATTTGGATGTAGAATAAGAAAACATGGTTAGCACAGTTTTCGGGCTGTGGCTCCAGACATGTTTCTTGGAATGAGTATTGTTGCTGCTCTTTCCTCTCTTTCCTTTGGACCTTTTTGACTGGGCTCCTTGTTTTTCCCATCTGCATCACGAGTACCCACAGCAAACTGCAAATGGCAAAAGCTTCCTGCTCTGTCTCCAAGAGATGCAGGGAAAGTTGTGTTTGCTATGGTTGAATGCGCTCTGGTGGCTTATGTCCCACCATTGCAGCACGGGCAGAAGGCAGGCTGGGAGCCTCCACAGGCCACAGCACAGCCTGCAGCAAGCAGAGCTGTCCCGTGGTGTTTCTGTCACCAGTGACACTACTTCCAGGACTGTGGTGTTTCTTTGGTGTGGCACAGACATGTAAGGGTGGCATTTGAGGGGTCAGGAGCAAAATCTGAGAGGACAGTGTGAATGGATGACCCATTAATGCCTCTCGTAGGTTAACCTTCCCATTTCAGTTCATTTTGAGGCTAGAATGTTTTACAAATTTGGAGCTCTTCACAAAGAAGTTCATTCTAGACACATGCAGAATCAGCTTTGCACTTTGTGCAACCGAAGGATGGGAAGTGTAAAATGTCCTCAGTCTCCAGCTGAGTGGTGAGGAGTGGAGGGATGGGAGCGTTTCGTTTTGTGGATGTGTCCACATCTGAGGCTGTGGCTGTCGAAGGAGAAACAGCAGCCTGATTTTGGGGGCAGCCCCTGCCACCCTCCCAAGGGCATTCTCAGCCTCATGCCGTAGCTCCCCATCCTCTGTTTCCTTCACAACCAGTAGTTGGTTATCGTGAACCATCTTGGAACATCCATCCCACCAAGGCCTAGCCCTTGGGTACCCAAGGAGGAGAATGCTGAGCTGCCTTTCCCACCACTGTAGTGTGCTTCCAGCTCCTTGCAGGACGGGGTTGGGGAGCAAGATGGGGCTGTCTCAGCATCCACATGAAATGCTGACAACCCTTCAACAGAGGGCAAGGAGGGAGAGGACAGGGGTTTGTCAACGCGTGGTCTTGTCCACGTCCCAGCGTGCAGTTGTCAAGGATATGGGGCTCAGCAAGCAGAGCTTGTTTTCTGTTGGCTTTTCATAGAGGAGGTGGGCTACGGTGTTTATATAATAATAAGTAATGTAGTATTTCTTTCTCTTTCAGCATTTGTTACTCTGTTAAATGGAGAGCAGGCTCAAAATGCAATTCAGAAGTTTCACCAGTACTCTCTTCGAGGAAAAGAAATATCCGTGCAGCTCCAGCCAACAGATGCTTTGCTGTGCATTACCAATTTGCCCATTTCATTTACATTAGAAGAGTTTGAAGAACTTGTGCGTGCTTATGGCAATGTGGAGAGGTGTTTTTTGGTCTATAATGAAGTTACTGGTCATTCCAAGGGCTATGGCTTTGTGGAATATATGAAGAAGGACTCTGCTGCAAAGGCAAGACTGGAACTTCTGGGGAAGCAGTTAGACGAGAGCACTCTCTTTGCACAGTGGATGGATGTGAACCAGCTGACTACAAATCTAATTCACTCCAAGTGCCTTTGTGTAGATAAATTGCAAAAAGACTACTCCGATTCAAAAGAACTGTTGCAGGCTTTCTCACTGCAGTACAAACCTGTATTCTGCCAGGTACGTTGCATTTATGTCTTCTGGAAGATGAAGGTTGTGTTTTCAGTAGCTCTGTTCTCATCCTGCGTTGCTTGCTTGTCTTAGATTTTTCATTTAAGCTGTGAATGAGTATGCATCTGCATTGCAGCATGTGTTGTGGTACAGATGTGTTCCTGGTGTGAGCTTGCTGTGGCTGGATGTGCCATCTGGGAATTCTGCAGGGGACCGCTCCTGTTAAGAACCACTGAAATGTTTATAACACATCCCGTTCCCATATGTTTTATTGAATATTGGTTTAGAAATATTTTAGAGGGCTTTTAAAGTGAATATTGCTGGTGGGTTTATTGTTCAGTTAAAGCAAGCCCAAGTATGAATACCATAAGTGATAACTATATAACTATATAACTACATAACTATCTTTTGTCTAGATATGTATGTGTGTGTATATAACGTGTTTTTTCCCTAACTGGGAAAGTTGTAGGCTTGGGAGCTTGGAAGCACTGGGCTTGCCAGTGATAGAGGTGCTACTTGCAGGCACAGGAGAGGTAGATCCTTACAAGTCCTTGCAAATGGTAAGGATTCCTTTTCACCATTATGGCTTCTGAGATACTGGACTGCAACATGCTGCTTGTGGGAGTGTTGTAGACCAGAGTAGTATAGACAGGTCATAGAAAGAAGACTCTATTTGTAGTCATGCAGTTGGGTACTATTTCACTTGTTTTTTGTTCCCTGGAGTGTCTTGGAAGGCTGCTCAGGGATTAGCTTCAAGGATCAGTAACCAGAGGCTTTCAGTGTCTAAGAGCAGAAGGCCCATTAGGCTGTCTAGCCTCACCACCTGTTGGCCATCACATTTCCCTAGTGCTGTTTAGGGCCCCCATCATTTGTAATTGGTTAAAGCATATCCTTGTTTTTCCTTGATCCACATATATCAGGAGATTGAATAAAGGGCAAGTGACTCTTTCCAGAAGGTGCCCATCCCTCATTCTTCTGTACTCTTGTAGGCTGAGTGGCCTTTGCTCCCCACTATTTTCTTCCTTAGCTTTTCTTCCACTTGCTCCATCTTCTTTTAATAGCTGAACATATTGATGCTGTGAAATCTTTATTTTGGGGCACTTTTCTAGCTCTCAGACAGTCCTGAGGCTGTTACCAGGTCCCCCAGCAGTTTCTCAGTGCTCTTTTAAAATCAGGAAATTCAAAGACAAGTGTTCTCCTTTGATAAAGATTGTTTTCAGCAACACCATTCTACTGTGCAGTTAAAGGCAACTGAAAATTGACTTTTACCTTCCCTCTTTAATTACAGCCATACACGAGGCACACTTCATGTAGATGAGGAGCGTATGCCTGCATTTATGCTGTGTCAGTAAATGGCATTAAATAAGTGTTTCTATGAAGTACAGGAAGTAAAAGGGATATATCTCAGGAAGTAGGCACCCAGACAGAATTACACCCAAGATGTGTTGTCATACTGCCTGAAACTTGTATAAGCTCACTGTGTAACAGACAGGCAGGTTGACAGTAGAAGCATGCTAGGAGAAGAAGAGTAGGTTTACTTATGATGGTTTAAGATTTATTCCCAGTAACTCAGAGAACAGATGTGTGGTGTGTTCTGAGCTGTGCCTCGTGTCTCCCCACAGGACTGTTGGGTAAGGGAGGCTCTGCCCTGAGCAGCAGGGGAAGCAGCTCTATGGAGTGGGCAGGGAGGAGGGTGAGGGCAAAGCAAATAGAATCGATGGGTTGAGGTGAAAAACTATGCACTGAGACAGAAGAGGAAGATAGTAATAGTCACAATAATAATATACATTTACAAAACAAGGGATGCCCAGTGTGTTAGCTCACCACCCACAGACAGATGCCCAGCCAGTCCTCCTGGCCAGCTCCCCACAGCCATGGATGCCATATGGGATGGAATGTCCCTTTGGTCAGTGTAGGTCAGCTGCCCTGCTTGGGATCTCCTGGCTGCTTGTGTCCCAGCACCCTCGCTGGTGGGGCAGCACAAGGAGCTGAAGAAGTGGAACGTCTTTGGCTCTGTGCTGCCCTGCTCAGCAGCAGCTGAAATGTCACTGTTATCAATGTTCTTTTTCTCCTAAAGCCAGAGCATAGCATCCTACCAGACACTATGAAGAAAATCAGCTCTGCCCCAGCTGAAACCAGGACAGCTGTTTTTCTGATTTATTTCATTTTTTTTGTAAGCTGTCATTTTTTGAAGTCAGCTTGATTTCTCCTCTGCTGCAAATAGAATTGTTCTATCAGGAGCAGCTGAAGCCAAGTGTTGATATGTGGTTCTCAGACAGTGGCGTTTCCTAGGACTTACAGGAGCACAAGTTGTCTTCTGCTCCTTTGCCCCAACAAAGTGCACAAAGAAAGCTCCTTCCTTTCTCTGTGACTGCAGTAAGGTCCCTAGTTGCAAACCAGCATTTTCGTAGGTACTTCATGTCTGTGCCAGTGAAGCTAAGCTAGGGACTAGATTTTTTTGCCTAAGCTTTGTACTCTCCCTTTTCACCCTCTTGTTTTGTTCTGCTGGATTTAAATCTGTTCATTCTGCTATAAAAACTCTGCAAACAAAGGGCAGAGCATTGTTGGACAAGTCAGCCTCTTTGCAGTCTGCTTGGCTGATCAGCCTGGCATCTTCTGTGCTGGCACTATGTTCAGCTGCAGACTTCAGTCCCTCCTACGAGGCAGAATACAGCAGTAGAAATCAAAACAAACAAACAGAGGTCGTAGCTCGTGGCTGCGTTGAAGTTCTCCTTCTCATCTTATTTATTATGTAAATTAAGTGTTTCATAACTCAGGTTCTCCACAAGATTAGATGAAAGTTATGGTGGTAGTTCAAGAAGATGCAGCAAGCGTACCAAGTCTAATGAGAAGCTGTGATGCTCAGCTGAGAACATTCCAGAAAGAAGCATGCTCGTTTGGGTGGATGTTACCATCCCTCAGCTTTAGCAGGGCGGCTTGCAGGGGTTGGGTGCAAACGTTTCAAGACAGTTCCTGAAGTTCTCCGTTTTGTTGAATTGCGTTGTGAAATGTTGTTGCAGTTTGCTCAGGACGAAGATAGTTACCTTGGTGACTTTGCAGTGGTCGAGTACGAAACTGCAGAGCAGGCTGAGAAAGTGCAGGAGGCGATGGATGGCACGGTGATCAGAGGGAGGAGGGTGCAGGTGTCCTACTGTGCTCCAGGAGCGCCGGGCAGAAGCACGCTGGCAGCGCTTATCGCCGCGCAGAGGATGGTAAGATTTTGCACTTCTGTTTTCACAAAGAGTTTGTTAAGACTCGAGCAAGCTGGGCTGTCTCTAAGGCATTCAACTGCTTTGCTTTAGGAAGCACCTTTGGAAGAGTTAGCTGCTTGGGCCTTGCTGTGTGTTGGCCAGTCAGCCCAGTTCAGTCTCCTTCCTAAGCAAAGCACGGCCATCTATTGCCAGGAGGCAAAGCAGAGCTGGAGGATATATAAAGTAATACTTGCAGAGCTCTGGGGTTTTATTAAGTTTAGTTTTCTGACAGAGGAACTGTTCCCATTCAGAGCAGAAGTAAACGGAGGTGGAGGCATTTGATGAGCTAAAAAGGAGTTTCAGTTTTGGTTTAAAACAGGCACTTTGACTGTTTTAAGGTAAATTTCAAGGAAGGAGAAATAGTTTAATTTCATGCTCGATACAAGAGAAAGCTTTTCATACCCACATGTCATATCAGGTTATTTCCTAGAAAACTGGATGGAAAAAGTGTTAAGAGGAAGCTGTCCTAAAGGTAGAAGCATTACTTTGGGTAGGTCTGGCCCATGTCTTTATATGAGACAAGTGGGGCTATGACAACACTGCATGTGCTGTTTATGTTATTGCCCCCTTTTGTGTCCTTTATTGATAACACTGTCACAGTTTGAAGGAAAAAACAAAGGGCAGGTGGGGGAGACAGCACTTGTACTGCCCGAGTGAAGGCAGTGCTGATGCAGCATCAGTTAGCTGTGCTGGACAGAACGGAAGAGTGAATGGTTCAGATGTGCACTGTGCACATCCAGACTTCCCTCTTTAGGATACCTTGTTCAGAGAAACAGCATTTATCCAGAGATGTCAATGGATGCGTTGCTATCTCCTGTTTTTAACATCTTTCTGTCTCTCCATTTGAGATGAGGAACAATAGGAAAGGATTGCTTCCGGAGCCGAATCCGGTGCAGATTATGAAAAGTTTTAACAATCCAGCAATGCTGCAAATACTGCTGCAGCCCCAGCTGCGTGGACACGCTGTCAAACCTGGTAAGCCATGTGACAACTGGTTTAAAACAAAACCCCGTTCTTACAAAGACTGCCAGCAAAGGAGGGAAACACCACTGCTCTTAAAATGTGTGCAGGCAGCTTCAGGGTGTCTGTGTAGATACTTTCTCACAAGCAGGAGGTGGTTTGGCACGCTAGTCTCAGGTGGTGGACAGCTGAACTTGTTGCAAAAATGCTGTACTGCTTCTCGCTTTTCAATTCTAACAATAACATCAGAAGATATCAATAAAAATGGTGTGGGGAACCCTGGTGTGGCAGCCAGCTGCAGCATTTCTGCCTCTCCAAGCAAAACATCAGCTCCAGAGGAGCTCCATGCAAGTGCGTTTGTTCTCTAATTGCTGCTGATTGCAGATCAAAGATGACTGTATGGAAAGGTTCATTGTAACGACCCTTAGTGTACTGAAAGCTTTGTAGGAACCCAATGTAAAAAAAAAATCACAGATTAACTCCTCTGAAGGTGATTGCTTGCCTGACTTACTAAGATGCTGCAACTCTTGTCTTGTTTCTGAAGCAGTTCTGGGAGCAGCTGCGGGTTTGCCTCACCTTATGAACACGGCAGTCAGCCCTCCTTTCCTGCAGCTGAATAAAGTCCATCAGGTAGGTGTCAGAACACACATTTCTGGAGAGCTCGGCATGAAAAAGAGCATTCCACTGTCTGGTTTCAAAAAATTTCAGCTGAAATCAAGTGCTCTTACTAAAGCGATCTTTCGAAACAAATAAGAGCAAACCAACCACTCGCTGTCCACAAGTGACTTGTTTTATCTTACTTGATGCTTCTGTCTGCTAACACCTGCTGGCACAGAGATTACTGACAGAAAAACTCTTAAATCAGAGGTCGGGGGGTCTCACATCCATTTCTCTCTCAGCTGCTTACACGTGCTTCATACAGAGACTGTGTTTTATCTTCTTCAAGCCAAGAAGCATTGCACCACTGGAAGTGTTTTTATTTTAAAGTTTGAAAACCAGGGTGTGCTATGTAGGCCGTAAAAATAGGAATTGCAGTTGTTATTCCTCAGTCTAAAAAAAGAAAATAAGGCTGCAGGCTGCTTCAGGTGTTTTCAGAGTGCCTGGAAGTAACTGTAAATTGGGTCAGATGTCCATACGGGCTCCAGAATCTCTGTAAGTCCTACAAAGGATACTGGGGATGAACTGGGGATGGGAGCAGTGCCCGTGGACACGGCCCAGCCCTGCAGCAGTGCTCCTGGCCAGCAGCCTGCTCCAGGTTCTGTCATTTCTCCAGCTCCTCCAAGAGCCAGAATTTACCTTCAGTACCAGTAGAGGGGAGTATTCTGGAGTACCTTTGAGTACTGTTTTCACTTGCTATTGCAGATGTTTCAGAAATTCCCATGTAAAAGTAAAATCCAGTTCTTGGTTAGTTCTTCAGGCAGACACAGTGCAGACGTAATAGATGTTAAAGAAAGACTTCCATCCCGAAGGATGAATTGTGCAGTGAAAACCATACAGCATGATTTGCTTGTACTTCTTGCATGTAAATGGCTTTTTCCTTTGGTATATGTAGTTACTGCAGCTCTCTCTTGGAGAATCTCTGCTTCTTTGGAAGGCAGTGTGAATGTTTTCTAATCACAGCTGGAGAGAGGCATGTTTTACACAGCTAGCAATGTGATTGATGGTGATCCAGTGGTTTTGGCTTAGAGTTCTGCAGCCAAACAACTTTGTGCTTTCTCTTTGGATGGACTTCCATGTCTAATTCTCTTCCAGGGGACTTCCTGTCAGTTAATTATCTCCAAACCTGATGGAATAATCTGAATTTTATTGGCAGTGATTTGATCATCCCAATCCCTTCTATTAGACACATTTTTCTGTTATTCAGTGACTTATTTCGGAGTACTCTCAGAAGGCAGAGAGCCAGGTCACTGTTGTTACTGCGTTGAGACACAGTGTGCAGCGTGCAGGAACAGACACTGTCCTGACTTGACTCTCCTTCCATCTCTCCAGTTACACACTGGTTGGGTTTCCTCTGTGTCTTATTCATTTTGTTTTATGAGTTTTGTAAAGTGATTTAATGGGGAGCAGCAATATTCTTAGCACAACTCTAGAACAGCCTTTTAGAATAACTGATAAAAAAGAGATTGAACAGAGAGAAATGTGAACAAGTGGGTTATTTGTGCAGTACAGTTTCAGCCCCAGACACTGCGTGACTTCTGATTTTTTATTGCAAATTCTCTTAGTTCTGGTTGTCGCGTGCCAAAAACAATGCATTTTAAACTTTCACAGTGATGTGTTTTCCTGACTCATCCAGCTGTTCCCTAATTCCTTCTTAACCAAGAGGAGTCTGAGCGATCTGATTTTTGTTTCTGAAAGTTTTCCAGTTGAACTAATACATCTTTATTGGTGTAACAAACTTTAGAAGGAACACCCATTGGCAGTGGTGACATTTATCAGCCATGAGTGATTTCTGCTGGAAATCACTGGCACAGTTAAAATAGCAGATGCAGAACTAACGTCTGTATGACCCTTTGTTTTAGATTTCCATTTACTTCAGGATCCAACACTGTAGCTCATAAGATACTGGTGTGGCTCATTTGGTGTACTGTTATAGTTCTTAAAGAGTTGGAAAAATTGAAGAAGTTTATTTTAATAAGAAAAGACCATATTAGAAAGCTTTTACCTCGTGGTTTGACCTCATTACACAGAGATAACAACCAGAGCTTGATGCATGCGAGGAGTGTTGCAGGAGACCCTAAGATATGCAAAGCCACACATCCTGAAAGCTTCTTTTTGACTTTAGCTTAGTTACCTGGTTTTGGTGAGCATTCTGTATAGGAAGCTTTGGACAGCAAGGAAGGCTGTGCTGGTTGTGATTTGACACAGTGTCTCGCGTGTCTGTTCGTTCACTATCAAGCAAAAAGATCTGTAGAGCACCTGCTGTTTTGCCTGGCAGATTTCTCTCAGGAGCTGCTGCCAGGAAGTTTCAAGGCAGTGATCACAACGTGCTTTTGGGATCCAGAGTGGATGTAAGTTTTCTTTGGAGCCTGAGCACAAAGCACGTGATACAGCAATGGCAGACTGACCATGGTGCCCCCAGGGCTCTTGGTGAGGTGTCTCAGCTGTAGTGGCAGACACTGTTTCAGGAAATTTGACTGAAATACTTGTATTTTGTGAACTGTGGCAGTGCTAACAAGTTGTCATCTTTTAATCATCTTCTGAAGTGTTTGTTGGAAAACATCCTTTTTAATGTTTCACAGAGAAGAGTTTTGCGTAGGTTTCTCCCAATAGAAGGGGGAATAAAACCTTGTGGCTATTGCACTCTGAAAGTAATGATACTGTTTGGCAACTGCAAAGCAAGGATTGAGAGTCCCTGCCAATTGTAACAGAGTCCTGGAAGCCGTGCAGATGTTTGGTGGAGATTATGTATTTGAAACGCAGTGCAAGGCACGATGCAGACATTAACAAACAATGAAGTCCTTATTCATACAGCTCGTAATCTGCTGAAGTCCTTGTGTCTCATCTTTCTTATTGGCATGCTGTAGGTAGCTCCCCTATCTCTTCCTTGTCTGCCTGCAAAGGCTTCAGGCACGGGTAGGTTTCCCTGTTGGCTGAGACCAAAGGGCGTCAATGGAGCCTAGGTTCTGTTTGGAGTATACTCTTGTTCTATTAGAAGCCATCAGAAAATTTTATTTGTGGTTATAAGGTGAAAAAAGAGCTGGGACGGAGAAGTTAAAGAACTTGAAGTCACTTTGTGTGAACAAATCAAGAGGGTCAGGTTGGACATTGGGAAGAATTCCTTCTCCCAAAGAGTGTTGGGCCACTTTTACTCCCCAGGGGGCGGGGGAGTCGAGGAATGTGTGGATGTGGCACTGAGGGACGTGGCTCAGTGGGGAATACTGTTGGTAGGTGGGTGGTTGGACATGGTGATCCTGGAGGTCTTTTTCAACCTTGGGGATTCTGCTTCTAATTTGGTTCTGCGGAGGAAATAGCTGCTTTCCTTGTTGACTTAGTTTCTGAATTAATTTGAATTTCTGTAAGCAGGATCATCTGAAAATGTTTTGGGAATGTGCAGTTTTCCATGACTGCTAACTGACACTTGTACTGATTTCACAGAATTCGATTCTGGGCAACACAACTAACCTGCTGCTGCAGAGCCCTGCTCACCTCCCATTGCCGCAGCAGCTGATGAAGATGGAGAACATCCAGACCAATAGTGTAAGGTCATCACTTTAATTTCGGCCGTCTCTGGGCCTTCTTAGAATTGATAAACAGTTGAATTTTGTTATTTTTTCATCCAGTCTAATTTAACTGCTTAGTGCATGTAAAAAGATTGACTGAATGTGAAAGTTATAAGAAACAGCTGCAGAGAGATCTTAATTGTTTACACGGTTTTCTGTTGTTCCTTACAGAAGCCAGGTTTGCTGGGAGAGCCTCCAACAATGCTGCTGCAGACAGTGCTGGGAATAGGGGTAATGCCATCAGTGAATTCAGGCATGGGAACCCGTGGAGAAGCTCTCAAGTGTAAATGTCATCTTATTTCATACCAAATCAGTACAAATGCTCAGCTTGAAATGAAGCACCTTCCTTTCTCCCACATTATCAAAAGCTGTGTTTGAACCTTGGCACTTGACAGGCAGTAGCCATAGAGCTGGGCTATACAGTCATCCAGCTATAGAGTTACGCAAGCTAGCGACGATATCGCTGTTCAGCTGGCTTCAGCCTGCTGACCCAGCAGGTTATGGCCATTTGAACTTGAAATACCTTGCTTTGTTGCCTGGTTTCTCTCATCTGTTTACTCAGGGAAGAAAGAGGACGCTGTGGCATTTGTTGAATATTTGCAGACGGTTAAAAATTCTGCCTGTTCAGTTAGTACCGCGTTAAGAACACGTGGAATATGCTTTTCTTCAAAATCCTGGGGGTTGTTTCAAAGAAGGTAAATCTGAGGAGCTGAAGGAGCACTGCACGTAGTTCCTTTGCATTCAGTTCATTAAGCAGTAGAGCTTTAATGTCCAGACTGACAGATACTGGCCCTGATACTGGTTCCTGCACTAGCAGTGCCCTCAGTTTCTATGAGGAAAGATGAGTTGTGATACTGCTTAGAACTTCTTTCTCTTTCCTCCACCGAGAGCCATGTACTCTGAGGTTTTACAGGCAGCTGGATTGATGGCAGTAGTCAGGAGCAGGGAGAAGCCTCCTTCTGTGGGAAACAGCAAGAAACCCACGCTGAATGCCTGGATTTTAATTTTAGAGATGGCATTCTAGCTGTTCTGTTTGTGGAGAATTTTACTAATGCACACGGAAGTTGGAGGTTTTTCCCTGCATCCTGCACAGGATCCCTGAAGGATGTTGTTCCTAGGTTTTGTGAAAGAGAGGAACTTGTTCTGATAGGCATTGTTCAGAGATCTCGGGCTTTTCTTTTATAGAATTAGCTTTCAGTGACATGTGCCCCCTGCGTGGTAGAAGAATAAAGGCTAAATCAGAAGCCAGTGTTCTGTGGTAGCTGTGAAGTAGATCTTTACGTGTTCTTTGGATCACTTAATAGAAACCACCAGCAGAAAGTACTGATGAAGCCTGTCTAACAGAAAAGTTTCTCCATTTATGGTTGACTGCAGCATCTAATCTGCCTCCCAATTCAAACAGCAGCAGCAGCAGCAGCAGGGATGGGCTTGTTGCCATTCTTTCCAAATCAGCACATTGTTGGACAAGCCATCCCAGGGCAGAACAACGCTCCAGATAAAGCACTGAGTGCTGAAGGGGTCGTGTCGGGATCGCAGCCGTATCACCAGAGCGTCAGCAGCGCTGCGGCGGGAGCCCTGCGGGCTGGGCACACCAAGCAGCAGAGCCAGCTGAAAAGCACTGATACGAGTCTGGGGGTAAGGAACGCTGCGTGCTGATAGTGCTGGGGCTCTTCTCCTGGTGCTTTTCATCTTACAACCTCAGGGGTTGCTCTTAAGCTTGAGCGTGAGGTTAAGAACAACTCCTTGTATTTCCTCACTGTGGAGTCTGTTAGATCACAGGATCGTTCCTGAGCCATTTTAAGGTCATTCCAGTTACGAATTATAGAGAAAGAACAATAATGCTCTTTGGTGGTCCAAGTGAATTAACAAAGGAATCTTTTTACAGCGCTGGAGGGTTTTTTTTCCCCATGTGTATGCTTCATAGTATTTGATGATGAAATTATCTCACGGGCAGTGTCCCTGTTAAACACTGAAAACTGAACTTATGGTTGAGTTTCATGACTAATCAGGAGCAATTGTGCTGGCACAGTGTAGGACCTTTCGATTTCCAGATGGTGTATATATACAAATGTATGTGTGTATGTTAATTTTCCATTTGAAGTCTGTATCCCCTCAGCCACAGCTGACATCTCCTTCATCTAAAATTAGTTTTAATATTCATTCCCATGAAGGCAGAGGGGGAGACACATAGGATTTAACCTGAGCTAAAATGGTCTACTGAAGTTTTTTTTGACATATTCTGTTACTAACAGGATCCGGTCTATGCACTTACTTCTTTTTTTAATATTATACATACGTATTTTGATGTTTTCTTGCTTAATTCACATCCCATCTCACCTTTCCTTAGGTATTTTTGAAGCACCTGACGTATCTCTTTGTAGGTATTGGTGTCCATGTTTGTTAGACAGCTTTGATCCTACTGCAGAAAGTACAGTTGAGTTTTACCTGTGGGTGGATTCACAGGGTTAAAATACACAGCACGCATGTGTGGAAATATATAAAATCAGTATTTTGTTCCTTTGGTGAGAAGGGAATGAGATTAAACAATGGGAAGTCTAGATATTCCATTGGTTTCAGTGAGTAAATATAGTGTTCACATGGGTTGATTGCGATAGGATGAGGGGGAATGGTTTTAAACTCAGATGGGGGAGATGGAGGTTGGATGTGAGGAGGAAGTTTTCCACTCAGAGGATGGTGATGCACTGGAACAGGTTGCTCAGAGAGGCTGTGGGTGCCCTATCCCTGGAGGGGCTCAAGGCCAGGCTGGATGTGGCACTGGGCAGCCTGCTCTAGTGCTTGGTGACCATGCCCACGGCAGGGGGTTGAAACTGATGATCTTTGAGGTCCTTTTCAACCCAGGCCATTCTGTGATTTACCAGGAAAATCCCTGTAGATATAATTGTTTACTTCCTACATCAGTAGACAGGCAGCTCAGTTAGCAAGCATCTCTTCCATGGCAAGTCACCCAAGTCCTGATCCTTGACCCTGAGCTGCCATCCCATCCCAAACACCTCTTTAGTGTTTGGTTTCTATGAAGTTGGTGACTTTAATACCGTTTTACCATCCAGAAGCGATGGATTTTCTTTTTCTTTAACGAGCTTTGAAGGAACGAGCAAGGGAAGTGGAGGTGAGGATGCTGTGTGAACATCTTGGAGCCATGTGATCCCAGGCAAGCGCTGCAGCTTGCCGCTGCCCCTTGTCTCATCCTTATTTCTGCTGCTCTTCTGAATGCTGTACGATTCGTGTAATGTTTGTCCCACCCAGCCTCTCAGTTATTGAAAACAGCAGCTGCTGGCAATGCTTTTTCCCTTGGAATGAGTTTTGCTTTTCTCCCCCATTGCACTGTTCATCTGTAGGTGCACATAACCTCTCTTTAGAGAGCCCTCTGCTACCAGGGGACATGGGCCACCAGGGCGCCCTTCGTGGGCTTTCATAGGGAAGAAAGCACTGCTGGCTGTGCAGAGAAGTGACTCACTTCTGATGCTTCATTTCCACTCATTAACATTTCCCTCTTTTAAAGTAAGGGTTTATAAATAGAGGGATGGGTAAGATGTGATATAATGGCAGATTGCAGACGGTATCATCTCTCCGGTCCGGGGTTCGTTTGTCCTTCACTTGCTTTTGACTGTGGGTGACCAGAGCTGACTTTGTCTTGGCCATGAACAGAATGCTGCCTCCCTAATCTTGAGTGATTAGTGGTGATTAGTGTTCATTTACTTGAACTCATAAGGAGGTGGTGGTTGTTTAATATCCTTCAGTAACTGAGAGTCTAAAGGGAAACATTCCTACGGAATCATTTGTCAGGAAAACTATGTGGGCAGCACGTCCAGATCATTGTCCCCACGATTTATTTTAAAAGTTTGTCCAGGACAAGCTAAGCTTTGTTGAAAATCACGCCGGGATGCTTATCCTGTTTCTGAGATGTGTGTGAATACAATGCATTCTGATCTATTCCCCTTTTTCACACAGACTCCTTCGAAAAAACAGACTTCTCTGCTAGGAGAACCGCCAAAAGAAATACGCCTTAGTACCAACCCCTACTTGAATTTGGCAAGCGTGCTGCCTGGTATCTGTCTTCCAGGTAAGCAGACATTCAACAGCTGTGTTGGAAAGTTTCCTCCACCAGAATGTGGCAGATCCCTGTTGCCCTTAGCAGGGATTGCAGTGGCCGCAGCATAATAAAATCCTGAATTCTGCGTTGAAATTGCAACGTGATCCCTCCTGCCTTTGTGAGGAGGGTACATTTGCAGCATTGATGGGCGAGCTGATTTGATAACCTTCTAGAAGTTCTTCCAGTTAGTCGTAGCACTGCTTAGTTTTAAGCACAGTCTGATGGGAAGTAGCAGTCCCAGACTGCTGCTGAACGAGCGTGCAGTGCACTCTGTGCAGTTTGCATGAACTGAATGTGTTCCTTGTGTTACAAACAGCGATTGCCAGCAAAGCCACGAGTCCACCACAGCAGAGCGGGCTGTCCAACAACATCATGGATGCTGCTGTGTCTCAGGGAACCACATCACAACATGCAATGGAGAATTATTTTAATTACACTCAGCAGCACGGGGACTATGCGCAGGTACGTAGTGTTACAGCGTTCTCTTCTGCTGAGTGCTTTGCCACCAGGAGCTGTGGCAGCAGGTTTGTGGCAGGCTGAGATCCCTGCCTGAGCTGCTTGGTACTCAGAGCACTCCTTGGTACGTGTGGTCTGACAGCCCTGCACGCAGTTGAGCAGCAGTGCCTGATGTGATGAGCCCCCTCAGGTTGTCCCCAGGCTCCCCTGCAGCTGAAGCCCACCCTCTTCTTCAGGGTGAAGGCTGCAGGTCCTCATTGCTGATGGTTTCTCCCTTTCAGCTGTGCAGACTGCTTTTAGCACAAAGCACACCTGTCTGCAGGCAGAAAAAGCCTCAGGGTCATAGCTGTGGGAAGCTTGCTTCTTGAGAGCCTGAGTTTAGTGCAGTCCAGTGGAGTTGTTCTCATGCAACTCCTGGCTTGGCTTTTGTCTCTCTTCCAAAGCTTTTCCTATCCTACAACATTTTTAAAGTTTTCTTGAGCTTTGGCTAGATCCCAGAGAAGAGTATGCTGCGTGTGGCAGAAGTTGTGGTGTATCTTTGGGAATGTCTGTAGCCTTTGCCTGCTGGATTCACAGATTGGGATTTCTTCACCATTTAGGGATCAGGGTGCAGCTGTTGTGCTGCCTCTGTTCTGGAGGTTGTTTTGTCCTAATTCTGAGGGTGATACAGAGTCACAGCATGGTCCAACCCAGAGCTGTTCCCAGCAGCACATCCACGTGGGTTTGGAGATGTCTGAGGAGGAGATCCCAGCCCTGTGTGAGGGCATAAGAGCTGCTTTCCTTTGATGTGATCTCAGTAGACCGCTAATGGGAAGAGGTTTTCTCCTCCGTTATGGGAAGCTGCTGTGCAGTGCTGTGAGTGTTATGCTCAGGCATGTAACTGTACCCAGACAAGAGTCAATGACATTGGGAATGAAGCCTCTGAGGTGAGAATTGCTTTTCTCTGGGTGCCTCTGTGCTTCAGGACCCTGTGCTGGTGGGGTATGAAACGCTGCCACCAAGAAACAGAGCACTGTAACATCACAGCCTACAGTGCCTGCTCACAGGTTGGGTTTTACAGTGGAGCCCAGGGGTCATTGCAGCCAGGCAGCTCTCAGCTTCCTCCCCAAAACCCATTGAAGGTGAGAGGAGATACAGAGCGGAGCTGCAGGCACAGCCCAGCCCGCGTTGCTTTGAGTGCTGTTTGTCTTATGCTGCCACCGAGTGGCTGCGTGGTAACCGAGAGGATCCCGAGGCACAAGTGGCTCAAGTGCTCCCTGGGAGCAGCAGTAGGACCAGGGCTGGGGGTCACTGTCCCTGGGGGTGTCCCAGAGCTGTGGGGATGTGGCACTGAGGGATGTGGGCGGTGGGCTGGGGTGGGCTTGGGAGCTCACATGGCTTTTCCACGCTCAGTGATTGTACAGATTGAAGCTCTGCTCTTCCTTCCCCAGTGCTTAGTGCTGCAAGAAGTGTGAGGGAAAAGCAGAATCTTTCTTAAAGCAAATTCTTGTTGGTGACAATGACAGGTGCCCTCCTAAAGTGGCAGTGGACTTTT
Source organism: Cyrtonyx montezumae (assembly GCF_038088225.1). NCBI lineage: Eukaryota > Metazoa > Chordata > Aves > Galliformes > Odontophoridae > Cyrtonyx > Cyrtonyx montezumae. The sequence goes on along the minus strand of NW_027071825.1, from coordinate 1,673,236 downwards.
GCAGGGAGTAACTTGAGCTCCGAGTGTGATCTAGCAAGGGGAGCTCCAGAGGTTTGCTAGGGAACGTTTGGCTCAGAGACACTTGGTCAGCAGGGCTGCACTTTCGGTAAAGAATTGGTTTCCTGGATTGTGAGATGTGCTAGGGTTCTAAAACACCCGTTCCAGCACGAAGCAGAACCCCACATGGTCTGATCCAGGAGCCAGGCATCACCCAGGCTGCCTGCTGTGGTCAGGTGGAGGCGATGGTCACAGGGCACACCAGAAGAAGGCAGATGGTGCAGCCCTTGGTAATGAAACCAGTGTCACGCTGGTGGAGGAGAGGAGTGATGAAGACTCAGTGATGAGGGCGGTGAGCTCTTTGTGTAGCTCCTGTGGCTGTAGGTGCCATGGATGTTGTAATGCTGTGAGGCATCCCAAAGAGCTGAACGTGAGCCTGGCATACCCCAGTGCCCTTGTTTTGGGGCACTGGGCCCTGGCCCACCCCAGAAGCATGCTCTGGGACACTGGGACTGTGCATTGGTGTGAGGCATCTCAGTCCAAGCTGTGATTCAAAGCAGGGTTACTGCTCTTTCCTTCACTTGGGTCCCACATGTAAATTCCTGCCTGTGGGTGGCCAGCAACACAAACACACTTTGGCATGGCTGGACAACAAGACCTCAGACACATTGCTTGTAGTGCCGGGACACCTTAACCTGTTGAGCTTTTCAGGGAAAGCCGTTGTGCTCCAGGTGCCCCACTGGCAGTGTCCTTCAAAGGGTGAAGATGGCCGGAGCTGCAGGGAATAGCACGGCCTGGCAGCACGCATCCCGCAGCGTGGGCAGCAGCCCTGCCAGCCCTTTGCCCTCCCAGACATGCACACGCAGCACCTGTGCATTTACCATCAGTTTTTAGGGAAAGGGCACAACCACTGACTCATGAGCTGTCTATAGCTGACTGTAAAGCAGAGGAGCGGGCGTTGGAGCTGGTTGCTGGCTCCTGGTCCTTGCTGGTTCCCAGAGCCATGCTTTATTTATTGATGCAGTTGCTCTGGATCATGTGTCGCCTGTTTCCTTCTTGCCCTTAGGTGGCTCCGGCGAGAAGCGAGAAGCGAAGCTCCTCGTACCTCATTGCCTCCCCAGAACCTGGCCCGGTGGAGTACCTAGGCCAGCACGCTCAGGGCTCCGCAGTGCGTTACGCAGAATCCTCCCTGAAAAAGAAACGCGTCTACTGAGACCCGGCGAGCCGGCCCTGCCCTGCGAACCTCTGCTATTTATTGCTGCCTTAACTTCAGACAGATACCTTTTCTTTCTCCGTGGGTTATGAATATCCCAAGAGGAGCAACCCTGTGTGACAGGCAGGTTTGCCAAGTAAGCTGTAGGCACCGAGCCGCCGTTGGCCGTTTCTCAGTAGTGTGATTTGCCTTCTGGAAGGGGGGAGGGGGTTTCCTTCTTCATCTGCTACCGAAGCGAGCAGAGGGCTGAAGCCGACCCAGAGAGGCAACTGACTCTGGTAGTTCTTGGCAGCATACAGCCGAAAGCAATAAAAACACTGAGGGGGGAACGTGGATCCTTTCTCTAGTCCTCAGGCTGAGGAAGTTAAAGACAAAGTCTTAATAGTAATTCTCTTTCTTATTTTTTTAACTCGAGAACGTGGGGTTGTTTTTTTTTTTCCCAATCTTGCGTATCCCAGGATTAAGATTTTCTGCATTTACAACCTTTATATTTTTAAGATTTCCTCTTAATCCTGGAGTGGACATAGACATACCAAATGTATTCCTAGAGTCGCTGTGACCTTTTCAATAAATGTTCCTTCAAAGTGAGATCCTACGCAGCGTGCTGCCTCGCAGTATGACGTGGTTTGGCCAACAAAGTCACCTTTCTCTGCATTGGGCAAAGAATCCACAGCTTCCCCTTGGAGTAGTTGAGTTGGTGAATGGAGCTGTGTTACACAGCATCAGAGGCAAAGCACCAGCTCGAAGGAGCAAAGAGCAGCGGGCTCCTGCAAGCTCTGGGGGTGTTCTGCAGCCATCCTCCTTCCAGCAGGATCATGGTAGGTGCTGGGTGGAGGTAACAGGGAGTACACACCGCCTCTCTGGCTTGGCCTGGATGAGCTGCACATAGAGCAGAAGTGCCCCTCCAGTTCTGCCTGCTCTCCTCTATTTATTTATTGTTTCCAGCCATCTTTGGACATTAGCTGCAGTCCGAGCCCTGCTAGAGCAGAGCACCTTGGCTCCTGCTCCCTTTGCTTCTTCCTGCTGCGTGGAGCTGCCGGCCAAAGGAGAAGCCTTAGTTTGGCACACGGCGGTAGGTGGGCGCTGCTCCGCGTGCGTCTCGGTGTCTTTTTATTTTTCAAAAAGACTCGCTATTTTTTGGCTCATGGAGGCACTCTGGGCCAGGCTGTGTTTCCTGCTGTTGCTCCTTGTAGCTGAAGAGTGAGCGAGCTGGGGATGATGTTTGTGGGGGTGGGGGCTGCTGCCTCATAAGCCCAGTGCAGATTGACTTGGACTCTGCTCACTCAGCTGCCATTAAGACTGCAGAAGCAGACCTGAAGCCCTAGCTTGGTAGACAGTACCCAAGACATATTTTTTAATACCGATTTGTCTCTATTTTTTATGAACAATTTAAGCTGTCTTTCAAGCTTTAGTGTGCGATCAGAAGAAAGATTATTATTATTTTTTTTCCAGGCTTTCTTTCTTTTTTTTCCATCAAAATCTCTCCTCCCCCACTGGGTTGTGTGGTTAGGCAGCACGCACTGCGCACAGCGGCGCGGTTACCAGGAGACACGGCGTTGGGGGGGTGGGATTCTGTATGCATCGATAAGTTCACTTGTAATATTTTGTTCAGACTGTTTGTATACACAACTTTCTTAATTTGTTACCCTTTTCAGTGAAAATAAAGTGTTTGGTACACATTGGCAGTGGAGTTCTGTGGAGGAGAAGCATCTCTGGCCTGCCTTTATGTAAGTGCCTGTCTGATGTAGGGGGAGGTTGTTCTGAAGCCAGCATGGGTGTGTGGGAGACCTGCAGACATTGCCCTTGGGGACGGGGAGTGGGCACAGTGGGGTGGGGCTGGGGATGGACTGGAGGGGCTCAGAGGTCTCTTCCACCCTTAAGAAGTCTCTGTTCTGCTGGCCATTCCTGTACAGGTCACGTTATAAAACCTTCCTGCTTAATGTAGGTTGTAAAAAAAAAAAAAAAGACATTCATGTGGAGGAAAAAAAAAACCTTTATTAGATTTGTTTGTATAAAGAGTAACAAAGTGCTTACGGATTGAAATAGGGCTCATACATGACATACATACAGAAAAAAAACAAGTAATACTGTAAAAATAAATCTGTCCTGGTCGCTGCTCTTAATTACAATTTTTTTTTTAATATATATAGAGAGAGATATTTAAAGACGTCTTTCTGTTATTGCCAGAACTATTTCCACTTTTAAAATCCACGTTTGGTGGAAAAACCAACTTTGCCCAAAGGGTGGGGGGTCAGCCAAAGATTTCCAGTTAACCCAGTGCTCCTGGAAGAGCCCAGCCTGACGGGGCAGGGCCGCAGTGCCCTCACGCGGCTCAGTGGCACTTCGGTGCCAGCCCTGGTCCTGCCAACACCGCGTGCGTGGTCCCAGGGAGCCTCACGGGGCTGTGCTGCTCTGCTGGGCAGCACAGCATTTCACAAGCACGGGGCTGGAGGCTGAAGTCGAACGAGACGACGGCCAATGCTGTTATTTAAAGCAGTCAGCCAAGGGAGCAGCTTCACAGGAGCAAACTGCTGGGATGCACGAGCATGCTGCCCAAGGAAGTCACTGACAGAACCACGTGTGGCACAAGGTGACTTTTTTGGGTCAAAGCATTCCTCCCTTCTGCTAGGTAAGCTCTCCTGCTGCTCCCATCTCTCCTTCACAGAATTATTCTTTGCTGGGGGAGTGTTCCCCCTAAATCTGTACACGGTTTAGTTGTCTTCTCTCCTCCCCCAAGTTAATTACTTTCCTGTGCACATTTCTCAGCACTGTAGCTCACTTAGTCGCAGTACAAGCTGGAAATCAATGTGTTGGCACATTTAATATCTACATCAGGAGGGGGGAAGGAGGTTTTAGGGGGAGAGGTGGGTAAGAAGGGTGTGCAGGGCTGGCTGGGAAAAGCAAATACATTTATCCAGAACGGGCTTCTCAATGAAATGCATAAATATACATGCTCATTCATGCTTTTCTTTTTGGAATATGACAATTGGACAACACCAAGTATATTTAAAAGCCTGAAACTGTAGCTGGCTTCACATTATTTTCTTTAGGGTTTTTTTTTTTTTCATGCCCAATTGGTGCTTTGTTTCAGAGCTGTAAGTGCACAGGGGCTTGGGCAGCCAGAATTTTCTACCAGCTTCCTCAGAACTCCATAAAAAGTGGCAATGATTCTCTTCCATCCATTCACTCACAGAAGCAAACCTGTAAATGCCACAGAGTGCACTGAGATGTGCAGCACTGTGGTGATTTCTGACACTGCTTTCAGCTCACGTTCCTCAGGATGGTTCAGAGTGGAGCGAGACCAAAGAGAAAACTGTCTTCTTGCAGTAACTGGTACAAGAGCAGGTGAAGCCGTTGTTTTTGCCATACCTTGTTAATTAATTTGATCCAACTGTTGACTGATTTTTTTTTTTAAAGGAAAACTGTTGGAAAAATAATCCTTTGAACACACTAGCACAGTCAGAATACAAATTACAGTAGTTAAAAAATGAAAGGTCTTGAGCGTTTAGATTTTTCACACACCTCTGAAGTACTGGCAGTATAAAAACTGAGTTACATCTTGCTCATAATTGTCTCAAAGCCTTGGATCAGGTTGTGAAAGGTTGTCCGTTTGTCATGCTTGAATATCCAGCATTTCCTCATCAGCTGGTCGATCTAAGAGAGGAAAAAGAGAAGGTGCTCAAGATTGAGTGAAACAGAGGGAAGCACTGCTGAAAACCAGTTAAAGGGAATGCCTAAAGAAGGTGGAAATGCCATGAGGGACTCCACAGGGAGGATCTGCACCCTGAGTGTGCTGCTGCTTATTCACTAAAGGAATTAGGCAGTGATAGACATGGAGCTGTGTTACCTCCTCGGGGCAGTTGGGTGGACGTGGCAATCGCTTCTCCTCTTGGAGGACACGCACGAGCCGAGCTACTGTCATCTGCCCCTGCGTGGGGCCAATCATCTTCAGGAACTCCTGGGGAAAGAGCAGCAGGCCACGTGAAAGTGAACAGATGCCTGTCACGTACACACGTTACAAAGCAGGAGTAACATCTGTACGTCCCCAGGACACATAGTCACCACAGCCTGTCTCAGAACAGGGTCTTCAGTGAAAGACAACCACGAGGGTTGCTCTGAGAAGATAAAATTCTTTCCATTTCTCTTTTCCACACAAAGAAAATCTGATGTGAGCATCTTTAGCAGCAACTTTCCCCCACAAGCACTTACTGTCATGGGGCTGGACTCCGAGTCACAGTAGGTGAGCAGTTCGTACAGCGTCACCCCGAACGACCACACGTCCGAGGCGATGTAAAACTTGCTCTGAATCAAGCACTCTGGAGCATACCTGTGGCCACAACAGGACAGTGTTAAATGCTATTCAGGGCTGCACCACCACTGTGAAGCTAATGTAAGAGAGCTGAAGAGGCACGTGCTGCATTTGTCCTTACACAGAAACATGGCCGCAGCCACATTAAACAAGGTACATCTCACACAGCTAATCACTGTGAGGCTAAGGGAGACCTAAAGCAAAACCCATGATCATCGAGTGCAGGTGGACACTGATGCAAGAGCAGATTAGTTTAGCCAGCCAGCTGCCTCCTCCTTGCTCGGATACTGGACCAGTACTGAGGCCTCTCAGGGAAATGGTTAAAGCCTTCAGGACACCCAAACTAACGGGAGCAGATGAGTCATTCTGCCATGCAGTGTGGTTAATGAAAACAAGTTGTTATTACCAAAATACAGGGCTGTCCAGGTCATCTTTGACAGTGTAGTACTCCTTGTCAGTCTCGATGGCTTTGGTGAGACCAAAATCCCCAATTTTCACTCTGTTCTCACTTTCTACAAGGACATTTCTTGCTGCTAAGTCACGGTGCACGTACTGCCGGGAGCCCAAGTAGTCCATCCCCTGTAAGAGGAGAAAGCCTTTTACACTAGTTTCTCCAGTACTTCACATCACTGTTTTTTCTCCCTCCTTCCCCTCCAAACATCCCTTTGTTCATGCAGTAGCACTCCCTCCTTTTCCATGGAAAGCTCTGCTGGCACTTTCCAGGGTCCTTCTCTGTTCCACATCTTCCCTCTAAACTCTGCCTTTGGGTTCCCCATCTCTTGAGGCAGGCTGTTGTTTCTGCTCTGTGCCTTTTCACGTTCAGCTGAGTGCCCACTCTCTCAGAGCCTTCTCTCCACGGCATCTGTTCCTCTGCATGCTGCTAGGACTGACTGTGTCTGTGCTGCTTCCAGCTGCCTGCTCTGCCACAGTGACAAAGCCACAGCCTCTGGCAGAAGGCACACAGCATTTTGAGGACAAAGCAGGGAGAGTGATTTTGACCGTAACACAAGCCTCCTTTCTCCTCCTCTCTTAGTCTGAGTGTTAAATGAATACTAAACTAATCAAACAGAAGAGTTACAAGAAAGCTGTGGAGCCAGGCTCACCTTGCAGATCTGAACTGCATATCTGAGAAGCTGTTTGAGATTGATTTTGTTCTTGTTTCGTGGCAGGTACTCCTTTAAGCTCCCAGAAGGAAGAAATTCCATGATGAGTTTAATCCCATTTCCTCCTAAAACCGAGTGCATGGTTAATTTACACTCACTCACCCATCATGAACGTCAGAACTTTCCTCATGAAGACTTACCATCTTCTGTGCAAATTCCCTTATACTTGACAATGTTCTCATGATACAGATTCCTCAAGATTTCTATTTCCTTCTTGAGATCAGCAATGTGATTCCCTCCACTCTCTGGCTTCAGAGATTTAACTGCCACTTGTTCTCCTGTATTGTCACCTTCTGGATCGTATCTGCAGAGTTCAACCTTCCCGAAGTGGCCCTAATTGTCAAGGAAAAGAGCATCACTTAGCAGTCCCTGACCAGAATGTCACTGATGCTCCACTGGAGGCATTTACAAGTGATGTCTTCCTGCTGTGACACAGAAAGCACACACAGATCTATGCACACACACACACACACACACCCCTCTATAAAAATGCAAAGGCCAAGAGACCAGAAGTTCTGCTGACAGTTCAGCAGGATTAACCAAGAATGCCCAGGCACCTTTATCTATGCCTGAGTGCATGCACACCTCCTCCTGATACCCCCACTCCCCCCCCCATACCATGTTAAATGTTCAAAAATGATCACAGCTGTTCCTCATGCTCAGCCCTGACAGGAATCAGGGGCGGTCTGCTCTGGGAACAGTCCTATATCTCGCCTCCAGTGTATGGACCTAAAGCTGACATTCCTCTTACCTCTCCCAGATCACGGATTCTCTTCAAGAATCGTTTTTCGAAGAGCGTGGGATCGACCTCTGTAACAGGCTTCTTCTCTGAGACAATATCAGGGTCTGAGAGTGGAAAAGCACCAAGTTAGGCAGATTCCTGAAAGGACATCTTGGTCTTGTCAGACACTTAGGGCACCCTTGTTCATCTGCTGCCCGTAGTGCCTCTGTCCCCACTGTCTCAACTTCTTTTACTTAAACCTTGCCTGGTTCTTGGCAGGGAATTTCTTCCATTGCTATGTGCCAGTCTGTCACTTTCCCAGGCTGACTCAGTCTTCTCTCAGCATGCCTGCCCACCTGCAGTACTTACTGAGCTTCTGTGACGATGGATTGCTAGAGACAGAAGATGTGGCTTTGCCCTTGTGTGCTCATTTTCTTCGGTAACACACAACGAACCAGGAACTTCGTTAATGCTCTGATGCAGTCAGGAGTGCTGCAGAGATTTCATGGAGCTCAAAGGCCACCATGAAGCTAAACTGGAGCTATTGGGCAGCCTCGTTTCTTAGAATACAGGCAACACCTGCTCCTCCTACATTCTTTGTTTAAAAACATTCAGGGCAAGAATCTTACTCCACCAAGGAGCAGCAAGTGGGTACCTGACAAAACATCTGCAAGATCACTGTGGAAGTGAGACTGTTTTGTACTTAACACTACACATTACAATATATGGTTTCTAAAGAGCAGTTTAGCTGCCAGAGCTCAGAGAGTGTTGGGCTCCACGCTCCGAGACAGCATTTGAAGTTGGGTGGTGCTGCTTGGAGCCAGGGCTTGGGCTCGATGTTCCTTGTAGGTCCCTTCCAACTCGAGATACTCTTTTGATACTGTCACCATGCAAGAATGCTCCTGTGAGAGCACAGAATCACAGAATCACCAAGGCTGGAAAGACCTACAAGATCATCCAGTCCAACTGTCCACCTCTCACCAACAGTTCTCTCTAAACCACGTCCAGCTTTACCCAAGCAACCCTCACTTCCCTATCCAACTCTCCAGTCAGTCACCAACACCAAGCCGTACTTTGCTCCTCCAGCTTGTTGATGTCTCTCATGATGGCTCTGAAGAAGGGTCTCTGGTGGGGGTCGTAGTTCATGCACTGTTTCATCAGGTCAGCTAGCTCCTTGCACGACGGTGTTATCAACATGAAATGCCCTTCGTAGAACCTTTCCTTCTGTGAAGTGCCAATGAAAATTCCCACATGAGTTTTAGCTTGTTACTTTATCAACCTATGTTCTACATTAGTAGATAAGACAACTTTTTCTTAACTTCATCAAGTTAACTTCTATTAGCAAGCTGATAAATGGAAGCTGAAGAAGATAAATGTGACTCGTCAAGGTTTAGGCAATGTAGTTTTACCTCTGCCAATGTTTTGTCTTTCAGTGGTGTTTCTCCATTATAGCAGATTTCCCACAGTGTTGTACCAAAACTCCACTTATCTGCTGCAATGCTTAAATTTTTGGAGTCTTCAACACATTCGGGTGCAATCCAGGGGATTCGCTCCACACATTCTTCAATAAAACAAAGAATCAAAGCAGTTTGGAATTAATAGGAAAGTATTTAAAAAAAAAAAAACAGTCCTCCAACTTATTCATGTCTTAACTACAAAAAACTGAAGCCAGAGTATTTGCTCAGTTTTGGGAAATCATGATTCTGAAATCCCTGATCTCATACAGACATTTCCATGGCTTTTATAAGCTCATGTCTGGGCCATTCAGAAACAGATTCTTTCTATACTGTCTCACTGGATCTTGAGATGGAATTAAGTAAAACAAATCCAACAGGCTCCAGCCATCAGCGGTGCTCCTTCGCTTCGGTGTTGTGGTTTTCAGCTTCACAGTAGTGCACTGCTTTTATTCTAGATCCAGTTCTAGACGGTATAAATGGTGGTTTTAATTTCCCCTTCTCAATCACAATGAAGAGAAAAATCCAGTTCTTGTAGCATACCTTGCCTGGACAGCACAGTGATTGGTATTCCTGGGTCACTCAGCTTTATGAAAGGACCATATTCGGTGTCAATCCCCTCTCTTGCCAGTAGGATGTTTTTAGTACACACGTTTCCATGTACCAAATCCTTATCCTCCTGTAGCAGGGTAGGAAAAGAGTGCAGTGAGTGCGCTGAGCAATGCTCTGCAAGTGCATTTGACACACTATAGCATCAGGGTATAGAACGCTCCAAGCTGAAACCCAAAAATACAGCTTGGAAGAAATTATCCTAGAGAAAACCAGGGCAAGGTTTTGTATTTGTAAATGTGGTTAATTTGGGGGAAAAAAAAATCCTTTTTCATGACAAGCAAAACTGCAATTTCCAAGTGATGGCAAACACAAGCACAAAGAACGTCTGGTTTGCTGCCAAAGAAGGTGCCCATCCCCTTCTCTGAGAGTCTCTCCTTATTTAAAGCAACAGAGTTAATATTAAAAAAAATATCCCCTACGCTGCACAGACCCACTGCCCAGTTAGTAAGCTATGCACGTGACACCTACGTAACCTCAGACTGCAGCGAGCTAAGGGCAATGCTCGTGTCTTACCAGGTAGCTTAGTGCACTTGCAAGTTGCTTGGCTACGTTGAATTTCCAGGGAGTTGTCAGGAGTTCACTTTTCCGATGCATAAACAAATCCAGGGGCCCAAATTCAACAAACTCTTCAACCATGATATCTACAAAGCCAGGTGCACAGTCAGCATTGCAAGCACCAGTGTCTGGAGCAACCTGATACAGCTTGTTGCCATCTCCCACCCCTGCCCCAAGGCAAGCTGCTTAGAATGTCTTTATTTCACCTTCTTTAAAGTTTATTTCAGTGCTCAAAGAGAGACTGTGCATAGTAAAAAAACAGTAAACCAGGAGCAAAGCATTTCCAAGGCAACGGAGCAGAGCCATGCCAGGGAGATGGCTGCTGCTGGAAGGCTGGTTTGTACTGACACTACTGCCACCACTTTGCCTTTCTGACCTCAGGGAATCATCCAGTATGACATGTATTCAAAGGAAGCACTGCAAAGGAAATCTGATTAATGGAAAGGACCTTGCAGATGCCTGGCTGCTCCAATTCCACTTCTGTCTGCTCTGAAAAGTCAAGCAAGAGATGGCAGCAGCCAACCACATCTCCCTTGAGAACAGCCCTGATATGAATGGCTGTCCTGTACCTACTGAAGCCTGCTGCTTAAAAATCCCATCTAAGAGATGTTAACTGAACTCACTTTCTAAGTCACGGACGCAGACTCCATGGAGGAAGACAATGTGCTTATGAGAAACCTGCCTCATCATGCTTGCTGCTTCAAAGAAGGCCTGTCAGAAAGGGAAGCAGATTAGCCATTCAATCACTGTGGCAGTCATCCATGCAGTTAACAAAGCAGAAGAGCAATAACATACACATTTGCAGAAGATGAATGTCCTTCCCACAGCAGGGTTTGCCATCCCCCCATCGTAACGGGGCAGCAGCAAGCTGCCATGGATGCACTCACTGTTCCCTGGGTCACATCAGCAGCCAGTGCTCTTCTCTGCCCTCTCACAGACAGCAGGTCTGAGCGTCCCTCTGTGATGCATTAGCCTCTCTTTCCAGATGATTAAGCAAAATGCAAATCAAATAACTTGCTTGCGGCCACTTGAACAACTGATTTGGTGAAAGCCTCCCGAGCTCACTGCACAGCACAGGGGCAATTTCTGGTACAGTGCAGTACCTTCACTGAAATCCTTCTCTCAGCTGACACGGTTCAGACCTGAGGGATGGGGGTGCCTGTGCATTTTGGACCACAGCAAGGTCTGGCTCCATTTTGCTTGTGCTTACGGCCTGCACACAAATGCAGCTTTCTAGGTATCTCAGAGGGCTGATCCATGATAGACCGGTCTGCCTAAATTGCTGAGAGATACCCCCAGCATTCTCCCATTCTCCCATTACATTCACCAGCCCTGTTGTTCTTAGACACTCCACAGTTACAAAGAGGTGAGGTCCAGTGCTTACAGTTCAAGACAAAAAAAGAAACAACTTGCCAAAGAAATGTCTCTGTGGCTGGGGTCCAAAACCTTGAGGAGCACTTTAATCTCTTTCTCATTTTGATATCCTTCATTCTCATCATCTTTGTAGTTAAGAATCCCTGAGTAAATCTGTGTTCTTGTCCCTCTTCCAAGATGCTCACCCTATAAGACATAACACAGCACATACTTTCAAATGAGGACACGAAACAACCAATGCAGATGTACAGAAATACACTCTATTCTGCCTCTCAGAATCAGCCCTACGTACAGGGTTAGAATCGTTAGAGTGAAAAACCAAGTGACAGTGTGTTATTCTTCAGTTTAGTGATCTCTGAGAATGCTTACCACTGTAAACTCATTTGATATTAAAGGGCTGGTGCCTCTCTCTAACATTGAGCAGCTTCAGTGTAATCTAACATCGTTAGACTAAACATCAAATGAATAAATAGTAACTGGCCTCTTATTTACAATAAGCTGCTACTGAGTCGATCTTTTATGTGCTTCCAAAAGTTAAAGGAAATCATATTTCAGTAGAACACTTTGTTTTGGAATGTAATTTCCTCCTAAATAATAGAGGATTCTGTCTTGGGATATTTTTGAAGGAAGTCTGAGTGCTGCCTGTTAATACAGTAAACTAAAAACACTTAATATTATCCATTCCTGTTTTCCTCAGCCAGTAATGCTTTTCTTTTTAAAATAAACCTGCCTGATTTAAGAGGCAAAGACTTTTCCAAACAGTCACAGTCATTCATGCATTCAAACCACTGTGTGTTTTTTATTCAGGTGACACGTGCCATTAACTGCAAAGGACCATCAGAAAATTTAGCCACGTGCTCAATCAGTTTGGAAATTAGGTTTTGAATGCCAAGACTGTTTGAATCTTTTGGATGCTTTGCCTTTTATTTCCCGTAGGATAAGCTGCCTGTTCCTGCAGTGGGTCAGGCTTCAAGAGGTGCAGATGTATGCTACGGCACGATCCAGGTAGCAAGAGCAGCTCCTGAGACTTCCATGATTCTTCAAGAGTACTTTACAAGCAATTCATTCCAAATGCAGTGGGAAATTGCTCCAATATCCATTTGTGCAATATCCGACCATCCGGAATGCAGTGATTTTATATAACCTGAGGATGGAGGGCTGCCACACGGGTAGATTCCAAGACACATACCTGCATTATTTCTTCTTTGCGGATTCGATGGAAACTCAGCTGCCCTAGATGGTAAGCAGGCTGACATTCCTGAGCCTTCTTGGTTGCAACTAGCAAGTTGGAGATTTCTGGAAGGTGAGGAGAGAGAACATTCCTGAAGACTTCACAAAGATAACTCCATGCACTCACCCTTCTCCATCAGTTACATTTCTGTATACACACACTGCTAAGTAAATTCCCAAATGAGAAGGGAGAAAGGAAGAAACTGATCTAATTCCTGGGCAGGTAAGTTCTGCTCACTGTTTCACAGAGAATTCACCAAAGTAAAGCTATTTTATAACGTATATACAATCATATTTACAGGCACTGCTACTGCCACAGGTGAGGTAAAATAACACACGTCTCTACTCTGCCTACAGGCATGGCCCTTTTCAGTGTGCAGATGGGTATGAGACTGCAGGAGCCTCATTTCTTTACCACCTTGAAAGTTTCTTTAAAGTGCTCTGGGAGACATCTATTTTCAAAGCACAAGGACTTAAATTAGGGAATGGGAAACAAACAGAAGGAAAAGACTCGAAAACCTGCTGCTGCTTCCCCACACAGCTTCTTGTCAGGGAGAAGCAGTTAGATCTACATAATTCATTAATTAATAATTTTGTCTTCCTGTTTCGGTAGCTGGCATTATTAATGACAATATAATGACTTTATACGCCTGTGTGCATCTGGCTTTCCCATTACTGGGAGAAGAACATGTGCACCAGGACTCAGAAAGCAATCAGTGACAGACCATACGTGCAAAGCACTGTTCCTATTTGTGAGATTCCAGAAGAAAAAGGGGAAAAAAGCCAACAGAGAAGAGAGAGAATATGGAGCAGCAAAGATAATACACTGGGTCCCACTGAAGTTCAGAGGTGCCACTGTGCTGACTAAAGGAAACAGTGTGCCAACACAACACTGAGGTGGGCAGAAAACTCCTTGATCTGATTATTCCAAATGCAGCTGTCAAAGTTTGATCAACAGGTCCAAGTTTTAATCTCTCTGTGCTCCAGACAATTACCAGTGTTCTTCAGCAGGGTGGAAAACTCACGTGTGTAGCTACAGGTTACTCTGCTTAAGACCTAAATAAGCAGCTAATTAACGCAGCTCAGTTATTCCCCTCATTCTAACAGGAAACCATTATCTGATCAACCCAACCATGCCACTGCGTGTTTCCTCTGTCATACAACATTCAGCTGCACGATAATTGCACCTTACAGCACACGGTTCTGGGAAGTGTTGGCAGTAGTAGCTGAATGAATGCACATTCATCACCTACGATCTGATCACACAGACAAATCCACTGCTGCGGGGGTGCTCTGCTCAATAACACTCCAGCCTAGGTCTGGTTCACTGCTTTGTGAACAGTAATCAAGTAAATAGCACATCATCATTAACAACAAGCAAGCTCAAATGCAAGGCTGCCTCACAACCCCTTGCAGGCTGTGAGCCTCCTTTGCTGGAGCAATGCAGGCTGCATGGCCACGCATACGTGACTTGGTGGAGAGAAGGAAGGACCTTATATGGGCCTTGCTTTGACACAGCACTGCAGCCCATGACTCAGAGTCAGCTGTGACATTTTGGTTTTACACAAATCTAGACCTCAGGCTCCACCATCTGCAGGGGATACTGCAGGGGCCCGTTGTGAAGGTGCAAAAGGGGAAGCTGCTGTCATCAGAAAGTTCATACAAACAAGGCTCTTGAAAAGCACCAGCCCATGAACATCCTGTGCTGACCTTGTAGCACTAAAGGGAACCCCCTAAAGCTTTGCTCACAGTGCTTGCTTTTGTTTCTTGACAAGGCTCCCCTTCCAGAGAGAAGCAGTGAGTAATAAAAGAGCTTCACACAAGAATACAGAAGAGAAGACATTAGGAATGCTTCCTATTGCTGAAGCTTGTTGTTTCTCTTAAAGGACAGAGGCTACCTCTTGGCTTTGGCTGGCAACACCTCTTCAGTGTAAAGCTGATGTTGTCTGTGCGAAGGATCTGTCCTTTCAGGTGGTCCATCAGCTCTTTTAAGGATGCAAAAGATCTGTTTGAACCATGTAGGAAGTACCCGCCTTTCTTCACCTCAATCTGGAAGTTCTTGTACTGGATTGAACTATTTATCATCTGTAATTAGAGAAGGGAGGTGGGAAAAACAAGCAAAATACTGGTCACTGAAGTGAAAGAACACCTGTAGGAGTGAATATATTTATAAAGCCTACGAATTCACATCCGGGACCAGTTAAACATTTGCTCCTACATTGGGTTCCTCTAAAACTCCAACAAGAGGAGAAGGCCCCAAAATTCCTGTGCCCTTCAGCCCCAGGAAGGCTCACAGAAAGAGTGGAAGAAGAGCAACATAAGGATGCAAACCTCTAACAAGTCCCAATTCCCCTCGGTCAATAACTGCCGAATCAAGAATCTGGAGCATGGTTTCAAAATCTCACTTAAAAACAGCAAGAATGCCTTTCACAGCCCGGGCTGTCCAGCAAAGATTTCAGGCTGTGGTTCAAATCCTCCAGTTTCACACAAAGGTACTGGGCAAGAATGACTTCTGTATCTGTTATTCTTCTTCAGTATCATTAGAATTACATTCACAGAGCTAAATCAGGGAGCATTAGAGAAGGTGCAGCAGCAAATTCTGTCTGCTGTTTTCCCAGCAGGTGAGTTTCCAAAGCTGAATTTACATCACGTTCATGCAGTTTCACTGCTATGGATGGAAGTGTTCTGGATGCAACAAATTACATTTTCAGAGCACAAAAAAGTGGGCAAAACAAAGCTATGAGGACAAGCATCCTCCACTTGCACTCCAGCTGCATCCACTGTCAGAGAAAGCTGAGAGGGATTCCCCTACAGAACATAAATGTAACACTATGGGTGATGGGGAACCACCATTCAGCTAGGTAACTGCTGGGAAGGCCACACCTGACGTACCTCTGGGCCTTCAAAACAAGTCACAGTCATGAGGATGTGGTTAAAGTTCGTGCAGCTCCACCTCAACACATACATTCCTGCTTCATTCCCTTCCTGTCGCAGTTTGTTGATGGCGTATTCAGTGCTGAAAGAATCAGTGTGAAATTGAGGAAAACGTTAAAAGAGCAGTTGCATCCAAAACCTACTATTAGTAAGTACACAGGAGAGTAATCCTATATTTGGAATAAAAGCATACACCCACAACTCCCAAATATTTATACTATTATTAAAACATAATGTGAGTGCATTACACATGCTCACTATTTATTATTATTTTTTACACAAGAGCAAAGAAGGAAAGATTTCTTGATCTCTTAGCACGCCCACTGGGGAAATTCTGCCTCCATCACAGTGCACATGCAAGCTCTCTTCTAGTTTTCTACATGCTGCATCTGAAAATGTGAAAGCCAGGAAGGTGGACAGAAAGGAGAATAATTCTTTCAGTAAAATAATAAAAAAAGAAACATTAAGTATTGCACATCCATCCACTTACTCATAGGGCCACTGTAAATAATGATCATATTTCATTGCCTAAAATATTCCCATCTGCTCAACGGACCATTGTAGCTATTAGTGAAATAAGTCTCAAAATACTCCTGCAGGAGGAAGCATGGCTTTATAGATAAGCAAACCCAAGGGGAGAGAACTGGTGATTTTTTTCATGGGATCAGAAGTAACAATAAGTTGTCCTACAGCCTTTTGGTAACTACTTCTGGTCATTACAGAAACCTATCAAATGTTGGATTTTCTCTATGTGTTCCATATGCAGCAGAATTAGAAGATTCATCATTCGAGTGGGTAAAATAAACCAGTTCACTAACCAAATGGGTCCGTGGCAACCATTTTTTATGTTGTGTTCAATCAGTGGGGGAGCCACATCCGTGCAGAGATAATGGTGGGCATCTGCTGTAAGTCTGAAGTATCCATCTATCAATGATGCAAACGACAGAGCTTCATCATGTGAGGACAGTTTTAATTCCTACAAGAGAAAGGTATTTTAGTCAAGAATTCTTACAGTTCTGTTAAAACACTGCAGGAAGGTTTCAATATCCAGCAGTTTTTTTCACAGCGGGTATAAAACTGTCCAGAAACATGGCAGAAAATCATTCAGGGGGCAAACAGTGACCATTCTCTATCCTCCTCACTTATTACTGGCTAGAAACTTTCATTCTCCTATAGCATGAATCCTATGTGAGATCTGCAATGCAAACTCTTGTGCTAATTGCTGTGAAACCTTGCAAATTCAAGAGCAGGGCAGTCACGTAGGATGGGAAGCCAAGGGACAACCCAAGCAGTTGGTTTAGGAACACTAAAATTGCTTATCTGTGAACTGACACTCCTCCCTCTCTCTTCCAGGGTCCCTCTGCCATCCTTACTGAGCTCATCCTCAATCTGATTTTGCTAATCCAAGCTGTACATAGGAAGGCCACGGGTTGAGAAACGTAGCTAGGAGATCATGAAAAGCTTGGGGAACTGATAAATACTGGTGGTATGCAGTAACAAGTGCAGAGATATAACCATCCTCATCAACTTGCTACTCTTCTAATTAGCACTTCTGCATTTGTACAGTGATGAATACAGCATATTTTAACTGATTTAAGTGATGAAGACAGCTTATTTTATTCAATAGTCCCATTAAGAAAGCGTTCCCCAGAGAGGCTGTCACCTCAATACCACGCCACTAGCGCCTCCCACAGGAGGGAAAACTATCCAGCTTTGCTTCTTACCATTTTTTTGTTATCCTGCTTGTTAATGCTAACAGTAGACTCCTTGATGACAATGTGGGTGATTTCAGGAAAGTAGGAAAAATTGTTCCACAAATCTCGGGTTTTGTATCTTTCTTCATCCTTTTTGATTTTGCCATCAGATTTTTTCTTCTTCTCCTTCTCTGTCTGTACAGACTGCAAATACATTCCAGATAAAATTCATAAAAGGAGTCTGACAGTGCCTGAAAATCATTTTTTCAACAGCTGTTATGGCCCCAGAAGCAGCCTTCAAATTCAAGGGATACTCACAGTTGGCTTGAGCCGCCACTGAATTCCATTGTTTCCCGTCACGATGACTTCATACAGCGGAATGATCTCACCATCTCCGCAATTAAATCTATTTATTTCACTCTCAGATGAAATGAGCAGAGATGAAGTCTCAAATATTTCTGCTCCATAATATTTAGTCAAAGTCTCCATTGTCGATAAGTATTTCACCTTCAGATCGCGTGGAGACACGCTGCTGTCACAAATGGTTTTATTGTTGAACTCTTTAAGGAAATGCTTGAAAACGTTGTTTATCCGAATCCTGGTTAAGAAGTTCCTCTGTCTGATAGTCTTGTTCAAAGTTTCAGGAATATAATGTTTATAACTAGAAGGAAAAACAACGCTGTGTGTTAATACGGTTGTTGCCTAAGTTCTTCATTCTAAAACGTGCTCATTCCTTACTCTTTGAACGTAGTTTGCAGAGCACAAGATGCAGCAAAGCACTGTGCAGTTGGAGTGCTGGAGCTTCTAACACCTGCACAGTCAGCCCCTGGAAAGTAAAATGCTTAAGATCCCTTTTGGAAGCCAAGGGCAGCAGTGTTATCCTGACTTACCTGATATCTTTGGGCAGCTCTGGCAGCTTCACATTTTTCTTGATAGCATAGTGAGAGATTGCAAGCACAGCCATCCCCAGACACTCGTTTTCAATTTCATGAACTTCTTGATCATTTTTAGGGTCACGGATTGGTGCCAGTCCTTTCACTAAGTCATACTGACCCTTAATAGGAAGCAGAAAGACGAAAACAAGTGACTCCATCTGGCATTTGTCATACTAACAACCAACATCACAAGAGTCACCCAAAAGCTGAAAGTCGTGACAAGAAGGGGCAGAGGATAAGCACTGCACAAAAGATGCCATCTCCTCTTAGAACAGTGAGTGCAGGAAGAACTAGTCACCCCACAAACCTGCCAGTTTGAGAAATATCAACATCTGTGCCCTACAGAAGCGTTTTACAATTAGGGTTTGTGGAACAGGTGGCATCACCACGTGTATCACCTCCACATTCCCACAGGTTTTCCACCAAGAAAGCAGGCAGGCTCCCAGGCACAACACCTGCACTGCTCAGAGACCCTTCCAAACACTCCTCTGTAAAAAAACAAAACACTTTTCTAAATTATCTGAAGTACACCCTTGCATTTTTTCTGTAATCAATGAACACTTTGCCTCTGTTTTACCTTCCATCCATCAATGGATTCTCTCTGTGAACTCCCACACTCATTCTTCAAGCTACAGCTCAAAGCTTTAAGACTGCAAGCTCTTGCCCCTTGCTCTGTGACTGTCTGAAAGGCACATGGTTGTCAAAGCACATGGATACCTCTGTGCCTTGCATTAGCATGAGCATTTTTCTACTTGTCTTTTATAGAAAATGTGATGACCAATGGTAACATACAGCCTGACACAATATTGTCTGGAAATATTCATTATCCTACTCATACTGAGGTTTCACAACAGAAAAATGAGATGTGCTGGAGCAGCTCCATGCCATCAACCTTCTGAAGGACACAGCCACATTTCCAAGTCTGAAAACCTCGTAGCTACTGAACTCAGAACTAACTGCAATCATGCTCCCCTCCAGTGCATTTACATTTACTCATTTCACAAGCCTTCATCAACTCCAATCTTTTTAAGAAACTATTTCCCTTCCCTCTGCTGAAACCACAGTGCCTTGTTTGCAAAATCACTGGTGTGTACACAACCTTTGTTGTGCTGGGGAACACAAGCTTTCTGATACAGGAACCCGTGTGCTTGGAAGGAGCAGCATGCAGCGTGCTGCCAGCAACTGGGAGGCACAGCAGGAGAGAAGTGCACGTAGGCAGGCTGCGTGGCTGTGGTGCTATGAGTCAATTTTTGAACACCACACAGTAAAACAGACTCATTAAGAAGTCACAACATCGCAGATTTAATAATGCTACTGTTCATCTGTTGGACTGTAGATGTCAAAGTCATTCTGGGCAGATTTTTCACAAAGGAAATGATGACAGCGTTTCTATTTTAAATAATAGTTAATATTAAAGAGAGTGTGCTGTAAAACTGAGCTTTTCTTGGACAGTAAGGCAATTTCTTTACATGTTCCATAAAGGGTTATTCATGCAACAAATCCTCTTTTCTCCACAGTGCGAAAGAAAACCCTCACCAACACCAACCACCAAGAAGTAAAGTTAAACATACATCACAGCTGGAAAATAAGTTTCTAAAGCAAAGTATTCCTGCTGGATCTGATCGTTTTTGTGGGGGTGAAACAGCACGGACCCCTTGCACACAGCCCCCTACCTGTGCAAAGATGTATTCCAGTGAGTTTGCATCCAGGATTGGGGTTCCTTCTGGTGCCAGCTTCTTGTCGTAAGAGCTCTTCGACTTCTTTGGGGAATGCCTCCACACCGAGGGTTCATTTTCACTAGTCCCATGCCAGTTTGTAAAGTAATATCTTGCAAGAAAAAGAAGGATTCATTAAAAAAAAAAAAAGATTGGATACCTATTTTAAACTTTCAGAAGAAAATCAGGTACACATCAAAACCCTTCAATCTTCTGCCTCAGTGTAAGCCAGTGTGCCTCTACCAAGCATTGGTTTGTCTGCATTCCAAGATCTATGGCTCAGCTGAAGGGTTATCAGGGCTCCAAACCTCCTCTGCACTGAGTACTTCCCTCTGGGCTGCACATGGAAGCAGCCATGCACTGGAGTTTCTGCTTCCCTTTGGGTTGGATGGAGATAGTGAAAAAGAAACTAATTGCAATCATCCAGTTTTTAAGTTACACGGTCAATCTATCAATTTTATGTGCACTGCAAATAAGCTCTTTACTCATATCTGCACACCAAGCTATGTACTTAAAAACCTGCTAAAATTGCTGGCATCTGCTGCAAGTTTATGGAATTGTAGAGATCAAGCCTCTGCTAGAGGCTGTTGAAAAATCGTTGCCTAAATTACCCCAGAAATTTGTTTTTCTCTGGGTTCTATTAACATATTAAATCAAGTGAACTTCAGTTAAATCTGGTTTGAATCATTGTGCTTTAGGAGAGTTCATGCCTTGTGCATGATGGTGACGTACTTACAATTAGAAGGGCACGCCTGAGCAGATTACTCAGCTCTAAGTAGGAAGGATTTCAGTAAGAATATGCCACTCTCACTTCAGAGAAGTACTCAGCAGTAGCCAGAACAAGCAGTGCAGAAGGACTTAATACAATGGGAGGTGAAAAGGAGACGTTCCTGGTGCACAGTGACCACAGCCAGCTTCGTATCCTGACAGCTAAGCTTCTAAAGCTTTCAAAGTCTGCCTAAATGTGTAATCAACAGAATCACAGGGAACTTGTGCAACCAAGAAGCTTAACACGAGAAAAAGATGAGATGTGTTTTGGTCCTTTCTTTCCCTCTGATACGTCTTTGAAGTCCCACAGAAGCATACGTATATAGCGTGGGCAGGAACACTGACACACAACTATGCCAAAAACTACCAACAGGGACAGTAAGGCACTGCAGAAATCCTTTGGTTCAAGCACAAAAAGCAAAGCAAAGCAAACTGCTGCCTCCAGGAAATCAGTTTGTTTTAACATGTTCCTTCTTAAGATGGAAGATAATTAATAACTCCAATTCTTTTGGTATTTCCTGAAAATAATTATGAGCTAGGCATTGTGTATTGTTTGTAACTGAGTGGAGAACTTGTTCTTTTACCATTAAATGTCTACAACACTTATAAGCTGCAATAAAAATTAGAGCCCCATTGTTTGTGGAACCATATAAACAAAGCAGAAGAGTCTCTGCCTTGAAGGAACTGATGGGCTTGCAGTAAAGAGAGAAAAAAAACCACATTATTCCACTTTCGCAACCAGAAATGGGAGCACCATTTCTGGTTGCTCCCATTTCCAGAAGCTCCCAAATTCAGAAGTCCTGCAGACCTGGAAAGGAGTTCTGAGATCCATTCAGTCTGGCCAAGGAATGCTCTTCTCTTTCTCCTATAGTGACTCTGAGGACTCTTCTTTCCCATACTTCCACAACATATGCCTTAGGTCCCTTTGGCATGCCAAGAAACACTGCTACCACTGGCTTCAACAACAGCCAGCTATGAGATAGTTAAACTCCTCCATCACCCATGTGCTAATGAGGCAGGATGTTACAAAACACTGTGGTTTCTTTTGTTGTAGACTCCTTTTGCACTTGATGCAAGAGAAAGAAACATGGGGCTTGCTGCAAAGATTCTAGTGAAAAAGCCAAGTCTTTCTAAAATCTAGTGAAAACTGTACCAGTGGGCATGGATTTAATGGGGAGAGGAGGGTGGGAAGCCCACACAGTCAGAAACCAAGCATCAAGCTTTCAGCAGCAGAAGACAACAAGATCTAACATCTAAAGGCATTTCAAAACGCTGAGTCACATACCTTCATTTAATAGATACATCATATTAATAAAGCTTGGCTAAATCAAATCTATCGATGTAATGACATTTCAGAAATGAGGTTGTCCTCATAAAACTGATTTGTCTCCAAATGACTCCTCACAACCTAACAGCCTATGAAAAAATCCCAAGCCGTATTCCTTTCTCAGAAGAAACTCAGCCTCCCACAGAGCTCTGAGTAAACAATATTCATTCAGAGAAGTTTCACAATCCTGTGCTGCTCGTCATCTCTCAGTGCTCAGCCCTACCCAGTTCAGGTGCCCAAGCCAAGACACACAACGGTCAGAAGTGAAAGAAAGGAAAACCCCACTTCACCAACGCACTACAATACTGCTGGGGAGACTGGAACATGCAGATTTCAGCACCTTCATTTATATAATCTTTCTAAAAGCACATTCAATTACTTTCCATACATCTATTGGCCCAAAGTTTGCCAATTTTCATGCATAAAGTACATGGACAAAAGAGAGTCCCCTGCCAAACTTCAACTCCCAGCTCCAGAGCTCACAGAAACAAACCACCACTACTACAAACGCATTTTTCCAAGGCTTCGTTCTGTATTAGTTAATCAAAACATCGAGTTCCTAATCAAAGGATTAAAATATCTTTCTTTTTTTCTCTTGCAGAGCGAAGCAGATCGCATCAAAAATGTCCAGGCCCAGATCGTACCGAGAATCTCTTTTGTTATCAGCATACTGCTAATCTGACTGCTCTTAAAGCAAGAAAGGGCACTTAATGCTCTGTAAGAGGCCATCAGAGTCCTCCCAGCTTTCTTCAGTCACCCAACCCCATTATTGTGCGCTGTTTATCAGCCAAACTTAATCACAGCTGTTTAAATCCAAGATTACCTGAGATTAAGTCATTAATGCTGCTAATAAACAGTGGTACAGAAAAAGAACAGACTGTAGCACCCTCTTCCTCTTTTAAATATAGGTATCAGTACCATCATTGTTTGAAAAGCAAAGATCTTTTTGTTCACTGTTGATAATTCTTCCCTGTAACAACTCATCCAATAATAACAATTCCAGTCTAGCACAGATTGCAATCACAATGCAGTACCTTGCAGTCGAAAGGTCATATTTACAAAGCTCTCTGTGTAAGGAAAGGGGCTGTTATCCTCCAACAAGCCTAGAGATCAGTTTGGATGCACAACCTGAGTGTCACACCTTCTCTTATCAGCATGTACAAGTTACAGTCATGCTGTCTTAACTTCAAACTATCAGAAAAAACACATAATGCACACAGCTGTATCACAGCTTCTTTTACAGTTGTTTCTCTCTAAACTCCACACTGACTGTGTGTGCCAGTATTGCAACTCGTGGCAAAGAAGGGATATGAGGTAGAAGCTTATTATCTTACAGTATGATGACCAGTGGTGGACTTGATTTAGGAATTTGGGACAAAGTTTCTAGACTAGTTATTCCTGGAAGAAAAGCTTATTGTACTTCTTGCCTACATCACACACTTAAAGCTCATAATGACGTAAGAGGGAAAAGACAGAATAAAAAAGAGAAAAGGCAGTGTAATAGTTGCAGAAGTGGACTTCTAACAAAAATAGTATATTAAAATAATATCAAAAAAGAAGGACAGCCTTCCTTCAGCCAGTGCACGTGCCAGCATGTCATACTGCTGCTTTCACTTGGCAGTGGCTGAGGGCTAGAACGCCCATTCTCCCCCATGCATCTCAGCAAGGTACATGCTACACTTTAACTCCCGAAGTTCAACCTGATGGTATAGATAGAGCACAAAGATCCCTCGAAAAGGGTCTGGATTTTCTTGTGCCTTCTGCAGGCTAGTAACTGCCACCCACAGTCAGGCCTCACGGATTCCCCCACAGTCCTACAGGAGAACACCAAATGCATGTTGCTTTGTCCTTTCAACTTAATAGCAAAATTCCCACTGACTTCAGCAGGAGCAGGGTTCACTGTGAATCCTTCAAATGGAAACTGAAACATGCCAAATGCTAACAAGATAAAGCAACATTTTGAGGCCTTTTTTTTCAGGTTAGCTTTTAGATAGTTCAGTCACCTACAGCTTCATGAACATGAGTTCAACTTCTGGTGTGTTTTCAAGGTTATATCACAAAGATGAAAAAAATCAGGAGACGTTTTAAGCTTTTCCTGTTAATGTTTTTTTTTTTATCTGTGAAGGGCAAGCTGCTGCTTTTGGTTCTGCTTTTTAGCTTCTTCATTGTGTTCAGTAAGAGCATCTATGTATTGTTAAGAAAAACCCGTGGCTCCCAAGGAGTCATTTTTCAGCTGTTTTCCACTTACCTCATTCGATAATAGAGCCGATGTGATGTTTTCTCATCTACCTTAAAGACCTGGTTTGGTGCATACCACAGCCTTGTGTTCTCATCAAACAGTGCAAAGAGATTATGGCACAGAGGAGATATAGCTGTCAGAGGAAAGAGAAGCAGCATGTCAATTCATAATGCTGCCAAATACATGCACACTCCAAATACGTGAGGAGGGTTTTCCAACGTGGAACAGACTTTAACTGGTAGGTTGAGGCTGAGCTGTGTTAACCCTTGTACATCACCCCAGAGAGAAGCAGGCCACAGTTTCCTTACAGAGGTATGGCTGTTTCAATTCCTTGCTTGTTTCCTGTTCAGCAGGAGGCAGTACCTTTTTGCAAAAGCCCTGTCTGGGCAAGCAGCTCTGCTCCATGCATGTGCCTAAGTGCCTTTCTGAACTGGGGCCAATTGCAGAGTCCTACAGAACTCAGGGAAACTGTTCCTGTTTCGAACTGGGAAGAGAGTAAAAGCGAAGAAGACAAGGAAGTCAAACCTGAACAACCTAATGGCAAAGCTGACAGCAGGTGGGGCTGGGCAGCCACAGCTTTCTGCATGCCAACCAGTAGCATGCAGGTGCCACCAGAGGGGTAACTACCCAAGCTGTGGCTTACAGCAGAGACCAGCATCACCTCTTTGCTGAAATGGGTAAAATTTCTGTACCTCACAGTGTCTGCCATGGACTTAACAAAGGCCAAGAGGAGGCAGATGAAAGTTCCCATAAGGATAGCTCACCTAAAGTCACTTCTTGAAAGGTTTTAAATTTCTAACAGAAATTACTGGCAGCAATTGCACAGTCCATGGGTTCACAGCTCTATAAACAGCAGCAGCTCATAGCTCTCACATGCTGACACAAACAGGTGAGCCTTAAGCACTCCTCATTTTCATTAAAACTATTCAAAAGCAATGTGAGTACTTATTTGATGAAATCCGTCCTTCAGATTCCCATCATTCTTCTCTTTGGAATGGTGGAGAAAGGCAACTCTCAGTGTCAGAAGAACCAAGATGACGCAGGGAAAGAAAACTCTGGAAGCCATATATGTCAGAAGCAGGCAGTTAGCTGCTCCTACAGCCAGCCTTACCACTTCCATATCACTGAATAGTATTTAGTGTTCCAGGTTTAAACATAGATTCAATTCACTGATTCCACCTGAATAATCATTTTGCTGGGTCAAGGAACACAGTGAACAAAGCAAGACATTTTCATTATGTATTTTGTGGTCGTACAAAGTTCAGGAAACTTTACTGGTCAGTTATTAAAAGTAAAGATACTGTAACTCTACAAAGGAGTGTTAGGCAACAAAGGAGAAAAGTAGAACTGGGAAAGCAGCAAGTGAATACATTTTCTCTCCTTAGTCCTCTCCAGAATAAAGTGAAACAGACCTCAACAGGCTTACCAACTAGTGCCTTAGGTAAAAACATGTCTATGTAACTTTTTTGTATACTTTGTCCTCCCAAAATAAGCCTGATTCCATCCCACTAAAAGAAGGAAATAGTAGTATCTGTCAGAAACCAGGCTGGGAGATCATCATGTTACATGGATCTCAGGAAAGTCACTTCCATTTCTTCCACTCTGAACAGCTGAAGAACCCACAGAGCAAAGATTTCCATCCTGAACAATATACCATGAACATTTTTCCTATAATCACTGACTTATGCTCAGAGGATATCCATTTGTAATACCATCAGGCCTTGTCATTGAAAACTCATACAAAATCCATATACTCACAGCACTTCTGGGCAGCTTCAATGCACAGCTCCTCCGACGTAAACTCACCACTGGTGTAACAAATGGGGCTTTTGTCTTGCAGGTAGAAAAGTATTTCTAAGCCCTGATGCTGAGCTTCCAGGTTTACTTCGCTCTTCTTCGTGCTCCTCATTTTTGCACAGAAAGCCATGGCTTTGCAGTCCTCTTTTACATTTAGATACTGAAAGGAGAGAGAAAACAGTTAAAGAAAACATGATGACAGAGAGTGTGACTGATTTGGTTCATGCTTCCAGCTGTTAGCTCAGGAGGCAAGTACTCCATACTGAACAAAAGACAAAAGGAAAGAAAAAATGTGACTGCAAACAGACTATTTAGGTGATAGAATAAACAAAGTGCAATTCATGGATAAAATCAAAGATGGTTTGAAGGCAAAGAAATTAGAGCTAAGTTTGGCTCTGAGTTTTGGTTCATTCTTATTTTGTGTGAAAATCCTTGTCAGTACACAAGTCTGGTACTAGTGAACACTGACAGGGTAGGCAAAGCATTTCTCCAGCTTCTCATACCAGAATCCTGATTATTCAAACCCAGAGCTTTTCATAAATGAGGGGAAAAGTGAAGCAAGAATTCTCAATGGTTATTCTGCTGCTGGTAATGCTGTTTCTGGTAACAACTTCATTTCTGGTGCTTCCATAACTATTCTGAAAGTTTCATTTTCTTACTGTAAAGCAGGAATAACTTTCACATCCTTAAGCACCAAACTGGCTGAAAAACAATCAGTGAATGCTCCAGACTGGCTAATATAATCATATTAATATAATATAATATAATCAATATTAAATCATATAATATAATCAATCAACACTTCCCTTAAAAAAAGAAGTTAGCTTCTAATTTTACAATCTACTTTAACATGCAAACATTTTTGAAAGCTTCCTCCCCTCTCACCCTTTGCCATTTTTAATACACTTGAGGTATCAGGGTGAAAAGGCCTTTACTGGAGAGCTGTTTTTATTGTTAAAGCAGCACTAAGGAGGTTTGATGACACCTCTTCCGTGCTGCCAAGAAGGATCCAAGCGAGCAGCAACTCGAAAGGAAAGGCACGTGGCATTTTGTGTCTGGTACTTAAATAGAAAGAGCAGAAAGGAGCTGGATGACCACAGACTTCAGCTATTATGGGGTCCGTGTTCCACTTTTTACTAAACTTCAGCTCAGTCAGTAACAAGAGCCCAAACCACCAACTCTGCAGTTTACAAACATAACTCTCCCACTGAAAACCAAACAAAGCCAAACCTCAGAACCCAACACACCTGCATTTATGTGCCTGTCTGATCCTCTACGCAACTGAAACAGATTATCTTCACGCTCTCCAAGAGTAACTCGTGTCTGGCTGGGAAAAAAAAAAAAGTCAGGAATTAGTTTGTACAGTATCTGAGGCACCAAATACACAGTCAGGCTGATAAAAAGCCACTTGCAATCAACTTGATGGGATCTTGCTATTAGTGGACTCTAGTCAGGGTGAGCATCTAGGGGTGTAAATCTGCTCACTTCTTCTGCCTCTTTGGATGTGCAGATTGAGAGGCAAACAAACCCAGGGGGAAAGCCTCAACTACTTCAGTATCTCTCCACATTTTCAGAGCATCAGCAATCTGTTTGGGGCCATACCCATGGCAGCCCTCAGCAGTGACTCAAAGGAGTCTTTTTCCCTTTGCTTCACGGCTTGACAAGTCACTTCCTTCTTCCTATTTTTAACTGAATACTGGTAACTCTAATTCTTCCTCACTCCCTCCTTTCAGAGTACCGGGTTTTGTCCTTTACCACTCTCCTTTGCCACGTGGAAGATGCAGAGCTCTGGATGGGCAGTGAAGGATGAGGAAATAAGTATCAGAGAAGGCTGGCTCTGCTCACATGGGACACTGCAGTTACTGCTGTGCCTCAGGCAGCAGGAACACCTTCCAATAGCCTATGGTTTTTAAGCCTTTCCTAAGACCACAAACCACCTCAGTATGCTGGAGCTGGCTTGCAAAACGACTCCCACCCCAAGTTACAGCTCACTGCTAACCAGGGAAACAGCAATCCATCTGCACCTCTTTAATGCTAAATCTGAGGTTCCATGCACACTCTCTCAGCAATGATACAGAGAAGAAATAATTGATAGTGATTACTGGAACATGCAAACAAGCTGCTAATTATTTCTGCAGAGCACCAGAAAATTTAAATGCAAAAGGTTAAGAATGGAGCTGAAATCTAACTGAAAATACTCCCTTTAGAACGACAGATCTGACAAATGAAACTCAATATATTTTAATGCTTGTGTGGGCATAACATTAAAAAGATTGCCTAGAGGTTTTGAAATGTGAAGGGAAATGTAAAACCACTGTCTTCTTACAGATGCATCAATTTAAACTGCTGCTTTTCAGCACAGCATTCTTCAGCTTTGCTTAGTAGCTCCTGCTGCTTCGCAATCATGACAACGACTCCCAGAACACCAAAGAACCATAGGCACTGCTTCATCCAATACTCTTTTGAGGATGAAGAGAACAAACTAATGTCCAATTTCTAGCTTGCTGTTTACCAACAAGTTTTCCAGATAGTCCTGTGTTCAGCATCAGGAACGCATCTTTTATTAAACATAACCTAAAGAGTGTCTCACCTCCTAGCAATCCCCACAGCAAAATGTAGCTTTGGCCATTGGAAATGCTGACCAGTGCATACACACACACTCACCACCTTTGTGAAATGCCTTATTTTGGGGGCAGTAAAGCAGGGAGAGCTGATTCCCAGCTCAGCAGGCCCACCAGCCCAGGGGGACAACAATTTGTCCTTCTCAAGTGGGGATCAACCATATGTGTGATTCTCAGTGCACAAGCACATAAAAAACACCAGGGCTGCCCAATGCCATCACTGACATCTCATCTCTTTGGACTCAGTCAACGAGCAGACCTGGAGCCCATAGAAATCCCTTTTAACTCATGCACAAATGAGGACCTCATAAAATTTTGGTATCAGAAAGACAGAAAGTCAAGAACTACAGTGAGGGTTGCTCCAAATTGATTTGCTTCTTGTCTGGCTACTAAACCATCAAGACTTTTTAAAACTGAGAACTATCTGGTGAGAAATTCCTGTTCTTCCCTACAGCTTGCTGCAGCCAAGTGCTCTTCAGTAGATTACAACAGTTGGAGCCCAATACTCCTGGCATTTCTAAGGAAAAAAGGGCAACACACAACACTTGAATAACCCCTTCCAACCTCTGTACACCTCAAAGGTCAAGGAAATAAATGAAGGGAAATAAATACTTTTTGTCCCTGACCAGAAGAGGATGTCCATATGCTGACATGGATGGGGAAAAGCCACAACATCTCCTGCCAAGCTGACATGCTCTGTACCCAGTGAGAGCCCACACCCCACAGAAACACCAAGATGTGCAAGAAACTCTTCCCTTGAATAAGGAAACAGAGGATTAAATGGTCAGCTGGGAAATACTTCAAGGTGTCAGACACCACATAAACCAGCTCCAAGCTTCACTGGGCATTAATAAATCTCATCCCACACAAATTCAAAGGAAGCTATAGATTCCCATAGATCCGTTTTCCTACCTTAGCAACAGATTTGTAAATGTAAAATTGGCCCAGGCAAAGGGTGACTGAGCTTCCTACACATCTTGGGGAGCAAACAGGGCATGGAGTGTCTGTTTTGAGGTGAAAGTCCCTAAAATGCACGGAAAGGAAAATCCCAGGTAGCGTCTGGCTGAACCAGAACCAGAACCAGTTTTGTGCACCATTTTTGGGTTCTTCCTCTTTTTCTCTCTCGCAGCCCGTTTAGTTTCTCATCTCATGAAAAGGACACTGCAGGGGATGTTTACGGTTGCTTATGCTCGGAAACTAACACGTAGACTTTCCTCAAGTGAACAGAGCGTGCCATTTTATAGTAATAATAGTCTGTGTCAGCTGGAAATTTCTTGACTTATTCTTTTCGACACACCAAGAAAGAACCAGAGCACAGGCGGTACAGCACAGGGCATCCCACTCACGCAGCACAAGCTATTACATTGCTCTACGTGACACATTTAAAACAAACCTGGGTGCTCTGCTTAACCAGCTTCTCCAGTCCAAACAAGGATAAAGGACAGGACTCCAGCACAGCAAGCAATGATCAAGCAGCACATTAAAATCCCAAATCTGGGTATCCCACTGGGTATCATGCTGCTGAGCACTGCTCTCCCTGAGCCACCTACAACCACCACCAACTCCCCTTCGGTTTTTCTATAGCATTCATTCTGCGATATGACTGTTGCACGTTGTAAATTTTGTTTTAAACATCGGGCTGAGAGAGCACAGGGTGGAAATTTTCAGCAAAAAAGTTAAGGTTAACGCACAGCAAAGTTCTTAGAACTGAAAAACAAGGTGCCCACCATCGGGTCCATCGGCCAGCCTGTGCTATATGCAGGCCAACGTTACCAGATGTTCTGTGTTTCCATTTTCAGCCATCTGTCTCTCCACAGCAGAGGCTGCAGACTCCTATCGTGTTCACATCATAACTCCTTCAGACCAGACCGAGTGCTTTATGAACCCACTCAGTTCACCATCACACTGAGAACTAGCAGTGCTCATTTCCTGTGCTTTTCCAACTCAATTTCGACAACTTCTCTGAATTTTGTGACGTCGTGTATGTGGGAAGGACTTTTTCAGCTCGCCCATCAAGCTGTGTGCTAGTTTACCACTGTATCATCCTGTCCGTAAGCGCTGCTGTACATGTGTGCATGTGCACACAAACCCAGGCATAATTGCTCTCCTTTCAGCCTAATAATCCTTTGTACACCCACAGGGTTTCTCCTGGCTGGGCTGGTATGGAAGGAACAGCGACCAGCAACTTTTATAGCTTGCTTCTTTTAAACTGTAGACATGTATTAAACCCTTCCTCATCCACCATTTCTGTTGTAGTAACAACTTTAAATTATACAATCTGTTATTATACCCTTTTATTGTCACTATTAAACACCTCTCAGCTAAACCAGTATCAGTTTCATAGAAATCACAGCATGGCTTAGGTTACAGATCATCCAGTTCCAACCCCCTGGTGTGGACAGGGTTGCCAACCAGCAGATCATGCTGCCCAGGATCCCATCCAACCTGGCTTCAGGCACCTCCAGGTTAAGTTAAGGTACCCACAGCTTCTCAGGGTAGCATCACCATCCTCCGGGTAAAGAATTTCCCCCTAAAACCTAACCTAAATCCCTTCTTTTAGGTTAAAGCTATACCCCTTGCCCTGTCACTATTAGACCATCAGCCTCCCTCATGCTGAAGCTCCCCTTCAAGCACTGGAAGGAAGTCCTTGAAGGTAAACATATTTGTGTATCAAATTTTGACCCATTCTGGAAACCTACCATGCAATGACATGAGTTTTGTGTCACTACTATGTAGCCAATACCTCCAAACTTTCTACACACCGAACTGTTTTTTTTTTCCTCCCATAAACCAATCACATTAAAAGTTTTACTACTAAGATTGATGCTAATGGAACTGGAGGGGGATTCCAGGCTTAAAGAGGATGGACAGCTTGTTTTTATCCCTGCCTAGAGAATGACATTAATGATCCTTTTCCTATTCTAATCTTTCTTCCATGCTGCTCACTGCTGTCCCTCTGTCTGCACTCCTCAGAGGTGATGGAGGCACTCTGGCAGGGAGCCACACCATCTTCCAAGCAATGAGGCACATCTTCAGGAAACTCAGCCTCTTCCTGGTGGTATGGCACTGATTGAAGGGGTTTCCTGAAGTTCAGTTTCTGATGCATGGAAAAGCTTGCAAAAAAATCAGTCGGTGTGGCAAAGATCTCCAAATTTGTGTTTTCTTGGATGAGAAAGTGGTAAAGGTGTGCCACAGAGGAAAGCACGCTGTAGGTGTCACATAGATCCACCAGAAAGGAAGGAGTGGAAATGAACAGAGAAAGAAAGGAAGAAAAGCCACAAAACCACACGCAGCATTTCCTCTCTGGCAGCAGAGAGACTACAGGGGCCAAGGTCATCATGCAGCTCTCTGCTGTGGATGCCAAGGGATCTCAAATGTACAGGGGAACACTCAGAGTCCAACAACGTGTTGGGACTTTTATAGACCTTCAGCACTGCCTTGCTTCCTGCAGAAAGCACCCTGGTGATCCACGGCCCCTCTGCTCTGAAACAGCGATGTGGGAGCAACCAGCAGCGTTCCCATGCAGCCACCAGGATGGAAGTGAAGCACTTGGGTTGTCCAGCCTTCCAGAGCAAGCTCTATAACAGCTCCTCTCTTTATCCGGACAGGATCATGAGGTCACCATCAACTTTGTGCTACTCCTGAACCTTGAAGTCCCACAAACTGCACCATGCTGAAATGTGCGATGAGGAAAGCTGGCACCTGAGGACTCACCAGGCACCTACATGCCACAGTCCACCCATCTCCACCCTATTCATTCACTCATTTCAGCTGTTCAGCAGTATGCTGGCAGAGAGGAGATGAGCTGCAGGACCTGGACGTGGCACTGAGTCATTCCACACTGCCTCTCTTCCTCTGGGTAATTACTCAGACTTAGCGTGTACCCGGGAGGTGACTGCTTGTATCCCATTTTTGCAAAACCACTACATCTCCTTCAGCATAATAAAGAGATGACACATCCCTTCAAGGCCATCTCCATGATCCACTGGTGCTCCCCAACAAGGGAATATTTTGTTTTGAAAGAAAGAAAGAAACCTTAGATTTACAATGGTGGAAGCCAGACTTCCGATCCTGTCTTAGATCTCTAGTAAGGAGTAAACGAAAACAAGTGAACAGCTGATGCCAAGCAAAGGTAAGACTGGTTGAACATCACCAGAAAGCTACCATCCTGCAAGTCAAAAGAGGAGAAATTCAATGACTTACCAAGGCAATCAGCACCCACCCTAGCAACCCACGTGGGTCTGCAACTTGGCTGCCTCTAACACAGGGCAGAGTTAGCAGCCGTTTCTCCAAACACCAAGGGGATGAGTAAGCAGGCTTCACACACACTGCAGCTTTCTGGTTTGTGAGTATGTACAGCACGCAAAGGGGCTGGGGCTTGCTGGTGACCACAGAGCTACTGCAGAGCTGCCCTTGGCTGGCTGCCCCCGGCTGCTCGCAGCCCGCTCGAGTGAAGCTCCCAGCACAGGAACCACGCGGGGTCACTTCTCTTGTGGTCAGCCCTGTAGCCACTTCCCTGAGAGCAGCTACTGACATTCTTAACCTTTCTCATTTTCAACTCACAAAATGGAACCCCTCGTCCCAATTCCCTCCATCCCTTCCTTCCTCCTGCCCTGAGCTTGGGGGTCACCAGCCCCCGGGCCCTGCGCACCCCATGTCTGCCCACCATGTGCACAAAGAGGATTTGCCACAGCAAAAATTCCTCACCCAGAGGAAGGATTTGCACAGTGTCATCCTTCAATAGGGCAGAGGTGCCCAAAACATCTCCAGAGCAGCAGGAAAGAGCAGCATGGAGCAACCTCAAGTCAATCACAGCAGCCCTCAGAACAAGCTAACCCACCAGCACCCCCCTGCATTACCACTGGGTCAAAAAGAAGAGCCACTAACCTACTGCAATTAAACTGCTAATAAAGGCTTCAACAGCTTTAAATATTTGGTCATCATCTACTCTGCACATGGCAAGAGCTCCCCAGATACTTTTAGTTGCAAAGATTTCTGGTATTCACAGGCTTCCCGTGGTGGCTTTGCACTTTAGTAAGTGTTTGATGGTTTGGGGTTTTTTTCTTTGTTTCTTTTCTCTTTTGTTTTAATGTGGTGAGAAGATAATTTTAAAGCTCACTCTTAGGGGCTCACCATTCAAAACAAGCTATAAACAAAAGCAAACAAAACATTACCAGTTATCTTTGTCCTTCTTTACAGAGCAAAAGCCACCAACAAAGACATCTGCAAACCAATAAACATTCTTTCTATAACGTATTTACAAAGCCATCCAATTTCACAGCAAACTTTGGGTTAGCTATCAACAGTGAGAGCAACTTGGCCTTAAAAGTCTCCCCACCCCCAGCCCAGCCCCCCATCCCACTGCCCACATCCCTGCTGCCCTCCCTGTGCCCCCAGTAACAGGGCACCTTTCTGCCCACTGCTCAGCCCAGCTGGGCCAGGGAACCCCTGGCTGCAATCTGCAGCCGACAGAAACCCACAATGAAACACACGGGTGGCATTGCTGTGCCCCCCAGGCAGAACATATTTGAGAGAGCAAAAAGTCAGCAATGGGAAGAAACATTTACCTTCAGTTTTCCTCTCTGCCTCCTTCCTCCCAGTTTGTGCACCAGGTAAGACTGTGATGATGCTACCTGCTAGCACTAACGTGACACTCCTCCACTCCAGATGGTCTTCCTGCACAGCACTGAATCCTCTGACAACCAGAACAAAAGCTTCTGGTCCAGAAAGGCTGCTCCCAAAGACAGCACTGCATCTCTCTCAGCCGTGCTATAATCTCTGTTATCTCAGGCAAACTACCACTTATGTTTGAAAACACATTTGCTCCACAACAGATTATTTCTGCTGCTGCTGAGATCATTTATATGCAGATGCTTGGTTGTAAAGAAGTTCCCAAGAGGTGCTATGGGAAGCCACAGACATGAGACTGGTTTATAGATAGACAAGTGCCACAGCACTACAGCAGCCAAAAACAGAGGGTAAATGCTTTAACAGGTGTAGGCACAGCAAGGAGGAAAAGTTACTTAATACCTGAAAGCCTTCAGGCTAACACTGCAATAAACAATAACCAAAACCTTTGGTTTTCCACATACGTGCATAAGAGAGATGGAGAGAGGAAAACAAACAGTAAGGAGCTTTCCAACACAGAAGTTCCCATGGAAAGTTACTGGGCTAACTATGTTAACCTTCATCACAATTTGGACAGCACGCAGAAAAGATGTTTCAAGCTTAGACATGCTGGAGGAGAGAGACTGGCCTAGCACTTGGTGTTATAAAAACCAAAGCTGGGGACAGGGCCCAGCTGCAGGGACAACGGAGAGCTGTATTTTTCAAGACGTGCATGGTTGGAAATGACAGACTGACTGAGCGTTGTTAAGACACCACTGTCATGAGTGGAAAATGCAGTTTGCTATCACCCATCTGTTGTGATAAACACACATAGCAATTATTGTTTTATGATTGACTGATCAGCAGAGTACACCTGTGAAACAGCAGTAAACACCTGTGTTATTACTAGTCAGAGAAAGGAGCCCCAGCCAGGTGTCAGAGCGAAGCAAGAGGCAACACTGAGGTCCCCCTTTCTCCACCATTCATAGCTTTGTTTCTGCTTTCAGCCCTTGGCCAAGGCCAGGTCTTGTTGGGGAGCACAGGGAGCAGCTCAGCCCCAGGTCCCTGCCAGGGCTGCAGAGCTACCTGCAGCATCCCTGCACCAAGGGCTTCTTTGGATCAGGCATCCCAAGGGCCAGCGAGGGCAGCTGCAAGCATGGGAGAAACAGAAAGGACAGAAAACAGTGCATAAACCAACCTTCAGAAAGAAAGAATTACAGTGACAGATCTTGAAACTTTTTATTTTCAGTCTCTGCCTGAAAAGTCTCCTTAAAAAGCTGAGCATGGCTATACCACTGCTCTCCCATGATGAGCAGCACAGGTAACAGCTGATAAAGGAGTCTGCTCTGCCCTGTGCTCACTCTGGTCTCAGTAAACCATTTGTTAAAGGTAGTGGTCAGAATGTGCTTCCCAGTGGGAGCTGAGAGTGGCCAGCAGTCCCAGCACGTCACCCATTTTCCCCATATGCTGACTAAAGGCAGGCATCTGCCTTTGAGCTGGATGCCATTTACTCCTTTTATTGCCAATCTAGACAACTAAGTCCAAAACACTTCTTCCCCCTATTCCAAACCAGAAACCTGAAGCAGGCCAAGCGAGGCTGCTGAGCCTCTCCTTAGACTGAAGAGGGACCTCACGTCTGTAGCCACACTTATCTCTTTGGACTGGAGATTCAAAAGCTGGACAAGCAGATTCTCCCCCAGGACTTCTGTTTACATTGCCCACGTCCCTCCAGGAAGAGGAGATAAGCCCCAAGCATCATCTGTAAGGGTGATAAAAGCTACAGATCTCATTTTCAGCCCTTATTCTCAGATCCGAAACTGTGACAAAGTGTTAAAACCAGAAAAAAAAAAACATCATTTTTCACAGCTGCAGGATTGTTTCCTCCTAAATACCAAATACAAGTAAATGAGCAGAAATCAGTTAAAACAGAGGAAGCCAATCAGTGAAAGTCAGAAAGAGCTGCTTAGAAGGCTTGGGCAGACAACTCGAGCTTTGCCAAGAGCATCACCTGCTCCCTTCAGCATGCACATGGTGTCAGCACAGGCTGAGAAGGAACCCGAAGATCGAGCCCACTCCTTCACCATCACCAAAGCAGCAGCCACCAACAGCCAGCCTGCCTGCACACCCCTGGGCTGATCAGCAGACAAAGCAGCACGGTGCTTTAAGACACCATCAGAGATTAAGGACTCCTTACAGCAAAAGCTATAACATTTTTTCTCCAGTAGAGAGCAGAGAACTTGATGAATATCCAACTTAATTGTGAGTGCTATGGCTTGGCACGGTGTGCTTGCCACGAACTGTCAGAACACGTCTTTTGTAAACTACCAGCTCTATCCTAGTACCGTGCCAAGCAAACAAAATATTTGCATTCCTAGCATTCAATCTCTTGAACAAATACAACTCTATTTTTAACCCACCAGATAAATGGACTGTTTTACTTGTTGACCTCAGAGTTGTGTCAACAGCAGTTCAAAGGTAGCGAGACACGTCACTGGCTCTGGTGTACAGCACTGAGCAGGGGTGCTTTGTTTTTCTTTTAGGGAGTCCTGTTTGTGCAATGGATGTTAGAGTTTACACTGCAGATTTCAAAAGCATCCTCTCACTGATGGTTTGGTCACAGAATGACTGACTTATGCTTATCTGTACTCAGATGCTGTGGCTAGCACCTGATACAGAGGTGGGGCAGTGAGCAGGGTCCCACCCCATACAACAATCTCAATCTGGCAGCCTCAATATTTTTCTGCCTAGAAAGTTTTACACATTTTCTGGTTTACCAATCCAATTTAACACTTCTAAATTTTGGTAGGGCTAAATCATCTCGTGCTGATTTATGATTCACTGCTGTATCTCCTCAGGGAGCACTCGCCTGTCCCATTTGCACTGCTGTTGCATGGTAACTTGGTGGTCTCCCCTTCAACAGTGAAATCATCCTCCTATGAGCATCACACAAAAGCTGTAAAGAAAATGAGTCACATATACTTTATATTTCAGAATAACAAGTGGGACTCTTTGAAATCCAATGAGTTAAGGCCTGTAGAAAGTAAAATATATATATAGTTTATATTATCATGTAAAGTTACATTTTCAGGAGTCTGTTAGCATTCCTTTATAACATAAAACTTTACAGCAGCTTACCATCAGCAAGAGCAATTTCCTAACAGTTTATGGCCAATCCTCACCATTCACTTTCCAACCATAATTACATGTCAGTCCTTGGGAAGCACACACTGCTCAGCTGCAGCCCTCCCTCCCTCTTTGCACACTTTAGATTCAGGAGCACTACGTTGCTGCGGTGGTTTGACACCAACAAACCAGCAGGCACTGCTTTGCCTCCTCCTGCTGAGGAGCTCCCAAGGCAGAGCACACACAACAGGTCAGCCTTGCTTCCCAACAGGCCGACGACCAAAAGTTATCTCAATTTTCACAGCCCAAACAGGCTCAGCTTATCGCAGTTCTGCCAAAAAGCCTCCAGTCTCAAGAACTGCAATCAAACCTCGCTCCTTAGCTCCAGTGCCAGCGCACAGCTCAATTAACTTAGCTGTCCATTGGAAACATTTATCAGCAGCATGAAAAGAAAGTGACTGCCAGCCAGCACAGGGCTTCCACTGCTGTGAACAGCACCCACACTGCAGCCACTCCTGCAGACTGCCAGGAGCTGAGGACGGCAGGGGAGAGGCAGCTGCAGAGCTGTACCAAATCCACAAGCCATGCTCTTGCCCCTGTGTTGGCTGAAGCCCCAATCCTCACTCAGCAGCAGTAAACAGGAAGCCAACACTGAACTCCATGACACATACGTGCACCCCGAGCAGCCTCCAATACTTCTTCCTCCTGCAAATACAGCTGTCAACATCTGTAAAGATGTGTCTGACAAGAAGTGAGTCAGGGCTGCACCTTACTGGAAATAGAAGCCGCTGAAGTGAACGTGCTGCTTTCCTAGGAAAGGCAGCACTCAAAGGCTAATGTCAACTGCAATCAGAGTGATACTACAGAAATGCAATGAACTGAACATTCACTGCAGCTAAAACCCAGAGACACTTTTAGAATAAGTCACACCCCTTACAACAGACCTTCACCTGGTGAGGTGAAGAAGCATCTTTAGGTACCACCACACAGCTCACCACTGCCTGCCTCATGCTGAAGCTGTGGCTCTGCCCACTGGCTCTTAGGACATGTCTAAGCACCAATTTTCCCTTGTAGGGCCAGTCTGTGAATTCACAGATGCAGTGAATACTGGGCTGCAGGACTTCTGAAAGCATGAAGAGCAATGAGAACAAAACCAATGCCAAGATCTAAGCAACTCAGAGAAGGCAGGACTGAAGACATCACTCCAAATCAATAAAACAAGCCACTGCCATGAAAAGCAGCTTGAATACCTAACAGCTTTCAACTACTTTCCTGTAAAGGACTTAGTACAGTAAATGTGAGTAAGCAAATATTAAAAATAGCTAAGCAGGGGCAGTCTTGTTCAGTCGGTGTTAGCAGTGACTCAAACACAATGACTCACCCTGAGCACCTCCTCCATACCTACTTTCCCAGAGCTGGCTGGAGCTGCTCTCAATGTACACACTGGACATGTCACTGCCAACCCTGGGACCTCTGAGATGTGCCCCACACCCAATACACCACGTTTAAGTTAAGTCATTCCACCTTTAATGATCATTTATAGATAAATGACTCACGGGATTACACCACAGGAGACTGAAAGCTAATGCTACAAAGGATGAAAACTTATCACGTTCTCACAATTAAATCACTCCCAAAAAGTTCTACAGGTAATTACCAAGCTCCTCATTCTAGCAAATACCTTCTAATCCCTCCTCCCCTCCCCACTGCAGCCACACTGAGTTGCTCTAACACAACTTTTGGGGGAGTCCACATGTTGGGTACATGGGCTGTCTGAATGCAGTCCCTGTGGCATTCTTTGTTCAGGTCATCAAAAACAAAAACCCCAAACTGATATAAAACTCTCTGAATCTGTCTTACAGGAGTTTACAGGAAGTACTGGCCACACATGGGGAATTTCCATATAGTTAAGTTTGTAACTTCTACGCTTTCACTGTGCATTTACAATCAAAACATCAGAAGAGAATGGAAAAGCCATCACAAGAGCTTAGTAGCACCTGTACAATCAAGACTAATCAAGCTACTCACGATTACAATGCACTTACTACTGCATGTATGCTATAGGTGGCAATGTGTGATCCAGACACTTAATATTCACCAGCACTCCTCCAGAACTACTGACGTGCTAAAAAAAAAGCATAACTACTGAAGTCTCTGTCAGATTTGCAGCAACATCCTCTGACGCAAATCACATTATTTCAATACCCATGAATTAAGAGACCATTAATAAAAAGACAAGGGGAAGAAAAATGAGAGGTCAACAGCAGCAAAGCAACGCACAGTCAGTTCATCTGACGTTGCTCTGGAGGCTGTGTAAGGGCTTTTTATGATATCCTTACTTCTCACTGGCAACACAACCATAAGCTTCTTTTGAGGATGACAACACTGGGGGAAAAGCAAATGCACGAGGAGCACCAGAGCCCTACAGCTTTGAGGACAAACACTAGCTATTTTGGGGAAGGCACGGGCTGTGGAGCGTTGTATCTGCACTACTTCACTAGCTACTGCGTGCACAAATTCCTCCTAGTAACTTCTCTGTCACACCGTGCTTATCTTAAAAACAACCCCTTCCTGCTCTTCTCCACCAGGACAAGCCGAAATCACTTGGTCACTTGGAAAAAAGTGAAGAGAGATGAGTGTTATGCCCAAGCTGACCCATCTGCTTGGCTATCAAACGGCACCTGCCCACTTCCAAACCCAACTGAGGATCGCAGCAATAAACTCCGAGCCCCAGCTGTCAAGTCAGAAAAACAGGAACTGTGCTCGAGGGCTGGGGGTTTGTATTTCCCCTTTTCAATTTGATACCAGAACTAACAATATATTTGGCATTTAAGAGACCACGAGACATAACGCGTTCTGAATTCAGGGAGGGGAGGAAGAGGCGCATTTGAAATCAACTCCTCCCGAAGTTGGGGCTCTGATTTTCAATAGATTGGCTTCACATGGCTCTTACTTCTTTCTATGAGTGGCAACATACAGGAGAATCAATACAGCCCCAAAGCGGGAGGGATTGTGGGGAGGTCTTCCCACCAGAGAGCTGGGAAAGGGGGCAGAGAGAAGAATTTTGCAATGACAAAGCCTGAATTTCAGAACTGAGGACTATTGAGCAAAGGGGCAGCTGGGCTCCGCCTGCCTCGCTCCAGGCCTGCAGCCAGGAGCATGCAAATACTGCTGCCCTGGGGAAACACACTTCTCTTAATGCTTCCTACAGAGTAAAGAAGGAAAAAAGCTTAGGGGTGCAAAACTGGCTGTTCAAGTGCACTTCTCTAGAAGCCAAACCCAAACTCAGCGCTCGAAGATGGCCATCTGAGCCTCAGCTCTGAATACTCCTAACCATACAAGTACTTCCTTTTTTTCTGTCCTTAGAATTGCAGAATGGTTGTGTTGGAAGGGTCCTAGAAGATAATCTCATAGCAACCCTCCTGCTTCAGGCTGGTTGGCAAACACTAGGTCAGGCACCAGCTTGGCTGCCTTGGGCTCCTCTAGGGACGGTGCACACAGAAAAGTAGCTTAGAAATTTAATTGTAATTAACATGCAGGAATTTTAACAAAACTGTCACATTCTCTTATGCTTGTTGGGTCATTCTAACATGCAAATATCTCCACAGCCTTACTCTGCTCAGACCCTACAACAACCTGCCACCCCACACCAGGCAATCCGCATGGTTCACAGCAGCACTCTGGAACGCTAGGCAGCCCAGCAGCTTCACTCCGAACCACTGTGCCAATGGGCTGCTACCCCCTGAAAAACAGACTCAAAACGCACAAAAACTTTAACAGAGCCATCATGCTGGGCTAAATTCAGATTGCAGTTTAGAGTCAACCAGCCATAAGGTCCATCTGTAACCCCATCAAGTGTTCCCTGCTTCAGAATGTTTTCTCTAAAAGGGAAAATATTTCAGTAAACAATAAGCAAGCAGTAGTTACATTAAGCAGGTATCTGTATCAAAGAGATTTCGAACAGAGCAAAACCACAGCAAGTAGTTACAACTGATCTGGATAATTTGCTCCTAAATAAAAGCCAAACCCAGCCGTAATTCCTGCAGAAACTGGGAGGCATCACTCCTCCAGCAGCTTCCTTACGTAATCTGACATTCATCATACAAACTTCATAGAGAAGAAATACACTGTTTCTCAAACAATTCACCAAAATCCCTCCCCCTGTCTCACAGTCTAGAATCTTGGCTAGCATCAAGCTACAGCTCCTCCTGATGTTCACTTTTACAGTGCCAAATAAAGCTTATTCTACACTAAACACACAGAAGTTGTACTTTGTTTTTCAGGTATGCAAATCCTGTGCATACGCAGTGGTCCACAAGGTTACCTGCAGTTAGAAATGGCACGCTGCATTTCTCCATACCATTTAAGACCCAATCTGTGTTTGCAAATAGGAAAAAAAAAAAAAAAGATTCCTTCATTATGAAGGAGAAATAAATGCAAACCCCAGTGTGCTGTAGGTCTGTAGATACGACCATGATCTGAGCACCTGATGGAGCTGTGGATGTCCCCATTCTCTGCAGGGGAGTGGGACCAGATGGTCTCTACAGGTCCCTTCCAGCTCAAACAATTCCATCACTGCTTTTTTATAGGTATCCCAGTACAAAATCATTCCTTACTCATTATTAGTACCTATTCTTTTGAGGACTGAAACAAAAGGAACGACTGCAGCAACAAAACCAACCACAGAACATTAGGATTTGTTCTGGAAGAAATTCAGCTTCATTCACATATCAATATAAAAATAGAAGTGTTTGGTGCACAGGGGATGCAGCACACATTTTCTGAAGCACAAAGGTGGCATTTGGCATTACCAAAAGTTATCAGAATCAAATTATGATTGTCTTTGCCCACATCCAGTGCCTCTGCCTTACAACCACACCATAGCTACTAAATCAAAGTTTGAAAAGAGCACAGAATGATTGCAAAATTAATTGGTCAGAGCTCTTTCCCACCACAGATCATTCACACTCACGTGAAAAAATACACAAGTTCATTTTTTCAGTTCACAGCTTCTGGAAATGAACAGGAGCCAATTCAAATGGAGCCACAAAGATACACCTCAGCTTTAAAGCAAGAAAACTTGACATGGGGCTCAGGATGCAAAAAAAATCAAGACACAGCCCTACAACAGCATTTCAAAACAAAAAATGGGTTGCAGAATGCTTTACTTACCGAAGGAGCCCCACACACCAGGCTTCTTTACATGGCTTCACTTCTCAGATCCAATTCTCAATGCAGTTGATCTCTGCTAACATTGCTTTTTTCTTAAGACTCCAGTTGGAGATCAGAGGATTAAAGTAGTGCCTGCGAGCACCTGCTCCGTGCAATGCCCCACTAGAACCCGGAGCTGTGTAG
Source organism: Cyrtonyx montezumae (assembly GCF_038088225.1). Lineage (NCBI taxonomy): Eukaryota > Metazoa > Chordata > Aves > Galliformes > Odontophoridae > Cyrtonyx > Cyrtonyx montezumae. Next base: position 1,630,493 of record NW_027071825.1, on the reverse strand, counting down.
GGCCACAGGTGTGCATCTCTTAACAAGATTAGGATCAGAAGGTCCAACAGCACTTATTAAGCTACTCTCAGCTTTAAGTCACCACAAAAAAAAAGGATTTTCTTTTAAAGCATAATGCAGTTAAGGCAGTAAAAAAAAAATCACAGTAATGCATCAAAACCTTCATCTTAAACAGAAGAAGAAACTCCTTCTACCTCTGGCAATGCTCTGGTCCTCTGGAGTTCTGTTTTCCTACCTCGATCACCGCATGAACCTCAGCTGCCCACGTTGGAGCTCCCTTGACCTTCAGCTCAGAACCAGCACTGCTGAAAGTGCTTTAAAAGTGTGAGCTGAAGGACGTGGTAAGACTTACTTCTAGACAAAGCCATGGAAAAAAATGCCACGGTCCTAAGAAAAAACTTCACCAGAACTGTCAGGAAGAACTGCAGTTTTGCATCTCAGTTGTGCTTTAAAGGCTGAGCCTGCTTCAAGAACTCATCCCAAGCTCTGTGGTGTGAAATTACTCCACGGTGTGTAATTACTCCACTCTAGCTATATGCACTGATCTGTCTGTGCTGCATTTGCTTGGAATTCCAACACAAACAGAAGTTAGGAGGGGGTATGTATGAAAGCAAGTGTAGTGATTTATATTCATTGCTAATTGAACTTTACCATGCAGCTAAGTAACACACAATGGGTTGGAAAAGTCCTAAGGCATTTGTTCAGAGAAAGCAGGAAACAATCTGAAGGCACGCAATGAGGCCATGCCAGCATGGAGAGGGGAAGCTAATGCATGCTCCAGAGTTCTCCCCCTATAAAGGCAGAGTCCTATCACAGATTTACAGATTGGCAGGTCCTGACCTCATTACAGAGAATTCATTTAGTATTCAGAGCAAGGGGGTGGCTCTGAGTGCTTCCCTGCATGCTAAATGACACGCTGTGTATACACAGCGGTGCAAGTTAGCTCCAGAAGAAACCTACTTATGCATACAGGGCTATAAGAAGTTGAACTGCTTCCTCTTCAAGGCACGCTGGCACCCCAAAAGCAGGATTTTCACAACACAAAGCATTCAAGTTCAAACATCCCTGCAGAAAGCAGGGGAGGGAGCTGATGGGAAGCCATCGCATTGCAGCAGGCACCCATCCAGAGCACCTTGCTCAGCTGAAGGGGCGACAAGCCACAGCAGGAGAGCATTAGGATAGGACCCTGTGACCTGCAATGTGAAACCAAGGTCTTACCAACAGCCCTACAGCACTGCTTCCCTCCTCCTATGCATACACAACGTTTTTCTTGTCTTGCTGCCTCATTTTTCTCTTGCAACAAACAACAAACTTGCAAGAACACAGTGCAATAAGATCTGGAGATGCCTTCATTGCAGAGAAAACTTTCAGTCAACACCAACAAAGGTGAAAAGTGAATCCATGCAGCAAAGCAACAGACTGGATCTTGGGTCTCAAGGTGTGCTCACATAGACTCCAGTTGCTTTTTCTTTAATCATCATTATCAAAGTGAAGCAAGCCCTCTGCTTGCCAGCGTCTCACTTACACAGATTTAACTTGTCTGTTTTGCAGTCACACATACAGGAAGTTGAAGGAACTGAAAAACCACCAAGATTTTTTTTTCCTGTAACTTGGCAGGAGAATGCTGTTCTTATTTTGTAAAAATGAGTGGTTTTTTTTTTTTCTTTTAAAGTCAGCTATCCTTAAGTGTCCTTTAATTTGCTAAGCACACTTTTGACAGTGAAGTCAAACCTATTCTCCTCCATATTCATTGAAGATAAACTTACAAAAAAGACACTGCTGGCCATGAATTACTACTAAAAAATAATTAAGAGATGGCACAAAACCACACAAGCTGATTTTTCCCAGATAACACTGGTGGTAAGACTAAGGCTCCCAGGTCAGAAGCTGAGCAGGCGGTGCCCATGCCAGTGACATGCATCTACATACAACACATCCACCAGGCTACAGGGGGCTTGTTCTGAACCATCAAAAAAACAACCTGTATCTTCCACAAGAGCAATGATAACTTCTGTTGGTGCTGTGTTTTCTTGGCAAGGAGCAGCTACAGCCCTACAAGCCCACAGGGATCAAACAGGCTCATTTGCTCTGACTCGCCATCACTTCACAGCTGCACCAACCCTTCATTATTACCCGTCTTTTAAAAGACAAGAGTTAAGAGACTTGGTAAAAAAAAAAATCAATCAGCAACAGTCAGCTGAAACACATTTAAGCCACTATCTACCCAAACGAGGCACAGATGTTTCAAATAGAAAAACAGTTACAAGTCATGAGGGCACCTCACTATTTCAGGTGGTGGTGGTGACCTTTCTCTTCCTTAAGCTTAAGTCCCTGACATACAGAACGTCATGGGAGGAAAAAAGATTGGATTAATAGGGGAACAACTGCTTGCAGTTTCCAGTAGGAGAGTAAGAGGGGGGATGAGGTGTTGAGGGGTGTTCACCCTTAGGGTGCTGTTAGCAGCCATTGCTCAGCTGGAGTCACCAAAACACCAGCTGGGGCAATTCAATTCAAACCAAAAAGACAGCACCATCAGCCAACACGGAGCTCCAAATCTAGGATAAAACACAGCAGGAGCAAAGCAGGAAATCAGCAAGGTTGGAATTCCCAGCGAGATGGCAATTGCATGAAGTGCCATTTGTGCACATACTGAAAAGGAATCCGAATGAGCAGAAAACAAGATTTCCCACAGCAAGATGCAGTCACCAGGAAACCTGCTTCGGTAACTTATGACTGCCCTGCTGCAGATACTATCAGTGGGAAGAAAGCCATCAGTCCTACATGGCTCTCCAGTGAAAAAATGAGAACAAGAAGGGCAGAAGACTCAACTAAGGAAAAAAAAATAGTTTTGATAGAAATGCAACAAATCAGTGGGAGGAAAAAGCAAAAATAAATAAATAAATGAATAAAAGGGTAAATAGTGGACTAGATTTTGTCTTTTCAGGGGGACAGAGGGCTGCAGTGCAGGTCAGGGAGATGTAAGGGGGACAGGAGAAGCAGGTGTGCACAGGTCAGATTTGCCAATTTACCCACCTGGTTTCTTTTGAACTTTTAAACTCTCTCAATATATGGGCTCAGACAATTTCAAAATTATCACCATCTCTTTTGCCACTCTCTGAGGAAAAGTGAGATACAGAAGCACTCAGGAAGTGAAAGGTTATGTCCTGTGCATCTTCAGTAAACATGAAAGAGTGTACAAGAAAACCATAGTGTGAGCTGTAAACTGCAAGTGCCAGCTTGTAAATGTTCTTGATCAAGTCTCAGAACAGAGACTTCCTTTCCAGACAGGAGACCACCAAGTTCTGATGTGAGAGATGCTGACATTCTTGGGTCAGTAAAAAAACAACCACCCAACAAGAAAAGAGCCACCATGCAAAGCAGCAGGTGTAAATACGAAGGCGTGAGTCCAATGCAACACTTGAACTAGTTGGTACCTTTTGTAATTACTTAAGAAAAAGAAGGAAAAAAAAAAAGTAATGTCCCACAAAGTAATACAGTGCTATCAAAAGCCAAAAGCTTGCTTTGAAAGTATTAAGTGCTGGTAAAATCCAGAGCAGGTATCTGTGGATGGTAAGCAACAGGAAGCTGTTTAGACTGCACAAGTGCCAAGGCCTGTAAGGTTTGTTTTGTTTAATATATTGCTTTGTGCTCCTACTGCCTCAAAACGGGTATAAAAGTTCAGCCTGCCAAATTCATTTCCTGAAAAACTGAATCAGCATACAAACACATTTCTCACAGCCCTCCCTCCCCAAGCTGCAGATGCAGTATCTTGGTCTGCTCCATCCTCCTGCAGTAAGGCAGAAAAGGCTCATCTAGGGGAACAGGAGCATTTTTTATATTTCCAAGTGAGCTCAGAATCCCAGAACAAGATGCTGTACTAACAATGACCCAAACCTGGGCAGAAATCATGATGCAGGAGGTCTGCAACACCAAAGGCCATTGGGTTTTGAGCCTTATGTCTCAGCTTGCAAACACCTGGGTATGAACAACAGCCCCAGAGCTGGGTAGAGCTGCCCTCCCCACCTCAGGTGCAGCAGAAGTGCTGAGCACTGCCCAAGGCATAGGCCACTCTGCTGGAGCAGCAGCCTCCAGAATCATGGTTTATAAGAAACCAGCAGGTCATTTCACAGGAGGAAATGACAGATGTCTGCACCACTCCTCCTTCATTTACAGCTGACAGACACCCAACACTTTGATCTGCAAGGAGCTGTGCTTGCCATACCACGTGGGCGATAATTTGGTGGCAGCAATTACTCTTGGGCAGGAATTTTGACAAGAGTCAACATTACCTCAATATATGAAAAAGGAATTCAGCAAGTCTGGTGCAGAAACACACTGTGGGAACAAACAGGCTGCTTAGCCAAAGTTAGGCACAGCTGAAATTGAGAGAAGGGACTTGGAACCCACACCCCAGGGCTCCAAAACCCCACCAGTGCTGCACTATACACTTATCCATCCTGTTCTTATCTCCGTGAGCCTTTCCACCTCCTCCTTGTGTGTACATACACAGAGCAAGTCTTGACTCATGGTAAATGCTGCAAAACCCAGAGATGATAATACTAAAGGCTGAGTTGATTCAATTTAATGGCAGATCCTCCTTCAGGCAATGGAGCAGCTTAATAGAGAAGCCTAGAGCACCTTGCAGAACACAGCCACCAGAGGTACACCTATGCTGGATGGGTTTCCTGCAGCCAGCCACTGCATATGGCTTGTTCCCTGCCAGTGAGCCTCCCCGGCTCCTCCAGGAGCTCAGCAGCTCTGGCAGAAGTGTTTCTGAAGACAGCTAGCAGAGCCCCTGTCTAAACTCCATCACTAGCAATGCTAACCCTCTTTCCCCCAATGCAACCCATTTTCCACCCCTTTGGTAGCTGCCAGCACACTTGTTACTCAGCTTAGTTCTCCTGTTAGGTTCCTCCTTAGACAAAGGCTGCAGTTTGATCACTGCCAGGCTTTCATCTGCATCCCTCCCCTTACCTCAGGATGACATGCACATCCTGAACTTTTCTGTTAACTTTCTGTTTTCAGCCCTTCCTTTATTTCCTATTTTTAATCTCTCGCATCATATAAGGAACAAGAAAGATAACCAAAAGAACACGTGCAGCGGTTATTTCAAAACGGTGAGTATTAATAACCACCATCACATAACACACAGAGACCTTTGTTTTATTATAGACATCAAAAGGATGGCAAAAGGTAATTAGGGAATTATACAGTGTAAGAGATGCAGACTATGCTTTTCCACATATGAAGCTGCTCTATCACTTATATGGCTATTTATATAATCACGGTCATTTATAAAATCAGTTTAGGGGTTAAAGAAACATCACCCCTGCCAGAAAGCCTGCTGGAAGGTTTACAAGGCCTTCAGCTACCCTCATCACGAGCAATTAAAATCTCAGGACCTGCTCCTTAAAAATCCACCTGTTCTAAACCAGCCAGGACATTACATTGCATTTCCCACTTCCCCTCTCCAATCTGAACCAGGAGAAAATGCAACCGGCTTATCCAGGAAAAGCAATATCACCTCCCCAGGCCACCCCTGAGTAATTAGCACCTTTCAGCACTGTCTCAGTACTTCCAAAGGATCAGGGGAGTGGAAAAGCAAAATGCTGCATGGGACACTCAGAGCCCTTTAGTGACACCATAGCAATAGCTTAATGCAACAATTCAGCTTCCAGACACCCCAAAACGATACACTTTCCTCCTTGATGAGGTTCCAGCATTTTTTTTTTTTTGTTCCCTCCAACCTGCCAAGGCAAGCATTATCAGCCCTTGAAAAAGCTTTCCTTGCAGGAGGCAGGCTGAGGGATTAGCTGACAGAATCGCATGCTGAACAGTAAAAGCCAATTTCTGTCAGTTTGGCAAGTGTTTGCCATTATCAATACCTGAAATCCAATTGCATCTTAAGTGCTCTCCAGACTGTGAGTGCATTTACAGGAACAATGCCCGATCGGTAAGAACCTACAAACTGTTGGACAGATTACAAAAGAGCAAATTGCATATTGCCAGTTCATAACAAAATGTTTTATTTTGGATCGTTTTTAGCTCCTGTTGTACATGAGTCAGGAACGAAGACCAAGCAGTCTTCTGTCTGCACCCCCATTTCTTATCGCATCCTCTGGTTTATGAGTCCCGTTAACGACCCTTTTCAGATCCAAACACAAACCAGTGTCAAGGGTTTGCTTTCATCTACAAATGTTTTAACTTCTCAAAACAACTCAACCACCTTCCTCCCCACGTAAACACACAGAGCAGCTCTTCCTTCTGCAACTGCTGCCCAACACATCACCCAGTTGAGGGCTCCCCATTTGGCTTCGTGCTTATTCTGGAGCTCTTCCTCATACTGCAGCAAGCAGCTGCCAGGTGCCAGGAAACCCAAGGCCGGGTCTGCAGGGGAAAACCACCCTTCACTGCGAGCCAAGGGAGGATGGGGAGGAACAGGGTAGGAAGTCTGTGAAACCCTCCTGTCCTCAACAGCACACGCCGTGACAGGATGCTGCTGGAGAACACTAAAAAGGTTTTGCCCCTCTGCACAAAAAGGGAAGCTGGCTTCTGCAGATTTAGGTTTTTATCTGCAAGACTGAACCACTACAGAAGAGTTAGCCTAAACTTACCCTACTTGTAGCTCTTATTCCTCCAACAAAGTGGTCTGGGCTACCTCCAGCCCCTCCAGACAGGAGGTGGGAGAGTTACATTAATTTTAAACCGTGGACTCTAAGAAAAAGAATGAGATGAAAAGGAGCACCAATATTACGACTGAGCACTCAGGTACAGTTCACCTTTTGCTCTGCAGCTAGTGCATGTTTGCTTTCCAAAGACTTGTATCAGATATTCTCTCCAGGTTTTGCTTCTTGTTTGTTTACTACAGTCATACACCAGATGAGCCAACGTGAACATGCAGAAAGAGCACGTTCCCAAACCATTCTACATTTACACAACCTGCTTCTGAAGAAGGCCACTTCAAAAGACTTTCACAGAGCAGAGACCTTCCAGGAGTTAACAAGATCAGATTTATTCCAGCTCCACGTTTATATTCTAGAGCAAATTCAGACCCACTCACTCTGATTTTTCACAAGTTTTTCACCTAACCATTCCCAAAGGTCAAATGCTTGCAGCTTTGCCCTGTGTGAGCACAGTGTGTGCTCTGTTCCACTGGGCTTTGGGGCAAGCAGCCTGCAGATACGCAGACAAGCAAGATATTCAAAGAGAACCAAACCACTGCAAATACATTTAGAGAAGTGCACAATCTGCCTGTGATCGCACACTTTGAGTGCTGCAGACCCTCCAGCACGGGCCTGCTCTGACCTGCTGGCTGCTCAGAGCAGTGTGCCCTCAGCCTGCCCTGTATCAAAGACCAGTCCCACATTGTCACCCAACACAGACCCAGATCGAGATGCAACTTCCTGTGCGTTTTAAAAACAAGAGCCAGAAGGAAATGCGGGCTGCTCCTCATATATGGGCATTACAGAACCAAACTGCTATCTTCTGCACTGGTGAGCAACCAACCCATCGCCAGCACACATGCATTCTGCCCCAGGACATCTCTGAGCATCTTCTCCCAGCAAGCGTTAAACCAGGCCGACTGCAGTTAAATATAAGCACTGATGCAACCTGGGAGGACTCCCAGTGTCCCGCACACAACGTGCTCCAGCCCCCAAGCACGGCCCTGCTCCCCACACCACGCTCCCAGCGCCTTCCTGCCTTGTTTTCAGCATGGACTCGAGGTTTAATTTCAGCAGAGCTGGGCCTGGCCTCTCCTGCCACCAACACACACAGCATAGCAGCGGGGATGGCATTCGGACCCTTATTTCCCGACTCTCTACGAGCTCTCTCCACGTATTTTTACAGTCCCCGACTCAACACCGGGTCGGTGGGGAAGGAGCACCGCCGGGAGGGGTTTGACAGCCGTCCAAGAAGCGTCTCTATCCCCGGCACGGGGCCGGGCAGCAGACCAAGAGCCGGGCCCGCATCTGCCCGCCCGAGCCCTGAGCTCGCACAGACGAACAACGCAGCGCTATCCCCGGGGAACTCCGCTTACCGAAGCGAACCGAGGCCCGCCGCGAGCTCAGCGCGATCCGAGCGGGAGCAGCCGGCTGTTTTCGGCTTGACTCAGCCCCAGCACGGAGCTCACCCCGTCCGCTCCCCTCCCACCGCCGCCACGCTTCCTCCACCGCAGCTCCGAACCCCCGAGCGGGGCCGGGCGGCTCTGCGGGACCCAGCGCTGCCCCCCGGGCCGCTCCTCCCCTCCCCTCGGCCGCCCCCTCTCTGCCCAGCGGCCCCGAAGACGCTCCAGGGGAACCCCACACCGCCGCCGGCGGCCGCCATCACCCGGAGCCCCCGCGGGCAAAGAGCCGCTGCCCGCCGCCCACCACCACCATCCGCTCCTCCGTGCGAAGCCCGCCCGAGGACCGCGGGACCCCCTCCGGCTCCACTCACCTCGGGCGGCCGCGCCCCTCAGCCGCTCTCCTCAAGGGGCCGGGGGGACGGCGCGGCCCGGGCTCGGCGAGCGGAGCCCACGGCGCTCGGCGGCAGCAGGGCGGCGGTCCGGCACGGCGGCGGCGGCGGGGACCGCCCGCGGAGCATGCGCCGGGCAGAGCCCGCCCGGGGGCGGCGCGTGGCTGCGCCCGCCTCCCGCAGCGGGGCCCGGGGGGATGCGGCCCCGCGCCGCCATTTGCCGCCGGGGGAGGGTGGGGGGTGAGGGTTGCGTGGGGGTTATGTGAGGTCTGCGTCTCGGCTTGAGTGCAGCGGTAGCATCTCAGTGTTACTGAGGTTGGAAAAGTTCTCCAAGATCCTCCAGCCGACCCTCACGGCCCGCAGTGCCACATCCCCACGGCTCTGAACACCCCCAGGGACTGTGACTCCGCACCACCCTGTGCTGGTGCCTCATTGCTCTCTGGAGAAGACACTATTAGCCAGCCCGTTGTTCTGCCTCAGCGCTGCTGCGAGGCAGGGTAGTCTAGCTTCCAGCTCAGGCTTGCATGTTTCTTCCCTAATCCCGACTGAAAAGCCCAAAGCAGAGCCTGCCTGCGTGGTTCTGCTCCTCTCAGAGCTCCTTATCTTCCAGTTACGGTGTGGCATCTGTGCGTGTGGATGAGCTCCGTAAACCCAGCTCTATCTCCACACGGACGTGCAGTGCACACCGCGGTGCTTCCGTGTTTACACACCTTTCTCTCTACACAGAAAAGAAATTGGTTTCTTCGTTGTGGTTTCAGACTCTCATGCTCACAGGAAAAGGTACGAATGGAAGCGATGTCAGTAAGAAAACGATTTCCCCTTCCCACATGCACACTTCTATTTGGCATTTTCTTCTGAGAGAAGAACCAATCCACTGCTGCACTTCGGGGGGATTGTCCTGAGAGACAAATCGTTCGTTAAAAAGAAAAAAAAGCCAAGCCCTGTTAAATGTGACTGCTTTCAACACAGTGGCAGTTTCTTGTAATTCACGTCAGTTTAATCAGAGCACGCTGATAGCATCTTTTTGTCAGAGTCTTTTGATGCACCCACAGCACGTGGGTGTGCGATGCCCGGCTGCCATGGGCGGTTCATACGCCGGCTCACATCGCTCCCAGCCTGCCTGCCTCATGCTTGGGCTGTCCTGATCCTCCAGCCTTACCTCCTTGGTGATCAGGGCTGATTGCGCGTGATGGCACCAACGTGCATCCATGTGGCTGTAGTTTACAAACTATAGATGTATTATAGTTCATTTTTTTCCCCTCTCTCAGGGGAAACAAGCCGTCCATTCCCCACCCCTGCTTTCAGAGACGCCAGGGAGGCAATGAAGCACAGTTTGGATGGTGTTGCAGTGTTCATCTTCCCCTGCCATGGGGCATCACTGACCCTGCATTACCAGCACTCTGGGTGCTGTCTTGAGCAAAGTGCCAGAGTCTCACCCATTTTGCTGAGGTTGGAGGGAGAGAAGTCAAACCTGTGACCGCAGTGGGCAGCTTGTGCAGCCATGCTGTGGCTCTCAGAAAACCCCAGCCTTTCCTTGCTCTCCTGCGCACCAAGGCTGTGCTCCCACTGATTTGCTTCTGCTCTTGTTAGCCCTCTCCGTGGCCTTGCCTTGCACAGTTTCCCATGGTGGGTTTCCATGCTCAGTTACATATCAGATTCGTATTAGTTATGCTTCACATTCAGGACTCGTTTCTTAGCAGTTGTTGATGCTGCAAATGTCCTTAAATCCAGCTCAGAGCTACAAATCAAACCAAAGCTGAGGAGGTGGCTGTGACAGAAGGATTGCATAAGGGGCTTAGTCTGGGGCTGCTTTCAGTGGCCACAGCTCAGAGCACAGCTTTACCTCTGCCACTGTCTAAAAGAGCGCCCAAAGCCTGAGCCCATGCCCAGGGATGACCCAGGATCCCAAGGGCCATGTTCTTCAGTGAGAGCTTAATTCTTGTGTGCTCACACACCTGTATTCAGCACATGGGGCCAGGCTCCTTTGGCATTTGGAGCCTTGTAGAAATTGTGTTTTATTCTTTTAGCCCTGCCTGCAACGTGAGCTTTTCACTTTTTCTCCTTTGTTTCAGGACACTGTTGTCTGCTGATTTCTCCTGGTTGTTCTGTAATGTCCTAATTGGGGTGAAATCGACATACCCCTAGAAATTAATCCAAAATTATGTTAATAACAGGGCAGGATTTCCAGCCCACCCCCAAATGTCACAACAGTGCTGCCCATCTTCCACAGAGGAGCAGCACTGATTTCCATCTCTGCTTTTTCCAGCTTTCAATTTCACAAAAATCTTTAGGAATTTAGTATTTCAACAGCTCCGTCTTGCTGCTAAGTTGACTGGAATTGACTGTTGAGTTCAAAAGCTGTCAGGGAGGACAGGCAGGCAGGCAGGCAGACAGGCTGCAGTTTCAGAAACCTCCTTCCTTGGGAAAGCAGGCTAACTGCCCCAACCCTCCAGCCTGCATTCACCACAGCATACCATCCTATGAGAAGGATGTAATTTTGTATTAAAACATTTCAAATTGCTTTCTTTGTGGAAGCAATCATGTGTATTTGTAGCTGAATATGCTTTCATGCCTACAAGGACAATAGGCTTGCAAAGAGCTGCAGAAAAGGCCCTTGATGCAAAGCAATTTTTCCTTATGCTGTAAGTACTGCAGTGGGTAGGAGTGACAGGTCAGAAGAATCACTCAGTATCTCCCTTATTTCTTCACTGTGCAGCTTCCAGGAAGCACTGACATCCTCCAAGAAAAAAAAAAAAAAGGTAAAATACAGATAACCAGGCTGTTCTTTCTTGGTATTTATGAATTAAAATTCAAACTAAATTCAAACAAATTATTTCTTACAGAAGAGAGTAGGCAGGTACATATACATGTTCTCTTCACTTCCCTGTTACTCAGTGCAATTTTCAAGTTTTCAGAAGTCAAACCTCACCTTGGCATCACTTTTCTTTTGAAAAGGTGCTGTTTTTCACATGATTTCAAACAGTATAAATGTTTTAAAAGCTGGGTTTTTTTCTTTCATGACACTTCAGACTACAGTAAGTGGCCCTGCATACGGTAAAGTGCTTTAAATCACAGACACTGTCAGCTTGGAATTGACTGGACCTATACATAAATGTGATTTAACACCATCTAAGTGGTCTCAGTCTGTCATCAGTCTGTTTCTTGGCAGTATATCTGGGGCCTGGTTCTTCTCTCATGTGCTGGTGAACACTGGGAGGAGGCCATCAAGTCAGAGGAGCTGTGCAAGGTGGAAAATGGGCCACTGCTTTTCACTGCCAGCAATTCTTCAATTGTAATGGTACTACAAAGTATTACAAGAACAATCACCTGTGCTTTTGTGTGCTTCTGTGGAGCATCAGGCCATGCTCAGTGCTGTTCAAATGACTTTTTTTTTCTTTTTTCCAAAAGAAAAACATCCTTCCTGCAAGCCTCCTGTAACATAGATGACACTGAGTTGGGAGATGGTGTCAGTCTGCCTGAGGGTAGGCCCTCCAGAGGGATCCAGATCAGCTGGATTGCTGGGCTGAAGTGAATGGGATGAGGTTCAACAAGGCCAAGTGCCAGGTGCTGCACTTTGGCCACAATAGCCCCATGCAGTGCAATAGGCTTAGGGCTGAGTGGCTGGATGACTGTGAAGAGGAAAGGGACCTGGGGGTGCTGGTTGATGCTCAGCTGAACATCAAGCCCACAGTGTGCCCAGGTGGCCAAGAAGCCCAATGGCATCCTGGCCTGCATCAGGAATAGTGTGGCAGCAGGAGCAGGGAGGTGATCATCCCTCTGTACTCAGCACTGGTGAGGCTGCACCTGAAGAGCTGTGTTCAGTTTTGGGCCCCTCACTGCAAGAAGGACGTTGAGGCCCTGGAGCGTGTTCAGAGAAGGGCAATAAAACTGGTGAGGGGTCTGCAGCACAGGGCTATGAGGAGCAGCTGAGGGAGCTGGGATTGTTCAGTCTGGAGAAGAGGAGGCTCAGGGGGGACCTCATTGCACTCTACAACTTCCTGAAGGGAGGCTGTGATGAGGAGGGGTTTGGCCTCTTCTCCCATGCAACAAATAGGACCCGAGGGATTGGCCACAAGTTGTACCAGAGGAGGTTTAGATTGGACATAAGGAAAAACTTCTCTCGGAGAGCGGTCAGGCACTGGGGTGGCCTGCACAGGGAGGTGGTGGAGCTGTGTCTGGGTGAGGAGCTACGAGATATGGCTCAGCAGCTTGCGGTAGCAATGGGAATGGGTGGACGGTTGGGCTAGATGATCTTGTAGGCCCTTTCCGACCTTGTGATTCTAGGACTCTACGATTCTACATGCTGTCCAGCATGGCCATGCAATAACTCTGAAGAGTGTGACACCCCTGGGTACTGCAGCAATGGGATGCGACTTGGCATGGGGGCTGGATAAGTAGATACGTGAGTGCACAAGTCCTTTCATCTGGTCTGCAGCTGTATCTGAAACTTCCTGTGCTCACATAACATGAGCGTAAAAATGTCTGCGACGCTGCTTTCAAAGCACTTGTCCCTGCTTGGAAAACAAGTGAGAGTTCGAGACATCTGGAATGTGTGAATTGTTTCTTCATCATTAATGTCTAAGTATTGTCCTCAACCTCTTTCTTTTTGTTGTTATCAAGCTAACTAGGGCTTCTACTGATAACAGTTTGGGGAGGAGATGTACTTCTCGTCACGACTCCTAATTTATTTTTGGGAAAAAATGAATGATGCTGCCTGCCCAAAGCAGTGCCCATCGGAGGGTGCGGTGGCAGCAGCTGCAGAAAGCCAGGCTGTGGGGGATTTCCTGCCTGGGGCCAGCGAGCTGCCAGAGCCGCGTGGGAGCTGAGCACGTAGCTGCACTTCTCACCTTCAAGCAAACTCGTGGAACGAGCAAAGCAAGTCAGTGTTCCCACAGGTGTCCTTCCTTCAGCTGTGTCCCAGCACAGCCATCTCCAAAGGGATGAGTTTGGTGCTGGCACACTGCAGCCATGCCACCAGAGCGAGAACCACTTGCTCATGCACAGATGCTTGTTTGCATGCTTACAAGTATACATACTTGCTTATATAATTCACCTACAGATACACACACACACACACACATAAACCATCAAAAGCTAGATGCAAATGCAACAGCAGCAGCACATTACATTTACATCCAAAATTAATTAGGTTTCATTAGCAATAAGCCTCTGGGGGTTTTAATTTCCAGAACTGCCGGGAGCATTGCATTTAACCCAGAATGCAGCGAGGCTTCGGCTGCTGGTGGGGCAGCATCACACGCTGCCCTGTGAAGCTGCTGTTCTGCACAGGATGGAAGTTTTTCCAAAATACAACACATGACATTTTCTGTCACTCTGGGGTCACGAAGCCAGTATGTTTCGTATATGAAATGCACCAAACTGGCAGGAAGTCTCAGGGACTCAGTAGAACATCAGCATGGAGCCTCACATGTTGGCTCTGCCTATCGGTGTCCATCTATAGTGGGCCAGCACTGACTCCTCCACACCACTTCCCTCTAGGAGAACCACTTATGCTTGAATGCTCCAAATTTCTGACCTCAAAGGGCACCTGTGAGTTCGTATCTTTGCTTTGCACCACTCCCAGGCAGCTCCCAGCACTGGGGATAAGACCTATGGCTGACGTCCTCCTGGGAGCAGCAACATGACGGCGTTGGGATGGGGTCTGTGCTTCTGCAGTCCATCTGCTGGCACCTCGAAAGAGAATCATTTTCTTTCTCACAGGCTTATTTTTAGCCAGGAGGAATCTGAGGCTTGTGGAAATGTTTAAACATGTCTCTCTTGAATTATTCAGTGCACTCTGCCAGCTTCTGGAGTTAATTAAAATGGAGGGTGGTCAATAGTGAGCTCTCTGGATCACCATGGGGAGAAGGACAACAGCAGCTGTGGGACCACTGATAACCACCTGTCTCTCCATCCCTCCCAAGCCCCACACAAGCACTTGAGTTTACAGCAAAATGTTTTTGCCTGGAGCCAGGAGCGATGTACCCACCAGCCACTGCCAGAGGTACCACGGAGAGGCTATTTTAGCTCAGAAGTTGGAACTTACAGTGCCAACACATCTCTATGTTTGGAGGGTGCCCAAGGGATTGAGGCAGAAAGGGGCCCCCTACCATGCCCGCCTCCAGGTCACACCCAGATGTCACACCTCTTGTTTACCTATTTTCTGCTGCAGTTGAGTGAGGCTTTTTCCACTGTCAGATGAGCATCCTCATATAGCTTAAAAATAAAAATAAAGACTAAGTGCAGCCCTCATCCTTTTAAGTCAATGGGGAAACTGAGATCAGAACCAGAATTTTACCTATCATCTGAAGAAAAGCATGTGTCTGAGCCAAAGCCAGAGTCAAAGGTTTCTGCTCTGGCTCCAGCAGGGGTTGGTCCCAGAAAATGTAATATTAGCACATTATAACTGCGTGACCTTCCACTAGAGTATATTCATTCACACGTACCTTCACAGCCCTCTCCTATTCTTGAGAAATGTTATGAAGAGCAAGTTAGATACTAAGTCACCCAATGTGGATTATATCATCTGCCTGAACTCGAACGACAGCAGTAACTTTGACATTATACCACACTGAAACACTCAGTTCCTGTTGCGTAGTTCTGTCCCCAGTCACATAAATTCAAGTCAGTTTCCCTTTGTGAATGTACTGCCAAAAACCTGGGGTTTGTTTCAGCTCAAAAACGTTCAGCGATGCCCAAATTCCTCCCCCCACCACACGCACACAGCTTTAGCATGAGCAATGTAACATACATAGGCAGAAATATTGTACATAGAAGGGAAAAATGATCATGCTGCTCTTTAGCTCACTCAGTGTGCTTGGGGACTACTTTTCCCAGTAAGAGGCACGTGTCATTGCCATTACTGTTACTGCATATGTTTGCTCCAAGTGGACAAGGACCCCTCACCCAGCAACAGAAGCAAGAAGGGAATCACAGCACTCTGCTGGGAACAGCTAGAGTGGAATGCAGCTCAAACACATCGATCCCATCTTATGCTAGGAAGTGAAAATACTGCCACAGTTGAGCTGAGCATATCTGTAATCAATGAATGTTGAATTCTCTTTATACTCAAGAAGTTTTGCACGCGATGTGCTTTAGCTGAGAGTCTTTTGGAGGTGGTATGCTGAGATGACACCTCTAGACCTGAAGAAAAATAACACTGTGGGGCTGAGCTAGTCACATTTCCCATCAAGCCATTAGACTTCGCCAAAGTCTTCTCAAGCTTGTTTTATTTATTCTCCTTTGCCCAACATTTCTAGGCTCACGTTCAGGAACTGCTTGACCTGACCTAAAACCAAGTTTGTCATCATTACATTCTGGTACATCTGATGCAGTTATCAAGACACTGCAATTAGGCTACTTGATTTATAAAATCGTTTACTCAAGAAGGCCAGGACTAAAGTTCAAGTGGAGCTGCTCTGCACTAGTCAGAGACAATAAGAATGAACAGTAACTAAAACACTGTCTGAATCATATGTGGCACTGCTGGACTTTGGAACAACAACAGTGTGCTTGCAACTCTGCTGGGAGGGATTCTCTTCCCTCAGTATAAACAAAATGAAGCCTTCTGGTACTAATGCTTCCTGCTGTATGGCAAGAGAAGTCACATTAAAAAATAAAAAAGGGAAAAGTCAAAACCTCCACCTGGTTCCAAGGTTTGGTGCTAGCAGACAATGGATGCCTTTTATCTCACTGCTGTCAGGAGCAGGTAGCAGCTTGCTTCTCCCCTTAAAAGGATGGCTGATGGACGACAGCCAGGCATGGAGCTGCTGTTCTGGTCTGCAGAATCACAGCCCTGAGGAGATATCACAGGAGCAGAACTGCTGTTCTTCTCAGGCAGAACGTGGGTGGGAAAGCAACAGCCTCCAGATGGGAAAAGGGACTTTCCTGCTGGAAAAGCCTGAGAACCACTGGGGTGGAACAGATCCAACCAGAATGACAGCTGAGATATGTCACAAGAAAATCGGCTGTCCTTGGGATCAAAACCACACATTACAGAACATTTTATCAGAAAACGGACTGCCTTCAGAGGGCTTATTTTTGAGCAAGAAGTGATGTGACACGTCACTATACGGACGTTGTTTACATCTTGCTTTAACACAGTTAGTGGGAGGAAGTGTTCCACTGCCAAAAAGGACTCGATAGCTGCATTGTTCACATGTAGCAATATTTAGGCATAGCAAACCCACGGGTATTTCTAAGTCTGACCGACAACGATATCAGTAGGAAGCGACAGGAAAGAAGGATTCTGTGACTGCTGAGCTAGAG
Organism: Cyrtonyx montezumae; assembly: GCF_038088225.1. NCBI lineage: Eukaryota > Metazoa > Chordata > Aves > Galliformes > Odontophoridae > Cyrtonyx > Cyrtonyx montezumae. The sequence continues at coordinate 1,613,771 of NW_027071825.1, read as the reverse complement.
AGAGAGATAAAGGCTCCCAATTAAATCTGATCAGAGAGGTGCTATTCTGAGGCACAGACAGCATTTTCAGTTCCTGTCCCATGCCAGAACTCAAAGCTGTAATTATTTTAACAGGAAACGAGAATCATGATGTGAAGCCCAGAGGTATGTCATTTCAGCTGGCAGTTTTGCTCTTTCACCAGCACTCAGTGCATGCTGCAGTTATGATGTCTCACTAAATGGCTCAGGTAGCTTATCACCCCAGAATCCTCTCCCAGGCTAGGCAGGTAGTGAACCTTATTCTTCAGAGCTGGTATCCAGCAAAATTTGTGTCTGCCCCTAAGCAGTTATCTTGTCTCTCATGGAGAAGAGGACCAGCCCCAGCCAGCTGCTCCATGTTGTGATGAGCACAGCATGACACATAAAGGGTAGCGAGGGCACTGTGCTGCCGGGGAGGTGACCAGCTCTGCATTTTGGGGCCAGGGGTTCCTCCCCTTCGGCTCTGGGAGGAGGCAGAAAGGAAATCGAAGGCTGGCTCTGCATAGATGTTAATCTATCTAGAACTTTTAACTCTTCGTAGCAGGATGTCTTATTATTTGTACAGCATCTGGTACAGCAGAGCCCTCCTCTACAAGCAGATTCTAGCAACTATCAGCACCAATAATTTTCCCCACTCAGATGAGGCAGGCTGGCACAACGCTCCATGGCAGAGGCACAGCACTGAATCTGCTGGCTCACAGGCAGCCAGCAGGACAGCCTGGCAGAGCTGCCTTCCAGTAAAGATCAGAGAAAACATCAACTACGTAATTGCTGCTTGAGAGTGGCCGTGGGCAGAGGCAAACCTCGACCTTGCTGGCAGGGAAGCACAGGGAGAGGCCCGGGCAGCTATGAATCACCCAGCCCTGGAGGAAGAGCTCTCTAAATGCTGCAGGGTTAATGAACTCTAGGTCTAACTCCAGTTCAAGACTAAACAGTGAGCTCTGCAGAGTGCTGCAGCTCATCCAGGCCTCCTGCTGCCCCGAGGTTAAGGAGAGGGGGCCTGCAGCACTGCCAAGGAGTCACACAAGACTGTCACAATTCCACCCAAACCTTTCCTAGAGGTTTGGGTGGAATTGTGACAGTCACCGAGGCAGGGAAACCCCAGCTCTAACAACACAACTACTAGCTTCTTGAAGCCATGTGGCCCTGGACTGATGACAGACTGTGATATGAGCCCTGTCCCAGCATCCACAGCCACGTAACAGGGTACAGACAGCAAGTTAGGACACTGTTCAGTTAAAACCATGCTATCTGTAACAAGAAGTGTTAAAGCGTATCTAAAAAGAAGTTTCTGTATATCTAGAGTACTTTCCCTGTCCTGGTATCAAGTATACAACCCACAGCTCCACTCCAGTACTCCCCAACTTGCACAGGACCCTTTCAGGATCATTTTTTTTTGCCCTTTCAGAACCACTTTTGAAGCTTCTCAAGCACAGCATTTCTGGAGGATCTCACATACCAAAACAGTCAATTAAGAACCAAACTGTCAATAAACTATAATCTTTATTCAAGTAAACCTTTTCTTGACTTTTACATCAGGGGTATGTTTAGAATGGGGACACCCACCTCAGCAGGATACTGTGCTGTACGTCCATCCATCAGGTGCAGGCAAGGGCCTCTGAAGCTCAGATGGCTGCCATCCTTCAGTTATCACAGTACTGTACCTTTACAAGAGACAGCATCAGCACTGTGATAACTGAGCCAGGGCAGCCTGTCAGTCATCGTGGCCCCTCCGCAACGCTGCCAGGCCCAGCAGACACGTTCTCCATTCCCCATCCCTTGCATGCCTCAGAAGCTGGGACCACCCCGATGGGTTCCCCAGCTGCCAGGTGTGAGGCTCAGAACAATTTAAGAGAAGAACTCTGCATCTGGGGCTTCAGCGCCCGAAATTACCACAATGCTACCAAAACAGCCATGGTAACTTCTCCCTGAATCAATCCAACAGACAACATTAACTTCTCGCTCTATAAAAAAAAATAAAATGCTGGAGAGAATGAGAACAAACCCTTTCCTGCTTAAATTCATTGGAGCTTGAAGGCAGCATTTGTTTTCTGCTACTCAAGTGCTGAATACCATGAACCAGACAGTGTGCACACCTGGCCAAGGGCCAGGTGAGTTAATGGTGCCACACTGTGTGCAACAGTGAAGGGCTGGGATCACTCACAGCACGAGTACGAGGGTAGCACCACACCGTGACCGCACTGCATACTGCACTGAGCAGCAGAGCAGGCTGGCAGGAGGTGGAATTTTACAGCACCACAAACACATTCAGCTGGGCTTAATCACAGCTGATCACATGTGCTCAGCAAGCTGGGATCGCAGACACCCGCTCCTGTGCCTGCTGATGGCTCTGATGGAGCAGCACCAAACAGCAAGCAGCCAGCTGTACTGCCAAGTGACTGCAGCTGGAATAGGCAGAAGAGGTGACCACGGGCTGCAGATGCTTCACTATGCAACTGGCATTTTTAGGTGCTAAGATCCAAACATAAAGCTGTGAAATAAACAAGTACACTGCAAACAAGTTCAACTTTTCTCTACTTGCATTCCACCTCCCCCCTCCCCTTTTTACTTTTAAAATGGGGATTGCTGAAAAGATCATGGCACTAATGCTACGTGCACACACCTTTGATTAAGGGAATCAAATACACTGAGCTCTGAAATAAGCAAATTAAAAAAAAATAAAACATGTAAAAGTTAATTTGCTTCTAGTTATTAACAACTTCATTCATGATGCTGATGGACTTCATCAATACAATATGTCCCTGCACTTCCAACTGGAGGGCACAGAAACTCCAGATGTGGGTCAGCATTCTTACCAGCCCACTTACCTGGAAAGGGCACATCCAGAGTCATCATGGAGATTGTTTCTAAAAGAGAAAAACACAGCACTCAGATGGATCCAGCTATCAAAATGGTGTCTTACAAGTTTTCAACTGAAGAGGGCAATGGAGAGGCAAATATGAAATAGCTGAGCAGAAGCACGCAGTGGAAAAAAATATTTGTACATTTTAAAACAAACTACAAACATACATTACATAAAAAGAGGACAGTCAACAGATTATGCAACACTGATGTCAGATGATGACACAGATGACTTAAATGTATAGTCTAAAACGTGCACATTTACCATCCATTGTAATTCATTACATCATCTGCTGCTGCAGGAAAAACAAACAAAACTTTCTGAAGAAAAAAAGCCAACAACAACGACCTCATGTAATTCTGTACATACAGCCACGGCTTCTGAAAGGGAAGGAAGAAATGAACCATTTGTTCTTGTTCTGAAATGTTATGTTACCATTATTATTCCAGAAGTAAAACTCCACTGATTTCAACTGAACAGAACGAAGGTAGAAAAAGGAATCCTACAATTCAGAAGCCTAAGTGATAGGAGAAGAATTGCTGTTTTGTAGTTGATGGGCTTCAAGTTCTCATTCCATGCTCCAGCAGTTGCCGTGCGCATCAGCAAAGGTGAGTTGCCCCTCTCCAGCACTCTGACACAAAGATCATTCCAGGTACACACACTCTCCAGTTGCACTCAGGCTCATGGCTGATGCCATTTTCTCCAGAGAAGATCTCACCCTTATTCCAACACAGAAACCCGGTCCACAGCACACGCTTATCTCCGCACTGCCTCAGTCAGGCTGCACGTACACAGGCTGGATGCAAACAGGTGTGCACAAACACGCTGCTAAGCTCCCTGTTATTATCCCAGGAGCCCTCCCTTCTTTCGAAATAACAACCCGCACGAGCTCGGAGCCCAGCACACGTCTCCGTCCGCAGGTTGCGTTCAAGCACCGCATGTTTCCACACACTTTTAAAGGTGCTCACTGCCCGCCCTGTTCCCCTGCTGACAGCCCTACAGGGCGGCCCGGCTCTCAGCTCCGGGGTTCTGTCCCCCCAGCGCACGGCAGTGCCGCTCAGAGGGGCTCCCACCGCCCACCCCACACGCGGCTCGGTACCTGAGGCCGCCGCGGAGCGCTGGGAGGGAACCAAAGCGATCTCCATCCCCACTTGAGCCAAACCGCGAGGAAACCTGAGGGCAGAAAACAACAGCTCGGAGAACGCAGCGACCAGACAGCCCCCGTGGGGACCCCGAACACCCGGCGGCTCCTCACAACTTTCCCTCAAAGCCGCTCCCCGAGGCCCCGTGCCCGCGCCGGGACCCCCCCGCAGCCCCCATCCCCTCGCCGGGCCGCACCCCCGCGGCAGGCCCCGCCCGCGTAAACACCGCCGCTCGGAAAACAACAGTGCGCAACGACGGAGCGCCGCGCCCGGCCCCGCCGCCTGGGCATCCCCCGCGCTGTCCCCTCGGGGCCGGGCTGCGGGGCCGGGGCCGGGCCAGACCCACCTGCGGGCGGGCGGCGGGGCCGGGGGCGGCGTGACGCAGCACGGGCGGGCGGGCGGCGTGAGGGCCGCCATCTTGGCGTGTGGATGGCAGCGCCGCGCGGCCATGTGACGGCCGCTTCCGGAGCGGCGCGGGGGCGGGGACGCGCACGCACGTACACGCGCACACAGACACGCGTGGGTGCCCCGTGCTGCTGTGTACGTGCGGGGTGGGGGGGGAGGGGTCTCCTCGGGCCGTATCCTCAGCGCGGAGGCCCCGTCGGGTCGGTCGCACCGAACCGTACCTCGTCCCGCCCATCGGCGCGGGAGTCGTCGGGACTACAAGTCCCAGGGTGCCGCGGCCCGAAGGGGCGGGCGGAGGGTCTCCCACTCCACGCCTCGCTCCCCCCCCCCCCCCCCCCCCCCCATCCCCCTCGCCCTCCCTCCGTGCTGATGTGTACCGTGTGCGGGGTGGGGGGAGCGGCGCGGCGCGGCTGCTGGCGGTCCCTCCGCGTCCCGTTCTGACGGGGATGCGGGCGCCGTCGGGGTGCAGTGCCCCGGCGCTGCGGGTCCTCCTCCTACACCGCCGGGTTCTCCCCGCTCCGGGGCTCCGCGCTACCGCCGCTTAACGCGCTGTGCCGCCCCGCAGGGACCCCCATTCCCCCCGCCCGGCTCCGGTACGCGGCCATGGCCTCCAAAGTGCTGCGGGCGGTGGTGCTGGGCCCCCCCGGCTCGGGAAAGGGGACGGTGTGCGAGAGGATCGCCCGCAGCTTCGGGCTCCAGCACCTCTCCAGCGGCCAATTCCTGCGGGAGAGCCTCCGCGGCGGCGGCGGTGAGTGCCGGGGGTCGGTGCGCATCGACGGGGCGGGAGAGGACCGCGGGGACCCTCCGGGTTTTGTCCGCCCCGCCGCCCAGCGGGGGCCGTCTCTGGATTGCAAGCGGTGGCACCGCTGGGTTTCGTTTATCATCTCCCCTCCGCGTCTTGAGTTAATCGGGTGACTGATGGGAAGGGTTCTGTCCTAGTGCAGCTGGGGGGGCACCAGTGCGGATGGGACCCTAGCGTATTCCGAGCTGGAGGATCACCGTGTTCAACCTCTGGAATAACCCACGTGAAAGTATTGAGTTTATTGCGCACAGGAGTTTGGCAAGAGCAAAACTGGGGATTGGAAGTGCGTGGTCTTTAAGGTGCCTTCCAACCCGAGCTGTGGTATAGGAATGCTGCAGAGGACAGATGCTTGAAGTTGTGGTGCAACGGATGCATGCATTCGTGGGGATCCCATTGGGAAGTGGGGTGCTGTGAGGTGCTGCAGCTGTGCCATCCACTGCAGGAGGGCTGGGGAGAGGCTGTGGGGTGCCTGTGTGTGCCCCCACTCATTAAGCTATTGCCAGAATAAACAAGTGTGGGGTACAGCAAGCCTCAGCACATCCTGTATTTCACATCCTAAGCCTTTTGGAGAGCTGATAGCATTTGCTATGCCCACAGTATGCCCATAAACTTTATGGGCTGGCAGCTGGTGGGGGGCTGTGGTTGGGCAATACCAGCTTACAGCAGCTCCTGTGCTCTGCTGCTGTGCAAGGGACCTGCCCAGGAGGAAACTGACTCAGAAGAGCCATGAATTGGCATCCATGCAAAACAGGAGGGGGGGAAACCAGGCGCACTTTCCCTTTTTAGAGGTGTGACAAGAAGGGAGGGTGAATGCTGGGAGCTGTGTGCACTGCGGGGTGTTGCTCACCACCCTGCCGCTGGTCATGCAGTTAAAAAAGACCCAGATTTCCTTCTATAAATAAAAAGCACAAAAATATTTCCTTTGGAAAGATGCTGGAAATTCAGGAAGTCCAGCTAACTTTTGACTGTGCTGCAAAACACCTTAGGGCAAACCAGGTGGATGTGCAGGGCGTGGAAGGGCGGCCGTGGGTGGGGAGTGCTCCCGTGGGCATCAGGTGCACAGTGCTGAACTGTGTGCACCCACGGGCTGGTGAGCCCAGGGCAGCTTCCCTGGGTTTTGTTTGCTGCTCTTTCTGTAGGAGAGCTCTGGGGATGCTTTGGGAGGAGGGAGCTGTGAGCTGAGTTAGCCAAAGTCTTCCAAAGTAAACTCGGGTTCCCAAAATAGACAATGCTGAGAAATGTGGACAAAACTGCTTAGGAGTAAACCAGCCTCAATCTGGCACAGCTGATTGTCCTTTCAGGTGCCACCCCTGGCATAGCCTCTGGTCACAGCTCTCAGTAAGGTGCAGCTATTTGATTTTTTTCCACTGTTTGCTTTGGACAAGCTGTTACATGAGCATGCTGCCATGTGCCAGCTCTGGAGGAAGCTAAATGGAAGTAAATTCCCTCCCTGGGTTTATCATCTGTGCCACTGACATTGCACTTCAGGGCAGTTTTGCCATGTTACAGCACCTAAAGGACTGTTTTGGGGGGGGGAGGGTTGGGGATTAGAGCAAGGATCATAGGTGGTTTTTGTCTATGGTGCTGCAGGACATGGTTCATAGGAAGTCAGTTAATCAGTATCTTGCTTAGCAGCTGCCCTGTTGTACAGAAGTGCTTTTTGTGGATCTTGATGAAGAAACAGCACTTTTGGTGCTAGGCAAGGCGTGACGGAGGATGGTGACTGTTTTATTCATCCGGTTCAAGCCTCAGTGCCCAAGGCTTTATTTCTGGTCTGTGCAGCATCCTGGGGTCACAGCAGGACCCAGTTAATTTGCAGTAAAACTGTGTGCTCCAGGCAGTGCCTGGGTCTGTTCCCTCTCTGCTCTTTGTGCTGCTCGAGATGCAAAAGTGGTTCCAGGGCCCGTCTGCTCATGGATGTCCCCAGAGCTGTGGCTGTGCCCTGCTCCAGGTCCTGCCTGCAGGGATGGGGCAAGAGCCCTGGGCTGAGGAGAAGCACTGGGACTCTGAAAATTAGGGGCAATATCTGGCCTTGGCTAGCCTGGGTTGTTATAGCTTGGTGCACAGATAACCATGGTCAGTGCTACATTAACCACTTTGTGCTTCTCCTGCTAACTCCAGACTGCACTGCTGGAGCTTCTGTAAGAAGTCATGCAAAAGGTTGCCCTAAGGGACCAAAAGTCCAGGCTTATTTTGCAGTGTCCAACCAGGAGCTGCTGGCCAGGAAAACTCTTGTGCTCCACGCCAAGTTCCTGCACCTTGTGCTTGGGAACAGCCTCTCCTTGGGCCCCTGCAGCCTCTCCAGCCCCTAGCTAGTGCTGCTGCCTTTGCAGGAGGTGTCACGAGGCTGGGACCCATCGTGATTCTCTGATAAGAGTTGGGAGGCACAGATGAACTAGGGTTACAGCAGGGGCTGAAGTCCTGTGTTAAACCTGCGGTTGTTAGCTTAACAGGGTTAAGTGATAGCAGTGTGGATTTTGGCCCTTGTTTGGGAAGGATGAACCCCCAGATCATCACGCAGCGGGATCGAGATCTGCAGGGAGATCTATGCATGGGCATGCCTAAACCCTGCTGCCTCTTGGCTCAGGGCTGGGGCAGTTTCACCACAGAAATGCAGAGGATAGATTGGGAAAATTGGAGATAAAAGCAACCCAGCAGGGTTGTGCTGCAGGGGTGATGAGATCCAGCACATCCCAGGTGCTGGGGGCCAAGGACTGGGTTGCCCTCTGCATCCTTTGCAGGAGCGATCTACCCATTCTGCGGTGTGAGCAGTGCCTTGAGAGCTTGGGAGGAGGCTAAGCAGGGATGGGGAGGCTGGGGGGCTCCAGTAGCAGTCTGAAAGCATTGCCCCCCCCCCCCCCCGACTTGGTACATGCACTCCCACTGTGGTTCATTGCCCCCTTGCTGATGTGTTCCCCACTGCATGCAGTAGCAGGAGCAGCAGAGAGCTGCTTGCATTGTAGCCATGGAAAAGCTGCAGCCCTTTGGTGCAGAGCTATGGGCCTTGGGTGGACATGTGAGATGCATTTCCAGACTCCCCAGCTGTGGCTCGGGGTATTTCTTGTCAGCAGCTGATCTTGTGGGTCCTTGGGACAGGAGCAGGGCCTGCAGCTACAGCCCGGGCTCTGCTCCCTCAGCCAGCTGCATCCCTGCAGGCCTCTGGCAATGTGCAGGCTACATGAATTAATACTAAAAAATGTAGGTGGATGCAATAATATTTATGCCCTAGCAGGTCTCCGTGCTGGTTGCATAAGACGTAATGTATTCTTTTCATCATCATGTGCTTTCCTAAGCAGGAGGGCGACATATGGGCAGTGACAAAGAGCTCCTCGTTGAACGAGGTATTTTCTGCAGCCCTGGGCATGCACTGAGGCCACGAGCACTGGTTGCAGAACATTTGTGGAGCGGGGGGAAGGGGGCCACCATCGTGCCCCTGCTGACTCATTCCTGCAGCCTGATGACTCAGTGCTTTGCAGGCAGGGCAGCCCCTACGTGCCCAGCTTCATCCACACGTTGTTTTGGGGAGGTTCCCTGCAACCCCGCACACCCGGAGCTGTGCTGCGTGGGCTGCACCAGGCTCCATCCTCCAGGCGAGGTGGGCTCTCTCTGGGAGCTGTGCATCTTTCATGAAACCCTTCTGTGTGCCAGAAATTCAGGCTGTGTTCTGGTGCAGGTGCCTGACTGGCTTCTACATCTTGCTGCAGTCTGGCAAACCAAAGCCTGGAGAGTCCCTTCTCCTTCAGCCAGCTTGCATCTTTCAGCTGCTTCACCAGTGTGGGGTATTGAGACTGTACACTGTGAGGCTTAGGCAGAAGAGGGAGCAGTGGGTCCCTCCTGGAGGGGGAGGTCGGCTATGGACAGGTCCCACTGGTAGAAGGATTCTGGGTGGTACTTGTCCTGCTGCACCTCCCCCTGTGCCCACCCACCCGTGCAAAGCCCCAGAAGCCTGCCTTGAAGTGCAGCATGGCTCTCAGTACTTCAGATAGAGGACTCGTGCTCTGAGAGGGCTAAAAGGTGCTATCCTCAACCTGCAAAAACGGGCTGCAAAACCCATTTTGGTGACAAATGCTGTTAGGTGCTCTGTGAAGGGGCTACACAGAGGTTTTCTTACCAGAGTGCATTCTGAGTTGAGGCTCAGAAGTCTTAAAAGCCTGCGGATGGAAAGCCATGTTCTCCTTTCAGCAGCAGTAACAGATGCTCAGAGGCGTGGGTTTTCAGACGAGCTTGCTGATGATGCCTGTTTACTGTCGCATTTTACATGTGACTTTGTGAGCGTTCACCCCTTCAGATGATTTATAAAAGATGGTGCGGCGTCTCACGATGACAGTGGTACATGGAAACAGGAGGAGGCAAACTTGTTTTCTCTCAGTCAGGTTACAAGCATTACCCAGAAGCATCATTTGTCCCCATAACTTTATGGGAAGCTTCTCTGAGGCACAGTAACTGCAGCTGTAATGCTGAGCATGTAGCAGTGTACGTTATTATGTGCAATGTACAGGGCAGGAGGTGAGCCTGGCAGCTGAGCAGAGCTGCATGCATGCAGTGCCTTGGTGACATCTGATGCAGGCAGCCCTGCTCATGTTACCCCTCACCACCCATTCCCTGGCTCCAAGGAGCTCTGTGTTCCCCGATGCGCTGCCGAAAGGGTGAGCGATCTCCGAGGGCAGGCAGAATTTGAGGAGGAGCAGCAGTGTTTCGTGCAGAAATGTCATGCAGTTTTAATTTTCTTTTTTTCTTTAACTTGAACAGAAGTTGGCATCTTGGCAAAGCAGTACCTCGAGCGGGGCCTCCTGGTGCCGGACCACGTCATCACACGCGTGATGATGACGGAGCTGGAGAAGCGGCGAGCAGAGCACTGGCTGCTTGATGGTGAGTGCATCTGTGTGGGCAAAACCCAGCCACCTTCAAAGCATCATTCTGCTCCTGTTGGGTTTGGGAGGACCAGAGGTGGCTCTCCTGGTGCTGCTGGCAGCAGATGGGAGGGCAGGTGGCACCAAACTGCTAGCGGGGGCTGTGCTCTTGGGGGTAGCATGGGGTACGCCTATGTTTTGTAGTAAATCAAGAGCTTGAGGAGGGACTCCGTAAGTTTAAAGTTGCAGAGCTAAAAGTAAGAAAAGACCTTCTCTTTGCTGTCAGTTGGGGTTGGTGGTGTTCACCGGTTCTGGCAGCAGATCAAGGGAAGAAATTGGCTTGTGGCTGTTGCTTCCCTGAGCCCTAAGAAACAGGACACATGCATGCAGTTGTGTGTAGGGAAGGGAAAGGAGAGAGGTGTTTCATAAAGCAGCCCCTGGGGCCAGCATGCAGAATGGAGCTGGCTAAGAAAAAACCTCTTCCCAGCTCCATCTGCATCTGAACTAGCTGTGATCCCAAGCCATGCATCCACCTGGGGCAGAGAAATGCTCCAAGCAAAGCCTGAGTGAAGTGAGCAGCAGGCAGCTCTGATGGCAGCACTGAGAAGAGCTCGGGGTTTGGGCAGGGGAAGGGAGGGTGGGACTTGGTGGGGTGCAGCTACGTGGGTTTTTGGGCACAGTCATGTGTGACTTGGAGAAGAGCAGCCAATCTGGTGGAGCACTTTCAAAAAAGCTTCGTACTAATACTCTCCTTTCCTTACTTTGAAATGTTCCTTTGGTTGTTTTCTATTAGTGAGTTGCAACATGGGGAAAGTGGGCGGGCAGAACACCCCAAACTCAGTCTCCATTGTTAAAATTTCATTTCTCTTATAGTAGCACTACTCAGTTCATGTGGAAACACAGTGATTGGCTAATATTACAGCAAGTAGCACTGTACAGACAAGTATTTTGTATTACAGCTCTGCTGTCTCTGCATTCACAAGAGTTTGCATCCCAGTGTTCACTCAGACCCAGGTTTGCCTTCAGGGTGAAGCGTGGCCATGGGTGCAGCATGCTTATTTCAAGCAGTCCATTCAGTAACACAAAGAACAGTCCAACTTGACTTGGTAAAGCAGATCACATGTATTGATTCTCGTGCTAATTAATTAGCTCTGATAACATCCTAGCAAGCTCACAGCTAATGATGCTCAGCTGGGGAAAGGCCTGGGATGTCTCAGGGGTCCTGCAGGTGTTTGCTGAGCTCAGTGGTGGCCTGGAGAGGTGGGGAAAGTCCTCGTGCTGGGCACTGCTTCCCAGAAGAACATGAGCTTGCAGAGATCTGTGTGTTGTATTTTGGGAGCTGGTGCTGGAGGAGCTATTTTCTGCAGCAGCCATCTGGTGGATGGCTCTTTGGCACCATGTGCACTGCAGTGAGGAGCTGTGCTATCTTTGCAGCACCTTTGCAGCAGGCAGCCTCGTGCTTTTCTTCCAATCACCCTGGTGTGCTGTGGTGCGTGCCTGCAGGTTTCCCACGGACGCTGGGGCAAGCTGAGGCACTGGACAGGATCTGTGAGCTGGACGTGGTGATCAGCCTGCACATCCCCTTCGAGACGCTGAAGGACCGCCTGAGTGCCCGCTGGATCCACCCAGCAAGCGGACGGGTCTACAACATGGAGTTCAACCCTCCTCATGTGCATGTAAGAGCTTGGAGCAGCCTTCTGCTGTGGGAGTGGGCTGGCACGAGCTTCTAATACCACTGGGGAAAAATCCTATGTAGTAAGACCATATCAAAAGCAGCACGGCCAGCAGAGCAGGGTAAGCTGATCCTGCTCCTCTGTGCTGGTGGGGCCTCACCTGGAGCACTGCGTGCAGATGTGGAGTCCTCAGCACAGGAGAGATGTGGAGCTGTTGGAGTGCCTCCAGAGGAGGGACACAAAAATGCTCCCAGGGATGGAACGCTTTCCTATGAGGACAGGCTGAGAGCAGGGGGTGTGAAGTGTGGAGAAGAGAAGGCTCCAGGGAGAGCTGAGAGCAGCCTGTCACTATCCAAACAAAGGATGTAAGAAGGAAGTGGGCAGACTCTCTAGTGGAATGTGTGGTGATTGGGCATGGAGAAATGGTTTCCAACTAGAACAGGAGAGAGAAAGATTGGATATAAGGAAATTGTTTTTTTCGTTTTGTTTTGTTTTTCTTATGATAAGGGCAGTAAAGCACTGGCACAAGGTTCCCATAGAGGTGGTGGTGCTCCATCTCTGTAGATACCCAAGGTCAGGGATGGGGATGTGAGCACCTATGGAGCTATGGGCATCCCTGTTCACTGCAGGGGAGTGAGACCAGATGGCCTTCAAAGGTCTCTTCCAACTCAAACAATTCTATGATGCTATGATGACCTGGGGATGTTGGGGCACCAGATGGCTTTGGCCTAGAAAGCTGTCCTGCAGAGTTCTGCAAAATGCCTTTTGGTAAATGAGGTTTGTGCTAAGTGCTCGATGAAAATGCTCTTGACAGTGTTTGCCTTTGTGCAGGGCATCGACGACGTGACGGGCGAGCCGCTGGTCCAGCGTGAGGATGATAAACCTGAGGCTGTCACTGCCCGGCTCAGAAAGTACAAAGATGCTGCAAAACCAGTAATAGAGTTATACAAGTGAGTTCAGCTGTGCAAACAAAGCACAGCCCTGCTGCATTTCAGGGGCAGTACACCCAGGCCTGTGGAGGTGGTGCCCTGCAAAGGGTGGTTCACTCACCAAACCAGCAGCAGCTTTCTGTGCTGCTTCAAATAGCATCAGTGAATGGGTTTATTAAATAATCCCCTGTGCTGTGCAGATCTGGTGTGGTATGTTTGCAAAAAACAGTCCGAGGCTCCTGGGCTTGGCTTTTAAATGAAGAACTGAGCAATTGGCAGCAAGGCAGAGGGAGGAAACAAGGGCAAAGGGTGGTAGAGAACACATAGATCAGAAGTATTTACACCTGAGGGGGTGATGAGAGGCATCCTCCAGCCCCGTGCGTGCAGACACATGGGAAAAAGCTATGTTGTAAGCATCTCAGTAATTGCATATCTCTGTAGTTCAGAACTGTTGCAGCTTTGAGCTGTGCATTGCTGCACTGATGCCCTGGGGCTGGCTGGGGTGGGTGTGCTGTAAGCAGATGGTCACACTTCAGGATCTGACCCTGCAGTCCACACTGTTATTTTGGAGTGGAGAAATGTCTTGTCCTTTCCCTCTTGGCACTAACTACTCGACTCTCTTCAGGAGCAGGGGTATCCTGCACTCCTTTTCGGGGACAGAGACCAACAAGATCTGGCCGTATGTGTATGCTCTGCTGTCCAACAAGATCCCGCCCCTGCGCTCAGAAGAGGAGCACTAACCAGCCCGGGCCAGGGACCAGGAGTTGGTGGGATAAGTGCTTGGTTTCTCTGCACGTTGCTGGAGCTGTGCTCAAATTAGGCAATCGTGCAGTACCACCCCCAGGTGTGCTGGATAACAGCTGTGGAAACACGGTTATAACCAATATCCAGATGAAAAGATCTATGCTTCTGAGGTCAAGTCTGCTAGAATAAGTGTTTTTTTTCTTCTGAGGCTAGAAAATATTCCTGCCTGTGATCCAACCACACAGATCAGTGATGCAAACCTAGGTCGTGATTCTTGCAGGTTTACACAACTTGCTGTGATCTCCCTGCCACCCCTGTATGAAACACCAGCCTATCGTGTGCCATTCCATTGCCCTACAGTACTGTTTACCATAGGTCACTCTGATGTCTATTTTTTTTCTTAAATTATTTTCTATTAAATTTATTTCTCAGAGAAATAAAGCTCTGCAGTGCAAGACTTTAACCCGGTGGGAATTGATGAGGAGCACAGAAAACATTCACACTAAAGCTCAGAAATGTGAAGATTGCATTTCCAGTAACAGTAGATGTAGAAGAGGGAAAACACAGGAGGGTAGAATATGTAACTTATGCTTTTCCCATAAGAGGAGATGAAGAAAAGAATAGAGAAAGCTGTGTCACGTTTAACTTGTTGTGAGCTGGTTGATGTGGAGCAGGGAGGTGAGCAGTTCTGGGGGAAGAACTGCCCTGCTTTGTGCTTACCTCATCTGTAGTTTTCCACGCACGAGGTACAGTCCTGTTTTAATAGCTTCTCCCAAAGATTTTAATGTGTTTTGGTTTTGGGGAGAAACCGAGTCATTCCTTGTTCTTTGCTGCCTTTGTCCCACTGGAAAGGGGCTGTCCCGAGGACGTGTTCACCTGCAGCAGCTGTCCTGCTGTCTTGTCCCTCGAGGGTTGCCAAAGTGAGTGCACCCCTTTCTTTCAGCAGTGTTATGTGTGAGCGTGCATCTGTCTGAAGTTAGCATGCTCCTGCTGCCCAGTGTTTGGTTTGCAAACAAGATCAGGGCCGTGCTGGTGCTGCTCCCACCCCTGCGTGCAGGAGCTCTGGGCACAGCCACCAGGTCCATGGGGACGCTCCCCTGGTCTCCTCCAGTTGCCTTATTTTATAGACTCTATATTTAAGAGAAAAAGTCAAAGCAAGGTGTGTATTTTTTAAAGTTCTAAGAAAAAGCTGAATTTTAGCATCTGCTTTGGAGAATGCTTTGCCGAGCTGCTTGCTGCAGTCTGCCAGACCACGGGCAGGGATGCAGGGAAGCTGTCACTGCCATACACCCGTGCAATCAATTAGAGCTGCCTGGGCAAGTTCCTGTTGCTGAAATGTCACTGTGTTATTGCTTGAAGAACAGCTCTGCAGCAGGGCAGGGTGGACCAACTCTTGAGGGAAACATTTTTTTTAGGATTTTTTTCCTTTAGGGATGTGCTCTGGGAGTGATTCTCTGAGCCACCTCCACCTCAGTGCCACCAGGAGCTCTGCTGGTCCCTGGCTTGGCTGGGGACAGCTTTGCCCTTGCTTTTTCCTGATAACAGCCAGAAGCCACCAGGATGCCCCCCAGTAACAAATCTGGCACATGAGCAGTTGTTTCAGAGGCTCTGAGCTGTCCCATAGACACAGAGCCCCACGGCCACTCATGCCTCCAGCCCTCAGGACAGGTTTTTCTACAAGAGTTGTACTGTGCATTGGTGGACCAAACCCCGACGTGTCCCACCGGGCAGTGCAGCCCTCACTCTGCCCCACTGTGCTCTCCTCTGCCCCTGTGCTGTGAATCTCGTGCTTCCCGCAGCATCAGCCACACTGTAGGGACCAAGGGGCGGCGGGTGCCCACATCCCAGTATGTGACACTGAGTTTTGCTCCAGGAGTTTCCTCCCGGGGAATCTCCATTGCTGTGCTGCTGCTTGGAAGATGTAAATAAATTTTTTTTCTCCTGCTTATCCCTGGCTTGGTGGTGTCTGTTGTGAGTTTTGACCCAGGGTTTGTCCATGGGAGACTGGCACCGGTGGGCACAAGGAGGATGGGGAGGAAGGAGAAGAGCTACAGTACCCCCACTCAGACTGGAGGAAATCTCCCTCATGTGGCTTTTGCTTTGAACGTGATGCTGCTGTTTGAGTCCTATCTCACAGCCACCTCCTTTCAGGCTGGAAAAGCCCTCTGAATTCCCCCAGCCCAGCCCCCCACTGCCCACATCCTTCTGTGCCACATCCCCTCGGCTCTGGGACACCCCCAGGGACGGTGACCCCCACCTCTGGGAGCAGTGCAGTGCTGAGCGTTCCCTGGGAGAAGAGATAGCCCCTAATATCCAGTCTTCATATGCTACAATCCAAAACGAACGGTGCTAACCCCGGCAGCTGTGGGGTGCAGTGGGTGAAGCCAGCTGTTCCTCTCCTGTCCTTGCTGCTCATGGGGTGGTTCTGGTTTTCCTGTTTAGCTTCCCCCAAGAGAAGGCCGAGCATGAGGCGCAGCCCCACACAGCTCGCTCGGTGCCCCCGGTAATCCGTCACGTGGGTTTGGGCAGAGGGAATTAAAAGCTGGAGGTGCCCCCGCTCATCACTGCAGAGCTGATTGTTGGTTCTCTTCAATGACCCCAGCAGCTCTGGGGGCTCAGCCTCCCCTGGACTCCAGGGGTCCAATAGGTGACACTGTCCCATAAAGTGATGCTACCCCATAACGTGACACCACCTCATAATTTATCACTCTGTTTTCTCAACCGTGTGTCCGTGGGGGGGGAGAAAGCATCCCTCTAGATCTGCAAGCCGAGAGCTGCTAGGTGTTTCTCTGAACCCCAGAACACCAAAACCACGATGATTCCCACCTTTCCGTACGTTCACGTATGCTGGCAGCCCATGCTGGGGGCCGGCAGCGGCTGTGCGTGCGGCATCACCTGCCCACCTCCCTGGCGGCCCCAATCCCTGCGCACTGCTCCTATAACCTCATCGGGATCGCACCGGTGAACGACGCAGCCGCTCCGCAGGGTTTGGCGTGCGGCTGTCGGTGCCGAGCCAAGAGCATAACAAAATCGGGGGGGAAAAAAAAACAAAAACAAAAACCAAACAAGAAAGGAAAACGCACGAAGTTCCCACTCGCTCCCGCCCGCCGCTGACTCCGGATCCCGCTCCGTGCCGCATTTTGGGAGCCGTGTGCCGCCCGCCCGCACCCTCTGCCTGCACCCTCCCAGATCGCCGCCGCCGCTCCGTCCGTCCGTCCGTGCGGGGCCCCACCGGGCGGGGGGAGGATGGAGCCGGTCGGGGGCCCAGGTGAGCAGCGCGTGGGGGGCGGGAGCGGCGCCGGGGGGGGCTGCGGGAATCCCCCCACCCGGAGCGGGGCCGCGCGGGGGTCGGCAGCATTCCGCGTCCCGCGTGGGCATCTCCCCGTGGGCCCCGACCCCGGTTCGGCGCTGCGAGAGCCGTCGGCGCGCGGTGCCGTCCCCGCAAGGGAGAGGGAACGGTTTTTAGGGTTACAGATCAGAACTGGAGCCGAGCTGGGAGCGCGGCTCCGCTCCCCGTTCCCCGCAGCGGAGTGCGTGGGGGTGCGTGGGGCCCGGCCCCGCCGGCGGGCTGACCTTCAGCACCGAGCCCCGCAGCGCTGCCTTCCCCTTGGCGACCCCCTGGCAGAAAATAAAAGGACAATTTGCGCAGGGTTCCGCTTGCTCCAGCGCTCCGGGGCAGGCAGCGTGCTGCGGGAGCACAGCCCCGCTTTCCTGATGCGCTGGCGGCCGGCATTGCTGCAGCCTTCGTTTGGGTACTGGTGAGGGGAGAGCAGCAGGAGGAGGAGGGATGTTTTGGTCAGGTCTCCAGGTCTGCGAGCTCCAGGCTCCTATCAGCTCCTGCGCTCGGCTGAGGGCCTCCATCTTCTGCCATCCCTTTCCCAGCAGATTCCTTAGTCATAGCCTTCCCGGAGCGAGTGCAAACCAACCCCGGATCCCTGCACCCGGCGATCCCATGGCACAGGCAGCGCGGAGACAACCCGGCTGCTCTATATTTAGACAGCAGTGACACAGCTGACGGCCCCGGAGCGCTGGCAGCCCATGGATGCAGCATTTCGGGGCATTACGCAGGACCCACACGTCGCCCTTGGGCGCTGCGTCGCTCCCAGCGCCAGCGTTTCGCTGCTGACCCCACTCATCCGCCCTGCTGGGTTTAACGTGAGGTCGTGCTGTGCCCCGCACCCAGCACGCTGCAGGGTCGCCATCGGGCTGCGTTTGGGGCTGGGGGGGGGGGTTGATTTGCTGCAATCCGGCCCCGCGTGTGCCACCCCCACGCAGCACATCGGGAGGATAAAGCCCCAGGGCTGCGGTCCCAGCTGGCACCGTGACGCTGCGGCTCCCGAACGCCGCAAATGGGATTATGGGCGCTTCCCAACGGCGGATGGAGCGGCCCCGGGGAGAGCTATAAATATCTCTTTTGATTTCTCCTAATAAAATACGAACAGTGATTTATGAACCCTTATGGCAGTTCAGTGTACGGCAGTGGATGGAGCCCTGTGTTGATAGGTAGGCAATATATACAGATTTTTTGCCTAAATACGTTCTTTTCAGTAATCCAAAATAGGAAGGATGGGAAGCGATGCTCACTTGGGTCTGAATCAGAAACAGTGGTCCAGAGCTGACAGACCCGCAGAGGGGCACGGGGGGGCAGGGCCTGCGGTGGGATGCACATCCCCTGCCCACCCAGCAGCTCTGGGAGAAGCAGCCGAGCACTGTCAGCTGCCCTCTTCCTGCAGGGCTCAAGCTTCACTTTGAATCGAACATCTTAATCTCTATTTCTGCAACGTTTTTATTTCCTGATGAAAGCAAAGCCCGGCCTGAGCCGTGGCTGGGTCAGGTGCAGCAGCTCCCGCAGCACCGCTGTGTCTCTGAGGAGCCAGGCTTTAGGAGGCCTAGATTTTTGTGGTGTTGGGCCGTTTGTAACCTACGTGTGAATGGGAATCAGCAGTGAAAGGGAAGCAATGAATGGACGGCGGTTAGGCACCAAAACAGCTGATATTTTTACCCAAATCCCTGCTTCAGCCTCATGCCTCCGTGCAGGCTGTCCTTGAGCACGGGATGAGTGGGCTGTGCACCATCCCAGCAGTGCTCTATCAGGGCGGAGGGGCACCATGCAGAAATCCCCCGTGCATCATCACAGAGGGCAGAAGCGGACAGGGAGATAACGAGAGTCCCATTGCAAGGCACTGGAGAACAAAATAACGATAAGCTGTGTAGATAAAGGGGAAGAAGGCAGGGAGGGAACGTGAAGGGGTGATTTGTGTGCGCTGGATATAGCCCGCAGCCAAGTGTCTGCCCCGAAGCTCTGACCCACAGGAAGATGCAGAAACCACGGGCTGCTGTCTTTCCATCTTCTACACTTTTGAATTTCCTGGTGAGGTTCAGGTTTTCCTCCATATCAGCTCTCCCAAGCTGCTCTTTTTCCTTCCTCCCTGCACCCCAACAGCTGTGCTTGGCCCGGCTGCCTTGGAAGCTGCTCACAGAGGTTCTGGGGATGCTTCTGCTGAGGCCGTCCATCCCAAACTCCCCACGTGCACTCAGGATGATCATATTCCAGTTCCAGTGCTATGATCAGAGCTCATATCTTTGTGTGAGCACTTCTAGTGCCATCAGCATTCAGGGCAACTGGTGTTTCCTCTCCAGGTGCTTGTACAGGGACCACAGACACCTCTGAAATGAGCTTATGGCCATGGATTGATAAATGCCTTTGTATTCCATCTGGGATCCGAGTGCTCTGGCCAGGCCTGGCTGCAGCAGGGGCTCCCGGCGCCCTTGGCTGCGGGAAAGCAAAGGTCCCAGTGATAAAGCTGTGTCTAACACAAACAAGTCTGAGGCTTTCTCAGGGCCACGTGTACTTTTCATCAGAGACAAACAAGACAGGAATCCACACCAGATCAGAGGATCTAAAATAGCAGACGGGGCTCACAAAGGCTTGCATCCACGCTCTCTCTGCTCAGCTCCCTAAAAATCCCAGTCCTTGGCAGGGTGCATCCCACAGCGGTGGCCTCCTGCACTGCCCAGCAGTCTGTATTTCTCCAGCACATCCAGGCACAGACAGGAGATGGAACCACATGGCTGTCCTTGACTCCAGTCCAAACATTGCTTACTTATCCTCAGCACAATCCTGACACTGCTTTGAATTCCTCTTTCTGGCTGTGAACCAAACGCCTGCACCCATTTTGCTGTCACGTGCCTATTCCTGGAGCAGTGCATGGGATGCAGTGCTCCTGTCCAGCCCATGGCACTGCCCAAGTGACAAAGGGAGCCCTAGAGGTGAGGGCAAGGGGTGCCATTCTCCCTGCACTGGTCACTTACATCCTGATGTCATCTGGGCTGGAACCCAAAGACTGAGCCCGGTGCTGCAGATGAGGCATATGGTCACTGGGGGCCTGGTTGCCCCCATGCAGGTCGGCCCTGCTGGGGACAGGCTGTAATGACCTACAACTCTTCTCCGAGGTGTTTTTATTTCTCCCAGTTCATCAGTGCTGCTTGCTGATGGGAAGGGGGGCAGAGCTAACCCAGGCAGGGTCTTGTTGGCTTTAATCAGATGTGCTTAACTATAGTTAAATGAGATGCTCTTATTTAAGATGCTTGCAGCTAGAGGGGGCTTGAGTGTGTTGGAGTCCTCTCTGGGGTGGCCCTTCCCCTAAGTACAGTGTCATGGGTGATGGCTTAGAGTAAGTTTCTTATGGGTAGTGTCCAGGAAGAGAGAGATTGGACAGAAAGATGCAGCGATGCTCTTCTGCTGAAGGAGTGCTGTAGGAGCTGAGGTCAAAGCTCATGCCCATGGAGCAGGTTCTTCACTGCCTGTTGGGGCTGAGCTGGTGTGAGCAGGCAGCATGGAGCTGGGGGTGGGTTGTTTTGGGGTTTGGTTCAGGATGCAGGGCTTCTGTGGGTCAGTGTGATGCTGCCATAGGTAGTTCTAGCAGACCCTTAGCAAACCAATTGTTAGGATGAGAGAGGTGCCTTTACTACACTGAGCTCTTGAAAATTAATTAGGTTAAGCACCAAAATCCCAACTGAAAATGCACGCGATGCCTTCTAGCTCATGTATGCCTTAGTGGGTGTGCTGCAAAGCTGGGCAGTGAGCAAGCACAAGGAGTTGCTGGCTCTCTGAACATCTGCTTTAAAAACCAAAACCAAACTTCATGCTGCCACTCCGGCTTACCCAGGGCCGAGCCCTCCTGCACACTGCTCCAGCTCTCCATAGGGTGCAGGGTCTGGTGCTGAAGGCCTCTCCAGAGCACGGCCATGAGTGCTCCTTATGAAGGTGAAAGGAAGGTAATGACAATTGAAGGAGTGCTGTTGTATTTTATTTTTTCTTTTTTTTTCCTTCTTGTTGTCCAGAAAGCACATTTTGTAGAATACTCATCACAGAGCTGTTGGAGGGAACTTAAATCAGGGGCCCTGTGAATTGAGGTGGTTTGACTGGGCTTTGGGTGCTTGGAAGATGGAGAAAGCAGAAATGTTAATTGTCTGGAGCACGTAGTGGTGGGCCAGGGTCCCATCGCAAGGAGTGGGATGAGAGTGAAGGGGAAGAGGAAAGTCCTGTTCCTGGGGCTGTGAGGGGCTTTTTGGGAGTGGAAGTACTAAATCTGAGCTGTGTGTGCTTATTTACAGTCAGTGATAGAGTGGTCTTCCTTGGGGTATGATTAAAGGGAACTTCCAGACCTGAATGTAAGAAACAAGCGATGAAATTCTGCTTGATCTTTCTTTCTGGAGTAGAGCAACTGTTGCTCACAGGCCCTACCACGTGAGGAATGAGGAGTTAAGCTGCTTGAGCAAGCCTTGCTTTCCTTAACAATACATGCATTTTTCAGCCCACGAGAGCAGCCCAGCACAGCTCTGCTGGTACCACGTGCCCACGTCTGTGCGGTCACACCTGGCTTGGGGCCCCCTGAGAAACACCGTGCTGGGAGGGTTCATGGTTCACAGAGGAATGCATGAATGTTCAGCTCACTGAGTTTCAGAGGTATCGCCCTGGATGGTAAATTAATTTTCAAGCTCTAGCTGCACTTCTTACAGCACAATGTGCTCACGAAGAATGAAGAGTTTAATGTTTCACCTCAACTGCTCATCTCATTAAGGGAGAGCTGGAAGAAAACCAAGTTGCACCTCCAGATATTTGGTGCTTGATTACAGCTACTAACACTGACTTTTGCCCAGGAGAGCCACAGCCCAGCCAGCAGCACAGGGTTGGGGGCTGGGCAACAAA
Organism: Cyrtonyx montezumae; assembly: GCF_038088225.1. Taxonomy (NCBI): domain Eukaryota; kingdom Metazoa; phylum Chordata; class Aves; order Galliformes; family Odontophoridae; genus Cyrtonyx; species Cyrtonyx montezumae. The sequence continues at coordinate 1,592,133 of NW_027071825.1, read as the reverse complement.
TTGCCCTTGGGAGGTCAGCAGTGGGGATGGAGCTCTCACCTTTAGCAAGGCACAGCCCTCCCTAGCACGGCGTGTTCCTACAGCACCCACCAGCATCACCATTCACACAGGATAAGCATACCTGGATAGCCAGGTAGCATCGTTAGCCAGGACTCAATAAACCTTAGGGATGTTGATGAGTTATTCGTAGCAGCTGTTTCCCTGGCTCTTATTGTTGGGCTTTATTTTTTTTTTTTTTTCTGTCTTGGCTCACACTTTTGAAAGTCACTTCGTTTTTGCTGTGCTAAGGTGCTGCAAACAGGCGACGTAAGGGAGGGGAGCACACAAACAGCAGTGTGTAACAGCCCGGTGAGGAGAGGGCAGCAAACTCCAACTCAGGCTGCTTCCACGAGCTGCTTCTGTCAGGTTAACTCATTTTAGTTTGTTTGCTTGGAAATCTGCTTGTTTGTTGGTTTTTTTTTCCTGTGAAAATTCTGGGTCACAGCTGTACCTTGTTTGCAGTGCGATGTAAAATTGCTGGAGTTACATAAACAGAGACACGCGATGAGGTCCGGCTGTGCCAGATGCCCACTGCCCTGCAGAGGGCAAGAGGAGAGCGTAAGCCAAGTGTCAGCAGTATGTCAACTTCTGATTATTGCTCTCAGAGCAAGCCCATGCTACTCTTTTAAGCAGAGCACTGGGAGGGTTTCAGGTGTCTGAGAGCAATAGGATGAGCGGAATGTTACAGGTTAGCAGCTGGCTTGCTGGAAAGGGACTCTGTGGAGAGGGAGCTGGTTGACTTCCCATACCAATGGTTGGCTGTGAGGCAGCAGTGTGCCCTGGTGGCCAAGAAGGCACTGTGGGACCTGGGGTGCTTTGCCCAGAGTGTGGCCAGCAGGGGAGAGAGGTGCCCCCCTCCTCTTCTCTGCCCTGGGGAGGGCACAGCTGGAGCACTGCACCCAGTGCAGAGCTGCCCAGTTCAGGGCAGACAGGGAACTGCTGGGAGAGCCCAGCGGAGGGTGCAGAGATGGTGGGGGCCTGGAGCACCTCGTGACGGGGACAGGCTGAGAGCCCAGAAAAGAGAAGGCTGAGGGGGATCTGATCAGTGCTGATCAATGTTTAATGGTGGGGGTCAAGTGGACAGGGCCGGGCTCTGCTCAGTGGTGCCCAGCAACGGGACAGGGGACACAAACTGGAACATAGGAGGTTCTGTCTGAACACTGGGGAAAAAATTCATTGCTCTGAGGTGGCAGAGCTGCCCAGGGAGAATCGGACTGGGACATCTCCAGAAGTCCCTTCCAACCCCCGTGTTTCTCTGAATGGCTTTGAACTATCAGAGGGGAGATTTAGGTTGTCCGTTAGTTAGAAACGCTTTGCCATGAGGGTGGTGTGGCCCTGACACTGCCGCCTACGGATCTGTGGGTCTTCCGTCTCTGGAGGTGCCCAAGGCCACGGATGGAGCTGCGGGAGCTGTCCATGGCAGAAGCCGGGAGCGGATGCGTCTGAGGTCCCTTCCAGCCCACCCGCTGATCCTATTTCAAGCCCCTCGCGGCAGCTCTACACCCTCCCCCTCCGAGCTCAGGGGTCGCGCCGGGGGCGGGCAGCGCCGCCGCACCATTTTCCTCACAGCGCTTTCCCTCCGCGGGAACGCGGATCGCGGGCGCGCCGCTCCGACTGCTTCCGGGCCTGGTGAGGGCGGGCAGAGCTCAGCGGCCGCCCCGTCCCTCCCCGTCCCTCCCCTCGGGGCGGCCGGAGCGCTCATCTTCCGTCCTGCCCGCGGCGGCACGGCAGGCTGCCCGCCCGCCTCGCCCCTATGAGCCTGCTCGGAGGCTACCGCAAGAAACCCGGAGGTGACGGCTATGAATCTTTGCAGCTGGTGGAGAGCGGCGCTGAAGGAGGCGGCGGTGGGCCCGGCGCGGTGGGGGCGGGCGGCCGGAGCCCCGCGCGGCAGCAGCAGCAGCAGCAGCACCGCGCCGACGGCAGCACCATGGACAGCTCCGGTAAGGGCCGCGCGTGGGGACAATGGCCACGGGGACAATGGCAGCGCTTTGTCCCGGCCCCGCGGCGCTGCTGGGGGGGTGGTCGGGGTGGGTGGAAGGAGAAGATGGTGTTGCAGAGCCCTTCCAGGTCGGGGTGCTGTGTGAAACCAGCTCGTGGGTTCCTCTCGGTTTCGTCCTCGCTGGAGGAAATGGTTCTTTGGAAGGTAGAAGGGATGGAGGGTTGTTGGGGTTCTTTCGCCCGGGTGCGACCGACTGACCTATTTCCCAGAGTCATCGGTTTTCTTTCCCTTGCCCCAAAAAAAGCATCGTCTGACCGAGGTGTGTTAATTGTGCTGGAGGATGCGGTGCGTGCAGTGTTTTTATTTAATTGGGCTGCGGGGGACCAGATGGTCTTTGGGATGGGTAATGGGATAGAGAGCTCTTCAGCTCTGAATCGCAGGTCCAAATTTGTCTGGGTCGTCAGCCTTTGGGAATACTCATCCGATAGCTTCTCAGTGAGCCACTGGCAGGAGCCGCTCTGCTTCTGGTTGCTCTGAGGTGCCCATCCCCACAAACACCTACAGCCCACGCAGGGAGCTTTCAAAGGCCAAACCTGGGCAGGGAAATGCCTTGTTCAGTCTTTGGGGACCAACCCTGAGTCAGCCCATCGTAATGGAGCCGTGTCGCAGAGATACCTGCACTGCTCCATGAAAGAAAGGCGTGGGCCTGGGGCACTCAGAAGCATTCCATTCATTGCCTTTGTTTTAATGTGGTAACCTCCTCCAGATGGAAACAAGTCCTCCTGACCCATGTCTGGACTTGGGTGCGGAGAGCCTTGCCTTGTATTCTTTTCACATTTTTGCTGATATAATGAGAGTAATGTTTTCCTCTTTCTCACTGCTCTGTAAAGGTGCTTTCTAGAGTTGTTCTTGAGGCTTTGTTTTTTGTTTTGTTCTGTTTTTTGACTTTTTTTCACTCCTGGACTTCAGAACTTCATTTTAGTTTGCAGCTATGATATCTTTGCTACGGTAGCTTGCAATAATAGCGTGTGTTGGTAGATTCTTACTCTCATCAGGCTGCTTTGTTACAGCTGTGGATCCATACACCGGCATATCCGCTGTGCTGGTTAGAGATTGTGGTCGGTTTAACCTCTGTCATTAAGGCAATTATCTGAATGAGTTTCCTAGAACTTTCAGAACCGCTCACCCCCAGCCAGGCGTGGGCTCACGTCAACTCGTGGCTTTTGTGTGGTGTCAGCAGTGTTATTTCAGCATCGCTGCTGCAGTCGCTCCGTTCTGTTTCTTCAAGCCATGCCGCTCCCTGCTGAGCCAAAAAGAGGTATTTGTGGATAGCCAGACAATACCTTTATTTACGGCTTCTGTGCAATATTCGCCCATTCCACCAGTTTAGCTGCGAATACAAAGACATCCCAGAGTGCTAATTGTACTGACGCCCTCCGCTCCTGGGATACACTGCCCTTAAATACACAGGGCTGGGAGGGCCGTGGTTAAGGGACCTGCTTTGTGCACTTGACACCCACGGCAGTGCCTCTCTGTCTGCCCCAATCTTACAGCCATGCTCCAGGCAGTGATGAACCTCAGGCCTGGTTGTGTGGCTTTTGAGTTGAGTTTAGAGAAGGTTTTTTTGGTAAATCTGCTAAATTTGTACATTGTGCATACAAATACATTTTTTGGAGGGTATCTAAATCTTCACATGAAGTTTAAGAACGGAGTGTAATGCTCTGTTTTAAATGTGTATTCCCAGCTTGTATCTGCCTTGTTCATTTAAACACTGGCTGCTGATAAATGACAAATTATCAGCTCATAGCAAAGACATTTTTCTTTGCCAGGGATGAAATTGTAAAAGCTTCAAGAGCCATATCCACCCGTCAGGTGTGCTTTTGGCTTCTGTTTTTCAGGTAATTGAACTGTGGGGCAGTTCATCTCTAATGCTGTGTGAAGATGTGTCATTCTGGGGGAGATGAGGTAGCAGTAGAAGGGAAAGATGGGGCAATAAGATGGCTGTGGTTTTGGCTTTCTAGAAAGGAAGCAAGAAAAAAAGACAAAACACAACATCTTTCTTAAATGAAAAGAGAATATATTCAAAGGGAATATTTGGGAGTCTTCTGCTGGTGGTGACAAGGTCTAACTTCACCTGCTGGGCAGCAGCAGAGAGTATTCCAGCCAGGAGCAGAGATGTGGGACACAGAGGAGGAGGTCTTGGCAACCTGGTGGTGGTGGCAGTGAGGTGTGGTGGACGTGGCAGTGATGTGTGATGGGGGTGGCAGGGCACTGAGCAGCAGCACAGTCCTTGGGGCACCCTGGCCCAACCAGAGCTCATTCTGTGCATCCCTCACACCTGACCTCCCATACTTTCCAGAGGTTCTGTTGTGTTATTTTTCCTTCTGGTTGTAGATGAGTTTTGTGTGTGGCAAAGCAGCTGCTGCCTCTGTTACCACAGTGACTGGGAGGTGGAAGTCTGGCTGGTGAGGAACTGTGCTGGAGGCAAAGTGCTGATGGCTCTGGGGCAAATCATGGGTTGGTTTAATTTGTGCAGCTACACCTGCTGGGGCTGCAATGACACAAACTCATGTGAGCTGAGAAAATGGCCCCATGTTGCTTTTTTTTCTTTATTTGCTTTTGGCTCATTCATGGCGTGAGAGCTCACGGCACTGTCACACAGGTGAGCATCCAGGCAGGTCTTGAATATCTCCACAGAAGGAGACTCTGCCTCTCCACCTCTCTGAGCAGCCTGTCCCAGTGCTGTCACCCCTACAATAAAGAAGATCTTCCTTGTGTTAGTATGGAACTTTCAGTGTTTGTGCTTTAGGCCATCTCTCCTCATCCTGTTGCTATGCACCACCGAGAAGAGCCTGGCCTCATCCATTTGCATCCCACCTCACTTTAGTAATTTATATACACTTATCAGGATCCCCCCTCAGTCTTCTCCTCTCCAGGCTGAGCAGACCCGGGTTACTCAGCCTTTCCCCACGTGGGAGATGCTCCAGGCATCTTATGTTTAAGTTCAGTGAGGCAGTAATGCTCTGTGCAACTTCAGTGTGTTCCTGTGGCTGCCGAGCACTCAGCTCCTGATGCAGTTTCCCACAGCCCCATCACATGTGCTGGGTGCTGTGTAGGATCAGGGTCACGGACCCTAGGTCCACTTCCTGATGGACCCATGCACTGCAGCACACTCCTTCTCAAAAGCTGCAGGGTTTGGGGATGGGGGAGAGGCGAAGGGAGGGCTGTGCTGGCTGGACACAAAACGCTGCAATTCCAAAACCAGAATCCCAGGAAGAGCATCTGTGTGGTTCTCCCTTTGTCATTTTAACCTGTTAATTTCTGAAAGCACTCGGAAGAATCCAGCAGTGGAGACTCAATCGATTTTGGCTTTGTTGTGGCATTCAGTCGTGCTTGCTTAGCAGCTTGCTGCATGCTGGAAGAGGAGGAGGGGGCTCTAGGAAATGCGGGGAGATGAAATGTGTTAAAAAAGGAGCCAGGCCTTTCTGTGCCCCTCTGGGATGTTTACAAACTCCCTGATGACAAAATGGCTTTGGGGCACTCCGGATAGCCCAGCTCATGCTGCAAACTTCCTCGGGCAGCATAACTGCAAAAGAAAACGTTTTACATCAATTGCTGGTGTCCCAGTCGAGGTTTCTCTGGCTGCTTCACACCTGCAGACCTGACCTCTTGCACATTGGTGATTACTTTTCACTGAGTCAGGAGAGAGACATCTCCATGTCACTGGCATGGGGACAAAGGCCGGCGCTGACAATGTTGTCTTGTCTTCTTTTCTCCCCGCGTTTTCGAACATGGAGGTTCAGCTTAATGGTGCCTTTGTTTGGTTGTATGTTTGGGGCACTTGAATGGTTTTGTGCTTTTTTTTTCTCCTTTTTCTCTTTTTTTTTTTTCCTTTGGGCAGAGGGAGAACATCAATTGGCTTTGAAGAGCAGTTTCACAGTTGTGCCGACATGTCAGCGTTCCAGCCTTGAATGCATTTGGTCACTGTAGTATAACTTCCACAAAGAAGGGGAACTGTGTGAAAAATGGGGAGAAAATCCCGAGGAGGGGATATTCTTTCCCCTCCCACCATCACTACTCTTTTATCTGACAAAACAGTAGTCTTACATATTGCTTTGTTAACGGTATGGGCAGTATTCGTTAATTTCTCAAGCAACAGCAGAAATAACTTAATTCTTAAAATATCTGTGAAGTTTACATTTGGGCATTCTCCAATAAACCTTAAAACAGCAAGCTTTGTGCTCCTGCTCTGTTAGTCCCAGAAGGACACAGGAGCTCCTGGGCTCCCTCCCTGCTCTGGGCAGCCCAGGGCTCTGAGTGCTTCCCTGCTGTGGCTGATGACCCCATCCCAGCCCATGCACAGCAAACTGAACACTGAAAGGGATGTGGTGTTTGTGGGAGAAGGAATGCAGCTTTTTTTTGCAACCCTGATGGGGAGGCACCAATGGACATACTACCCAACGTCAGCAGAAATACACTGCAATGTCCCCATGCCAGAGATCCCTTGTAACAAAGCCCAAACCCAGAACCACTCAAAGCATCTCCTCTAGGAGCCTCGTGGTTCATAGACTCACAACGTGATTGGGTTGGAAGGGCCCTTAAAGCCCACCCAGTCCCACTCCTGCTGTGGGGGACACCTCCCATAGCCTCCTCCCTGTCCATGGACACCTCTGGGCTGAAGGTCTGCATGGGTGTATTGCCAGAGAACTGCAGGAAAGCTGCAGTAAGTGTAGAAACAAATAAAGGGAACGGCCACCACAAGCAACTCTTCCCTCACTCGAATCAATTATTAAGATACCTCAGTCCCACAGCCCATCCTCTCTCAGCTTCGCTGCCATGCTTGTGCACTCACAGTGCGAGTGTTGCTGTTGGGTTTTGCAGATGACACTTGAGTTTTAAGATACCTGTGCTAATGTGGGAGGGAATGTAATGCGAGCAGGAATCTGGGGCAGCACACGAGGAGGGGGGTGGAAGAGGCTGGTAGCCAAATATTAGCAAGAGCATCCTTCTTCAGGGCCTCTGCGACAGAGGAGCTTCCCCAGGGGTTGTGCAGGCAGCATTGCCCTCCTTCCTGGTGCTGATGGATGTCTGTGCCCTGCTGCTCTCTCCCAGCCCTCTCTAGCTCCCTGGCAACACACACAGTTCCTTTGGTAAAGGTGGGGCAGCCCTGGCTCTCTGTGTTCGGGGTGGGTGTGAGAGCAGGGATGCTTCGGGGTCTGTGCTTCAATGCTTACATTGGTGGGAGGAGTAGGGAAGGTGGCTGAGGGCTTGGGGGCTGTGCTTTTCAAAAACACAGCTGGCAAGTGAAGCACTCCGTCCTAAATGATACTGATTGTCATTGGATGCCAAGGAGCCTTCTGCCTCAGGTACAGACTTGCCACTTCTCCCTTGAAATGAAACTCTTGCAGTAATGTCTGCACAGTGATGACAGTCCTCATGCTGAGCATGGGGGTGGGGGCAGTGTGATGCCCCTACACCCAATGGAGCCTGGGTTGGTGTCCCCTAATTCTGGTGTAAAACACATCCTGCCCTAGGCAGCTTTGCTGAGGGATGAACGTGAGCAAAACAGCGTCGTGTTTTGCTGGGTGCTCCATAAAAATAATAATAAAAAAAAGAAGCCACAACAATTTGAGCATTGTTGCTGAAGCCACAACAACTGCATCTCAGCCTCTCTCAGATGGGAGCCTTTACAAGGGCCCTTTCTGCCCAGCTCAGGGTGCCCACACTGCATCTCTGGCTTCCCACTGTGCCCCACTCCATCTGGGAGGAACAACACACAGCCCCAGCCGCAGGGAGAGGGCTCAGTGATTCCAGGGGGCTGTGTATGAGGTAACTACATGCTTCATTGCAGCACAGGGTCAGGCTCTCCATGGAAGCAGAACTCAGAAGAGCATCTGATGTTCCCAAAGCTGTCCCCGTTGCGCTGGCTTGAAGGAGAGATGAGTGGATTATGGAATGGTTTGGGTTGAAACAGACCTTGGTCCATGGTTTGGATTGTGCCAGGGGAGGGTCAGGTTGAATACTGGGAGATGCTTCTTATTCCAGAGAGCGGTCAGCACTGGCACTGTCTGCTCAGGTGGTGGGGGTTCACTGTCCCTGGGTGTGTCCCAGAGCCATGAGGATGTGGCACTGAGGGATGTGGGCATGGGGGGTGGGCTTTGGGAGCGTGGAGAGCTTTTCCAACCTCAATGGTTCTGTGTTTCTAAAGGAAGCACGGGCAGTAGCTCCCTGAGTAAAAGGAGTATGACCTTGGAGATCGTGTTGCATAGCATGGGCAGGCTGAGGTGAACCTGCTTTCTTTCCTGTGGTTTCATGTCTGCATTTTGTCTGCCCTTGGCATGCAGAAAGGGTTTGTTTACTCTTACTAAGTAACCTACGACACGAAGCACTTAGCTGCCTGATCCTCCATTTGCAGACATCTTGCTTTCACCTCCCGCTCCCAAGCCAAGTATTGCTTCATCAGCACCTACTGACAGAGCCTTAAATGCCTCTTAAATGTCGGCTCGATTCCCGGCGGGGCTGGAAGTCACAGCCTGTGGCTCTTAGCAGTGTGGGTTGCTGGGGGGGGTCTGGTGCTCGGAAACCCACCATACGTTCCCAGTGTGCAATTCTTGCAGGAAAAGCTTCCCTAACAGGGAAGTGAGCAATGCAGTGCCATCCGTCAGCTGTCTGCTGTATGCAGGTTAGCTCTGTAACGCAGCTAATAGATTCCTGTTGCTGGTTTTGTTGTGCTGAGGGCAAACAGATTGCAGAGGGTCTCTTGGTGGGAGTCAGTCTCTCCTGATGCAGCAGCTGCTGTGGTGTTCTGGCTGTTCGTGCTGGAAGAAGTTCTTCTGCACAGCGCATCCTTTTCCTGATGCTCTGAAATTATCTGGAGGGCGAGGAGAGATCTGAAGTGCTTTAATTAAAATAGCGGTGCTCTCCAACTCCCATCCATACTGCATGAGGCTGGTGCTGTGCAGCAGCTCCTTCAGCTGCAGTCTGTCCAGATGGGTGGAAGCCCTCCCAGTGGCTGCTGATGAGAGGGGGCTGTGGCAGAACGCTGCTGTACAACGTGCTAGAGCTCTGCAGGAGGTGCAGCAGACTGGTGCTTTGGTGGTGGCTGCTGCAGGTTAATCCTGAACTCCAAGCAGTGGGAGAGGCATTGGCTCAGAGCAGGGAGCTTCAGCTGTAACCCTTTGGGCCCTTCCAGCCCAACTCATTCCATGGTTCTATGATTCTATGAAGTTGTCTCGCTCCCACAACGCTCCATTGGCCCAAAGCACATCATGCAGAGATGATCTCTCCCATCCCCAACCAGCCAACGAGAGCCAGCCTATGCACTGCACCACCTCAGGTGCGCTGTGCTACAGTAAAAGCCCAACGTGAACCATTCCTTCATCGGGAAATGAAAATGCTGCAGTTAGCAAGTGATCCCTCTGAAACCTGTGCCATGAATACAGGTCACAGGCATGTCTCTGGAGCCTGCCAGGGAATGTCCCAAAACTGGGTTAATAGAGAGTTCTTGCTGCATAAGGAGCAAGATGCATCTCATGCATCAAAAGTAATTCTCTGTAACAAGACTTCTAGACAGCAACTAACACACTGCTGGAGTTAACTGAGCTGCTGTGTGCTAACAAGCTGAAAGCTGGGGAGAGCTGCCACCAAATCATGTCCTACCCAAATGGTGCTGACCTCCAGAGCTGTCTGGGCTACAAGGGATGACCAGCTCTTTCCTGTGGCAGACAAGGATGACTTGACTCGATTGCAGCACTGAAATCCAGGGCTCTGCCTGTCCAGGTGCTCCTGCCCCACAGCTCCTGCCTGTGCTGTCCTTCAGAAGGGTCTGTGGGAGCACTGAAGATCCCTGTTCACAGGAGGGACTTAGCACAGAAATGTGCTATTCAGCAAAATCTCCAGGAGCAGGCTGGCTTTTTTTTTTCCTTTTTAATCAGATTTTTTGGCTGTTCTCGTGGGTTTCTGCATATGCTGTCAGATCTGTGTGCTAATGCATTAACACTTTCTGCTCTGCTGCTGGGACCAGCCACTCCTTTGCACATCTTTGTGCTTTATAGGAGATGCTGCCTACTGGGAGGAACCTTGAACCTATTTGTTTCGCTCCTCTGTGTAACAAGGACCATGTCATAGCTGCTAACAGAAAGACCGAGGGTGCTGCTCTGAACCAGGGACTGATTTGCCCAAGCAAATCACTGCTTGGGGTGCTGTGCTGAGCACTGCTATGTTGTAAGCTTCCTTGGTAGCTCCACAATAGCTGAGCATGACTTGTCTTGTGTTGCTGATGCAGCACAGCTTGCATTTCTTATTTAGCTCTACTCTAATGCATATAGTAAACTTGGAAATAATTGCTGTTTTTCCTCTTAGAGTGCAATTCTCATTTCATAAAGGTTCTAGGTTTTCCATATTCTTGAAGCCATTCTGTTTCTCTCTGAGAGCATTTCTAAGAACACTGTGTCCAGTACCCACTGGTCCCCTGATCTCTTTGTCCCTGCTTTCCTCATTCTCAGTTCCCATCTTTCTCTCTCCCTTTCTTTTAAAAGTGGACCTGCAGAACTGATAGCACCTTCTGAACATCACTTCTTTCCTCCTCCCCCGAGGCTCCTAACACAGTAACGTAAAAGCTGAGTGTTTGAAGAGAGATCAAACATCAGTTCTCCACTTGGAAGCCAATCAGCTACTCCTTTTTATTTTATTTTATTTTATTCTTTAATCATACTCAAAGTAGATACTTAGAAGTGGTTTGGAAAGGAAATGTTCCTGTGCCTTGAGAGGGCATCTTCTGCTCTGATTCAGGCATGGTACTCTCAACCTTTTTATGAGTGCAATAATGAGGAGAAGCTATTGCCTCCAACATTCCCAGTTTGCATGTGCATCAGGTGCACGTGGATCACGACTGCATCACTGTGCGTTACTCACCCTTTGTACACAGGAGAATAAGTAGCATCACTTTACCAATGGAGTCTCCTGTTTACCAGTATATTCCATATTTATTGATACGACCCTCTGCATTTGAAAGAGTGAACAGCATTTAGGTGGGTTTGGTGCTCTACGCAGTAAATCAATGGGGGCTTTCTTAGAGGTAGCATTTTTCATGGTCCTTAATAGTCTCAGTGCCCCTAGAATATTTCTTCTTGTAGTGTGGTACTTCAATAGTGGGTGTTCTACACAACCAAAGCAGTTCCAGCTGTAAGGTCTCTCAGTAAAACATATGACAAGCACAGTCGGTGCCACCAACCTGCCTTAACCTTGACAAATCTTCCACTTTTCTGAGTGCTGCAGTAATTAATAATAGCCACGACGTTCTCATTACATCTTGTTCCATGGCTCTGAAGCAGGACAAATGTTTTCCGACGTCCTGGGTGCTCTGTGCAAGGCAGCTCTTAGTGGGTGCAGTCTTGCTTCTTAAAACTACCTAAGAGTGTGTGGCATGCCTTTCCATAGGTTGCTTGTTGCAGCAGTTAACTTTCTGACTGATCTGACATAATAATGAGATAACAATGTATAATTAGAGTAATGTAGTCAAAACTTGCTAAGATCAAACAGTTGAGTCCTGGTAATTGAGGTAGCCAAGAGCTGTGTTTATAGATAATAAGCAGTTAAAAATATTATTTTACTGGTTTGTGCCCAACAACTCAGTTCTACGATAGAGCAAAACCATGTTTACTCAAGTCCACATTCAACTTGTTATACTTTACTTTCCTAAGAATAATTTTTGCTGTTAACACAGCAGTGGTCTAATAGGAGAAGCTGAATCAGGCCTTGGTTAAGAGAGTGAAATAGTTATTCCAGTATAATTGCAACCTTGTGAGGAGAAATGCCACATCTCTGTCCATCAAAATCATGATTTAGATGGCTCTTGTTCTGTGTTAGTCTCCTACTGACTTTGCAGCTTTGTGATGTTTCAAGCTGTGAGGAAGAAGCTTGAAAAAAAACCAAGAGGTGAGCCCTGCTCTGCTTCCTCCCCATCAATTTGCTGATTTCTATATTAATGCTGCAAATGTAGGAATATCCAATCATCCATCTTATTCCTTCATTATCTTCTTTTCTCTCCAAAGACCAAACTTCTGCCACCTTCCACTCAAGAAAATCTAACCGGTCTGTTAAGTGACTTGAGAATGCTCTGATGATGTCTGCTATATGCATAGTCATGGGTCCTCTATGCATGTGGTGATAAGACACCCTTCAGTCATCCAGCCACAGTGAAACTGGAAGCTGTGACTTACACAGAAGAGCTGTGGCATGTACTAATGTCTCTTTCTCGTCGCTGTGGAGGTGGTTGTTGGTTTGGTCTTGGTTATGTGCTGAAGAGCTTTGGGCTGTGTTGAGAAGTGAAGGAGCTCGCCTGGTGGTTGTCCATCCTATTTACCTATAGTTTACCTATACACAGAGCTGTATCCTGTGATTCTAATCTCTGGAAAATCATGACTTTTGTAAGCAAAACTACCTTTCCCTTACTCAGCGCATGACAGCACGATGAATACATTCAGTCTAAATGGAGCAATGGGTTTGTGGGCTCTGTGAGTTTGTTTCAAACAAGTGATGTTGGGTTTGGTTCTGTTGTATTTGAAGGTGCCTCATCACCGGACATGGAGTCCAGCTATGGGGGAGGCTTGCTGGATATGGTGAAAGGAGGAGCAGGGAGGCTCTTCAGCAATCTGAAGGATAACCTGAAGGATACTCTGAAAGATACATCTTCAAAGGTCATGCAATCTGTTGCCAGGTATAGTACAGCTGAGGCTGGCTAACGTGGGCAATATCACTAGCTGCAGGGTGCTAGTCTGAGCTGCCATCTGAGCTAGCACAACAGCTAACCTAATGAAGGTGGAGGGGAAAATCACAAATGACTTCTATAATTCTGTCTCCCAGTTGGGTATTTGGCTTCAAGGAAGCAGGAAACCAAAGTAAATACCTAATCTTCATAATAAATGAGCATCAACATCCAGAAATCAGGGAAAGGCCTTCAAAGTGGCAGTGGGGCACTCGATCTCTGATTCCTTTGTTGACACCTGTGGGGTCCTTCTGCTCAGCCACTGCATGAGTTGTTTGTCACTGAAAGCTGGCTCGTATTGTATGAGACTCCTCATGCTGATGTAACCGTTCCCTTTGCTAAAACCTCTTCTTGAGCAATAGAAATTGCTGAGGTGACTTTGCTTTGGTCAGCTCTAGCTGGCAGTGGTCTCTGTGCTTTGTGCTCCACCATCTGCTGAGGAATGTGGGGCTTCAGTAAATTAAAGACATGTAATGGATGCAACTCCTCGGAGACTTTGATATGTGAGGTGTTTAATTGCTAGAAATTTCTCCTGAAAACTAGCACTGAAAATTAATGACAAAAGGGAAAAGGGACTTTTTTGGGGTCCATTGAAAAGGAAGGCTGGGTCACTGTCTACTGTGAGCTATCTGCTTAAAACATAAAGATGAAGCACAAGTCATCAGTTCTAAGATCATTTTCTTCCTTGCATCAAAAAGTGGGAAAATCCTATTCTCCTGGTTCCTGTAATGGGCTGTCTTCTGTAAATATATGTGTGACATCCATCTCCTTTGTATCCTTTTAGTTACACCAAGGGAGAGCTAGATATTTCGTACATTACCTCAAGAATCATAGGTAAGTGCTGCCTACTGGATAAATAAAGCTTGTAACATCTCAGGGTTCAGAGGTTCATAAGCACGTAATGGTGCGCGCTCAGCTCAGATTCTTCTCACGTTTCTAGTGATGTCTTTTCCGGCTGAAGGCGTTGAGCTGGGATTCAGGAACCACATCGAAGATGTCCGGACATTTCTGGATTCCAGACACCCTGACCACTACACAGTTTTCAACTTGTCACCCAAGTACTATCGCAGTGCCAAGTTTCACAACAGGGTGAGTGTCTTCCAAGGGATTAAGGGGGAGGGGAGGGAAGGGGGGCGGAACTGAAAGGTGGCAAAAGATCCTGCTCCTGTCTGTCCTGTGTGAGGTAGAATGTAATAAGATGGAAAAGGAATTATAGGTGTTTTTAAGCTGCTGTGGTCATTTCTGGCTTTTCGCTGATACCCAGGGTGGCAGGGATTAAAGAGATGGAAAGTTCAGGGATTAAAGGGATGTGTTAGGCATTGCACTGAGCTGAGCCTGCATGCTCTTGGCTCCTGCACTGGTAGATCCCCATTCCTGCAGACACCCAAGGTCAGGTCATGGGGCTCTGAGCACCTGATGGAGCTGTGGATGTCTTGTTCAACCCAGGGGACAGGGACCAAATGGCCTTTTAAAGGAACCTTCCAATTCAAACAGATCTACGATTGCTGTCAGAAGCTGCAGCAAAGAAATAAGGAGTAAACCCTTTCTTTAGTTTCTTATGCACTTACTCCTTCTGAAGTTCACCTTTGTTAATGCACAGACTCAAGTGTATGATGTGCAGTGCAGGACTTCAGTGTGCTCTGAGCCCCAGTGGGTCGCTACTGAGAGTCCTAAAGCCAAGTGCTGGCAGTGCCTGGAGCAGAGTATAGCCATGGGTTACCCCGTGAGATCATCTGAGCAGGGATGTGGGCTTTATAGGAGTTTGAAGATGGCCTTGCAAGGTTTCTATCAAAAGTGCTTTGAAAGAAGTGATTGATAAAAGAAGGTAGTTTGTTTTCATGTTGAAGAATCCTCCAGTTGTGTTTAGTCAAGCAGGAGGACTTATCATGTAAAGCACGGGGCTGGGAACTGGATCTAAGGTGCATTCTTGGCTTTTTCTGTAGCATATGGCACTTAAAAAATACACCTCCACTCTGTGTCTCACTTTCCTTCTCTAAAACCAGAATGGCATATGGAAACAGATCAAGGCTGTGCTTCATTAATGGCTTTGAGAGGATATCTCTACAAAATCCTGGTGCTGAAATGCAAGATCAGATCTAATTTTTCAGAAAGCTTCCTGTTTTTTCCCTCTCCCACAAAGGAGTGATTTTCTTTTTCCTGTTTTTCACTAACTCCAACTAAAAAGGCAGCATCAGCTGCTGAACTGAGCCCTCTGTCAGGGAGAGTCCCAGGCCTCGTGTTAGCTTGAGGTATACCTGAATCTATCCTCAGCAATTGCTCTGATCACTTGAAGCAGATTTCTCAGTAGCTATCAGTAAGCAGTCATGACTTCAAATATGAAGTTGTGAAGTAAATGAACAAGAAAGGCTAATTAAAAAGGCTGTCAATCTTCAGTCTTGCTTGCATTTGGTACATCGGTGTTGGTGGGAGGAGACACATTTACTTTTGACAGCCCAGCATTAAACAAATACCAGTTGGTACATCATTTGGCCTGGCCATTACTTTTCCATCCCCCAGAATTTGTTACCCTTCCTATGACTTGCCAGCTACTTTGTATGGCACTCTTGGCATACAATAGCTTTGTAAGCTATTGCCTTCACACCCACGAAGGAAATGATCTATCTCTTAATAAAACATTCTACTTTCAGGCGATGAGTTAGGAAATAGAGACTCCAAGTATCTCTCAGGAAGATGAAATGTGCAGAACAAAATGCATGAGATGAGGTGACACAAAACAATTGTAAATATGGATTTGAACCTCATCTCTAGTGGGGAACAAGATGCTAACAGGCCATTAAGGAAGTGAAGTCACGAGGAGAGTATCTTCTGCTTTGGATGAGATGAAGTTTTGAGAGAGACACTTGTTCTTTGAAATGAATGGCTTAATTCCTATCTCCTTTAGAATTCCTGTGTGTTAAGACCAAAGCGGGTCACATTGCACCATGGCACAGGAGGGAGATGATGGTAAATGCCCCATGGGGCCATTCTCTGCCCCAAGGTGGGACACAGAGCCCCGAGTGCCCAGCCCAGTGTAGAGCGGAGGGAATGCAAGCAGTCAGAGCTCTGATCTGGTTGTCCTTTGCTCTGCTTGCTGCCCGGTAGGAGAGCTCACATCTGCTGGAGAAAATGTGAGCAGTTTGAGAACATACAACTCAAATCTAGCATTAAACAAAGCCAAGCTTTGGAGTCCCTGCAGGGTCACGTTCCTGGCTGCTCCAGCCCCACTGCTGGAATAAAACAAGCACTAGCTGCATATTTCCAGAGCTCCAGTAGAGCTCCTGTTACTTTCTGTGCAGTTGCCTTTCACTAGAGTTGCTGAGGTTATATTTGAAATAGATGAAATGCTGCACAACGTGCCTTTAATTTCCTAATTGCCAACCAGCAGGCAGATGTGTAATTACAGACAAAGTAAATAAATAATTGTGGACTGTTGGGAAATGTGTATTATTTACTTGATAAGCAATCATGGCTTTTCCAGATGCTTGATGGTGCTGTCGCGAGGCCTGTCCAGGGAACTGTCACCAGTCACATCCATTCTAGCAGCCTCTTGCAATGTGTATTTGGTGTTTTGGTGATCCGATTGCAAGCAGATCTCATGGTGCCAAGACCGTGGTGCAGTTCTTGGGGTCGGGAGGAGAATTTGGCCTGATCACATAAAATAGTTGCGGGGCACCCATATCTCCCTTATGGCGTTGGTGTTTCAGGTCTGTTGAAGAATGGAATGAATGTTTTTGGTGGCCTCGTAATTCTTGCAGACAATCTCCTTCCTGCCCCCTGGTTCTTTTCAAGCAGAATCCAAATGTCAGCTGAGAGAGAAAAGCAATCCTTTGTCTTAAATGCTTTTTTCTCCTTTAAATTTCTTCTAGCCTAATAAAGACATTTCAATTAAAACCAGATGAAGCAGGGATGTCTGCCGAATGCTATTTGATGTGCTGTTTGAGACTGCAGAGACTGTTCTTGAGATGTGTCATGACTCAGAGCTGGTACATTGATGAATAGTAACCAGGCATGCTTCAGAGTTTGTGGGTTTTCAGCTCTAAGAAGTCATTCATTTTTCTGGCTCGTACCATTAACTGTGCTTACACAGATCCCATGTTTATTTATTTATTTATCTGGGACAGAAGTTTCCCATTGATCAATCTAATTTCTGTCAAACAGGGCTTGAAAATTCTATTGCGCTGAGAGCAACAGATGCTCAGTATCCTTCACAAATCAGGGCCATAGTTTCTTGGGACAAGTTGTCCAAAGGCTTTTTAATGGGCTCAATGTGTGGCTGTGAGACTGGAGTGCCATGGAAGTCTGTTCAAGATAATCTGACTTGGAATGTAATTGTTAACAAAGTATTGCTGATAACAATCCATCAGTACCGTGCTATTTAACTGAGAATTCCTTTTTGTTTGTCCCTTTGTAGTTCATGGAAGTCAGGGATCAGAATTATGCATGAGAAGAGGTGGAGCGGGTTTCAAGTCCATAGCTAGGTTGCTGAAAAGTGTGTTTGCTGGCAGGAAGCATTTGTAAAAGCATGCAGTGCTTAATACTCTTACGAAGCTGGCTGTGCTCATGGTGCAATTCCTGTAGGTCTCTGAATGTAGCTGGCCGGTACGACAGGCACCCAGTCTGCACAATCTCTATGCTGTCTGCAAGAACATGCACAACTGGCTACAGCAGAACCCCAAAAACGTGTGTGTCATCCACTGCATGGTAAGTACAGCAGGAAGGAACCACAGTTTCAGACCTGTGAGTCATTAAGTCATATTGCATGTTGCAGATCAAGTGTCTGTGGGCAAGGATGGCAATGGTTTCTAAAAGAAGTGTGATGAAACCAACTCCCATAGAAAGGGAAGCAAATGCATAGAGGAGAGCTCTGTATAAACCTGAGGTTGTTAAGGTCTCATGTGGTGACTACCACTGGGCTGATGATGCTCAGTTGCCTTCTGCCTCACACTGTGCACCGTAGCCCATGGGCTGCTGACTCCCCATTAAAGATCCATTAAGATGGGAACACGTAGGTCTGATGTGTGAGGTTGGTGTCATTCTGCATGCCTAGTTTGTCGTTTACCCCCAAGCAACCTTTGATGCTGACTGTAATGCCCAAGAGGACAGTTCTGTTCTGTTCCTGGAGCCTAAATTAAATCTGGGAGGCTGTCAGCCCTCATCAGGGTAAACTTGGAAGGAACTGAGGAAATGACTGCTCCCAAACTGCGCAAACCTTACGTCTGGGTCTGGCAGCTCCTGCCTCACATAGCGCAGCCTGTGGTTGCAGGACATGAATCGGGCTCAGGCAGAGATTGTGATGCACTCGATGGCTCCAGTCTTGGAAATTTAGCTCTGTAGTCAAATTCCTTTACTGACCTTTGGGCAATGAGTGTCAGGATAATGCTGTGAAGGGCAGTGAGTCCTTCTGAACGTCTTCTGAGGAGTCCAGAGAAGCCCATTCCATTTACATGAACCCAAGAGATCCTTTCAGAGGCAGTTGGCTAAACTTGCAAAGGCAAGCAGCCTGTTAACCTCAGGTGAGTGCTGGGCCTGGGTCACCTCTGCATGGCAAATCCTGTGGGACAGGAATTACCAGAATTTATGGAGAAATTATTTTGCATGACTTAAGGAGGAATGGAGACTGTTTGGGTGGAATTAGAAGGCTGTCTCTGATACTTCTGCATTTCTTCCCCCACCCTGCTCCCCCCACCAGGATGGCCGTGCAGCCTCAGCAGTTCTGGTCAGCGCGATGTTCTGTTTCTGTCACCTCTTCTCTAACCCAGGCCCCGCTATGCAGCTGCTGAACACAAAGAGACCTGGAATTGTACTGTGGCCCTCTCACAGGAGGTAGAGTACACCGGCAAAATGTTATGTGTGCGTTTTGATAATGTGTCCCCAGCTCCTAGGCAGAGAAGTGCATTCCATTTTGGCTTTATTCCCCAGAAATAGTGGGTAAGGTAGTGATCAGACACTGGAGCAAGTTGTCCAGAGCTGCTGTGGGATCTCTGACTTCCGAGATCCTTGGCTGGGGATCACTGTGAGCAGTGTAACCCAACTGTGAGGCTGGATGTGGTGCTGAAGTTGGTCCTGCAGTGAACAGAGCTGGACAAGATGACCTTCAGAAGTCTTTTCCAACCTGTGCTACTGTATTATTTTCATGGAATAATGCATGGGAGCTAAAGGGTGCATATGCTGCATGCCCCATCCTGTCCACCCAGTCCTGAAGGTGCTGGCAGGAGGCAACAGAGTGAAAATGCAGGACTCCTATTGCAGCATCAGCAGTACCTGTGCATTAGCCGTTCCACTTATCTTTGGCAGGTCTTAACTGATGTTTATGGCCACTTCCATTTCACCCACACTGTTGTAATAGTAATGGAGGAATAAAAACAAATATTACTTTGTGCTCTGGCTCAGGAAAGCTGACAAGCCTTGGTGAACCCCCCTCCCTAAGCCAGCTTCATCTGTGCAGTATTTACACTGTAAAAATGTCTCGTTTATAATTTTCATGAAGCAGAGGCAAAACCGCCTGTCAGAGCAAACAGAAGATGTAGTGTTACGTGTGGAATAATAACGATCCATGACTAAGTACTTCTTATGGTATCTGAACATAAAGTAGAATGAAAACTGGTCACCTGGGATGAAGGTTTCAGTGATGGCTTTCTCTACCTGCAGATACATAGGATACATTTGTGATCTAATAGCAGACAAGCCCATCATTCCTCATTGCAAGCCACTTACTATCAAATCAGTCACCCTCAGCCCAGTCCCCTGTTTCAACAAGCAACGGAATGGGTGCCGGCCCTTCTGCGACATCCTCAGCGGAGAAACCAGAATCCTGACCACATCCCAAGAGTATGAGAGAATGAAGTGAGTTGCTGTGTTCTCCTGCCATCCTTGGGAGGCTTTGCTGTAAGGTGTATGTATCTGCACCGTGGTCATTGCCAGGCTGCCTGATCAGGCATGGAGTGCAGATATTGACTGAAGGTTGGTGCCTAGTGTTGAGTTAAACTGCCAGGATCAGTTGCAAGGTATCTCGGTTGGGTGCCTTCACTGAGACAGTTCAGTGCTGTGCTGCTTTCCTCTGTGAAGTGTTTCTGTTTCAGCTCAGCCTGACACTAAGCAGAGTGATTCTGTTGACTCAACCTCAGCGAGGTGGTAATTTTGATGTTGGTGTTGGGGTTGGGTGGCGATGGCATTGCAGAAGGGAGCTTAACTGTGGATTTCCTTCTCGTCCCCTCAAAGAGAATACCGCGTGCAAGAAGGGAAAGTCCTAATTCCACTGGGAGCCACTGTCCATGGAGATGTTGTTGTTTCTGTCTACCATATGAGGTCAACCATTGGGGGACGCCTTCAAGCAAAAGTAGGAGTTTAACTTCTCTTGCATGGTAGAGGCAATATCTGAATATTGGGTCTAAGAATGCAGATGGCACTCATGATACAGGAGGCTTCCTTACCTGAGTATAAGCTTAACATAAATTTAAGCAATGCCAAGTGAAAACAAAGAACATCTGGGGAAGTCCATGATGCCACCTGTGTCTCTTTATAGTGTATATTGATGGGATGTAGGATCCTTCCAGATGATGTAGAAGATACAAACCAACCCATCGGTAATCAATTCAGGGCAAAACACCACCAGAACCTCTGTCTATGAGCTATAAGAAAATGGGAGAATATTTTTTCTTTAGCTTCAGTGAGTATGACTGACTGAGCCATCCCTCCTGGATGGTGTCGGTGTTGCTTGTTCTAGAACAGCTTTCACCTTTTAGAACGTTAGGGATAAGAGGCAGTTTGTGCTGACTGGTCAAAGATCATATAGCCACAGGCTGGTTTAAGCAACCACTTCCTCCATAGCTGAAAGACCTCTTAACATGAGCAGATCAAAGGAATGGGAGGCAATAATGTTTCTGATAATATGTTTGAAACCTTAATATTCAAGTTGCAGGGTAACTGATGAATGTTTCTCTTCTTAGCTCCTCAATGGTGCTGTTTGCTGTAAAGGTGATGCTTTCCTGCAGTTCCTACTGTGATTGAAATGGTTTCATATGTTCCTGGGCTACAAACCCATTGCTCCACTGTATTCAGAGGAAATAGATATCAGTTTCATTTCAGTGTGAAAATAGGCCAAGTAGGTCCTGGAGATGAGGGCATGTTCCCGAAGGCTGTGAAGGCACACCCCTGTCGAGGCAGCAGGAAAACTTAAGGCAGATGGAAATACTGGGGTTTGAGAAGGGAAAGTTCTACTTTCTGTAGAACAAACAGAATGAATTAGCTTATACAGCAGTTATCATTAATCTATATAGTGACTGGTAATAAGGTAGACTTAACCATCTGCATGTGCAATACAAACAAATATTTGAATTTCATGAGCATAAGCACTTGTTCATTATGGTGCTGTATGATTCTGTTTTTCAGATGACCAACACACAAATATTCCAAATTCAATTTCATACTGGATTTATAGCCCTGGGAACAACCACATTAAAATTCACCAAGTGAGTATTTGAAACTGAACATTAATCAAACCTGGAGCATAAAAGCCTGAAAAAGGCCAAAGGAGAATATTCACAGATGAAAGTCTGTGTGCGTGCATATTGAAAGATGATATAGATTTGTAGAAGCATCTGTTCCTTTTTAATTGACTGACTTTTCCCCTTTTAGACCTGAACTGGATGCCTGTGACTCTCCGGACAAATATCCCCAGCTTTTCCATGTTATATTGGAGATAGAAATACAACCTACTGACAGACAAACAGAGTTAACTCCTCCATGGGAGAACTTCACAACAAAAGACATCAATCCAACCATTCTCTTCTCCTCTCATCAGGAGCATCAGGACACTCTTGCTTTGGCAGGTGGGAGCCGCACAGGTTTACTCACTTGATTTGCACACCTACATGGGTGTTGGGCTGTTTTGCTTGATTTTATTCATTTATTTGTTTAATGAACTTTCGTGCTCTGTGCTGTGCAGGTAAAGGTCCCACTGATTCACCCCAGGATAACATCAGGAATGTTGGACAGAGCGCATTCTTCTCATCTCTCAGCTGGCAAGGTATGCAGCGCAGCCTTCAAGTCAGATCTGCTTAGAACGAGATAAACAACTTGTTTCTCTCTCCCCCCTCCCTGGAGCGTGGAAGCTGGCCGAGGGATCTGACAGTAGCATGCCTTGTGTGTTAGGCCACTGTGTTGCTGGTCACGCCTTTATGCTGCAATTGAGTGGAAATTAATTTCCCACAATATTCTCTTCAGAAATATCCTTGTCGTGCTGTACGTGACTGATTGTTGACGTAGCTCCAGTGTAAACCTTCACCCTAGGCATCCTTGGCACTGAGATGGAATTAAGCTGTGTTTTTGCTGATGTTGTACTTGGGAGAACATAGCACCGAGAGTGAGCTGTGTGGCGTGGGGACATCGCAGTGGGGATGTGTAGGCACAGGAGGTCCTGGTGAGCAATGCCAGGAAGGTGATTTATGTCACTGTAATGAGCCCAAGCTCTGAGGCATGGCTGGAGACAGGATGGGTGCTCGGTCCTGACCCAGAAACCTGTGCAGCTCTGCTCTGTGCGGGCAGCACTCACTGCTCCTCGGGCTCAAGCAGAGCCAATTAGCCTCCCCTTGTGTTCCTGATCAATAATGCTGACTGCTTAGCACGCAGCCCAGCAAAGACTTTCATTTAGATCTTCATCACATTCTGAAAGGTTTTGTTCTTGGTAGCTTTTTGTTCTGCACATAAGCTGATTTCTGGGGGAGCCTTGCGATGAAAAAATCTAACGGCGATCTAATTTCATTTTAGACCAGAAGTCTGACAAAAGTAGCTCTCACCCCACCTCAGAGGACCGAGCAGCGCTGGTGCACGAGGAAAGCGAACAGTCCGATGATGAACTCTTGTCCCTTTCCAGTCAACACAGCAATGCCAGCGGTGACAAGCCCCACGGGACACCAAAACACAGCAAAAAGCAGCAGGAGCCTCCAGCACCACCTCCACCCGAGGACGTGGACCTGCTGGGGCTGGATGGCAGCCCCATGAGCAAGAGCTTTCCCTCGCAGCCGGCGGCTGCCCCCTCCAACTCGGACTTGCTGAGCGATCTGTTTGGGGTGGGCGGGCCGGGCTCCCACGGGCAGAGCACGCAGCCCGCTGCCGATGAGGTCTTTCACGTGGCGGGGCCCGGATCAGTGCACTCCACTCCTCGGCACTCTGCAGCCTCGGCGTCCCCGTCCCCATCCCCGAGGGTGGGAGAAGGTAAGGAAGGAGTTCTTTCCTCCCTGGGCACGCTTTTTGTGGAAGCAGAGAGGCACTGAGAGGCCGTCCAGTTCCTCTGCTCTGCAGCTGGAGTCTCCAGATTGGCCAGCTTGTTTCTTTCAGGCTCTGGAGAGCTCACCCAAATGCTTGGCTGGCTTCTTAACTACGGCCACTGGAAGTCACCCTTCTTCCAGTGCGCCCAATAGTGTATGTGAGGAGAAGGTACACTAATTAAAAACAAAGACAACCCGGCCACTTGGGTCTTGGTTAGACCCGTAGTGGTTTAGCTTGAATTTCTTTTCTAACAGAGGTTTGGAGCTAGGATGGTGGTTCTTGGGCTGTGAAATACAGTGACACACTCTAATGTTTCTAAACATTCAAGCAGATACAATAGGCAATATAGGAAGATTTTGTTTTTAATTATTACTGTTTTTGCTCCAAAGATTGAAATCAGGTTGGTGGAAGGAATGGTTGATTAGATCATTAGAAAGAGGGCTCTGTTGGAGGATTAAGGGAACAGAGAAGGACAAGTAGATACCGTGTGGAATTGGACAGGTGAGGGTCTCTGGCATAGGTGGTTGGTTTTGCCAAAGCAAAGTAAGAACACCGAGCTCGATCTGATGTCTGTGTGGTCTCCCTGAGTTTGGTTTGGCCTAATCCTTTATGGTACAGTTTCAAAGAGCGCAGTTCACTCCCTGAACTTTTCCCTAGCAACAAATCATTGAATCTTTCTTGTAAAAGATGTTGGATTTGTTTTCCATTTTGTTAAGGAGGGCACTGGCTTGGGCAGTGCTGTGGCTGAGTTTGAGTTTGGTGGCACAGTCGGTGATTTAGAGTTCTCAAAAATGTCTTGCAGCATCTGCCTTCGATCCATTTGGAAGTAGCCCTAAGCAAGCTGGTCCAGATCTCCTGGGTTCCTTTCTTGGTTCATCAAACGTCCCTGGTGATCCTTTCCTTCAGGCAACAAGAAGTCCTTCACCAACTGTGCACAGCGATCCCTTCCACATGGGTAAGAAAGCGAGGCTCTTCAGTGAATTCAGAATGTTGCTTTGAAATCTGATGGAGCTGTTTAGTGCAAGCTGGTGCTTACCATGAAATGGCTCTAAACCACACAAAGCCCACTGAACAGGAAAGGGCTTTGTGTCTCTAGACTTAAAGGATGTACATCGGTTGAAGTGTGGTGGGATGAGACTTGTTTTGCTCAAGTCATATACTTAATTAATACGCTACTTGTATACGTGAGGAAAGAGACCATGAAGAATGTCTGCCTGCATATTCCTGTGGTTATGAGGTCTACTTTGAACAAACTGCCATTAATTGAGCTAAATAGAGCATAGCATATTATGCCTGCTAAAGAAAACACTCGTCCTTTGGTGATTTTGGTTAGAGGTATCTGATTTCTTCAGATCTGATAGTAACCCTGGCCAAATTCACAGTTAAATTCCACTCTTTAGTTTCTTCCTTTGTTTAAAAAAGAAGCCTCTTAGTTGTCTCTTTCTCTCCCTGTGCCAAAATGCAATGTCATAACCTTCTCTGTCTGAAACACATTCAGATACTAATTCCTTTGTGTCTCACCATCTGACACACATCCCTTGGTTGGCACAGTCTCCTTGGAAAGTCAGGGTGACAAAGGAGGGAACTAGTCTGCTGCTGGCACTGCTTACATCCTTGCTTTGCCAGGCTGGGGCACTGGGTATTACCTCTGTGAATGAGACCTTTGGGTCACACTTGGAGCTGGCTGCACTAATGAAAGGAATTTAAATGATACCCCAGCATGATGAGGTATTAAATGACACTGCTAATTTCTGTGTATAATGAAAAGCTGGCAGGGTGAACTGGGTAGATGTACAGACTTTGTTAGATACAGGCTAAAGCAAAGACTTCCTTATTGTCTCTATTTATGTGGAGGCAGAGGCTGCTTTGCTGTATCTGTGTTTTCCATCCTTGCCCTTCGCATATAGAGCATTTCCTTGGGTTGAGATGTGCTCAGAAACATAAAACCCCAAGTTATTCCAGTGATAAGATTTTATAAATATGTATATAAAGCCTCTGACCAAAGCAGACATAAAACAAAGACTGTAAATCTATGTCCTTCCTTCCTTACGTCTGTACAGTGTGAGATCAGAAATAAACGGAAAATTTCGAATGCCCTTTGTGGAGCAGAAGTCCACTTCTAATTAGAAAATGATAGAGAGACACAGCCCTATGCTATCTGTCCTTCTCCTTGCCCCCTGCTCTTCCCAGATGCTGGATTACTGGGGACATTTGGGTTGGCTATTAGGAGAAATGTCTTCTCTAGAGAGCAATGAGGCACCAGCACAGCTGCTCAGGGGGTGTGGGGGGGGTCACTGCTCCTGGAGGTGTTTGGAGCTGTGGGGATGTGGCACTGAGGGACGTGGGCAGTGGGATGGGGGGGTGGGCTGGGGTTTGGTCTGAAGAGCTTAGAGGACTTTTCCAACCTGAATGATTCTATGATTAAGTTGTTTTTGCTGTACTGCTCTGAAATATTTATACGTAGCCATTCTGCTTAGCTTCCAGCACACCAACCGTTTCCATACAGTCCGATGTTTCAGGTGGTTGGGACTGGGCCAACAAACCAGGTATGTACTGTAAAAGCTCAGAACACTTAATGGAAAAGCTTTAGTGAGCCCTGAGATCTGTTTCCTTCCTCAGAAGATCAGGACATGAGGTGGGACAGGTGATAGGGGTGCGGGTACGTGCTCGTGCCTCATTCCATTGAGGAGCCAAGAGGAGGACCTGGAAAATGTTGCATGTTCCTGGGATGCTGCTAAATTATAGTATGATTCCTTCTACTCCTGGGGGGGTATGTGTGTCCTACCAAAACTCGCTTCCTGAAGGCTTCCAGTTCTTAAAATATATCCATTTATCATAATTACTCTGTCACTGCAGGCAGTCTGGGAATGTTCTTGTTGCTGAGCCTAATTGTGAGTGGGAGTGCAAGTAGTCTGGGCCAGCGCTGAATTGAGACTGCTTAGGAGCCTGACAATAATACACTTGATTTTAACATCAGTCTTGTAACATTACGTAACTGAGCCTTGGGTAAGAGCTGCATTCAAGTAAAACAAGAATAAAAATGTAGCTATTTTTCCTTTTTTTTTTTCCTTCTTATCTTTAAGGTGGCCTAGGTATGGGAAGCAAGTCGGCTGCCACCAGTCCTACAGGATCCCTCCACAGCACTCCCACTCATCAGCCTAAACCCCAAACACTGGATCCATTTGCTGACCTGGGGACTCTTGGAGCAAGTTTAGCAGGTTTGCATCCCCTAAAAAAAAAAGTTACCAGCTTGCCCAGGTTTAGAGAAATAGAATGAACAACCTGATATGTGACAGAGCTCTATGGGTTCTCTCAGCCTAGCTGCATGCCACTGCCACTTTCCAGCATTCTCTCCTGCTTCATTCCGTGTAAATTTTCACAAACCTGTGCTTTTACTGATCTTTCATCAAAACAACAACAACTGCGCATGCCAGCAACAGTTTGGACCTTGTAGGCTGTGTGGATTGCAAAGCAAAACCTCTGTCTCATTCACATCGACACTTTCTGGCTAAGGATGCTGCTGTGTTTAAGTCCAACAGCAGAATGGTTGCTGCAGACCTTGGAGCTGTGCCTGGGAACAGGCTCTGGCTCTTGATAGCTGTGGGGGTCCTTGAGGAATTGTTTCATCCTTCTGGATTTGGCCCACTTTCCTCCTTTGTGAGGAAACCTGTGGTTCCTCACTCATCTGTCTCCAACTTGCAGCACTGTTGGAAGGTGGGATCTGAACCCATTTTCTTTTACACCTGGCTACGAAGGGCTGTTTGCTTGGCTCTCAGACATGCATTTTCTCCTTGTTCTGTCTCAGAACTATCAGCAAACCCTCAGCCCCAATATCAGAAAAGCAGTCCTGACAAATGGCTCGAGTTTTCCTTAAAAGCCAGCGTGTCAGCTCTTCTGAGTGGTAAATAGATTCTTCTTCCCTCTGTCACTGCCCTCAGCTCTTCGCAAGGCGCTGCTGTGGTTTTATCCGATGTTTGTTTTCTCCTTTGCGTCAGTACCAGCATGGTTCTGGAATTAGGTTTCCCAGTTCCCTCTGCTGGATCACTGGCTGCTCTGCAGGAGCAAAATAAAAGGAATGCCAAGACTCATGTCAGCACCATCGATGTGCTTTTAAAGCGTAGATTCTGCAGCACAGCTATGGAGTTCAAAAACAAACGACTTGGCATCCACTGGATATTTAACTACACTGCTGTTGTTCGTAGCTAAATCAATAGCACTTCGCCCACTTTTCATGATACGTTTCAGAACTCAAAGTTGAGCGTGGATATTAATCTCAAAGGCTAAAACATTAATGCTGAATACCACCCACCACAAACTAAATCCGAGCACCACCCTCTAAAGTAATAAGGCGCTGAAACACGTGACTGTGTGGGACAATGCCACATCAGCACAGCGTAATGAGGGACTGTTTCAACATGCATCGATTTGATGGTGCTGCTGTAACCATCAAAGCCCAGATTAACAGTGGTAGAAGTTAGAGGGGTCCTCTGGAGCGTTCCCAGTCCAACCCCACCTGAAGCAGGTTCCCAAGAGCAGGTTGCAGGTTACAACACGTAGCTGTGGTTCCCAGCCATCTGCACGTTGCTTGGGGTCCAGAAGGTGAGTCAGTGCTCTGTTTGTCAATGCACGCCGTCGCTCCTTTCCCCTCTCTGTGCAGGTGGCCCTTCATTTGCCAGCAAACCAACCACGCCGACAGGTATGGGCGGAGGATTCCCCCCCTCACCACAGAAGCCCTCTCCACAGCCCATGGGCAGCAGCTGGCAGCAGGGAGCTGGCTATGGCTGGCAGCAGACACAGGCCAAGGCCCAGCCAGGCATGTCCCATGCCTCACCCCAGAACAAACCCAACTACAACGTGAGTTTCTCAGCAATGCCAGGAGCGCAAAATGAACGTGGAAAAGGACCAGCTAATGCTGGTAAGCATTTCAGAGTTCGGTGTCTGAAAGGTTGGCTCTTTGGGATATTGCTTTAACGCACCGAAGCAGGTTGCTGTCTGGTGAGCAAGTCATGCTGATGATATGCAAAGTTCAACATTAGTTTCCTGTTCTAGGCTCTGAAGCGTGATAATATTTAGGAAATCCTGGTTGACAAATGGGATTTGATAATAATAATTAAAAAATAGCATTAGCTTATACCTCTTCAGTGGGAGCCTACGTACTCATAATCACTGGGAGACTGTCTGAAATGATGTGAGGTGTTGCTTGGGAAGGGAATCAGTGTTAAATAAGCCTGTATTGTGAAAACAACTTATTCTTGCTTTTCAAGATTCAAAACCAAAAGTGTCTGCAGATTTCGAAGATCTATTATCTGGTCAAGGTTTTAATGCCCATAAGGACAAGAAGGGACCCAAAACAATAGCTGAGATGAGAAAAGAAGAGATGGCTAAGGAGATGGACCCTGAAAAACTGAAAGTAAGCCACACTCTTGTTTATGCTCTTACTGTCATTCAGCATGTCTTTCATTCTCATCATGCTGGATGCTCTCGAGCGCTCCCTAAAAGGTGGAGCTGGGCTGCAAGTCACTGGCCTTCCTGCATGTGAGAGGCATCTGAGCAAATGGAAAGGCCATCTAATGCCAGCAAGCTGTGCTCTTGTTGTAGTACACATCCTCCACAGCACTGCTGGATCCCCAGCACCACGTGGTATCTCATGCTTCCATAAAGTAGGTGTCTAAACTTGATGGCGTCATGCACTGCTGTGCTCCCCACTTGCATCCCAGACAGCATCAAGTTAGTGTGACCAGAAAAGCAAAGTCAGAGACTGCAGGTGTTGGAGAACATCTGGAAAAATTTCCACTAGGTCATCAGAATGAGAGGCAGCACTTGGAGAAAGAACACAGTTTGTCTCCTAGAACTATATTAAAAAACAACAACGTAACACCCTCTGTTCCAGAGTAGCTTCTTAGAAATAAGGCAGATAAAAGAGCAGCAAACATCTCTGCCTGTCCTTCAACCAAACCAAATGAGAGACTTTTCCCCCAGAATGAGATTGTCTTGGGGCAGAAAGTGAGAGCTTCCTGCTGCTTGTTCATATAATGTGTTTTTACACCTTTCCTGAAGATGTGAACATCCTTTGGGATACACTTAAAACTCCGAGGATGCATTTCTGTCCTAAACCAGAAAACAGCAGTGGCTTACTCAGTGTTACTGTCATGGCTGCTGAGATGCCAGGTCACTGCAGCTCTGCTGAGCAGGCACAGCTAATTGAACGGAACCTCTGTCTCATTAATCTTATCTACTTTGAAATTCTCTCATCTCTCCGGAATGAATTGCCAAACGACAGGTCTGTTATAAAGGGAAGGAAGTTCAATGTGTCCCACTCTACACGAGGACTATTAAGCCACAGATTAGAACTGCAGCTGTGGGCAACCACTAAGGGGGGACATCATCTAGGGAAGTGGGGTACCTACTGCTTTGTTTGGCTGCTAGATTACAAATAGAAAAAAAGCACATGGAGAGAATTGAGGCTACTGATTTAAAGGTTAAAAGGATTTATATGGAAGCTAAGCTTCTGTATGAGTCTTTTGTGCATGTCTAGAGCTAAGGCTTCTAAAGATATGCCTCCACAGCAGAGTTCCAGTCAGGCTTATTTTTAGGTATGCAATTAAGCTTGCTGAAGAGCCACATGGTCAATCATTTCATTTATCTTTTGACTATTCCATGTAATGGTTGTTCAGAAGTGTTCTTAGGAGTGGCTCAACTCAGTATTTTTGGCAGTATTTTTGGCTCTGACTGTGTCTTAGCTTTCAAGTGGTGATATAAAAATTAAAGACAAAGTGCAGACTGACAAATATCTTTCACAAATATCTCCCAAAGGCTTTCTGAAGCTCGGAAAGAAATATGAGATGTTCCTTGGAGTCATTGCTATTCAAATGCAGGAACCTCTCCCTTCTGGAATATCTAATGTAAGGCATAAATGGAGATTCACGTTTTTCTCCTCAGATCCTGGAGTGGATTGAAGGAAAGGAGAGAAATATAAGAGCCCTGCTGTCCACAATGCATACTGTCCTATGGGCAGGGGAGACCAAGTGGAAACCTGTTAGCATGGCAGATCTTGTAACTCCAGAGCAAGTGAAGAAGGTCTACCGGCGGGCAGTGCTCGTCGTTCACCCTGACAAGGTAAGGCTTTCCTAGTGCACATGGATCAGAAATTGTCACTGTTCTCAAAAATAAGATTAATTATAAGGTGTTAAATGCGGTTGCTCGATGTATCGGTACAAAGAAATGCTTAGAAGCATTCCAGCCTTGGTTAAAGCTTTTGGTCCCCTTGGGACTGCATCTCTTTGCTTTGTCACATCGGGGGCTGTCGGCTCTGGGGAGCAGAAATGCTGGAGAGCCAGGAAACTGAAGCTTTAAACAAGGTCAGCAACCCTCAGCGGTAGTTTTTTCCTCATCAAAGAGCAAGCAAAAAACGTTTGTGGAAAGTGAATTATATGTGTTTGAGAATCTAGCTGCACAGAGGCCTGCTGCTGGTAGTGTGCCTTGACAGATGTGATATCCCTGTTTTTGTTTTTGTTCCAGGCTACTGGGCAGCCATACGAACAATATGCAAAGATGATATTTATGGAGCTAAATGATGCCTGGTCAGAATTTGAAAACCAAGGACAAAAACCCTTGTATTAGCTACTTTCTCAGTCTCCACTACAGACCTGTGCTAGTGCTTGTATAGTCTCTTGTCACAAATGTCACAGATCAACCAAACTCTGGCTGGAAATTCAGAAGTTTCAGAAAACTAAGAGCCTAATACTTATCATGAAGAGCAAGAGAAAGGTTTCCTTATGCTTGTTTCAAGAATCCTGAGCTCAAAAGGAACTCCAGCCACCTGGCTTGTCATCTGAGAGCCACGGGGCTACAGTTCCTTGTACCTTTTTTTTTCCCTTTTGGATTCCAGTGGGGTGAGAGAGAACACATTCTGGGAAAAAGGTGGAATTGTTCTTTCTCTGACACGGTGTAGCTGGTGAATTTCCTACTTTTTTTTTTCGTGTATGTGAAATGTGATATGGCAACACATCACTTGAGTTCTGTAACTGGTGGTGAAGCCCAGACTTTGATGTACTTTCTTCCTAGGTTTGGATCAAACTTCATCAAATTTAAGTGCTCAGATGTGGTTTAGGCACACTTCCAACAGTCACCGTTTGCTGCTTAATTGCTCATATAGCATAGTATGCCTGAGTAGAGACAAAGCTGAAGCCTGGGTAGATCAGTGTGGCAGCTTACTGCTGCTTTATGCATTAATACTGTACTTCACCTCACAGTCCAGCAGTGAAATGCGTGGAAAAAAATTCCTCAGCGTCATGGAGTAAGTGTCTTTAAAGCAAACAACAAGTAATTGATGTTAAACAGCACCTCGATGGCTTGTTAGACAGCAGTTATGGGGGAACAGTGAGCTGGGGGGGAGGGGGGAAGAGTGGTTCTATGTTTGTACAAGGGAAGAATGAGCTTGTGCAACATTTCCCATGAAGTTCTCATCAGTAGTTTGAAGCCATCAAACGAAAGAAAATACCAAGAAGCTTGCTGCAAA
The DNA here is from genome assembly GCF_038088225.1 of Cyrtonyx montezumae. Classification (NCBI taxonomy): domain Eukaryota; kingdom Metazoa; phylum Chordata; class Aves; order Galliformes; family Odontophoridae; genus Cyrtonyx; species Cyrtonyx montezumae. The sequence continues at coordinate 1,560,606 of NW_027071825.1, read as the reverse complement.
TTTTTAGAAACTTCCTAGCCTATAGGTAACAGCTCTTCTCCTGAGGATTCAGAAGACTTTTTCCAGCCCACCTGCATCACCTCTATGCCTTTATCAGCTCCAGAGCACTTGGCAAAGGCTCCTGGCAAAATGCAACCCGTTGCGACTTCACTTTTCAGACCTCGGTGTACAAGCTGTCATGCAGACATCTGTGGGCCAAGTCTGATTTTTGAGGTAAATACAGTGCAAATTAATTATCTTAGAGGTTTATTATGGACCAAAGCAATAATATCGTAATGAAATATCTTTGATGCTGAAGCATCTTTCCTAGTTCAAAACAAGTTATGCTCTTCACCCCAAATCCGACTTTCTCCTTTTGTAGAATCACTGAAGCTAGCAGTTTGTTTACCAACAATTGTATCTGTCTTGGGGCTTTGGAAGGCAGGAGTATGGAGAAGATAAGCAGGAAATAGTTTGTATTTGCTGCTTAAGGAACAGGTTGCCATCTGATGTGAGTCAGTAAAGCTGGTGGTTTCTGAAGACAATCCACTTGCTGTTGCACTTCAATTTTCAAGTGGCAAAGCTTATACTGCAAAGACAGTGTGTCAAAGTACATTGCTTTCTGTATAAAAGTCATCCTTTTGTTGTATTGGTCCATTATTTACTACCATTAATTGAAAATGTGAAACCAACACATAGGTCTCCTTTTATATAAAAGACCTTAAGATAATAGTAACAAACTGGATGTTATTTATTAATGTTTTGATCCAGTATGTGCTTGTCTTATTTAAAGAGATAACTGGAATGTGAATCATGTTCCTGTGATTTGTTGGTTTATTGTTTCTCATTCACATTTGTAGATATTGTGACCTATGCCTATATAATAAAAAGGATCTCATTACTATAATGTACTTTTTTTTTAATAATGAAAACTATGTTAGCTTTGTATCAGGTTTGTCATGGCAAACAACTCTGGATACTCATACGTTCACAAAATGCAAATCCATCATTAGACTTTATCTACCCAAAGAAACCCTACCCCACCTAAACTTTGATTACTTCATCCCTAATGTTTTTATGGGTGCATGAAAGTATTAGGACGTATGTATATCAAAATAGTTAACTAAAAAAGAAATAAATTCTTGTCCTATCTGGTAGTGACAGAGGTTATCAATGTTCAGGTTTACTGTTTGACTAAATCATTGTAATTTTTGTAAATACAGTATATACTCAATGAAATTGTGACTGGTCTAAAACATTTGTATATACATTAAAAGCTGAAATGAACATTCAGGTATGCTTTGTGCTTGTGTGGGGCGTGGGATCTCTGCCTTCTTGCTTTCAGCGCAGGACAGGGTGGTTTCTCGGTCAATGCCGGATAAACAACGACGCTTCCCCGAGCGTTGGGTGGAGCCTCCTTTTTATCTGCAGGGCGTGCTGTGTGCGTCCCGCATCTCCGTGTTGTACCCGTACAGCTCAGCAGGACCCACTCGCTCGAGACAAACGAGAGCAGCGAATGAGCGGAACGCAGAGCGCAGCGCCGGGGGGACGACGCTTAAAGGGCGCGCCGCCCTTTTCCGGGTGAGGGAGTTCGGGCGTCATCTCTCGCGGCAGAGCCGGCCCTTTAAGGCATCACGTGCTCCGCCAGCGGGCGGGGCTAAGAGCCGGAAGTCGCGCGCCGCCAGCTCGACTGGGCGTCGTTCGTGGCGCTGAGGAGCGGAGCTTGGGCCGCCCGGCCCGCCGGAAACATGGCGGGCATCAAAGGTACCGAGCGCCGCCGGCGGTCCCGAGCCGCTGCCCGCCCGCTCTCCCCTTTCCCTCAGCGGCGCCGCCTGACCGCCTGCCTTGTGCTTTGCAGCTCTCGTGGGGCTGTCGTTCAGCGGAGCCATCGGGCTGACGTTCCTCATGCTGGGCTGCGCCCTGGAGTACTACGGGTGAGCGGGCCGCGTGTCCCGAGCCTCCGTCCTGCGTGCCGAGGAGCTGCTCGGTCTCACGGGCTTGGGCTCCGCTTGGTGACTGCTTTCCCGCTGCTGTCCCGACGCTTTGTCGTGGTTCCAGGGCCGCCCGCAGCCACGGCTCGCCATTGCGAGCTGGGGTGTCCCTGCTCATCGTGAGGGCCTTTCAGGGTCCCTTCCCACGCAAAGGGTTTTGTATCAGTGCAGGTGAAGCTGCAGGGAGTGCTGGCGGAGATGCGTGACCCAGGCTGTGTCTTCAGAGCTGCCTTGTTTACAGGCTGGGATTGCTCTCGTTTGGGGAAGAACTTTTGGTTCCCTTCCTGCCCTTTACGTCTCCTCGTCCTGGTGGCAGTAGGTTTTGTGAGGTGGTGGTGTGAGCTGACTCAGGGAGGCGGTGCAGACGTGCACTACGTAAACTCTGGTTGTGTGAGAGTGCGTGAGGATGAGGACGCATCACTGTGGCTCAGTTCTGGCTCAGGGTTAAATCACTTAATCCACTTCTCAAACCACAGAGCAGGACTTCCAACTACTGTCATTACTTTTTCTGAAGAGAAAATTCACCTAAACTGATGTACTTAATTTTTTTTCTTTCCCCCCTCAGTGTTTACTGGCCTCTGTTTGTCTTAATATTTTACTTCATCTGCCCCATTCCCCACTTCATTGCCAGAAGGGTAAGCGATGACAGCGATGCAGCCAGCAGTGCCTGCAGGGAGCTGGCCTATTTCTTCACGACTGGAATTGTTGTTTCTGCTTTTGGCTTTCCCATAATCCTCGCGCGGGTCGAGGCGGTAAGTTCTGCCTGCTCACTCTTCTCCTGAGAAAGCAGTTACTGAGTGTGACCTTTAGGCGTACTGTTGTTTCTTTCTGAGTCAGGTGAGCCAGTTTTATTTGTAAATCATCCCTTTATTTTCCTTGTGGTGTTCCTAGATGCTGATGAAAATAATCACCACTGGAAGCTTGCCTGTGCTGCTTTTTGACCTAAGCAAACGAAGTGCATGACTAGAAAGTTTTCTTCTAGTTTTGTTGTGCTCCAGTGTAAGATATTTTATCTCCTCCTGCATCTCCCGCCCTTCCCTGTCATCAGCTCGTGCAGCTGTAATGCACGATTTGCCTGACATCGAGTTTATTGTGGAGCTGATAGCTGGCAGAACCAGAACTGACCGCAAGAGGGATCTCTAATTCATATCTGTGCCTTCAGAGTAAATGTTGCTTATTAGGGTAAACTTGGGCAGATAGCTGCAGAAAGCTATGTACCTCTTTCTGTGCTTATTACCAACATTTATTTGAAAGAATCTTTTATTTTTATACATAGTATTTAAAAGAAAGCAGTAATCTCAGTGGGCTTTTCTGTGATTTAGGTCCGTTTTAGTGACTTGTATGGCAAGGTAATCATTTTGCTCTAAAATATTAGCTTGGCTGTTGAAGTCTTGTATTAATTATATGAGTAGTTGCTAACTGAGTGATTAGTACTACAAATTGCAGCATTTGTTCTTTGTCCTTTTTCTTCATGCTTTTAGCAGCTTTCTGTAGTATTTAGTTTATCTAATGCATATAAATAAGTGACCTGAGTGTATGTTAAAGAACTGCTTTGACTGTTTTGTTTCCTTGCATTTCAGATCAAATGGGGAGCCTGTGGCCTGGTGCTGGCTGGCAATGCAGTCATTTTCCTTACAATTCTAGGCTTTTTTCTTGTGTTTGGTAGAGGAGATGACTTTAGCTGGGAGCAGTGGTAGGACGTGTCTGTGATGCTGGTAATGTTTCGCAGCATACATCACCACCTGTATTCTGTGTGTGTCTGTGTACATGTTGTTACAGGTGTGTGCTTATACATGCAGTTTTACATTATCACATCCTAACGTGCTTTTTTAAAATGTGGCAGCCAAAGGGGAATTCAGTAAAGGTTGGGATCACCGTTGCAAATCTGTCCACAAAAGTTTGCAGAACATAAATTGTTTTTACTGCCTTTTCAATATACGTGCATTAATTTCTGCTCTAATTGGAGTTTCACTGATACATGAGATGTTGATCAGCATGTCTACTTTTTTTTTCTCTCCAAAAACATGTAATTGAAATAGACCAATGTAAAGATTATCCTGCTTAATGTTTCCTACCTTGATTGTCTTTCTGCTCTGATTAAGGATGAATGAGTACTTGCTTTCCACTTGAGTGACTGTAGTTCTAGTTGTTTTTTCTGGTAACATCGAAACAAACATGGCCTATGCCAACTTTTACTCCCTAATGAAAGAACAAAACCCTGGTTAAAAATGGATGGTGTTCATTTAGAGTCTGTGTTCGTTCTTTTCCCAAAGATATTCATATTTTGTCACTCTTCAACTTAATGACTGTGGATGTATTTTGGGAGTTGTCTTACTTTAGTGCTCAGAGCTGACACTTCTCTCACGAAGGCTCACAGAGGAAGAAACTACTCTCAGGACACTTACAGTCACAATACAGTATACAGCTCTGTATTCCTGTGTGTGAAGTGCCTGAATTGCAAAGAAGTGAGTGTTCTGCTGGGCAGGACTGATCTCTTCCCTTCTCATTGCTTCTGTAACATACTTATTCATACTGCTATTTCTTGTCTGTAAGACTGTTATATTAAAGCACTCTATTTTTATGATGGCATTATCCTAGTAAACGTTCTCATAATCTTATATATAAGGTTAACTTTATTACTGTTTTGACTTATTGATTTTTGAGGCACGTAATTTGATAACAACGCGTTCTGGTACAGCCCTAACTCTAGAACACACTTCAGTAATCTGCAAAGGGGCAAAGGAAGAGAGGTGTTAGTTTTATTCTTTCCTAGGGAAACTGACATGGAGATTGCCATTTTGTGAAGTAAAAAAGTTTCCTGTGTAGGGTATGTTTTATTGAGAGTTCTTCAGATTAGCAGAGTGCAAATGCATGTTTTATAATCTGTGCTAGTTTGTGGCTGGCTGCTGTGAGGGACCTTCTGCAAGGAGGTGACAGAGCCAGCTCTGCAAGATGTGGCAGCTTCACTGAGACGACACCTTCTGCCCACTAGGTTGTATGAGAGCCCTGCATTGTCCAAGCTCTCGTTACTAGTGTACTGCAGAACGGTGTCCTGTGGATTGCTGTGCAGAGCAGTGGGTTAAAAAAGGAATGAATGTCACGTGAGCACTGTACTGTCTTTTGTTCATGCTCAGGGCCCTGCTAAAGGGGTACAGAAGTCATTCTGTGGTCCAAATAACGTAGTATCATTCAAATGTAGGGTGTCTTGTTTCAGGAAGGAAAATAATTCTTGTATTTGATTAGATGGAAAACTGTTAATTACATATTATGAACTTAAACTTCATATGTGTATAAGGTGAATGCTTCAGTGTTGAGGAATCCTGAGTAGTTGCAGCTGATACTGAAGTGTGTCTGCAGTGTCACGGCTGTAAAAGAAGAGTTACTGTTACAAGAGAGGTTTTCTTCTGGATGCTAGTGCTCCACCACAGGCATGGCAGGAACGTGCTTGGTAAGATGCTGGGTGTCAGCAAGTTGTCTGACCAAGAGAAATTTGCTATATATTACTAATTTGAGAAGAACTGTTGCTCTAATTATTAGCTGAGTTATTTAGAGCAAACATAGGACCTCTGTAGAAACTGCAGTGATTTTTTTTAAAGAATTCACTGTTTTTTCCCCTTTACTATGATGTTTTTTGTTCAAGTTGGAGAAGTAAAACAACAGTGATACACAACTGAAGTGCCTGATCCTGCACATACCTGAAGTCTTTGCTGAACATTCCATTTCACTCCAGTTAAAGTACTTGTGTGCTTGCAGTGTTAGGTTCTTGAATGTTTTCACTCCTCAGAATTTGTGTATGGAAGGCTGCAATAGAAGTCTATGAAGCCACTTAGTTACCACTGAAGTTTTGCTTTTGAGACAGGTGGAGAAAGGAAAAAATGCTCACATCAGGTTTTCTTTATTTTAAAGAATAGTTATTGTAGAATCTGTTTTCCATCTGTTAGTAAATAGCACGTGTGTGGCAGATAAGGACTGGGATCCACCTGGGATGCAGGCAGTGGGCATATGACAATCTAAAGTGAAAAAGAAAAACTGGAAATTCTGGTGTAGTGTTGAGAGGAGGCATTGCTTCTTGGGAAATTATTCCATTGCACTGTTTCCTTTGGCTGTTGCTGTGGTCAGTGTGAACCTCTTGAAGTGGCAGGGAGATTCTGAATGAAGAAAGTGAAGATCTCTGAAGCAGCTGCTGCACTAATACTTAATGTGAACTTGCAGTTTTCACTATGGGTGTTTGTTTTAAATTGCTTAGCTTTCAAAATTGTATTTAATAGTGTTTGAATAATGAAATTCTTCTTTGACCTCTTTAGAAGCAAATTTGCTTGAACGAGTTCAATGTTTAATAGGGTCAGAAAACCTTTTCAGTGCATTTGGGTTTTTGATTGCTTGTTTTTAACAAGAGCTTCACTCATTCACACCAATGTGGTGCTCTGATGGCCACTACTGGGCGTGCTGTCACTGCCAGTAGTGATTTACTGTGGTTTCTCTGAAATTGTTTTCCTTTATGGAAGTGAACATTGTATATCCAAAGTGCCTTAATTTCAACACTGTGCTGATTTTGTGAATGCATATAACATGGAAATAGCATTTTCATAATCAACTAAAAAGGTGGTATTGCATTTTTATAGATCTTCCTTGCCTTGCCAATTAATCACATTTTCTGTCATTCACTGTGCAGTTTTTGTAACTTGTAAATGCTCTTCATGTTTTCCTGTGTTTGCCAGGTTCTTGAGATGAACTATTAAAACATATCCTGCTCTTCTTGTTGTTTTGTCCAATAAAACTGAGTAAATGTACCTGATGCTCAAGTATTTGTCTTTCTTAAATTTCAAGAGCTGACAAAAAAAAGAAGACTGTCCTGTAAGAGGAAGGATACAGGAACAGCATCTCCAGTGCTTTCAGAATGGCACTGAGGCTGTCAGACCTGGGCACTGCTGGTGAGCTGTTCACATGTCTCTTGGTGTTGATGCTCCCTAAGTGGTGAAATAAGAGTTTTCAAGCAGATCCTCGGGCACTGTGGTGCTTGGGGACTATTTTACTCTCAGATCTCCTTCATTTTTTTTCCCTGGAGCTGCAAAGGAAGTGTGTTGTGGTCATCAGTCCTGCAGAGGTTTTGGTACCTGGCTTCTGGGTCATCTGGATGGCCCATCAGTGAGATCAGAACACAGTGGGATGGATTGCCAGGAGAAGCTGTGGAGCACCACATCTTGGAGGTATTTAGAAGCTGAGTGGGTGTGGTTCTGGGCAACCAGCTCTGGTGCAGCCTCGGTCAAGCAGGGCGTTGAGCCAGACGACCTCCAGAAGTCCCTTCCACCCCCAGCCATTCTGTGAACAAATCTCAGAAGCCACGATCTTGAATGCATTGCAGAGGCCGTGTTCAAACATGCCACTATCTTACTGCTCAGCCTGAAACTGTTGCTTCCTGGATGTGGTGATTCTGTGAGCTTCCAGATTCTGACACGTTGATCAGCACTGGTCAGCAGGGGGATACAGAAGGCATCAGAACTCTTTTCTTCCTAGGTCAGCACCCTTGTAGGTCAGTGGGTGACTGTATTAAGTGTGTGATCTTGATCCTACCACTGCTTGGGAAAATGAGCCTGCTCAGTTACTTTAATCCAATTTGTTAAAGTGCCCACCATCAGGAAAAGTAAGCTGCAGCATCTGGATTCTGAATAGCTGAGGTTCTTTGTTTGCAGCAATGATTTTGGCATCTAAGCCTTCAAGAGGATGAGCATACTTGCACTTTGCATCAGTTAGCTGCTGGCATTGCAGTGTTTTGCAGAACAAGTATTTGGGATTGCTATTCTGTGCTGCCTCACCCAACTCGTTCACTGCTTATAGAGTAACTTACAGCACTAGATTTTGAACCAGGGGACTTGGTTCCTGAAGAGCTTTATTTAACCTACTTCTGGATTTGCTAGTAATATGATATATAGTATATAGCTTAACAAGTTTCCTACCTCTCCCACCCTTGTTTTTGTAGCTGCTCTGAGCAGTTCCCTGTCAACTTAGATGAGAAAATAAAATGAGAAGCATAAGAATCTTGCACTGATTTTTCCAGTTAGTTCAATCATTTAAGCTTGTGAGCTTCTTAACTAGTTATGGCTTTGGGTAACTTTCTAAAATCGTAAATGGGCTTTAATTGCATGAAGTGAATCTAAGCTTGTCAGCAGCCAGGAGCTAACCAAACTTGTCCTGGTAACATAGGCCGTTACCGTTAAACTATGGGAAATTATGTAAAGCTCTAAAATGATCTCTGTAACTCTGATCTCAGTTGTTAACACCACTTTTAAGACACTGCATCATTTACTCTGCAGGGATTGTTTCTGCTCTATGGTAATGGATGCAAAGCCTGTTTCATTAGGCTGGATGCACACCAGGTACTAATGACTAATTGATTTGTTTAAGTGATCCCTGCAAATAAGTGACTGGTATGTTCTAGAGGGCTTTACAGGGGAGAGTCTTGCAATAGGATATGGAAGGAAGCATTAACTGCTGTGTTGTGATTAAGTTTTAATGACAACTGGACACTTCTGGAGAAACATTTTTCTCCAGCGGTCTGATATTTATCCTGTATTTATCCCTTGCTTTGCTTTTGTTCTTTATGTTGAGGTTTATTTCAGCTGTGCCTTTCTCCCTGGGGGTTATTTTCAGAAATTGGTTACAGCTGTGCATGTCCCAGGGCAAGTTGTTCAGCTGGAGGTGTTTTCAAATCAGTGCTCTCCTTAGATGAGTTCTAGATGCTCACCAACACTGTGGGTACCGCTGCTTTCTAATGGCTCAGTTTGAATGTTGTGGTTGGTGGCTCCCTGCTTCCTCTGCCACGAGGGGATCAGTTCTGCATGTGCAGGCAGTGTTCTTCCTGCTGTCCTGGTACCTGGAGGGTCTCTTGTCTCTGTGCAGCAGGGAATACAGAAACGTGCTCTCCCTCCCCCCTAACTCTTAGGTGAAATGGGGAGGGTTATTCTCATAGTGAGACTACAGCCATGGCTTTGTTTATTGCACTATTTTATGTATAATTAACAAAACTGTGCATAATCACACAGTATAATCTCACTTCGGAGTCTTTGCATATAGGAAGGTTGCCTTCCTATGAAACATGCTTATAGCATTGTTGTCTGTTATTAAAATGAAGAATTTTGAGTCAGTGCTTACAGCAGCCCTCCTGGTGGGGAATAAGGGTCTCCTTAGTAACTGCTGGGGCTCACACAGAGCCACAGGGGACAGCAGATGTTGGTGCCTGCAGGGCAGGTCAGCTGAGGTATCCATGTCTGCACATTTGTTTTTATCACTTGCTTTGAGCTTCTTTTTCCAGCATGCTGGCAAAGTTGCTTTAATTTTCTTGATCAACACAAATAAATGGCACCGCACATGGATGTTTGTTTGCTAGAAGTTTTGGAGAGAAGTTAAAAGGGTTTTTATCATGTGCTACAAAGCCTATGCTTGAAATAAGAGGGTTGATCATGGCATTTATGTTTTGCTAACCCTTTGACTATTTAAATTGGGCTTGTGATTTTGTTATCCATTTAATTCCTGCCTAAGACTGGTATTTCACAATATAATAGGGGCCTTTGTTACTGGCTTTCCATCTGAAAAAATGGCCTTTGCACAACAGAAAAACAAAACCCCCAGTAGTTGCGACTTACTGGCTGCTGACCAAGTCCTTCCTTTTTGAAGCTGGTGGGAATTTGTTATTTGGGTCAGTGGGGCAGGGAAGGAGGGATCCAAGAGGGCTGATGCTGTGAGATAGTGCAGCCTTAACGTCGAAGGGCAACCTGAGAGGGTGCTCACGACTCACCTCCCTGCAATAGACTGTCCATCTTGTTGGAGTGCTTTGTTGCTTCTGGCTGCACTTCACAGGGTACGTGGGTGATGGTTCAGAAGTCCATATGCCTCTGTTTCAACAGAGGGCGCTTTATTCCAGGAGGGGATTTCACAGCTTGTCCTTGTTTTCACTAGCACAGCTTGTGTCACTCTGCACGACTGATCTTTCTTTATGTTCTCCCTTTCCTTACAGTGTAAATGCTGGAGGTTGCAGTGAGGGGTTAGGACTGCTTCAGACACCTAACGAGCAATGCAAGTGTCTGTTCCTCTCCCTGTTAAGGAGAGGATTAGTAGTCTGTTTGGTCCTTATCCTGCAGGGTCCAGTTCTACAAGGAAGGCAGGTCCTAGCTCCAAAAGGGCTGAGCTGGAGCCTGTCCTGGCTCCAGCCCTCTCCCTGCCCCTTGGGATTGCTCTGAGACCCCCAGATCCCTCATTGAACCCCTGGCCTACGTGTAGGCCCTGCTCCAAATGATCCATTAACAAACTAAATCAACTCAAAGCGACCCTCCCCATGATTGCTGGCACTTCCAGTTTCTCTGGAATAAGGGAGTGAATGTTGTACTTCCCACAGCCAGCAATTACAGCCAGTTCTTGCTTTCCTGCTCTGGTGGGACAGAGCTGTTGTCAGCTTTGGGAGTCACAAGAAGACAGCAGAGCCAAGAGTGACTCACACATTCAAAAATATTTAACAAACAGTGATTTATAGGTGGTATTAATGAGATGAGAAGCAAGGCAGGCGAGTGGCCTGAGATGGCTAGTTCTTCAATTCAGGGACAGTTTGGGTGGCTGTAATTTGTGAGTGGTGTCTGAGAGTTGCATGTAACGGTTTGTGTTGAGGTGCTGAATGCTATTCTAGTCACTCCTGTTTCAAATGTGTTCACGAACCAGAGGGTTTGGTTAGAAGGACAAAGTTAATTCCCCAGAAGGTCCCTTGGGATGCAGTGGGGATCCAGAGCCAATTTTTACGTTCAGTAAGACCAAGCAGAACAGATACAAGGGTAACCTTGAGACTGAGTTCTTGTTTCCAGAGGAATTAGCACATTCTCTTGAGAAATGTACTTTTTTGAACATGTAAGATATATCCAGTATTGCTGACCGAGGCCACTAACACTCTATTGCAGTGTGTTTCATCAGTCCTGTCCCAGTACAATTGATATAGCAGAAGCTTTCAGGTGGCAAAGGGTAATTACACCAACAGACAGAAATAACCATGAGGCTGATTAGTGTGCATCACTCACAAGTAGATCCTGAGCTTTTTGACTCTTTTTAGAAGGCTTTGTGTAAGTCCATCGAGGGCAAGCCCATCGTTCTTCCATCTACCTGTCTGATATACGGGTCGCTGTTTTATTGTGTGCTTCTCTGCTGCGTTACGGTCTCAGGTATTAGAAGTCAGTGAAGCTAATTGTATTTTTGGCACTAAATCTCTTCTGTAATGCACAGGTAATGAGGAAGTCTGTAGGTAAACTTGTTACGAGGTCAGTCAATATGTGTTTTCCTGCAGCACTTTCAGTAATCACGTTAACTTGATAGCATTTCCTTGGCTTTCTGAAAACTCTAAATTGCAGAAATAGGCCATTTGTTATTGCTGTGTTTTCACTCAGAGATGGAGCATGGGAACTGGATTTAGGCTGTTCTGTTCACTTCTAAACATCAGAACGTCCTGCTCCAAACCAACCCTTTTGCAGTGAGTTTTAGTAGTCATGCTTAGTAGCCTATTTTCCCTCTCTTTAACCCAATGACAAAGAAAGTGGAATGGTGGAAATGAACAGTGAGCAGAGTGGAGGAAAAGGCAACTGGTGCTAACTGGGGTGACCCATGTGTGCCACAGTGTCAGCTGTCCTCACATGTCCTGCAGTCAGGCGATGGAACAATGCTGCATTAAATATGACCCTTCTTGAAGGGAAAACCTGTCTGAGGTGAATAATCAAATCAGACCTGCATCTGACATGTTTCAGGTGGAGACCTTTTGGTTAAAATACCTAGTCAAAAAGGGAGAAACTTGATGTTTGGAGACACAGAGTACCTTTAATGTGCAAAATAAAGGACTGTGACTGTTCAGACAGTGAAAGATCAGGACGTGTTTCATTGCTGTATCTCCCCTTTTACTCTAACTCACTTTTGTAAGGACAGCTCTCATCTGGTCTGTACCCAGCACAGTGTTTCTGTCACTCAGAGTGGAAGGACTGAAGTTCACGTTGATTCCTTGTGATCCAGATTTTTAGGTTTGCTGGTATTTGTGTGAATCATTCCCAGTGGAAACCAGCATAAGAGGGCTGACTGTGCTGCCCATTCCTCTCATCTTCTCCAGCAGCATCAGCAAAGGCTTAGTTTTTAACTCCTCGTGCAGAAGTAAGAGCACCTGGCGAAGGGAGGTAACGCTGACTGAGGGAATGTTTCCCATAGGAGGTACCCTATGGGAATGAGACGAGCCATACAGATCATCTCTCCCTGAGGCCTCCATGTATCAGTGTACTCTGAGCCTAGTCTGCATGGCACTGCAGCCTGGGTTTACAATAGGAAACAGCTGTCTGATTCAGTGCCTGCTGGCTTGATGCCTGCCTCGTCGTGCTCCAGTTTTTTGCTATAGAGGGCAAAATGCACAAAATCCTCTGTCACTGGCAGAAGAGCTCTCACCAGCCTGAAGTGCAAGAGCTTAGCACTGCTCCTGCTGGCAGCACGAGCCCCTTCATGAGGACATCATGCTCTGTTTTTGTGGTGGCTCTGCCTGCCTCTTTACTCTTCTTCTCATATCAGAATCCCATATTCTTCATTCACACCTCCTCTGTGCCAGGATTATCTATACACATCATTTCCACCCTGGTGGGATCCATCTGCTTATTGTTCCTCCTCCTTCCCATCTCGGGCCCTTCCTAGCCTCTTTTTCCCTATCTTCTCACCACACACAGTTTTGATACTCTTGCATTTTTTGTTGGTGTTTTCCCATGCTGCTCCTTCCTTCTCATCCATTATTATTTGCCTTGAAAGCGAGTCATGCAGAATGTCAACATATCAGCATGGGAAGGAGTCCACCCATTCCCTTTTTTCTTTTTTTTTCTTCCATTCTATGCTTCTGATTTCCTTCCAGAACTATTGGCTACTCATGTTGGAATTGTCCCTGATGTTTTGAGATTGTCAGATCTGGCTCCGAGAAGTTACTGAGACAGAAATGCCTTCACTGCTGAACATAACGTCTCAGCCACCCAGTACATATGGCTCTGGGATGCATGTGAGATATGTGCTCTCTATTACGTCTTGACCACAGTACATCTTAATATGGATGACAAACTGCCAGATTTTGGAGGCTGAGCTCCAGGTCCCAAGGGGTAGATGCCAAGTTCCCACTAAAATTAGTGCCTAAAGATGTGGTTTAGAGCAGCACTGGAAAGCTAGTAACTGAAAACTGGACACTGTGTAAGGACTTTGGTTTTTAAAGTATCAAGCAGGTTTTATAAGTTTTTCTCTGTTGCAGCTACTCTGGGACAAACCACACAATTTTCTACAAGCTAGAGGAAAAAAGAAAAGCATATTGTTTGTAGAGAAATAGTCAACTGAGAAACCACGTGAGATGAAACTTACTGCTAAGCTGGGGCAGCAAACGTGGGCTGGTGCTTCTGCGATACCTGGAATCTGCAGTGAGTTGAGTTCCTGCATGAACCACATCGTATGACAACCAGGCCACTATACTGGGCTGCAGCAGCACGTTGTGCTGGCTGCTGTGCTGAAGCTGAGTTCTCCCTGCCCTGAGGAAGGAGCACGTTCATCTTGTCATCATAAGATGATCTGTGGCTATTCCTGGGAGTTCATCCATGCTCAACCATGAGCGGCACAGCGTGGTACTGATAGGTCATGAGCACATCGCAGTGTACGTCCTGCTGCGATCTGCTCAATTTACTTTTGGCCCTGATGCTCAGAAGTGATGCACCCATCCCAAACACATAGCAATTAAGTCTTTTCCATGCGCAGTGTATTCTGGTCATGTAGAATGTATCCACAGAGCCCCCGGGGAGCTCGTGGTTTAATCACCTTATTTACATGGCATTGATTCAATATTGTACAAGCTGCATAAGGCAGATGGATTCCACCTGGAGGAATGAATGGTTTCAGAGACTGCACAGTGTGACAGTCCATCTGAACGCTCAGCGTTCCAGCTAATCTCATTCCTCCCTCTTTGTGTTAAGAGAATTCTGTCTGAACATCAATTCATACAGAGGAATTATTCCTTCGTACTCCTGTATTACATGAGAGGTAGTGATTAGGGCAATGTGGACCCGGGCTAATTAGATTAGGAATTGGTGAGGAATTACCTGTGCAGTCTTGTGGCACAGGTTTTGTTATTTCAGAATAAATTATGAGAAGTGGTTTATGAAGCACTGGCTCTTGAATTATAGTACTAAAAAAGGAATTTTAACCATAAACAGAGTTTAAAAATGAAATGATTCTCAGATCCTTTCAGTCTTCACATGCTTTGATCTGGAGGTGATGTTCACTGTCTGAAGGTCTGGTAGTACTCTCCGTGGTATGTCCTGATTTCCGTGCCAGTTAGATGTGCCAAAGGACATTGGTTGTTTTGCTGCTTCTTTTTTTTTTGTACTGCAGTAAAAAGTCCTCTTAAGCTACACTGGAGGGACATACGATGCTTTCCTTTTTTCAAGAAGAATAACGCATCTGGAAAAAATTAGGAAAATTATATGGCACGTGTGACATTCCTCCTTATTTAGGACAATTTTTCCCATTTGGATTTGTAGGAAAAGGTGGGTGAGGATCCTCGTTCCCATACTCTAACTTCACTTACTTTCAGGAAAAGACGGTGGCACTTTCACGTATTGTGGGCATGAAGTAGATAGGGTTTGTTTTTTTCCTGGCATAAAATTCATCACTGATGCATAAACATTTGAAGTATGATCCTTTTTCCACTGCCAAAAGGACAGAAGTAGCCTCAGTTTATACTAGAACACTGTTGCATTCAATGCACGAATGTTACAGTGAACAGCACGCTAACCTTTTACCAGGGCTAGAAATATCTGTGTTGCTAGAAGGCCTACAGGTTTTTTTTTGGTTTGTTTTGTTTTTTTTTTTTCCCAGAGCATTTATCAGAATACCTTATTTTCTCTTCTTCACCATTTATCAACCTCACTAGTTCCATTTTGTGAATTCAGAACCTCTGCTAGATGACACATCAAGCTCAGATGGGTGCCAGATTTTACAAAGCTCTTCGGGAGACAGATTTCTTTCTCCTTTGCACATGGAGATGTAGTGGTGTTTACCTCCTTGTCAGTGAAAAGTAGTCGAGCAGTGCTGTCATCCTGGCAGCGATTGCAGTGATAATAGACCACACAACGCTCCTTTTCTGAACCAAAAGCAAATCATGATTTTGCCTAGCAAAGACTAACTGTGTGACAAGCAGTGTTTTGGCTGTGGCATAGTTCTGTTTGTTCACATTCTCACTACAGTCAGAACTGAATTTGTACATCAGGAGGGAAAATGAAGGAGAAGAATGGACCCATTGGAGAGGTCTGCCAGCTCCACATCAGTTGCTAACTCTGCTTACCTACACTCTGTCCATTATCCTCTGCTCTCTGTTTTCCAGCTGCTAGTTCCTATTAGGTAAGTGCATGATCTGGGAACGTTTGTACTGGAGTCAAGAATGTACTGGTCCATTAGCCAGGATCTTTCACTCTGTCGTGCTGCATTTTTATTAATTCTTTTCTGATGTGCTTTCCCTCCCTCTCCACAACAGCTTTCATTAGAGAGTCATTTGTAGGGAACGCATTTCTCTAGGAAGTGTTTTGAACACACCTTTGCAAGGGAGTGAAATGGTAATGCATCTGATTCTGCTGCTGTAATTTGGAAGTGTGCATTAAGCCCCACGTGGTCCATAAACTGATCTCCAGGTAATTGCTGGAAGACAAAGAGTTCAGCAGGGAATTGAACGCCTCAAAACAAGCCCTCCACATGTTCCTATATTCCCTGCCATAGGGAGAGATGGGAGGAAGCTTTGAAGGTAACTTGATAGTGCCTTTGTACTCTGCCTTTGTCCCTGCCTGTATGGTATGAACCATGGAACAGTGCAATTGCAGGTAACTGTCTTTTGGCATTGTCCTTGGTTCATTTCCTCC
This sequence comes from Cyrtonyx montezumae, assembly GCF_038088225.1. Lineage (NCBI taxonomy): Eukaryota > Metazoa > Chordata > Aves > Galliformes > Odontophoridae > Cyrtonyx > Cyrtonyx montezumae. The sequence goes on along the minus strand of NW_027071825.1, from coordinate 1,544,702 downwards.
TCCTCTGCCAAAGAGGGCCACGTTTTGCTTACTACATACTGTTCTCCTTTAGAATTATAATGGATTTTAACCATGCAATAAGGTTAATCTTGCCACGATAAGGCCTCCTGGAGAGCATAGCAGGTCTTCCAGCACTAAACCAAGGCAGTGCCAGCTTGAGAGCATTTCCCCCATTGCAGGGGATTCTCCAAAACAAAGCTGGGTTATCCATTTCTGTGTCTTGTGATTACTTACTTTAACTTGTAATGAAGCAAACTGACAGGGGTGTTAATATAGCAGGGATGCAGAAACACTTGAAAGTGCTAACAACTCAACTGGTAAGAAGCTGGGAAAATTCTGGAAAGGACAGCAGTGCTCAAAATGTGCTGTGTTGCTTTGCTACGTGACTGCCTAAAATAAAAGCTGCAGAGGTGAAGACTTTGAGTCCCCCCAGAATAATAATCCATCATTTTACTGTGGTTCCTGCAAGAGGAAAGTCAATTGCAGAAAGACTAGAAAAGCAAAGCATGTCTTATTTCCCCATATTGCACTTTCCTTTCTACATGCATTCTCCTTACTCCCACTGGAACCAGGTTTCATGTTCCCACACACAGGGCTTAGTCATTTAAAGGAAAATTAGATCAAATGCATTTTAATTTATAATTTGAGAAGTGCAATGATTAGGGGAGAAAAAAAAAGAAGCCAATTTATTAGAAAACAGGTTTGTCCTTTAAAATTTTGCAGAAGTGAAGTACAAAGGTTCACACAGCAGATTGGTTTTCTGTATCTCGGAGGCAGCGTAAGTACAACCTATGATGTAAATGTTACTATAGTAACTCGTGTTTTTATTTAAGAGCTCGGTAATTTGCCATATCAAACCCATAGAACTTGTAAAAATGTAAGTTAAACTGCAGAGCCCCATGGTTGGAAGAACATTTTTTTTGTCTGAACGTACTTTATTTTGCTGCAGTTTTCCCCCTGAATGCACTGAGGGTTTTCTAGTAGCCCAATTGCAATTTGGCACTCAGGAATCAGGCTTTGCTAATGGTGACAGCACTAATTACCTGGGACCTCTCATGCAGCCTTTCCTCTCCAAAGGACAAAAATTTCAGTCTCGTGAATTTTCTGTAGACTTTCCCTTCTGCCTCCTCCAAAAGCTTCACGGCTAGAGCTGTCTAACTATAAAACAAATTAAGAATATGTTACAAACTATAATGCATTCCTCCCTCCTGATGGAGCTGCACAGCAGAGCACAGTCCCATGGGAAGCAGCTGCACTCAGTGCTGCTCTGCTCTCTTCCCACTCTCAGAGCTGCTGCAGCCGCTGCTCCTTGCCCGGTGCCAACCCGGGCTGCGTCACAGCTCGCTGTCCCCTGAGACTTCAGTGCTGCTCTATGCAATTTGCATTGTGTGCTTTGATTATAAAAGTAATTACCATCTTGCATGAGCGAAGAACCATGCCTCATGAATGTCAAGGATATATTCTGCTCTTTGTGCTCATCTTTTCTGTTTTGAAATCTTCCTTATGTTTGCCAGCATAAACTTGTGTTTGTTGTTTATCTGGAAGACGAGCAAGTGTGGGTCCTTGCTATGCAATCTGTTGCTATTGGTACATACTCTGTGTTGGACAGGGACTGCTCTGTGGTTAACTGCTGGTGTGTTGAGGGCTGATTGCTAGGAGGAAAACCACGTTGTGCTGTCTGATGGAGCTTGGTTCCTAAAAGATCAGACCCAGAAGCATGTGGGGATTTGACAAGCTCAGATGGCTCTTGCAGAGGTTGGGGTACAGCCCCTGCAACTGCCAGCTCCACCTTCCAAGCAGGGGGTTGGTGTTCTTCAGGCTTTAAAGATGTGGGATATATCCTGCAGGGTTCTGGTCCGCTAGGAAAGGTGGCATTTGGGAAAGAGATATGAGGGGAGTAAGCCTCTCAGATCCGTTTTTGGAATGGCAGCCAGGAGGAGCTGAACCCCCAGGCAGCTGAAGGCAGAGTGCTAGCAGGCGGCTGGAAAGCTTGGGAGCCAGGAAGGAGGAGCTGCCTGGCTCCTAAATAGGAAGAACTGTTTGTCAATAATAATTTACCCGGCTTTGCTTCTCACAGAATGATTCACTCCCTTTTAGGTTCTTGTCTGATGTGTCAGAGATGGAGATGAATGTTATTCTTTCCTGCAAAGACACGTAGTTAGAATGCCCCTTCTCAGTTTCCTGTGGGCATGCAGACTTAGCAGCTTGCTCCCAGAGCACTCTGAGATAAGTTTTCTGCTGGTAGGGCAGTTCACTATCCAGAGATAAGCCTGTCTTATCTTGCTGTCACATGAGATTAAGAAACATGGTTTACAGCTTATTTTTTAAGAAGAAATCAATTCGTACTACACAGAGTGGCTAGGAAGTTTCTCTTGATGCTAGCATATGATGTCTGAGTCCGGGCTTTGAGATGGCTGCTCTGCTGCTGTCAGCTGCTGGGTTTGTTCCTGTGTGCCTCCGAGGTGAACTGCTGTCAGTTGTGTTCAGACAGCTCACGGTGAAGGACCTGGTTCTGGAGGGGAGCACTGATGCTCAGGTGGCCGCAGCTGTTTCTCAGGTTCAAAACAGCAATGTACCTTCTTGTCCTAGAATGAAACAAATCAGCAGCTGATAACAGCAAGGAGTTATTCTGCTCTAACGCAGGAAGGTGTGTCTCTTGGATTATCTTTCCTAAATTAACGGAGTTATTTTTGCATCGGCCTGGAGAGGAAATTTCAGCAAAGGAGGAACGTTAATTATCTGCTTGTGTTTTATCACGCCGCATCCACTAAGTGTTAAAGTCTATCCAGTTATCCTTTCTTCTGGTTATAATACAACACTATTATTTTAAACTAAAAGCTTAGTTTGTTGGTACATTTGATGCCAGTTCTACTGTATCAATCACAGCGCAGGTCTGTAACATCTATACAGCTGTGGGGATGAGTCTTCCAGGGGGAGGGAGCACTTTTTGTTCAGAGCACGTTTAATCATCACCTCTGCAATTTTCAGTGCGCACTGAGGGTTGCGGAGAACATTTCTGCACCTTTTCAAGAAGTGAAGTCTAATGCTGTTTGTGGTCTTACAGAAGCAGCGATGTTTTGGTTGGCTGATGAGGTTGGATGCTGTCAAGAAGGTGCAGAGGGATTAAATGCAAAAGATCCTTGCAGCAGCAATGTGTTACTGATAACAGCCTGTTCTGGAGGCTGCACCCATCTTTGCATTAACTTAATAACAAAATCAGACTTCTCACTTCTAGTAGTCATTAAATGATCTAGAACAACTTTCTGATCCACACAGTTTTGCTTTTATGCAGCACAGCAGGATTTGATGTTCTGTTCACAGTCAGTCTCTTTCACCTGTTCAAACATAGGATGGTTTACCTGGCAGGAATAATATACTGGATGAATTAGAAGGGGGGGGGAGGGGGGTCAGGAAGAAAGAAAGATGCAATAAACCCATGCAATAAACCCAGAGGGAGCTCAGCTGTCTTAAGCCTGACAAATTTAATCTGGAAGAAGTGGAGCCAAATGTCTACCACTTTTTCTAGCTCTTTCAGAAGCACACTTGCTCAATTTGCCTGACGTTGCTAGGATTCGGTGTGCTCCAGATTTCTCTATTCAGAACTGTACCCTCAGAAATGGTTTATATTTAGACTTCTGTTGGCACAATCCTGTTACTGCTGGGGGAGAGGGCAGGAGCATTCTGCTCAGCAGAGGAGGAAGAAACTTCTTTCTACTATTTTCTTTTTCCCTTGCTCATGAGCAGGAAGCTTGCAGTTTTTTCTACAAACCTAGAAGGAGTCTCAGTTGCTGGACTCAGCAAGACTGGTACTGCAATGGATATCTGTATTTAAGATTGCAGGAGATTGCCAAAGCCCGTGCAATATACCCAGAGGGAGCTCAGCTGTCTTAAGCCTGACAAATGTCTGGAGCCAAATGTCCATCCCTTTTTCTAGCTCTTTCAGAAGCACAATTTGCCTGAAGTTGTTAGGATTCGGTGTGCTCCACTTGGAACTTGGCACTGCACAGTGTTTTGTTGTTCAATGTGCTGCTCTTTGAAAGGCTTCTGGGCCTTTGCTGTTTGCATAATAGTTCAAAGAAGAAAGTCTGAGGTGAACTGTGGGTGCTGAGAAAAAATACCTTTAGTTGTTGTTCTCAGTTTTGCTTTTATTTATTAAAAAAAGACTTTATCCTGTACAATTTAGGGAGGAGTGGTCAGCATTAAATGGCAGAATTGCTGTTGGCTGAAAGGGACCCTTCCAAGATCATCTATGTCTAGTCCAACCCTTGCTATGGGAAGGGTCATCTTCTACAAAGTATTCAGATAGAAAGGGTAAAGCAGAACTCTCTGTCAGCAGTTCACAGATGGACAGACTATAAGCAGAGAGGTTGTTCAGGGTACACCTGGCACCTAAAATTCATCAGTGCTTTCAGTAAGTACCTGGTTAGTTGAAAAGTGCATGTATATTACTCTTTGAATAACAAGATTCTAGGTACGGTTGCAACCACTTTAGAAAACAAGATTAGAATTTGAAGTGATTGTGACAGATCGCTGAAATGGTCTGAAATAAATAGGCTGTAACTCAATAGAGACAATGGGAAGGATCTGAGGGTTAGAGAGATGTGCAAACCAAGGCTGAGTCACAATGGCACACGGCTAGGAGGGGAAAAAAGCAATGCAAACGAGATTGTCTTGTGCTGAAGTGAGGTAATCCTTTGCCTCCAAAAAGCAATGGCCAAGACGTCATCTGCAGTAATGCCTCCAGCTTTGGACACCTCTCTTTAGAAAAGAGAGCACTGCAGGAGCAGGTCTGAAGGAGGTCTGTGTGCCCTAGCTGGCATCCAGAAAAGGTGATCTGTGAAGACAGGCTGAAGGAACAGGAGCTGGTTAGTTTTACACAGTGGAAGACGAGTAGGAGACAATAACATAAATAATATATCTAAGGAACTCCCAAAAGGGGGAATTACATCTTATAACTTCTCCAAGTATATGAAAAAAGTAAAGAGGATTACAGGTAGATTTAGTTTAGAGATTAAGGAAGAAGATAAACCTTTAAAAGTAAGTAATTGTGCGCTAGTGTATTCTATGTGGGAGCTTTTCCCTACATATTTTCCCTGGCAAAGTGAAATAAAACTCAATTGAACGTTTTCTTGAGATGTTTCATCCTAAATAGAATATTATTTTTGAGTGATCCCATGTTGCATCCCGCCCACATTGAGTCAGCTCGCAGCAGCTTTTGCTTGCACTACAGAAGTGTTGGTGCAAACACTGCAACAGCTTTTGTACCCCTGACAGAAGCTGTACACAGGTTTCCCAAACTGTCACATCAGAATATTTCTAAAAGGGGCACCTACCAGGGACCTTTCAGTCTCTGCTATGCAAGAAAAGTGGTAAGCACAAGCAGGATTAAAGGACTGTATTTTCTATCCGTGCTCAATCCTCACTTTCAATTCCTTGACGTGATCTCTGGGTTTTGCTTATTAATTGGAAGCTCCTGGTAAATATGCGGTGTTGTTTTACATGTGCCATCAACTCTTTCCTCAGAGAGCTCGTTATTCTCGTGGACAGTGAAGTGCTGAAGGGACAAATGGGACTTACTCCACTCTCAGAAAGTCAGTGAGCAGGTAACGGATGCAAGCAGTACTGCAGAGCCACCTTTCTGAGCTCAGCTCTCAAGGAAGTCTCACTGGTAGCAAAGAAATTCCAGACTAAAATAGTCTGTCTCGTTTATTTTATCTTCTTGGAGGCTCAAAGCTGAATAATTATTCTTTTCTTAAACTCATTAAACCCTCACTTACGCGGTTTCTTTTCTGTCCTGTTTTCCTATCAGAGGTTGTTCCAAAAATGAGTTTTCTTCTACTGGCCAAGACTCAGATCTTAATGAATGTTTCTGTGGCAGGCTAAAGCCTGCCTGGTTTTGTGCCAGTACTGTCCTGGGCTTTAAACGGTTCCTAATTCCTTCCCCTTGGCACTTACCCCCAGCTGCTCACCACCCCTATATATGTCTTAGAAATCAGATGTTATCATGCTCCCCTCTTTCATACAGAAGCATATCGGTTTGTTCTTAACTATTGCAGCACTGCTACCTCACAAACGGGGTTAAAAAAAGCAGCGCCTGGGACTTGCAATTTCACGTGCTAATTTAAGTCCATTTCCATATTTGATGCCCCTCGAGCATTCTCCTCCCTCAGCTGTAGGACCTTTAGCTTCCTTGCCCTCCTGTTACCATACTACGGTCAACACCGTTATCTTCACAGCCCACAGAGGTTCAGTATTTAACGTGGGGTTATAGCAAATTTGTAATCTGTACTTTCGCAGTTTGCTTTAAGGAGGTTATCTCCAGTCTGGGATCTAATCCCTGCTTTTGCTGTACTCCTTCCAAGCCTCCTTTGCTCGGCTTTCCTGCCGCGTCTCCACCGAGTCCGGGCCCGGCGCTCTGCTCGCGGCACCCCGCCTCGTGCCTGAGGAGGGGCGGGGCGGGGGAGGCTCGGGCGGCGGGCGGAGCGGGGAGCCCAGCCTGGCTTCCAGAGCTGCGGCTGCGTGAGAGTGATGTGAGTGTATTGCTCGTGCGGCGTTTCACGTGTGACAGAGGAGCAGCGGCGGCTCCGCTCCACACGGGCGAGACTGGGTGGGAGCGGAGCGGGCAGCGCCGCTGTGAGGGAGCGGGAAGGAACGGGCGGGAACGGGCAGCGCCGCTGTGAGGGAGCGGGCGGGAACGGGCAGCGCCGCTGTGAGGGAGCGGGAAGGAACGGGCGGGAACGGGCAGCGCCGCTGTGAGGGAGCGGGCGGGAGCGGGCGACGAGTTTCTGAGAATTTGCCGCTGTTTGCTGTTTTGGGATGTTGTTGTCGAGGCAAGGCTGTCCGTACTGAAGGCTTTGCACGTGGGTTAGCGTGGAGATGGGAAAAACTGCGCAGCATCGGCGAAGCTGGCGGTTTCGGAATGCAGGATCTTAAGACTTAATGTTAAAATAGGTCCTCGCTCTGTCCGTTTGCACGGATGCTTTCCCAACCGCACATAAAGTCATTTGCCCTCACTGTGTTCTCTTGCATTTTCAGGAGATATAGACAAGTTTTCATAATGCCTCTTTTCAGAAACTCCAGTTGCATGTACCTCTTGTAAAACTTAGACGCTTTCCAACAGTCAGCATTTACGGTAAGGTCAGTATTCTCCCTAGGAGAGATGTTCAGCCCTCCGTCATCCAGCAGGACAGTCACCTTGTCCTGCGAGTAATCTGTACACAGCTCTTTTTTCCTCAAGCTTTGTGTACAGCATCCAGGAGGAGTACTCAGCTGTGACCAGAAGAGGAGCTCGTGCTGACGAGGCTCGCGTTGCTTTTAGTTTAAGAATGTCATTGTGATATCAACTTTGATCAATGTAATAGCAGTAGAAAAAATGCCTCAAGCTGATCCAAGCTACATTTTTGTCTCCTGGCCCAATTATTATTAAATTAGGCTGACAGCAGAATCTTTTTGGTTGCTTTATCTGGATGTTTATGTGGCATTAGGGAGTAGCAGTGCCTTAATCTTCAGTGCACCTTCCCCATGTGGTTTTGGACACCTGTAGTTGCTTTCTTATCAGTCACTATTAGGTAATGCAGGGTTGGAATTAAAACAGAAGCTGCTGTTGACACAATTAACTAATTGCTGTCTTAAATCAGGGGCAACTAGAGATGTTTTCACTCATGCTTCATAATCTTTGTAATGGTACAGTGAATTATTGGTAGTTACAGGAGCAGTGTTCCTTTAAACATCTAGGAGCAGTGAGACCAAGGAATCTGGGCTGCAGCTTTGCTTTTTTCAGTGCTTACGATGGGAGGACAACTGATGGACCATAATTTGTGACTTAGAGGTTTTGTTAGTTGATGTTTTTTACCTGCATTCAAAATGAGAGCCCTAAAGAGGTATGCGATAACATCCATGACACACTGATAACTTCATAACCTTTTGATATATATATGTCTGATTTTCTTGGACATATGGAAGTGATCTCTGTCACTTTGCTATTGAGAAGTGGTTGAGCTGTGAATGCAACTTTTGTTTCATCTATAAAAAAGGAGAAAACGAACTAGCTTTAATTAAGCCATAGGCTTTATCATATGAACAGTATGTCCTTATGCCAAGCAAATAGTTCTGAAAACATTTCTTTCTTTCCATTCAGAAACTTGGGAAGAACTAGATATGTTATGTCATAGGCTTATGGAAATAATCCCAGCCTGTGTCTTGGTGAAGTGGCAGACTTAGGGCTGTACCCAGCACATTTCCTCTGCCTTCATGGCTCACTTACTGGGGATTAGGCTAGTGGAGATGTGCAGGTAAGCCTGGTGTGGTAACAACACTACTGAGAGCACATTTTCCTCCAAAATAGGGGTTTGTGAAGCACTGCCTTTGAAATCTTGGTCTTTTCTCTTTAATTGATCAAAATGTAGCTGAAAATGTAGTCTGCTGATAACCTGAATGAACAGGCCTGAATCAGCTCACAGACCAAAAAGGAGCTGGTTGGTGCTGAAGAAATGGCTTGGCTCCAGACACAGTTGAGTTTCCAAGGGCTTAGATTCAGAGTTGTGCCTTTCAGACTACCAAGCCCAGTAGGTGAGCAATAGTCAGCCTGGAGGAGTGAAGTGCTGCCTAATTTTAATGATGGAAGAGAGCTGCACTGATGGTTAATTGATATACTAAGCAGTGTTAATGAGTTTTATTCTCAGATGACATTCTGATTTTGTTGTTGCTTTCTGTTATAAATATGTGAATAATAAAGTAAATGAAGTTCTCTGTAATGAAACTCTAATGATCATTATCATTCTCAGTTAATTTTCTTTGTTATTTTCAGACCAGCTCTTCAAAGCAAGATGTATCATCAAATCACTCTGACTGTGTTTGTGCTGTTGGGTAAGTTTCTGCCAACAGTGTGAAAAGTAAGTGCTGACCATTGTGTAGAATGAGGAGTTATCTCTGCTATTGTTTTACAGAGATGTTTGAAGTCATACTGCAGCATTTTAGTATCACAGCATGCAACTAGAATGTGCAGGATTGAAGTGTTGGCTCTCTCAAGGTCGTGCCTTTGTGTCTTATGCCAGAAAGCAGTGCAGTTGGTAGGTGAGATCAGAAAACATCAGCAGAACGTGTCTGGTGAGTTAGAATGCATACAGATAAAGGGCTCAGTTGAACTCAGAAGTGCAGTTTATTCTGTTACCCCTAGCAAGTACAGATGCAGAAAGGAAAATCCAAGTTCCATCAGAACTGCAAAGTTTGTTTAGGTCAGTGTAGCCAAGGTGGCACTTTGAGCTCTGCTGTTTTAGGTGACTGGTGTTCTTGCTTTTGTGAGCATGACGTTGTTAAAGTTGCTCCGTTTGCTGTATATGTTGTATAATGAGTATAATAAGCTTTGTTTGTAATTGGGAAACGTCCATACCAATATTGGTGTATGCTGCACAGGGACAGCTGGTATTTTGGTATTTGCCTGGTTTTTGGTTGTTTTTTTTTTGTAATTTTAAATTGAAAAAAGAGCCATTTGAAGAATTTTGATGATGGTGCTTATGGAGAAAGCAGATTCTGCAGTCTGTAATTAGTTTCAAAGACCCTTTTATCTTCACAAAAAATGAAGAACTCCTTAGACAATACCATACCTTTATTCAATCAGTATTAACTATTGTCTTGTTGACTAATTCTTCTTTTAAATACCTCATGTCATCTCAAGATGTCGTGTACCTTTTAATTAGAAAACCTGTATGCCTCAGGGAGTTTTCATTCGGTTTCAGAGCTGTTTGCCACTGATGGCCTGTACCTGCTGACATCGGTGTCCCCCCTGACTCACTTCTTCCTGTTTCCCAATAGAGCAGTCACCGTTGTTGGCATCTTTATAGCCTTCTTAACACAAGCATGCAAATATGCCACCAACTGAGAGTCTGAACTGTATGAGCAGGTCTCTCTGCATCCATGTTGCAGAGAGATGGTTGTAACAGGAGAGCATTTCTAATACATGCTATGTTTCATTAACAGACAGTTAAGAGCTATAGCAGTCCTATGCTGAACGTTCCGTACTGTAATTCATTACAGATGGTTTTTTTCCTTTTGCTTTTAACACACCTGCAGAAATAGTAACTGCATACATTTTGACTTTGTCAGATGTTCTTAGTCCTACGACATTGGTGTGCTATGAGAGAGCAGTCTGCTTTTGGGAAAAAATAGTGACTTGGCAAGAATATCTCCTTACTTGTCTGTGTGATTTGGGTGGTATGTTAGTTAACTGGCCTGTTTCATAGGCAGCCGTGTCACTCATTTGTTCTTGTTTAATCATGCATCATGGACTAATAATCAGTGTGGTCAACTGACTCCCCTGCATGGAGCCAGGAGCCTAATGAAGCTGGTATTTATGGAGGCACAAACTCTGTTAAAGGAGAGAGGAGAGATGAGCAGAACCCTTCAGGAGTCTGGTTACAAAACCTACGTGAAGAGAAAACGAAACACTTCAGCACGCTGCACAGTAACATGGTGTCTGCTCCTCATATTGCATGCATCTACACTTAGAAAACTTTCATTTTATATTTTTACTTTATTTGACTTACACACTATTAGACAGTGAACTTCTATTTTTCTTATTTTAATGTGGAAGCATAGAGCATGAATTAACTTCTGCCTAATGAGTGGTTTAAAATATTTATGCCTTGCCGAGCAAAAAGCTAAAAGCAGAAATGTGCACAAATCACCCACACATCTTTCTGTAACCAGAGCTTCAATCTATGCAATTCATTCAGTGTTTTACAGTAAGTTATTTCCAAAAGTGATGCGTTCATCCTTCTCAAAGTCACTATCAGTGTAATTCAGGCTACAGTTTACTGACAAGAGCTGCAGCTGTGGTCAGAGTGCTTTTTTTCTGGAGAACCCAATTCTGATGGAAAGATCCTTTTTTTCCTTCATTTCCCAGATAATATGAGGGGGTTGTATAGTTGCATCCAGTCCCATATTCTGGTAATACTGTTATTTGAAACTGAATGGTTGTGATGTGGCTATGTTATGTTTTCAATTGGATTATAATGTCTTCGGTGCCATGTTACTAAGAGCTGGATTGCAAGCGTCCCAGCACTGCAGGGAGGGACGTCTGTGTGATGTGTGATCTTAGAATTAGGATTCAGTGTATTCTGAACTTATATAGGACAGTTTACCCCAAAGTGATGCTTCTACTACAGGCTTGATCTTGACCTATTTCAAGAGGTTCAAAAAACCAAACTTTAATTGTAGAGACTTCAGAAGAGAAAGGTGGCATTGCCAATTGTGGCACTGGTTCAGAAAGGATGTTTTTAATATTTCTGACTCCAACTCAGAGGAGATAAGCCTCTGGAGATGATTTTATATAGATATATTTTAATAAACTTTTCTGTGTAATGTCATCTACTCCCTTTTCATTGTCAAGTGATGTGAAATTTTTGTTGCCAACATCTTTGTCCTTATATTTGTAGACTTCCTTCGCGTGGCAGCTGCCCAGTGTATGGTCCATGAGATTCATCCCAGGAGCTTTATGTTACCATGCCTGCTGCTGAATGAGACGTCTTCGAGTCCTTTTGCTGCTGGAGTTGTAGAGAGCTGGTCTGGTTTGAGGAGAGAGTATGGAGCTGCTGAAACCAACCTTCCCTTGCTGATGAATGGGGAAAGTTTTCTGTGTTGCCTTTGGAGTGATAACAACACCGATTGTTCTTTGTACAGAGCAAACATGCAAGCAAGGATGCTTATTCCTTCAGAAATAAGCATATCTGCGTTCCAGAAAAGAGGTAGGTTTCTCTGTCAAGGGTGTGGTAAGTTCCTTAAGAAAGAGCACATTGGTTTGTAGTGGTTCAGAAATGTTTAATCCATTTCTTGTACTTAGATTCATATTGGAACATTGAATGTTGGATTGAAGGCAAGCTGGATCTGTTAGTTTGTGGCCTGAAGTTCTACATGAGACTTGATTTGAAGGTTCATCTTTTATATGCTGTGTAAGTACAGACTTAAATTTCTCACTGTTAGCTTTAGAAATCTGAAGGCATTTTCTAAAACATTGGCATTGGTCTCTCAAGCTTGCTGCACAGTGGTAGCATTAGCTTCACAGGGAGGTGATATTTTATGTATCTTGTCTTACCTTAAAGTTATCTAAGACTGTACAGAGAAAAGCTCGTGGTTCTATCTTTGAATGAAAAACAATCAGCATGGAGACTCTCTCTGTTCTGCTCTTCCATGTTTCTCAAAGTGATTAAACAAGATCTCTTGCTGAAATATCTTTGCTTTTGCACTTGGTAAATTCCAAAGCTGCAGTCTGGTTCTACCTGTTTATGCTTTTGACCATTATGTTCTCTCCAAGTAATTAAGTGACTTGGTGTTTAGCATTGTATTCAGTGTTGCACTAATCACATTGGTGCTGCTGGGAGGCATCCATCTGTGTAGTTGTCACTGTCATAAACACTCTCTGCAGTGGTAATCACTCTGACTCTGGGGTAGCGTAGCCTGTCTGATTTTATTGGAGGTGGGTCTATTTGATTCTGCTGTTCTTCTTGTATTACTGCTGGATTGGAAGGGATGATATAACATATGGACTGAATTTCTTTAGGAAACCAGCTCCGTACATAGTTGACCATGCTAAATTTACAGGTGACAGCTTCTGTTTAGAATACAGAACTAGATGGCAGGTATTACTTGCCATAAATTATATCTGTAGTGAACATAGGAAGCAACGGTATGGGCTGGTAGCATGGTTGTATAGGCACATGGTACTTCAAAACTGAAATGTGATTTTGAGTGGGAACCCACATTTCCAGTGTTCCTCGTGACTTTGATTTTTCACATACTGTTTTGGTACAAGTACATCTCACTTTGCCTCTGTTCCAACAGATTCAGTCTCAACTGCAGAAAAATTTTAGCCAGTAATCTTAGTGTGGTTGCTGTGTGCTGCAGAGGCAAGGTGCAGTGTGGTCCCTGATGTTAGAGTACTTGCCTCGCTTCTCAGATTTCACATTAATATTTTTCTTTTAGGGTCCCTATGTTGTGGGGGAACGGCTAGCAGAGCAACTCAAATTGTGCTAAGGTGACAGTTTCCCCTGTTGGCTTGCTGATACCTTAACATTTTATTCACATGAGCCAAAATACCTTGAAAACATTCCCAGTTTCAAAAATATGCATTCCTGGCTTATGTTACACCCTGGGAGTTTGGAGCTCAGGCCAGAATTCTCACATATAAGGCAAGCAACGTATGAAAATAATGACCTAGAAGAATCTATACAATGAAGTTTTGCTCCATAGCAGTTTTAAGTTTTTCAGCCTTCAAGATGTTTCCTTTTGATTTTGCACATCCACAGTTTATTTGCTTGTAATAGTATCAAGTTATTTTGAGTAGAAAATGTTTTTCTCTGTCCAAAACAGTGCTGTGATAAGGGTACGTTCCCCAGCAGCATGTCTTTGGGGGGAGAAAGATTATTCTGAAACTTAATAAGATAAATTAGATTAATTTTCTACCAAAACTGAATGATCTTTCTAGTTGTATGTATTCAAGGAATGCTATAAGCCCTGATGGTTGATTACATTAACTGAAATCACTTAGCCTTAGGGATCCTTTCACAGTGGCACAGATGAATGCTTGCAGGTGAATTTCGAGGACTGATACAATTTGCCCTTTCATTAGATGGTGATTTATAGGATGTGCTCATGTTCTTGACCTGTTTTCAGTGCCTGAAGGGCACTTCTTTAGTTCTAGACTTAGACTTGTGTGTTCTTGAGGATAAATTACACAATTTACCTCAAGTTTGGTGTCTTAGTTGAACACATCAGTTATACACTGAGCTGGAAAACACTCACGTTCTGTTAGGGACTTAGCCTTGTGTGAACTAGTCAGCCATCTCTCTGCAGTGATAAGGGGCAGCTTGTTCAACCGAGTACTGACCTAGAGCTGCTATATGTGCACTGAGATACACTTAGTGAAAATCCTTAGCCCAGGAAGCTTTGCTCCATCAGCCCCAATAAGTGTAGCACTTCCACAAACACAGTGTATAGCAGTACTGAAAGCAGTGTCACAGAGCTTACCTCCCTTCAGATGTGTCTCAGCATACCTACCCAGCTGTGCTGTGCTGTTTCGTGTAATTAGAAGAGGAATAGAGGAGTTGGAATGAAATCCCAGTTTGGGTGGCAGAGCTGCAGTTAGGCAAGTTATTTAGTGAGCCCAGGACGTACCTGGTAATAGCTGTCATCAGGAGTCTGAAACCAGTCTGACTGAACTATGGGTCTCATCATGATTGTGGCACATCTGTTTGAGGATCAGACCTTAGTAAGACTTTTTGTGAAATCATCTAATTTGCTTTACTTGGAAACTATTTAAAAAGGGAGGAGCAGCAAAGTAAAAGTGATTAGTTACAGATACAATCTTTTAATCTTTTTTTTTAATTACAGGCAGTATTTTCATTTGTTTTTGCAAATAAACTTTGCCCAGAGACAGACACCTCTCTATTGAAATACAGTGTAGAGAGAAATACTTTGGTTTTGTTTGATTCACCTTCTAGGTCAGAGTTGTCACTGGCAGATATATCTACGAGCTCTCTGAGGAGGACTGCCATGGCTGCTCAGTGTAACTGCAGTGAGTATGGCAAATGTGAGTGCCATGTGCCCTCCCCAAGACTCAACCACACGTACATCATGTGGCTGAAGACTGTGACTGGTGTAACATGTCTTGGGTCACCTTTGATGTCAGTCAAGCCCATAGACATAGGTAAGTGTTACATAGCTACACTGTCAGCCTTTGTTAATGAGGAGTGGCAGCAGGATGACTTTAGATAAGAAGGAGGGCACAGGCAGAACAGGAGGGGACTTCTTGATTGTTCACTGAGGAGGAAGAAAGGCTGTTCCTAATGCTTCTTTGCGATTAACACTCTTGGTTTTTGTTGTGTTTTTCTTTATTCCTTACACATGCAATTCCAGCACTTTCCAAACTGGAAAACAGTCCTCTAATATTAATCAAGCCAAAGCCCTAATGACACTATGAATTCGCTATATGTTGCTGTCCATTATGTAAACACCGTTATTACAGATCTTGGCTAAGGTCAAGCAGGTAGGGTCTGTCAGCTGAGGGGGAAAGAAGTACAAGTTTGATTAACTTCTTTGTAACTGATGTGCTCTGCAAACAGAACAAGTTGAGAGTCTCTGGGTGGGGTAGTTCTGAAGATGAGAGGTTGCGTTTGTCATGTGCCAGGGGAAAAAAGTTATACATTCAGAACTGAGTGTGCTAGTGTTAAAATGCTGCTATTAAATTGTTCTGCATAGTGGAGTCTGTTTAAAAAAATGAACAGTATTAGTATGTGCTCTGCCAAGGTTTAGCTGAGATAAAAATTAGTTGGAAAGTAAAAATATGAAAACTTGTGTATTATGTCAGTAGAGCAGGTCGCAGCAGAATGAGAAAACGTCATTATTTGTATTGTAACATGCCCAGAAGTGTGAGGTAAAAGTCACTGACTTTTTTTTGTTTTAAAAGCTATGGCCCTCCACCCAAATCTCTTATTCCTGCTTGTATTCATTAGTCCACCTCAATGCAATTATCTTGGAGAATTTGGATAAGTAATAACAAAATAAGTTATGACTTAGTATAATGAATTTGTACTAAAAATAATGACCATTGTTGGTAAGTTGAGTGAAGTTGTGGTAATGCCATCCCAAGAAGATGTCTATAAGAACAAAGAAAGCCATGAATGGCCTCTGTGTATTAAGTCCAGTACTGAAGCTGCAGACTCTTACCTGAGTGAACCCCCAGGGAGCTCTGGGAGGTTCCAGGTGAGAACAGTGTGTAGTCACGGGGTTCAAATGCCAGGAGCCAATTACTTCTGGGGCTGTGGGGGCAAGCTGTGGACATCCAGCGCAGACAGAGCTAAAGTGAGCATGCACCCACTGCCTGAGACCCTTGGAAATGCTTTCTTTTCAGGTAAGGCACATGCTGTTTAATCTGCAGTGGTTTTTAACAGGATATCACCCTTGCATGAGAGGAACTCTGCTGAATGAGGACAAAGTCAACCAAAAGACACTGTACTTACACAGTGATATGAAAAGGTCTCATTAACAGGTAAAAGTAGGATCTAAGTTCCTTGTGTTTGTCCAAGGAAGAATGAATTTAATTGCAGTCCTCCTTTTAAATTGCCCATCTATTTCCTCCTCCAGAGAGTTCTCCATATCCTTGTGGGAACTTCCTGAAGCCCACGTTTTTCCCTTTGCCTTAATGTAGCTCTGTGGGAAGCCTTTTTTCATAGCCATAATCACTGTAGAAGGATGGGAAGATTTAGAAATTATGTGTACAGTATGAGGATGTTATTTCCTGTCTAATAAGGAGCCAGGCAAATGGCTTTGTACAGCTCTCCCATCCCTTTCAACCCTTTCTTCAGCAAATCAAGTAAATTAGTACTTGATTACTGGGGAGAAATGTGACCAAGGCACGAAATACTTGTAATTTTAAAGCAGACATTCGGTCAGACAGCATATCCTGATAGCTAATGGTTTAGCAGTGACAGGGTGAACTTTCACAGCAATATTACACAACATTGCTCTCTCATACGTTGCCTGTAGAGCAGCTGTTGAAAAATGAGCTTAAGGTGTGAAAGAAATTTCAAAATCAATAGAAGTCATTACAGCCAGCAGTCACAGGCAGTGTAAACTTGTCCATTAATTTGTCCACAGTAAAGCCTGAACCTCCTTTGAACGTGCATCTGGAAATGACAGAGAAAGGCCACGTGAAGATCTGCTGGTCTGAGCCTGTCCCGATGCCATACCCACTCCAATACGAAGTGAACATCTCTGGAAATTCTGGTCAAAATGGCTGGCAGGTGAGTCAGCCCTGCTCTTCCTCTTTCTTCATTTTTCCTGAATCATTATTCAGTAATAATAGCTTCTGATAATCCAACAGGTGGTTCAAACTGCTTTAAATACCACATTAGATGTAGACGATACGCTGCTTGATTCTTCCTCCTTTGCTCAAGTGCGGTGCAAGAATCATTATGGGCCAGGGTTCTGGAGTGAATGGAGCAGGCCGTATGACCTGAATTTGGGAGGTAGGTCATGGACAGGCACACTGACTAGTAAGTACACTTCTGGGATACAAGAGATTTACCAATTTTTGTTTTGTGGAATCCACGTGTGTGAGAACGTTACCGGGGAGCTGTGGTACACTGTGTGCATGAGTTGGACTGAAAATTCTTGTGGAAGCTGTTTAACCTTCTGCTCCTCCTGCTGCACAGCTTTACCTGAGATTGTGCTCTTTCCTTTGTAGAAGGTCAGCATTAAATGAGTGAAGCATGGAGACTGCACAGTGATCTCCGTGTCTGGCCTTATTGCTTTCAGACCCAGCAGAAGCTTTTGTTCTGCTTAACTCCTCTCAATACTTCCTTTCCTAATGCTTTCTCTAACATAGTTTAGCATAAGGCTTTGTAGCTGAATTAGAAGTGCAGAACATGGTTTAGGTTTTGTAGATTTAATGTGTAAACCATCTTGGTTTGCCATGTTGAGCCCAGTTCATAAATCATGTAGTAACACCAAATTAATTTCAGTACGTGCATCATTAGCATTATATATATTAACTTGTATACTGTATTCAATTCAGTTCACAACCAGAGCACGTTTCTTACATTTCACACACAGCGAGAGCTCTCTGGGACTCTAGAAAGGGCTCTTAAGATTTGGTAGGGTCCCTTATATCAGCACAGCTTCTGCTGAAATAGAACATAATTGGCTCTTCATTCAGTCAGAATATATGAGAGGGAAAAGATTTTATATTTGTCAGATCCTCGTCATTTATCGTGATAGCTTTGTGGGTTGGACTGTTTTGGGCCATGACTTTTGTCATGACTTTTTCTGCATTGTATTTTCCCATGCTGTGCTTGTGGTTAGTTGGAAATGTTTTGCTCTGCACTGCCACAGGTGCCCTATGCACAGTTAATGGCCGAGATGGTGTTGATACCTGCTTACCCTACACAAAGTAGTGTAATGTTCTTTCTCATATGCATCTGCTTTTATTTTCAGAAAGGATTTCTGAGCGTGTTGAGAAGCAAATGTGTGTGTGTATAAAAGAGGTGCAGTAGCTTCTGCTAGATCTATTTTTTGTGATCCAATGATGTGAAACTGTATTAAACATACATCTCATCAGCGTGATAAGCCTGGTGGCAGCATAGAGGGAGTAATTTCTTTACTGCAGGAGGCTCAAATTGGCATGTTCTCCCAATGGCCAATGTTAGGGTGAGCCAGTGGGAGAGCAGCAAGGTGTTCAGCACAGCTGACAGCAGCAAAATGGCTGCTAATGGGAATTCTGCCATGCATTCACGTGTGTATGTTAGGAGCAGAAGAGTATATGCTGGAATGAAGCAGCTGCATGTTTGTACAGCTGAGGGGTCTCATGTTCTCTTTTATGTTAATGAGAAAGTCTCTGACTATGACAGTTCTGTAGGTTGCCTGCTATCCGAGAGGGCCTGTGTTCTGGAAGAATTCTGAAAATATCCTGAACTACAAAAACAAAGCTGACCTCCTGAAGAGTTCTGCCTTGGCTTTGGGTCTCTCTTTGACCAACTGTTCCTTTTCAGCCAATGTGTAACACATGCAGCTTCCCTAAATACTGGGCTAATGGTGGCTGGGCTTACGTGTGTTTATGTGCTTTGCAGGCTTGGTGCCTGTATGCCTAGGTGAACTGCTTATCGAATCACTGCTACCATTGGGTATCAACTACACTGCTGAGACTGTGAAACAAGTTTTTGAGAGATTAGTCTCCTGATGACTTTACTAAATATTGAAGTGCTTGACTTTTCTGCCGTTCTGAATAGCAAATCTCTCAAATACGTTCCAGTATTACAGTAATGGCTCAGCTGGCGTATGCTTTCAGTATCCTCTCAGGGTCTAAAAATTCAGACTAATATATCTTTCAAACCTTAGCATCACTCTTCACTTGTTTGGATTTTCTCTCATTTCTGCCCGAGGGCAGTTTTAAACAGTAATGTTTGCGGTGTGTGCATTTGTGAGATGTGTTAAAGCAGTGAAAGCTTTCTGGGCTACAGGTACTTTTAGCAGCATTCAAATAAGCTGATTTTTCAAAAATGAATAAACACACTCATTTGATTGGACCTGATGCCTTAAATAAGTGGGCTGAGTAGAAAGCAGCAGCACTGACTTAGGTTCTCAGGTTTTGATTTACAGGAGCTCATATGACTTTCACTGCTCTGGTTGTTCTCACTCTACTCCCTGGATACTTTCTGTCACTTAATTACTGCTTGCCTAGGGACAGTAAAGGTTATTTTTATTAAAATTTGTAAACGTGAGTTATGGAAGGAAGCAGTCAAGGATCTGTTCCTGCTCCTCTGCCCTATAGTGACCAGTAATAGTGAACCTGGAAGAAGATGGTGTAGAGATACAACTGGATAATAGTAATTTTCTGTTGATCTGTGGTTTTGGTTGTTGTTCCAATTCTAATCTCAGTGCATTTATCTCTTTTCTTGTAGCTGAAGTCCTGTACTTCCCTTCTAAGATTCTGACCAGTGTTGGTTCTAATGTTTCATTTCATTGCATCTATAAAAACAAAAGCAAGAGCGTAGCATCTGAGGAGATTGTTTGGTGGCTGAATTTAGCAGAAGAAATCCCAGAAAGTCAGTATACGCTTGTGAATGATCGCGTAAGCAAAGTTACTCTTTTCAACTTGAAAGCAACAAAACCTAGAGGAAGTTTCTTCTATAACGCATTGTACTGTTGCCATCAAAGTAGGGAATGCCATCATAGATACGCTGAATTATATGTAGTAGGTAAGAGTCCAGATGAATTTAAATTACAGTTTTGGTGCATTTTAATAGTAAGGTCAATCTTCTTAAACTCCACCTAGCTTTTATCAAATAGTTACAACTTTTAATGCATGTTTTTTTGTACAAACAATTATATCTTATTTTAATAACTTTTAATGTGTTTTTAATTAGATGTGAATATCAATATCAAATGTGAAACTGATGGGTACTTAACTAAAATGACTTGCAGATGGTCTGCAAACCCAGACACATTGCTCTTGGGGACTTCCTTGCAGTTAAGGTACCACAGGTGTGTATAGCTTTTAATTCATGCGTTGTTTGGAAAGTGTTACTGAAAGTACTATTATAGCAAAGAATTATGAATAGATTATGAAAGGCATAATTACAAAACGTGCTTACTTCCTGCAAGCCAAGTTCCTCAACTGGATCTCCAGAGGAATTAAACATGTGCAAATGAGGGCTATGGGTATCTGAGTAAGTACTGTGGATTTTATTTTCTGTTGATCTCTTCTGCATTTGTGAATCCTGTCGATGCAGTTCAGAAGCCAGTTCTGTAAGTACAGTTTAGAACACAGATATTTAATAACTCAGTTGTTACACTGACCTACATCTGCCTAAACTAATTACTGAACTCAGCTGCTGAGGTTTTTTCAATTCGTCTTTCTGCTTGCATTGTGTGAGTGAATACAAGCTAACCTGGCTCCGAAAGTGGGTATGTTTATATCACCTATATAAAATCTTCTAGTTGCTTGTTTCTACAGTCAGTAAGGAAGTAAAATAGAGGAAACCAGGAAAAAAAAACAACCCCAAAACCCCAACAAAAGCACTCATTGACAGAGCACTGGAGCCAGAGCCCAGATTGGCTCTAAAATCTCTGTCCTTGGAGAGAGACTTATGGACCTCAGCAGAGCAGGATGCTGGGCAGCCTGGTCAGACTAGAACTCTGTGTCTTTCTTTCTACATACAGACAGTATATTTATATACAAAGACAAAAAACAGTCTTGGTTCAGAAATGGTTCAGACTGTTGCTTTCTGAAGATAATGTCTTTGGTGGCTGAAGCAATTCTTTCATTTGCTGTTCTGCGGGACTAGATACGTAAAGGTTTTGCAAGCCCTGGGAGCCTGATCCTTTGGAAAGCTAACTTTTTAGTTAGTCTTAGTTTTTCCTAGTGAAGGTGGATTTAATTTCTGAACTACTGCTGCACTGAGATGAATATTTCTCAGGGTTTTATGGACTGAAGCAATTGCTGAATGCTTGAGATTTCACGTGGAAACTTCTAGGGCAGGATTGGTGACTAACTGACAGCTGAGGTAGCTTTTCTTTTGACTGGCTTCAGAAGTGTGAGTGTAATTAGTGTTGTGCTGGGCAGGGAGACTGAAGTAAGCACAGTGCTGCTCATGCCATGTTTTTATTCCCACTTTTTCACTGTTCAGGTTTAGCAATTTTTTTAATTTATATGTGTGCTTGCTCTGTTAATGCTACAGACTGAAAGAGCTTTAACAGAAAGTGTCATGGGGAATGTGTGTGAATGTAATAATTACTAAAATGTTTCTGTATAAGACTTCTAAGGCTTTTGAGTTATGAGAACACCACAATATGTAAGAGAATGTCATGCAAGTGATGCTGAAGAAAAATACAAAATGAGCGTTTACAAGCCTGAAACATAATAAAATATGCAGTTGTTTTTAATTGCCCAAGCTTGATTTCAGTGGGGAACTGCACACACAGCAGAGTTGCTGAAGTTTGCTTAGACACAGGCAAGTCCTCAGGATGAAGGTTAGGAATGAGGTTTGTTGCACTGGCATCAGACCTGTCAAGTTTTCCAGGAGCACACAGCTATTCTTCATATCGATGTGATTACATTTGAGAGCTGAAATCCCTTGCTGCACACTGGTGTGGTGCCATAGCTTTGCGTGTTGGTGTTTTGTTTTCATTGGCTCGTTATTACGTCTCTACAGTCAGTGCTGCCAACAGTAACAGCACAGAACTGTTCATCCTAGAAAAACAGAACACTAAGCTAAACCTTCTAAACACCAGACAACTGTTTAATCAGTATTAGCTGTGTTGACAGGAAGAGGAAGGATCCAGCTAAGCCTAACTTTTGTGGTCCAGCTGAATACTGAATACCCTATCTGGCCACTCACTACAAGTCTGAGCTGTGCAGAAGCTTAGGAGGAATTTGGAGCCTGTCCTTCCCACCTCCCTTAAGACATTGCCATTTGGTCCAGAGCCCAGGTCTCCTGTCTTCTTTTGCCAGCTGTGATGCTGACTGCCTGTGGGATCTTGATAGCACCCTCCAGAATTAATACTCGTATGGGATTTCAGTCTCCTGGAGACTTAACTGTACATATCTGATTGGGCTCCTGTGCTCTGGACATCAGTTGGTGTTTGGCAGGTCATATTCCTGGCTACCTTGCTAAGACATACCTCTAAAGTAACATGATTTATAAGTGTTTGGAAGTGGTTGCTCTTTCTGTAGCTCTATCTTCCTGCTGTTAGTCTGTTATCAAAAGATTTTGCACTGGGATGAGCTTTCCATGTCCTACTTTTCATCCAGCCTAAGAGCCAGAGCTTTAAAGCATAACCCTACAGTGTTATTTATCTGTTCAATGCAGACTTAAGTTCAATATCTGTCCAAATAATCATTGAAAAAAAAAACAACAAAACCTTCTCACAGTTCCAGTGATAACATTTGTTTTAATTACCTCCTATATGACTGATGCCATGAGCAGCTTATTGTTGCAGTGTATTAACTGAATGTTTTTTTCTCTTTTAAGGAGCAAAATTTATTGTTCTAACTTTCCAAGTACTCCTCCAGAATCAGAGGTGAAAGAATGCCATTTACAGAGGAATCATTCTTACGAGTGCACATTTCAGCCTGTTTTTCTTTTATCTGGATATACCATGTGGATTGAGTTTAAGCACTCGCTGGGAACACTTGAATCCCCACCGACTTGTGTCGTTCCAGCAGATGTGGGTAAGTCTAGAGTTCTGCACGTCTTTCTTCACTTGTGACCTTGGATTTCAGGCCTTATATGGTATAGGTAAAGTACTTCATAGCATTTTAAATAAATTATATTGTGGAAAGAACATACAAACATAAGAACTTCAGTGTCATCTTCTAAAAAAGCTTTGGATTAAATGTTATTTCCATAGATTTTGCTTGGCACAGGAGTAGACTATAACTGTAGCAAGTACCTATAAAATGAAACACTTATGTTTGTATGTTTATCCTTGAGTGGTTTGCAAAGTCATCCACAAGAAGGAAAAAAAATGTTTTTTAAAAGGCAGTGTGATTTTTAAGATTCTTGATCAGCTACTTGTTTCTGATCTCTTTTCTGAGAAGTGACTGAGAGGGACTGCTGAGCCCGGAGAAGGGGAGGCTTTGAGGGATGCAATGTCCATACTCACCTGAAGGGGTGTGCAGGGAGAACAGAGCCAGGCTTCAGGCATTGATGCCCAGCGTAGGCCCAGAGGCACTAGGCACAGACTGGAGCCCAGGAGCTCCCTGAGCCCGCCACACAGCACTCTGTGCTGGGAAGTGCCAAAAAGCTGGCACAGGGACCAGAGACTGGGGAGACTTCTCATCTCCAACCCCACGTGGATGTGGGGCTGGGCACAGCTCTGGGGGCTCTGCTGGGGAGGGGGTTGGACCAGATGCACCTAGAGGGCCCCGAGCCTCAGCCATGCTGTGTTTCTCTGAAGGTTATGCTTTGAGGCAGCATACACATTGCTTACATGCTTGCACATTCCTGTTTAAAATCATAGGAACCGTTTATGTTCTTGCATGTTTTTTGGAAAGTTTGTTTTGTGACACATAGGCACTTAAATTTGTGTAAAAGATAGAGGCAGAAACAGTGTTTGAATGTTTTCAAACACTGCAAAACGTGTGAAGCGAGTCTTGTTACTGGGTCCATGACTCAGAGCATTCATTGGACTCTGTATTGCTTTGGACACAAATGAGAACATATGCAGAGGGAACACACTGCAGCTTTGGCTTCGGGTGACTTCTGCAAAAAAATGTTCTCCATCCATCGACAGAGAGGAAGTGTCAGCTTTCCACCCAGATTCAGCTAGTGTTTGCAATAGCTGGTTCTTTCTGTACTTGAGATAGACCACGAAGTCCTGCATGAAATAAAGCAGAATAGAGTACATATGTTATGGGAGTGGAAAGGTGCATGCACCTAGGGAACATAAAATAAACCAAACTATGCCTTGCATTTCAGATTTTAATTAGAGTGAGCAAAAATGAACTTGCACGTGAAGGAAATAAGTTCAGTGCATTATAGCTAACTAGGGTATGGGATTTAGCATTTCATTATCATTGCTACTTTGTCCTTGTGTTTTTCAGTCCTGCTTATAACCAGTTTAAAGAGAATTATTTGTCATTCCTGGGCATCAAAAATAAGGGTGGTGTAAGGGATGGTGAGTGGAGATTCTGCTCCTTTGCTGCTTAAAAAATTTGCCAAACAAACTCCAACCTGGCTCTTGCCTGAGTGGAAGCTGCACTGTCAGTTTGTATCAGTGGCTTCTGTGCTGGGCAGTGTTTGGCAGGCCCAGTTCAGGGGAAAGTGGCTTTGTACAGTGCTCCCCATGAGGAATGCAGCCCACAGGTGTTCAGGAGTACAGCTCATTCAAGTCATCCCTTCAGGGACAAAGCAGCCAACAGAACTGACCTTCACTGGATGAAAGATGCTTTGTATCATAGCAAAACAAAACCTGCTCGTTCCAACCTTGCCCAGAATTTAAAATGTATGTCAAGTTTTTCTCATTTATTTGTTTTTTTTCTCCCACCTTCTCACTGGTCAAAACAAATTTATTCTGACTTGACTTTGTTAACCAGCTGGGGCTTTCTGACACTGATGCTCAGTCTGCTGGAGAAGCTCAATCTTGGTGAACTTTTCTGTAAAATAAGAACTTTGCTTAATATCTCCATTAATCTTTGCATAAGCCCACACTGTCCCTGTGCTTTATAGGATCTGCCTTTGTGGGCTTTGTGAGCCTCCCCTTGTGACACTGGTGTGCCCTGTTAGTGTCAGGCTGCATCTGCTGCTTGCACCAGGCGGGTGCTGAAGATGGCATAGTTTAAATTCGAGTGAAACCTACTGAAACTTCCACATGGGTTTTAAAAACGCAATGTTTATGTCATAAGAAATTTTGGTATATCAACTTAAGATTTTTGATGATTTTAATTTGGGTCAGAACTGGAATTGATTTCCTCTTTCTCAACCAGAAGCCCTCTGCCTGCAGCGAATAGCGGCCCAGCCTGCACTGGGGAGTTGCTGTGCTAGTCCAGTGCACTTGGAGTAGAGGCTGTGACGTTACCTGCTGCCCTTGGAAGGAGGAATGCATGCCACGATGACTTGTTTGGATGACAAATATGTGGTGATGTTACAGTCTTTTTATTTTTCTTCGTATTTTCCAGTGAAGCCACTTCCTCCCTCTGACATTAAAGCAGAGATCACCAGAACTGATGGGCTGCTGAACGTGAGCTGGACAAACCCTGTGTTTTCAAGTGATGATCTGAAGTTTCAGATTCGGTATGCAGTGAACAGGGAAGAACTCACATGGGAGGTACTGTCTTTTTCAATCCAGAGCAAAGCATGAATTGTTGCAGTGCTGTCATTTAGCCTGTCAGTTAGCAGGTACTGATGGAGCCTGTTGTATGCAGTGAATCAGAGTTCTGAGTGTTTGCATTATCTAGCAAGGGAATGTTACTGAGCAGCCCTCTCTCTTGTAAGAGTTTTGGTTGTCACAGATGCCAAAACAACCTTTAGTTCTTACTCTCAGTATTTTGACTTCTGTTACAGCTGTATGAAGTTCTAAGTGTACCAACAAGATCAGCTGTGATAGAAGTTCAGCTTTGTGTTGAATATGTTGTTCAGATGCGCTGCAGAGCACTGGATGACTTAGGTTACTGGAGCAACTGGAGCAGATCAGCCTATGCAGCAGTAAAGGACATCCAAGGTAGATGTGCTTTCAGGGTGTGCTCTGGTGGTTTGTCTGGTTTCAGGCTGAGTTGTGACATTTTTCTTTCTAAACTAATGATGCAGCTCCCTTACATGGCCCTGAGTTTTGGAGAGTTATCACTGAGGATCCGACAGCGGGGCAGAAGAATGTTACGCTCCTGTGGAAGGTGAGAATGGTTATGTTTTGATCCTTCACTTTGGAAAAGGTATGATCCAAAAGCACTGCTAGAATTACCCAGCTGGGAGTGTGGTAGTGCGTGCTTCCCTGTGCAGGCAGCGCTGTGTTGTGTGTTCATGGCAGCCCGCAGTCACTGTTAATTATACAGATGGTGTGAAGCAGATTTAACAAGCAATTTGTTCTAATACTTGCACAAAAAAAAAAGGGTAACATGGAATCAAAGACTGTAAGGGAATGAGAGATGCAGTTTTTGGCTGCCAAGTTCTGCTAACCGAGATCTCTGAGCAGAATGTGCCACTGACTCCTAGACAGCTGCCTGTACAAACACCGCTGCAACTGCATGTAGACTTGGCAGAGCCATCTTCAAAGGTTAAAGCAGGATAGAGGAAAGAAGTACAGCAGTGACTGGCCACTCCTGTTTGTCCTTGCAGCGATGTTGAGTGTGAAAATAATCATCTGTTCTGGGGTTTTTTTTTGGTTGTTTTTCAATCCTGAAAAAAATACTAATGTAAACCAGCGAAGTTTTGTAGGAGTTTGAAACTTTGTGTTTCCTCGTGTCCCCTTTCACTGGGGAGACATCAGGGAGGGGTACCAGCTTTCAGAAAGAGAGGAAGTCAGTTTCTGAATGGACTGTGGTGTCTTTGCTTCAGGAAGCAGTGTATAAAGTATCTTTCTTGGGTCACGTTTTCTTAAAACTGTGACGCTGACACTTCTGCTCAAATGTTTTATTTTGAAACCAAAGTCTGGGAAATTGATTAATGTCAGTGTTTGCCACAGCCACTGATGAAGAGTCACTCACTGTGCAGTGTGAGCCACTATGTTGTGAAGCATCAGACGTCAGAAAACACCTCGTGGTCAGAACATGTGGACAGTGGCACCACCTGCTCATTTCTGTGGACCGAACGCACACACACAGTTACAGTTTTAGCTGTGAATTCAATTGGAGCTTCTTCAGTTAATTTTAATTTGACTCTGTCACAACAAATGAGCACAGGTAAGAACGTGTTGGTTACCGTTTTGAGATGTGAAATATGGTAGGAATCCTTGTGATGCTTTTAGGAAAGCTTTCTTTGTAATGAAATTCCCTTTGTTGGGAAAAAAAAAAGAGAAACATGTTTTGTTCAGCTATGAGTAGGAAACAGCTTCTGCATCGTGCCAGTAAAGCTGTTTGAGAAATGGAAATTCCATCACCTGAAAATCCTACCTGGGACGTCTCTCCTCCAGTACCATAACAGAAAGTAATCAACCAAATAAAAATGAGATTGTGCTGTGGAACTGATGGTGCATCTGCTTTGTCTGGGGGACACCCAGCACTTTTGCTGGGGAATGTTTTCTTGTTTCCAGAACAAAATGTGGTCTTGTTTCCCCAGCTGCTCACCTGTCGGGCTGCCAGCACACACAGCTGGCAGAGGTGCAGCCCTCTCTCCTGAGCTGCCCTCTCAGCTCTGCTTGATTAATGAAACGAAGACTATTGATAAATGAAATTTTAAATTATGTAGCATTCGTAAGCAAACGTGTGCTGTGGGGAACACTTCTGCAGTGCATTCATAGACCCTTGCCACAGTAATGCCACTTCAGAAGTGTTTTTATGGGTCAAATTCTTTCTGGTATGTAAGGGTGGAAACGTGTAGTTGGTAGCAGATGAAGTGGGAAGCGTTGGCCTGCCTGGATTATGGCCTGGCTGTGTTATTTAGGGGGATTAGATAGGATTTAGCTTGCAGACTCTCAGTGTATGTTTTGCTAGCTAAGGTCCGTCTGTTGATTATTTCTTAGCTAAGGAGTGATGATTAAAGAGGTACACATGACAACGTGGGCATTTGTTTGGTGAGAAGCTTGGTCTGTTTAGTGCTTGGGACTAGTTGGTGTAGACCAGAGCTTCACTGGCTTAAGGAGAAATACATTTGCTTATGTGAACAGTGGATCGTGCTGTGCTGTGTAACGATAAAAACTGAAATGAAGCTCTTAAACTGCAGCGGTCATTGGTGTGCATGTGTGCTGCAGTGCTCACCTCCTGCTCAGCCAGTTCTTCCCTGTGTCCGAGCTCGTGTCTCTCTCAGCTCTTCTGTCCTTGCTTTGGCAGTGAATGCAGTGCAGTCTCTCATTGCTTACCCAGTGAACAGCACTTGTGTGATTTTGACTTGGACGCTTTTGCCTCAAATATACACGATAACATCTTTCACTATTGAGTGGAGAAACCTTAACAAGGAAGAGGAGATGAAATGGGTGCGAGTTCCTCCGAATATTAGTAAATACTATATTTATGGTGAGTGAGTACCTGCAAATGTAATGCACGATGTTAATTGCTATGGAATAGGAAAATGTGTTCCTGAGCTCTCAGATTCCTTTCTTCCCATTTCTCTGTTTCTGATTTTGTGGTAAGGAGCAGTGGAACAGTTCTTGATTATCACTAGAGGCCTGCCTGCTGCATTCTTCATTGAGATCGATGAAGAATGATGTTCAGATCTGTGTTCATTTTTTGGCAATAGAACAGAGTTAGTTCTGGAATACTGTTCGTACCAGCTGGTTACATAAGTTAAGGTGTTAATTCCATCTGCATTATTTGCTTTAATCTTAGAAATGTTTATAGTAGTTGCAAAGAAGTGTTAATTCCATGAGGGGGGAAATAAAGCAAGGTTATGCAGTGAAGATAAATAGTTTTAATCTTTTTGATATTAAAGTGCATACCTATAAATGTTGTTTTCCTCATTCCCCTCTGTGGCCTGGTCTGAACTGTGATGCGTGACCTCTCTGGAGGCCCTTGTTTCACAGCAGGGTAGTAGCCTGGATTCAGAAGCCTGGCTTCTTCCTTCCAGATCACTTTATTCTGATTGAGAAGTACCGGTTCAGCCTGTACCCCGTGTTTGCTGGAGGAGTTGGCAAATCTGGAGTGACGGATCAGTTCACCAAAGGTGAATACAGCATCTCTCTCCGTGTTGCTTATTAAATAGGAGCTTGTTAGTAAAAGTCAAAGTCTGTATCATCTAAAAACAGCACTTTGAGTTTCAGTTCCTTTAATGTGAAAACTCTTTGTAGAGTGAATTGAGTGAAGCAACTGTATTTCCATACAGCTACCTGGATAGCCGAGATCCTAGGTTCTCAATTTTCCAGGTATGGGCTGTTCCCTTACGTGCTCTGGTTTCATTTCCAATAGCAAGGGGCAGTGGGGCCCTCCCTCTGAGACGGAGGAGTCACCTCATTATTTGGAGTAATTCCTTCCTTTTTGTCTGTTTGCTCCCAAGGTGAACGCTGGTTGATGTGTGATAAAACTTATCTTTGGCTTAGGTTGTTTCTTCAACTGTTTATGTAAGTTGTTGCCGTTTCTGTTTTATAAACTTGTACAGATTATTTTATTGCACTGTTACCTACATTCCTTTCATTTCCAGATGGATATGTGAATCAGACCAGTCCTAGCCTCCATATGGTTCTGCCAATAGTTATTTCAACCTCCGTGTTGTTGCTTGGAGCGCTGGCTTCGCACCGAAGGTAAGTTCATCCCCATGAAATCCTGGAGGGCCTTTGGAAGGCAGTGCAGCTTTGCTGTCTGTCTGCTCTGCTGCTGGGCAGCGTCTTTCTGAGGAAAGCTGGCATTGCTTTTATCATTTTTGTTTCTGAGGTGCACTGAGAGGCAGCAGGCTCTGAAATGTTGCACCAAGGGTTTAAATGCCATTACCTTGTCAGAGGCAGACTAATGCCCTTCCAGAGCTGATGCCCTTTCCTAGTGGGAAACACCACGTCGGTCTGGATCTCACACTGCTTACTTCTGCAGTATTTTGTGGGCAAGGTGATGGGTGGGAGGTGCTTTGAATTTCTAAAGCACTCTGTGCCTCGGATTTAAATGTCCTTACAAATAAAGGTCTGAAGGAAAAACCAATTCCAAAAAGAATCCATCTGTGTTTTATGGAGGGTAGGTTGGGGTCTGTTTCAGCAAAGACTGCCTGTACATTTCATAATTCATGAGACTGCCAGCTGCTGTGGCACTTCTTAATTGTTCTATTTGGCTTTGACCTTCTAGAATATCCCAAATGATTGTTTTGTGGTCATAGCGTTCTCAATAAATAAAATGTCACGTACTCCTTTTCTGACATAGCAAAGGTGGGTAACAGTGATACAGAACAGATGAGTGCAGTACTAACTCCAGAACTGACCTCATCTTTCAGAATGAAGAAAATGCTGTGGGAAGATGTTCCGAACCCCAAGAACTGCTCGTGGGCACAGGGAGTTGATTTTCAGCAGGTATGTGTTTCCCTGGTGCTGCTGTCCCCAGCGCTGAGCTCGGGGTGTGCTGGTCAGACTGGAGCCTGCCTGGGTTATGAACCAAGCACCTGCAGCCTCGGAAGTTGGCGATACAGCAGTTCTTTCAGCTGTAGAAGGGCAGCATGCTCAGATGTGCCAGGACCAGAGACCAGCATCTCTTAATGTATCACATCAGCTGTAGAATCCAAACGTGTCCCATGGGCGTTGTGCCTTGGTGAGTGCCTCTCCATTTAGCGTGTGAGTCAAGAGCTGGTGTAGGGAACCTGCTTTGGCAGAGGGGTTGGACTCGATGCATCTCTGGAGGTCCCTTCCAACCCCTGTGATTCTATGATTCTAAGAGCTGTGGTGTATGAGTTGGGACCAGGGAGAGCCTTTCCACGGACAAAGCCCATTTGCACCAGGAAATGAAGTTTCTCATGGTCCTGGGAGCTGACAGTGTACAATTGTTGAGACAATGATCTAAATTAGGCCTATTATTTCCAAAAGAAAGAGCACCTAGTAGTGGAAGATTTCTTTCAGGTGTTTAATTTGTGTTCCCAGGGAAGGTTTCTTTTCTCATGTTTTATTTCAACCAGGATGGACATTCTTTGAAGCCCAATCATGGTCACTGCCTGAACCCTTGGGCCAGCTCCCAGGCTTTCTGCAGTTAGAAGGTTTTTCTGTTTGTATTCAGAAGACAGGAAATGCTGATGCCTTATGATGGCTTAATTACGATGAATCCTAGAAGTAGCTCTGTCAGAAATCTAAACCCCCCTTGCACAAATTAGGAGTAGATGCCATGTTACAGAGCAGAACATGGCTTGTCACTTGTGTAGGCAGAAACAGTTCCTTTAATTGCAGTGTTTTGTTGAACGCTGTGGCTGTGACTGTCACAGGGCTTCCCGGGCTGCAGCCATGGGAGCAGGGCCTACTTACTGACTCCTTCACGTGCAAATGCGGGTTATTTTTCTGATTGATTATTTGTTTGTTCTCACTGAGAGCTAGCTTGGGAGCTTCTGCTGACTCTGGGCACATCACGGTGATCAGATCTTGTTTCTGCACAAGTACAAGCTTCTCCTGTGAAGATCTTCAGAGGTTTTTATGTGCCCCTGGGTGCAGCAGCAACTCGGAGAGAGCAGATATTGTATGCGTGTTGTGTCTTGGTTGTTTTTCACTTGATGGATTTTTTTCCTGAAGGTTCCAGAACACATGCTATTTATGTGGCTGCTTCATTTGTTACCATTTGAACACGCAGCTGTATCAATGCAGATGTCTGAATCATCTCTAATGTTACAAACAAGCAAGTGGAAATCCCCAAGCACAGTCTGGTTTGGGTGGTGGTAGAGCAGTTTCTGCCTGATGCAACGTGCTTTTGGCATTGCACCTTAATTTTAACATTACTTTTTGTAGCTTTTTAATGTAGTAAAATACTTCTCTGATATACCACACTGTATGTTTGAATGTGAAGCAAAGCTTTTGGGGTTCATTCTGCTGGGGGGGATGCAGAGGGCATTCTCCAGCCTCGTGGCAGCAGTCCCTGTGCCTCTGCCTTGCTCT
This sequence comes from Cyrtonyx montezumae, assembly GCF_038088225.1. Taxonomy (NCBI): domain Eukaryota; kingdom Metazoa; phylum Chordata; class Aves; order Galliformes; family Odontophoridae; genus Cyrtonyx; species Cyrtonyx montezumae. The sequence goes on along the minus strand of NW_027071825.1, from coordinate 1,513,022 downwards.
GCAGAGCTGTGTGTTTTCATTGCATTAAATCCCAGAGCAGTGTGATGTGGCTGCATCCTGGTAAGGGGTGGACTCCGCGAGAAAGCAACTGCAGAGTGCCATGAGTATCAGTTGCACCAGCACACCTGCATTCTGTCTGTTTAATCTTTTCATTTCTAACAAGAGGAGCTTGTGGCAGCCCTTGTTATCCCAGATTGCAGAGGTGTGTGGCATTTGCACATTGGATCTGGTGCGTTGGAAATGATTCACCTTACTGACGGGTGGAGCTGAAATGAGCACACTGAAGCTGGTGATGTTTTAACTAGGAGGGTGAAGTCATGCCTGGAGATACTGCTTCATATTCATATCCCTTGCTCTGTAATTAACGGGAAGGAAATGATGCATGCAAGTATAAAAGAAGCTGACATCTGACACAATTTTTGGCAGCTGGTTCTGCAGCACAAAGCATGTCTCCCTCGCTCTGTGTACCGGTCCGACTGGGAAATATCACTTTGAGTTAACTGCACGGTGCCTGTCCTCAGATGATCGTCCTCTCCTGCTCATTCCATGATATCTGAGGCTGAAAGTCCCTTGCAGCAGTGTGGTCAGGGCCTAATTCTGCTCTTGGGTGTGTGCATGCAACTTCCTCTAGAGAAAGCAGAGCACAGTACAGGGTGCTGTTCCTGCTTAGCTGCAGTAACCAGTGACTACTTAAATAGCCCATGTGCCACTACTGGACCGTTCTGGTGTCATTCTGAAGGCATTTGATGTAGAGCTGTTGTCTTGTCTCAGAACATACCAGTACCAAGTCCTTCAGTCAACCTCAGATCATTACTCTGCATATTCAACCCAGGACATTGCTCTTTGGTGCTCCTGGACTGGACTTCTTGCTCAGGGCAGGTGTAGCAGGAGGAGCGTGCTGCTGCAGGCAGGCACTGCTGGCACAGCCACTTGTGCAGCTCCGAGGCAGCAGCCCTTGCCATGCAGGTTGGTGTGCTGTGGTCTGTCACATGGCAGTCTGAGTGTTTTGACACGTTCCTAGTTGTGTTGGCAGCTTTCCTGCTATAAAATATGGTTTGGTAATGCACACAAAATCTGTTTTTCTTTGTTTGTTTTGTCACGAATTCCTCAGGAAGTATATTTTTTTCCTCAAGTGACTTCTCCTTTGTAGCTAGAAGTTCCTGTTTTGTTCCATTTGTGCTGCTGTATATTTTATGTGTGTGTATATTAAGGTAGTAGGGAAGCGTACATTCCTCCAAAATAAATGTTTCTCTTCGTGCAGTTCAGGCATACAGCTGTTACTCAGATGGGAATGCTCTCAGAACACTGCAGAAAGCCCACATTTGACCCTAAATAATCCAGGAGTTATTTTAGTTGTCAAGTCCAGGATTAAAGACTGTTTGTTTAAATAAATTAAAAGTCAAGAAACTCTAAGGCAATAAGACCTTTATCTTACAAAGCACTTGAGTGCCTTTATTAATGCTGAAACAAACAGGAGCACTGTGCTGCTGTGTCTCAGCCTCAGAGGCCGCTGTGTGCTGCAGCACCGGGTGCTGCTCTGAGCAGCAGCATGCCACGCCTCGGCCTTCCCTTCAGTCTCACCAACACCCGGGCAGAAGGAAGGAGGAGATGGAGGAGATGTGTTTTAGAGGACTGTCATTGATATGCTCTTAACCCAAGCTGTGGGAATTTTGTGTGTGATTCCTGAAGTCGCAGCTTCATGCTGAAATAGAGCTGTTAAATAGCAGATGAGCATTAAATTGTCTTTTCTTCTAGCCTGAAACTTTTGAGCACCTTTTTGTCAAGCACCCTGAAGCAATGTCATTTGAGCCACTTCTGGAGCCAGAAATAGTGCTGGAGGACATCAGTGTAACTAAAGCTTTGAAAAAAGAAGACATGCAAGATTTCTTAGTAATCGATTCCACGTCAAGAACGGAAGACTCCGGGCACGGCTCTGCGTGTCCCTGCAGCCATTTCAGCAGTCACAGCTTCTCAGAGAGCTCCCCCAGTGGCCCGACCACCGCAGAAACAAGTCAGGCCAGCAGTAAGTACGCCGTTATCGCTGACTGTGGATCGGGCGGGCTGCACGGACAGAATCCCACAAGTCGCTTCGCTGGGTGTGTCCGCACTGAGCGCTCCGGGGCTGCAGCTGCTTCCTGGGAGCTGGGAAACGAGGCATTCCTCCTGCTGCCTGAGCAGCCTGGCAGCCGGCCCTGCGAGACCCTGTCCCTTATCTCTTCAGAGGGATTTTCAGAGCCTTTGGATCAGGATGATGCTTTCACAGACAGAGGTAGTCCTGAGAGAGGTCTCTGCTACCTTGGGATAACGTCATTGGAGAAAAGAGAAAGTAACATTTTTCTAACAGAAAGCTCCAGACTGGTGTGCCATTTCCGTACAGCTGGTCTACTCAGGGGTGTGGGGTTTCTTCATGATACACCTCCTCATTTAAATGCGTTTGTCCAGAGCAGCATTAAAGCCATTGTGCCATATGTGCCTCAGTTTCAGATGACTGCTGCTGAGGTGCAAGAGACCGCAGAGAACAGCTGTTAAGCCCTCACGCCTCAGTCTGATGCTTTTTATGGCTTTGTAAGTGTAGATATGTACTCTGTTTTTCTCTCTCCTAACTTCTTTCTGGAGCTCTCCTGTTTGAGGTTGGGTACCTGACCCTGTGTTTGAGTGACAGGATTTTAGTAGGAAGAAATTCTACTTCTTGACCTAATTTTCAATGTGGGGCCTTCTTCATATAATTTATACACACATATATATATATATATCAAAGGTTGACTGTTGGCCACGCAGACCCAAGCACGCATTTGTCTCCATCCAGGAGTAAAGCATCTCTTAAAACATGTTGACAAACCCATTCCATAAGAACCCACAGCAGAAATGGCAGCAACTTGATCCCCAGAAATGGTGTCTTTAATCTGCAGGGAGCACTCTGTGTGTGCGCATGGGAGGAGGTCAGCTTGTTCCCAGGGGCCCTGCTCAGCTCAGCCGAAGGGCTTCAGCTGGGAGGAGGATGAGCCTGTGCATCCCGGTGGGACCTTCCTGGGTCAGTGAACCCGTGCTGTTCTGCAAGCCAAATATATTTTTTCCACGTTATAGTTGGTAAATATTTTTGTATGCATACTTTTTTGAAGAACTGTTTTGGGGAGTTATGAAAGATGAAATTATTGTGTATTCTAAAGCTGTATTTACATGAAACTTATTTAGGCAGTGGAAAACGAAAGGCCAAAATTCAGCAACAACAATAAAGAGTAGAAATGTGCAAATGGATTAGTGAGAGGAAACCCTGTGGAGCAAAAGGGACCAAAGCAAGTACGTATTTGCACTCAGAAGCTCTGCAGGAAGCCCACGCTGCTCCTTCTCAGCAAGCTGCCTGCCTGGCTCTGGCTGGGCACCTCAGGTGCTGAGTGTGACACAAACCTGCACACTTGTTTTGCAAGAGATGCGGTGTGTCGGACACAACTGCCCAGAGCTCCTTGTTGCTTGGAAGCAGGACTGAAGGAAAAGCCTCGAGCCTTGAAAAGATGCCTGTGGCAGGTGCCACAAAGGCCAGCTGGAGGCTGCTCAGCTGCAACGAGCTGTGCTTTGCAGGGTGGCAGCACGAGTGCAGCACAGCTGCAGTTAGCAGCCAGGACAATGCTGAACTGAGAATCCACGTGAAGAAAGCATTTCCCTGCTGCTGGTGAGCCCGACGTGGCATGGCCTTCAGGATGCTGGGAGCAAGCTGTGTGCTGCCCTGGGCGTGGGCTGTGCTCTGTCCTCACATCGGTACCCGGTGAGGCCGTGAGATGGGCAGGGCTCTGCCTGCATCCCTTCCCAGCGCCTCCGCAGGGATTCCTCATGCTGCAGCTGAATTTTGGGTAGGCGACCCAGATTTTTGTGCTTCAGCCATCTGCTCTCGTTTGCCTGGGATGGGAAGGCACTGGGAATGCTTGAGATGCGGTTTTGTCACTGCTGTGTGGTCCAGTCGTGCCCCCTGTGCCTGGAGGAGCAGCTCTTGGGCTGCTGCAGGGCTCGTAGCTCTCTGTAGACCAGAATAATAAAGGCATGGCTCATCGCAAGCTTTGAGTCCTTTAATTCCGTGTCCTACAAAGTTTTCTGGTTGCGTTTGAAGATCTTCCTTCTTGAGAAACAGAAAATTACACTGATCGTATCACTGGCCGCTCTCAGCAAGCGCTCACCCAGTAACCAAGGACAGGAGCAGTGTGCAGTTGGAGCCTGGCAGCTTTCCTGGGCCACAGCCAGGGACGGGCACAGGGGAGGGCAGAAGGTGCCGACCCCTCTGTGCAGCACTGCTGTCGGTGTGGCAGCCGAGCTCCTCCTGGTACAGCTCTACCTTTGCTGCAAGGAATTCAGTGTCAGTTCCCCCCGTGTACCTCTGCCAGTACATGGGTGCTGTGCACTTTCTCCTCCTGCAGCCGTGCAAGGAACGGCCTTTCCCATTTCATCAGGAGAAGAATGAGGAGCCCCCTGCAGCTGCAGGGTACACATTGAGCCCTCACATTAACCTCTTGCACGTGAATCGTGCAGAGCACTCAGGACTGTATGGGCCCCGTTTTCCCATTCTGCTTGGATAAATCGTGAACCAATTCCTGCATGCAGCTCTCACTTCTGGAGCTTTGGCTTCTGGAACGTTCCTCATCCTGTGTCCCTACAGTACGAGCTGAATCTGAAACGCAGCCTTCTGCTGCTGCCAGAAGGATTTTGTAATCGTTTCTGTGAATAAAGTGCTGGTGGTCGGTGCCGGCGTTGCACGGGGTCTGCCTGACCTGCTGGCCACAGCCTCACACTCCCTGCAGTCACAGCTGAGCATGGTTTGGGACAGAGGAAGGAGCCCTGTGTGGTGGCATCAATAACCCTCACCCTGAACGGGATGAGCGTGGAGAGGGCGAACAGAACAGCCCTGCCCCAGAGCAGCCTGACAGCTAAAAGCACTATCTGGCGGTGAATCGCATCTGCTGATTATAAAAGCTTCTTCTTAATGACTGCAAGCAGCTCTCTGAGCAGAGGTGGCCCAGGGCTTGGTGCACAGAGAGCTCTGATGAGCAGCACCGCAGTGCTGGGGCACAGAGGGGGCTGCCTCAGCTCCACAGACCTCTTAGATTTAAAAGTACAGATCGGAACAGCGTGTGCTTCCAGCAGTTCCCCACGGCGTGCTCCTGCTGGGTGTATTCCTCTTTCTGCGTTCCCTGTTGCAGAAGACCTCATTAAAATGTGGGTTTCTACTCCGTCCTCCATCCTGATGCTCTCCCAGCAACAGTGGTTAATTTTGTCCAGCTGCAGTGCAACAGTGTGCAGGGATCTCTGCGCTGTGCGCTGGCAGAGCCCCAGAGCTCCCACAGAAGCACAGAAGCCGTGGGGATGTGGCACTGAGGGACGTGGGCAGTGGGCTGGGGGAGCTCTCCAGCCTGAACGGTTGTGTGGTGCTGTGACTTTATGGCAGATAACAAACACAAAAACTTCCTGGTGCTACGTTTACAAAGCTGCTTCTCAGCAGAGAAACTCATTTCAGTATTGAAACGAGTGGCTGTCGGCTGTGTCACGCTGTGAAGAAGGGATGGGATGGGGAAGCCAAGGAACAGACTTGTTCCTCCCAAATGAAAGCTGGCACGGCAGCGCCGGGAGACGCAGCCATAGGTGGGCACAGCACAGGCTGGGGCTGCCGCTGGAAAGAAGCACTCAGAGCCTCCTCCAGGCTCTAAATGATGATTGAAAATCTGGGCTAGGAGAAGCTGGCAGTGAAATAATTATTTACTCTCCTGCCTGCCTAGCGTCAGGAGCAAGCTGCAGAGCGCTGATGCTGTTTTGCCAGAACAGCTTGCCTCACGCTGCTTCCAGCCGCGTGGCCATGAGAGCGCCGACTGCGAAGCACTGCTCATCCAGGGCTGAGCAGGGACGCGTCACCGTGAGCGATGCCACACGATGGCACACAGGCCTGCTGTGTGTGCTCACGTTTGCTCGCCGTGTCGCTGTGCTGAGTGAGGGTGGCTGTGCCGACACCGCTGTGCAAACTGCTCCTGTCCACACCACGATCCCTGCGGAGGGCCGGATGCCATCAGTCGAGGTGAACAGCTGCAGGAAGGCACAAGGAACAACGGAGCAGCAGAAAGGCCCACGAGCACTGTGCTGCTGGATTTATCTGGAGGAAAACGCAGCGACGTACAAATGAGTTATGGCCCCTAATGTGCAATTTGAAGCCGTCCGTTCCTCAGGGCTGATTGAGAGCTGGCAGTGTCAGCCAGGCATCTTGTGGATTGCTGAGATAAAAGAAGCGTCACAGACTGCAGTACAGACATCTGTCTGAGCACACACCTCCCAGTCAAGACAAGAGAAAGGAGGCCAAAGTCTGCAGGTGCCAGTGTCATTAGTCGTGGCGGTGTGAAGGATGGCTGACACTGCTGTACATGCCTTGCATCTGACACAGTGACTCTGACGTGGCTTCTGTCATCTTTACTGGTAGAGAAAGAGAGCAAATAGCCCTGCAAGGTGAGAGAACAAGAGGTGGAAAGGGAAGGCGAGGGGAACGGGGTCCCCATCAGGACAGAACAGACATAGCAACAGCCGATTTGGTTTGGGTTTATTTTCTGATGGCTGCTGTGAGGAAATGGTATGCGGAACAGATGAATTGGATGAATACATAACCAGTTTGGGTTGGTGCTTTGCCAAGATCCTGCCAGAAAAAGTACTCTGTGAACAGAATTGTGAATAGCTGAGGTGGGAAGGGGCCCTGGGGACGGCTCCAGGCAGCAGCTACAGCAGCTGCCCAGCACTGTGCCCGCTGGGTTCTGGGAGCTGGACACGTTCGAGGTCTAATTGACACAGACATTCCTTCCTATGGAGAAGAGCTTGTTTAAGAACCACCACCGGGGATTTCCACGATTGATGTGGGAACAGAATGTCCCACTGAGAGGATGGGGTGAAATTTCACTGAAATTTGTGGTTGCAGAAGGTATCCGTTACGGATAAATATCTCTATCTTGTGTTTTATAGTAGTGTTGACCCGCAGTATTTGTTCCAGAGTAAACCTATTTCCCTATTCCATGTAAAATATTAATGTTTAATTACACGAAGGGGCTGAATACCGACACTTTGCAAAAGCAGCCATTTCCCAGCGGAGGGAGAATGCCAGCTTTCGTGTCAGGGCGTTGTTATTCACACGTTACGTGCATTGCTCGCGATTGGACCGCTCTGTTAGAGAGATCTTTGGCTGGTTCCTTTGTGAAATGCCAGGGCCTTCCAGCTTTGTCTCTTATGCAAGCCGTCTGTGGCTATTTTTTCACAGAATTCATCAACATCTAGCCAGCAGAGCAGCCCTTCCTCCCACAGCTTCATAAACCAGGCTGGATGCATCAGTGCTGGGAGTTAGGCTGGCAGCCAGCGAGCCCTCACCAAGAGGACTGGGCTTCCCTGCCATGTCAGCTGTGAGCCCTGCCCTGCCTCTCCCTTTTCCACTTTGACCCTCTCAGGGGTTTGGATGCTCACATAGGCTGAATCTGACAGCGCTCTGAGCGATGCTGGGCAATGAGGGGGAGGAAGAGGAGCGCAGTGCTGGTGCTGGTGGCTGTGTGCAGCCAAACCAGAGAGGCTGCAGAACACTGAACGGTGTCAGCTTGTTGCCCTCTGAACGCTTGGCTGAAGGCAGCAGCTGGGGGCACACTGTGGGGAGGCACGGGCTCCCCTCTCCTCTCGGTGCTGGCAGCAGCGAGGGATCTCCTGCCCATCCCTTGGCTGAGGAGTTCTGGAGGGATTGTGGGGATGGCACGAAGGCTGGGCTCCCCAGTGGCAGCTCTGGGGCACTGCTGCCTGCTGGGAGCAGCGCGGGGCACGAGAACTGCAACTCAGAAACCGTTCTGGCAGCGGTGCCCTCTCGGCACAGCCCCAGCCAGGCAGCAAGGATGGGGAAGGGAAGCAATTTCATCTCAGAGACAGAACAATTTCCCTTCTTCCTCTGGCAACAAAGCGAGGGCTGTGCTCCCCTTATTTTTAGCACTGCTAATCATCCTCCTTCAAAAGCACATTTGCTTTTACTCCCTTTCTATTTTAATAGGAAACATACCTTCTTTTTACTATTTTGACAGCCCCTCACTGAAGGCACTTATTCTATTCTATACAAGCTCTCCCACCACATTTATCACAAGGTATCTGAGTGCATTAAGCAAAATGACTAACATCTGCCAGCTTATTTTTTTCTCTTAGCCTCCTCATATTAAAAAAAAAACAACAACCAAAACCCAGAAAGGATGTCATTGCATCCGGTTTTGGTGTGTGGGATTTTTCCCCCGTCCTCTTTTACGTCGCCCCAGTGTTTTATTGGAAAGAAAGCACGGCTGAGAAATGCGTGCTTGTCACGGAGCAGGACGTGGTGGTGTCTCATGGCATGCAGCCCTCGCTTCGTGCCGTGCCCTCGGATGGATGGTGTGCAGCCCTGGCTGACCACGGAGCCACGGGGTGTGTGCACAGAGCAGCAGTCTTTGGCTGTGGCAGGATCTGAGCAGGAGGAGGGGATGCTGCACTTGAATTTTTTGTTTTATGAGGCATTAGAGCAAAGCCTAGGATGGCTCCTGGTGTGGCTGAGGAGTTCTGCAGTGCCCTGCGTGCTGGGTGGAGTTTGTGAAGTGCATCCTGCGGCTGTGCTGCACCTCAAAGGTGATGAAGGCATGAATAACTGCAGGAAAGTCATCATACTCCAGAAGGGGACAGAAGTGGTAAGTCATCACCTGCAGATGACGGAAAGCATTACTCAGGCCCTGGGAAGTGAGAGCTCGATGCCAGCACCGCATCCAAAAATACGCTCAGACTGCTGCCAGAACTGACCACTCGTGCATCATCTCCACATCACTGGCACTGCAGTGCATCATCAGACTTCAGTGCACTCATTAGCAGGGGACCCCATCAGTGGAATGGATGTCCCCTGTCAGAGAGCATTTGAAGCCTCTGAGTAATTATCCTGGCAGTTCCTGCACGGAAGGCAGTGGGACCCCAGGGTCAGCAGCTTAAGCACGAAGCCACACTGGAGAATGAGAACAGATGCCTCCCTCCTACCTACTGAAGGGGAGATCACCTCATCGCCGCCCCTAGACTGCCTCATCTCTGTGCCTTGGCCTACATCTGTGAGGATCAGCTTCAGAGAGGTGCTGAGTGGCTCCTGTGTCCTGTGACACGCTGGTGCTGGGATGCTGTCACCCTTGCAGCTCCCTCGCTGAACCAGGACTCCTGATGTGCCTCGTTGCCAGAGAATGAGAAGACACCACACACTGGCTGAGGGCTGTGGGGGCCTGAGAGCAGCAGTCCTGTTTTCTTGGCTTTGTAGTCTAGCAGACAAGGCTTTCTTTTTGCCATTTCACTTGTCCTGTCCTAACTTACATGTGCTCAGTGCTTTCTTAGTTAAGCAGAACTTAGAGATGGCTTTCCTAAACGCTATATAACTGACAATCAAAGATTTAACTTAACTGGGAGTGAGAGTGGGAATGTGGCTTAAGAAACTGATAAAGCCATTATCACTATACTACAAATAGTTCTGCAGCCCATGCTCTGTAAAAGGCATTTACACGTTTCCAGAGGCCTGGAAAAAAATGGCAAAAAGGCATATTTGAAGAGTGGAAACACACCATGTATATTTAATTTGAAGGACTTGATCTGTTTATTTTATCAGAAAGAGGATTAAGCCATGGCTTGATTAGCATGTTAAATACTGTAGAAGAGTTTTTGGTTCAGCAAGGAAGGGCAAAATAAGAAGCACTGCTTGAAAGCTGATGTCAGAGAAGTTCAAATCAGAGCATTACATGTATTTGTTGTCAGTGAGCAACCCATGGAACAGACTCCTCAATCTCCTGACCCAGGCTGAGTGCCTCTGGGGGATATGCCTTGGTCAAATACACAGCTCTGAGCTCTGAGCAGGAGGGAGATGGTGAAATGCAACGGCCTACAATGCACAGCAGTTAGATCAGATCTGACGCTGGCTTAGCTTGGCTTTTTGGAGGCAGCTGGGACTTGTGTGCCTTGTTCTTTCTGAGAACTGCAGAGGTTTTCCCTACTGTAGGGTCTGTGTCCGTCCACGTGGGGCTGTGCATGTGGCTGTAAGCCTCCCCAGGGCTTTCAGACCCACAGCTCAGTCTGGAGCAGAGCTCCTGCACGCACTGCCACACAGGCTGCTTCGGGCACATCAGGAAGAGCTGCCCGAGATAAAATGGTGCCAATCTCTCTTTTTTGAAACTGCAGCCCTGACAGGCTAGGAAATGTTGAGAACAGTATTTTATTGGCAAAGGAAAGGATGAGATGATAAGTTGTAAAGGTGTGAAATGATTCCAGAGAAACGTTTTTCAGTTGCTTTAAAAATTCTGCCACTCCAGCATCATGGCTGCCTCTGTGTACTCTTCTGTTGGTGATGTGAAGTAATGAAGGAAGGGAGCACACACCTGAATCATCACTCGAATTACAGCTATCAGCAGTCTCACACCTTTTTTATATTAGATGTACAGAGGTTTCAAGAAGGGAAAAGGGTGAAAAATGGCATTTTTGCTGGACACTGCCACACACTATCTCATGTGTGCTAAAAGCTCAGTGTATTTTATGGAACTCTAACAAGCAATTATTAACTCTTCCTTTCTCCACAAGGCAACTGAATAGCTCTTCATGCAATCCTTGCCCCCCCCACCCCCCTTTATGAGTGTGGTACAGAACTTTCATTCAATATTGTTCTCTTGCAGTGCACTACATAAAGCCTGGTTTATCAAGCTCTGCTGCAGTCTGCCCTGAATCTGCAGGACACTGGGCCATGAGATAGTCCTCGAGCACGAATTAAACACTGCAGCTTTCTGTTCAGTTTTCAGAGGCTGCAGTCACTACTCCCTGAAATTAAGGGTCTGTGTTCTCTACAAATAGTGAATTTAACTTGTAATTCCAAAGGCTTTACAATGAACGCATTTTAGTTTTGTATTCTGGATTCTGCAGAGTTGGAGCTGCTCCTTTAAGACTTGCTCCTCAACTATGAAGGCAGGAAAATTACTCTTCAAAATGTGAATTAAGTGACATTAGGCTACTTTGGAAGCTGGGCCTTTGATGGAGACCTCAAACACCCAGAGACCTAGCAAGACTGCTAGGATCAAACAGACATTCCTGCTGCAGCCAGACCACATGAAATGGGTTCTCCCAAGGCTCCACATCACAGAGGTTTGGGGTGCTGTGAGCAGCCCCGTTGCGTGGCTGCACCCTCAAGGCAGGCTGCTCTGTTTGCCGTCGTGGCTGTGCTGCTCTGGGATGGTGTTGAGCTGTGCCTACCTCCAAGAGGAGGTCCTGCCATGCTGCCATGTCGCTGTGATGTCACTGCCATGCTGCCATGTCACCACATCTTCTGCCAGGGGCCAAATGCTGGGGTTCTGAGGGCCACGTGTCCTAGAACCATAGAATCACTCAAGCTGGAAAAAACTTCTAAGGTCCCCACCCCCATCCCAACACCCACGTCCCTCAGTGCCACATCCCCACGGCTCTGGGACACCCCCAGGGACGGTGACCCCCACCCCTGGGAGCAGTGCAGTGCTGAGCGCTCTCTGGAGCAGAGATGTCCCGCAGCCCCCAGCCTGCCCCTGCCTGGCACAGTGTGAGGCCGTCACCTCTCATCCCATCGCTGTTCCCTGGGAGCAGAGGCCGACCCCCCCACGCCACATCCCAGAATCCTATAATCCCTGCAGTCAGAAGGGACCTCTGAAGGCCATGTAGTCCAAGTCCCCTGCAGTTAACAGAGGCACCACAGCTAGGTCATGCTGCCCAGGGCCCGATCCAGCCTCGCCTTGGCAGTCTGCAGGGATGACAACACCAGGTAACCTGTCCCAGCGCCTCACCACCCTCACTGTGAAAGACTTCCCACGTATCTAACCCAAACCTACACTCTCTGAGCTCGAAGACCCTCTCAGGTCACCTCGCAGCCCTCTCCAGCTGCACACCGCCAGCTCTCAGCCTGTCCTCACAGGAGAGCTGCTCCATCCCTGGCAGCATTTCGGGCCCGGAGCCGAGCGCGGCGCGGAGCCGTATGGAGGGGTGGGGGGGGGCCGCGCAGCGCGGGCACCGCCGCTCTCTCTGCCCGCAGGCGGTGCTCGCCCCTCCCTCCTTCCCGCCCGCGGAGGTGAGCCCGCCCCGCGCCCGCGGGGGACGGCGCCGCTCCCTCCCGGCACCCGCGGCCGGCTGGGGGGGGGGAGCCGAGCCGCAGAGAGCCGAGCCGAGCCGAGCCGAGCCGAGCCGAGCCGAGCCGCAGAGAGCCGAGCCGAGCCCTGTCAGGCGGCGGCCCCGCTCGCTGTCCGTTGCCGGCTGCGGGTAGCCGGCCATGGGGCGCCGAGCAGCGCGCTGAGCCCCGCGGCGGAGCTGCGGAGACGACGCGGGGTAACGGCCGAGGTGAGCGGCTCCCCGGAGCGGGGCCGGGCAAGTTCTGCCGTGTGCGGCCGCGCGGGGATGGGAGCGCATGGGCTGTGCTGGGAAAGACGTAGAAATGGGTTTCCGTAGGGGGAAGGTGTAAATAGACGTATCTGTTTGATCCGTTCTGTCTGGTTTTATTTTTGGTTTTATTTTTAGGTTGTTTTAATTGGGTTTGCTCGTTTGATTTCGGACTCTGCGAAGGAGAGGGGATGTCAGGGCTGTCCCATCGCAGCGATCTGATGAAATCGGTGTCTGGGGCCGCGTCCCTGGGGCTGAGGGGACACGGCACACGGGGACGTGGGGACTTCTCCAGGCCAGGCATATGCTGAGTGCCCAAAGCAACCGGTGTCTCCTTGTGGCCCCTGCCCAGCTCAGCTCCGTGTCCGTGGATTTCTCCGTGGTGTTTTCCCTCCTGGGCTCCGCTGCTGCGCATCACGTTCGCTCGCGTGTGGTTGGAGTCGGTTTGTTGTTCTGGGGGAGGATGGATGGGGAAGTTTGGTGTTCCCTCGTGGCACGGAGCAGGGGGAGCTGCCTCCAGCCCCGTGTCCGTGGGTGCGGAGGGAACGCAGCCCCGGTAGCGCCCAGCCCTCCCGCGAGGCCTCGGGAGGAGCATCACCATGGAGGTGAGCGGTTCCTGGTGTGGTATTGCCACAGAGCATCCCAAGAGGTCCTCAGAGCTGCAGGGAGAGTTCCCGGTAGATCTGTGTGCTACCTTGGCAGGACCCGTACCGTGGGGTGTGCTGTTTCCCTCTGAAATGCTGAGGGGAGCATCCAGGGGAAGCAGCGGTGAATCGAGCTGGGGAACGGCACGTGCAGGTTTGGATCCGAGGAGCAGAGGGCTGTTGTGCTGCTGGGGCAGACCCTCGTGCAGGGCTGGTAGCTGGATTGTGAGCAAATCTCTGGTTTAGAGCTCAGCCGAAACCTAAGCTCTTTAGTACAGAGAGTGCTTTCCTCTCCCACCACACCGGCGGCATACAGCAGATTATTTGCAGTAATTATCTGTCTGTTTCTTGTGTCTGATTTATGTCAGTGATTTGTTGATGTGTTACCACGTGCCTGCTCAGGTACTCCCAGTCACACCTCTGTCTTGTTCTACTCCCATCCTTGGACATCTGAGATTGCAGCAAACCATTTTAATACCATATCTAAATTTGAGCCTGAGCTAAAACACGAGCCCTGCTTGGCTGCTGCTTCCAGAACTGTGCTGAGTTTGAATTTGCATCCAGGTACAAAAACTCATGCTCAGACTGCTGTGTTGGGGACGTGGTGGTTCCATGCTGCATCAGTACTTGCAGGTAGGACCCTTTCCTCTCTCTGGTAGCAGTCAGGGTGCTGCACATGCATCCTGATCTCATTCTGGGCTGCACACTCATCCTGTGCCCACCTCCCTGCAGCCCTGGCTTGGTGCTTCCCAGCACTGAGCTTCAGCGTGGGCCTCTCCTAATCTGAGACTCGCATCCTTACTCAGGGGTCTGTCTTATCTCTCAAGAAGCTTATAGCAGGTTAGCTGTCTAATCATCTCTGAGAGCAGTAGTCTCACTTTAAAGTCGTTGTAATCAACTGTCTTCTGTATTTAATGTGGGAACCCTGGATAGAACTGTAAGATCCATCCTTGCATGGCAGGCTGTAGTGCTGATAACTCGCCGGGCTGGGATGACTTGTTTTACCCAGACAGACCTGTCCTGAGTTTATCCATGCGGTGCAGGCTATGGCTGTAGCTCCTCTGGTTTCTCTGTAATAGCACAGCGTGCATTTACTATCAGTGTATATTTATTACCTTCAAGATCTTGAGTCTTGCTGACTTGCACCACAATGAACCTGGATTGGGGCATTATGTAGGACCTGTGCTCATCAGCTGTGCTGATGTGTACGTGGGGTGTAGAGACACCGTTATCTGTTTAAATGAGATGTCCATTGCACAGAAAACAAAGCGTGCGAGTCCTTGCACTAGCTCCATCAGTAAATGAAACTGTATAGTTATGACTGTGGGATAAATATAGCCCCAGCAGATGGGAAAACTATTAGAAAGACATAGAACTGATGATGGGAAAGAGCTCCCCTAAATTTGAAGGCTGTTGCAAACAAATGTGTCTGCATACGTTAAATATTGCTCCTAAAGCAAAGGGACATTAATTGGATGTTATTACACAGCTCTGTGTTGTTGATGTTTTTTTTTTTCCTATTTTTTTTTCCTCTGCATTTCTCTCACTGTAAAGAGTTGGAATAATTTGTCAGCTTCACTTTCAGGTTCTCTCTGCCATAATGTTTTGGGTTCTGGCAGTGTGGAGGAATGGTTATTTAGCTGTTGTAGGTAAAACATTTTAACTGCGCTCCTTAATTATGAAAACATTTTCCAACTCTGAAAGCTTGTTTAACGTTAAAAAGAAAAGAGATTAGATTGATAGTACGGCTCCTCTTGCTACAAAGGCCTGCTGCTCTTTCCCTCTCTGTGGATGTACCACCCTGTTGGTTCTGCAGCCCTGGGTGCAGTGCAGTCAGGATGGTCACGAGGATACCCCTTATACAGGGCAGCAGCTTAGGGCAGGATGGGTGGTATGGAGAAGGCAGGCCAGGAGCTGTCCTCCTTGCCATGCAGGAACAGGTAGGCATGCAGTGGGCTTGGAAAAAACTCAGTTCCTTTGTTTTTCTGACATACAGCATCAGACTGAGGGACCATTTGCCACAGTGTTCTGGAAGCCCGGAGCATGACTACATCCAAAATAATGTCTGTCAATCGCAGGAGTGTCCAGAAGTGCAGATGCTGAAGAGACAAATGTGGGGCTTTAGAGAAGATGTGAATGTCTGTCCTTTGTAGCTTAAGCCAGGCTGTGGGAAATAAGGCCTGGGGGGGACTTCCCGTGAAAGCAGCTTATCCTGTCTGCCGGCAGTGGAATTCCTTGCGCTTCTGTTGAAGCATCTGGCATCCCTGTCGGTGATGGGAGGCAGATCAGTGGATCAAGATGGATTAGGTCTGTGGCTATTCAGGAGCTTAAAAAGTGTAGTTTTTGAGTCCTCGTGTGTGCTCCAGGTTTGGCATTTTTTCCCATTTGTGTACATAATGGTACGCTCAGTTCATTTTAACCTTAAGCCAGGGGTAGAAGGTCCAGAGAAGTCCCACGCAGCTCTTTTTCTCCCTTGTCTTTCTATGTGCTGAGTTGTTCTGTTTGTGTTTCCCCCCTAACTGATGCAAAGCCTCCATAGCCCATGTGCAGGTGGGTGCCGTTCGCTCCTCGGTTGGTTTTGTTTTACCAATGAGCTGGTGCAGTGTCAGTGCTTTGTGGATGGGTGTGCTGGGCTCCGTGTGGTCCGTGATTTACTGGTAACTCTTTAAGGTCTTGAGAGCGGGCTGAGAGTAGGTGCTTCCACAAGCAAGCAGCTTGTGATAGGCACTGGGTTGGGTGGCTGGGTTGATAGTGACTGGGTTGGGTGGGTGCTTTGTGGCCAGGATGGCATGGGGATGATATGGAGTCACCGTTAATTTCTGTGTGAGGTTACAGTAGATTTTGGTGGAGCAGAAACTCCTGAGAGTTTGATACAACATAGCATAAAAAGGCACTGGACGGCAGGTGAGATGTGCCACTTCTTTTCCTGTGCGTAGAAATTGTTCAAGCGCTAGAGTAGGATATCACTAAAATTAGGGTCAGGGATTGGCAAGTTGACCGCTCCTTTCTGTGAGGACTGGAATCAACAGGGAAGAATGCTTTGAGGGATAAGGCCAGGTGAGATGGTGGTTGGAGCCACAGGAGGGGCTAGGGCTGGGTTTCTGAGCCTGGATGTGGAAATGGAAGTTGTTAGCACGCAACGAAATGTGCTGAATTCCGGTCCTTAAACAGAGATGGAATACCAGGATTCGGTGTAGGGCACGGTTTATCACGTGTCAGATGAATTCCTGAGAGCAGCCAAGTGGTGGAGCCCACCGTGGCCCTGGGCAGTGTGTGGAGCATGGGAGCTCATGGAAGCTCCCCTCCATGTGTGGTGTTACACTGGAGGTCTGGGCTGTGGGGGCACAAGGGTACAAGCAATGAGATGATGCTTTGGAGAAATATTTCAAATGGCACTTGCTGACGTATGCTTCATTTGCAAATATCAGTTGAGAACATGAAACTGAGCTGCTCAACAGCTGACACGTACTGCTTTGCTCTCTAATGATGTGCAGCACAGCTGATAACACCCTTCCTTTGGCCAGATTATAAGCAGCAGGTTTTGCTGTGGCTATTTGTGGCTGAAGGCATGCCTTCCAGCTACACACGGTGCCTCAGTGAGCAGCAGCAGAAGTGAAATGACTGCAGTTAATGTGTAAGAGGTAATAAAGGAGTGACTGAAAGGGTAACCAGCAGGCACTAATAGCCCTTCCAACAAATGTTTTTCAACCTGCACAAACTGGGAGACAGGTTGTTGGTGTGCAAAATCATTCCTTCACTACAAACATCACGAGGCATTCGAAGCATGTGTTGTAAAACAGCAAGGTGAGCAGAAGCTCTGTTCTGCAAAGTGAGAGCTCATCTGAAACCAATTAAAGGAAACAACAGATCACTGAATCCTGCTGCCAGCTCGTGGCCACCATGCCCACCACCAGGGGCCACGTCGAAGTGGCCTTGAAGGCTGCCGAGAGGTAGGCAGGCAGGGGGGAGCAGCTGTTTGCTGGGGTAGCCCTGTAAGCCACCTCTGGAAGGTGACACTTGGGTCAGGGGATGCTGAACATTTCTCCTCAAACCTCAGAGGAGCCCGTCCTGCTGGGTGTTGTGTGGGCAGCGTCAGCTGGAGTGGCTGTGCATCTTTCACAGCACAAGGATACTCCAGGGGAGCTGCAGGAGACACAGTGGCAGCTCGGTGCTAGGATTTGTTACTCTTTTAAGTGTTTTTCTTTTCTAACAGCGTCTGTAAACTTGTAAACAACGAGTAGCATCTTTTCTTTGCTGGGATAAATAACCGTGCTTTGTGCCTGAGGTCCTCAGCTTGCTCAGCACTGCTGGCACACACCAGAAGCAGAGTTCCTGCTGGAAGTGAATCCAGATAATGAGGCTGTGCTGCACCCACACGGCTGGGCGCTGCTGGAGCTGCACTGCTTCCTCTCTGACATAAAGGATGGGGCTTGGGACATCATGATGCACAGAAAAAGGGAAGAAATCTCTCTTGCCAGGGGAGAGCTCGCACTATTCTTCTTGTTGCTTGTCAGATTTTAACATCTGAGTTGTGTGGATGGATGCAGACGGAATGCTTTCTGCCTGCACGATGGCACCGGGTGAAAAATGGTTTC
This sequence comes from Cyrtonyx montezumae, assembly GCF_038088225.1. Classification (NCBI taxonomy): domain Eukaryota; kingdom Metazoa; phylum Chordata; class Aves; order Galliformes; family Odontophoridae; genus Cyrtonyx; species Cyrtonyx montezumae. Next base: position 1,495,375 of record NW_027071825.1, on the reverse strand, counting down.
AGAGCATTGGGTGAAGTAACGGTGTAACAGGACCACGCAATGAAAAATACATCCTTGCCACTGATTTTCGTTTCATTAATGCTTTTGTAGTTCAGTAATTGCTTGAGGAAGCAATAGGCTGCATGCTGCTCGAATGCATAGCACCAGAAGAACCTTCTGAAGTTGCCAGAGCGCTTGTTAAGTGGGAAAGATAAATCGGGAGTGGAGCTCCATGCAACAGGGATGCTTTCAAGAGTGCTTATAAATAGTGTGGAAATGGGGACTTCAGGAAGAGAGGAGCCTGAAATGATTAATCCTTGCTAGTAATCACTTCTGAAACGACGAGCCCAAATAAGAAACAGAAAACGATTCAATCTCACAAGAGTTCTCGAGAAGAAAATAAGTATAAAACATATGGAAACCTTCAGGGTGAAGCTGCGCTGTTTGATGAGATTCTGTTCAAAGGAAATGATATTCCTGCGATGCACACTGAGCTCAGCAGTGCTGATCACAGATCTCACACTGCCTGTGAGCAGTGCAGGATCTAAACCCGCTGCTGCCGACTTCGTTGTAGCCCTGGAGGAAAAGGCACCCATACATCTCACATCTACAGTCACTGCATGTAGGCATCAGCTTGGAGATTGGTCACTGAAATAGCTCGAGGTTCTCAGTTCTTCCTCTGAGAAGTGCTGCTGTTCTGGGTTCGCAGTGGCACTAGCTATTCTGGGATGGGAGGCAAAGAACATTTCGAACCAGGCTGTTAAGTACTCCTTTGTCAGCTCAGATTCAGCTTCTTCCAGAAGCTCCCATCACTGGAGGAAGCTCTCGGGGTATCTTGGGAACGTCTTATGGGATCTGGGAGGACAGCAGAGAGCTTGGCCTGGCACTGCCATCCTTGGAGCTCACTACGTGTCTGCAAGGAGCCCTACCCCAAGGTTTGCATGAAGGATTCTTGCTTGAGGTGGCACAGATACGTCATCGGGGAGATCTGGACAAATGCTCTGCTGTCCTAACAATTGATATGCTTCCATAATTGTTCTTAGGATTCCCTTGCACGCTTTTTCCTCCACTATGAAGGGGTTGGGAAGAAATACTCCTGAATTTTCTTTTCTTTTTCTCTCTAAAGCAAAAAAACCCCGTTATGAATCTCCACCACTGCACTTTCCTAATGAATGTGGTGCATAGTGCAATGCTGAGCTTTACATTTCTCTTTCAGGAGCACGTTTGCTTTCCTGAGATCCCCCCTGTGCTGTTAGAGGTTTGGTGTTGTGTTTGCCATCTGACCGACGCTTCCCTGCTCCGGAGGTGAATTGGGCTGCTGTGCTTCTTCACATTTATCCTTTGTTTTTGTTCATTTCTGTGATGTTTGAAGGAGCCAAAGGACTGGTTTTTTCGAGCAGCTTGTGGTCGCTGGTGTATCAATTCAGTTATAAACTGACGACTTTAAATGCCTGTCCTCAGAAAGCAGCGTTCAAATGAAATCAAGTGCAAGAGCTATAAAAATAAACACTGGTTTACCTATTGCTTAATGTGCTTCTGGAGCCTGTTGGCAAATTCGTGGGAAAACATTCATTTATTGAAAAGGAAAATAACCAGGTCACGGGGAAGCAGGCAGCTGGGCTCTTGTCATCCACTCTTAGGGTAAAAAGTGTTTTACACGAGCTCCTGTCTGTGTGTCCAGGTCTAGTACTGTGCTGACTGCTGCTGTAACCTGCTTGGAAGGGAAAATTGCTCAGTTCTGTTGGGTGCAGTGAAAGATGGGAGGCACTGGGGAAGTGAAAGGTAAGGGTTTGTTTGGGCTGATGGGAAAATGGAGAGGCTTTCCAAGCAAACACCTGTTGTGTCTTTGTGCCCTTCGGTAGAAATCTTTGTTGGATTTGGCTAAGTTAAATATGGCTTCTCCTGTGTGATAGGAGCTGGTGCTGCTGTGCAGTTTGCTTGTTGTGCTCATTACCAGCAGGGACTGATGCCAGCTGTGTGTGTTTGTGAGCTGGCTTTATTTGTACAACAGAGAACAGGCGGAGGACACCTTGCCGACTGCTCTCCGTGGGATGGCTCCAGCACCACGTGCCTCTGTGCATGGAGCACACGTCCTCCTTTCCCCATTCACACGAGGGCAGTGCTCACGATGTTCTTCCTGCTGTGCTGTTTACGAATCTCCTTTTCTGTGCTGGGGTTGAGTGCTTGGAGAGAGCACTCACAACCAAGCAGCCCCTACAGAAAACGCCCTTCTCCCTTCCCATAACTCACTATCTGGTGAGAGTGCAATGTGGTGCAATCCCCAGAGCAGTGGTTGCTGTAACTTCTTTTCATTTTAGTCTGCTGAGATGTCTGATTGCATCTTCACTTGGTGGCTGCCCAGTGGGTGAAGGACCTGCACATCAGCAGGCACCTGCACTTGCTTTCCCGTGTAGCAGTGTCCAAACTGCACTGGAGTGGTGAGCAGCTGCAGCCCCCCCTGTGCTGGAGCTGCAGTGCTGTTGGCTCCAGGCTCATCAGGAATCTGCTTGCACGGAGTGGGCTGGGCAGCCTAGGGGCCTCACCTGTGTTTATTCAGTGCCCTTTTTGAGAGGTTGATCCCAGAGAGGTGCAAGGACCAGGTGGGTACGGTAGTGCAGGGGGCTGTTGTACATGGAGGTATCTGTGCATCTCCTGGTTTGAAATGAGCACTTTGCTGCTAGCTGCTGCACTGCTGGATAAGTTCTTCAGCGCCTTGCAGCACTATGAGCACTGCAGGAGATCTTTCCAGGCTGAAAACTAGCTGTGCATTTGGGGAAAAAACATCTTGAGGTCTGCCTGCTTCTTCTGGAGTCTCAGCAGCCACATTTCCAGGATAAATACATACGTAGCATTGTTGCAGAACACATCCATCCTGCTTCTACATTTACACCACTTTCTCCGTGGCTCCAGAGAACAGATTTTTTTCATCAAAACTTACGCTTTTCAGGAAGCCAAGCCAATTTTGATTGTCCTTACCAGTACTGTGTCTCTGGGAGCGACCAAGTTGCATGTAAATTAATGCTGCAGAATGCAGGCATGTGTGTGCACAGCTGCTTCACTGTGCCTTTGTACTTTAGCCATATACTTTGATAATAATAAATTGTGAAAGGGTTCTTGGAGGTATCTAACAAGTGTACCTTGTGATCAGGGCAATTACATTCATGGAAATAAGGAATTTGAAATTAAAAAATTAATTGCAAGCAACAAAAAAATCCTTCCCTTGTGTTGTTCTCATACTCATCACTGCACACTTGATGATTAAAATGTAGTACATCGTTTTTTCACACTCAGTATAAACAGCTATTATCATTGCTCCCATGATGACTATTTTTTTTTAATTTGAAATGTCTGAAGGTTTTTTTTTTCCCCGTGGGAAGCCTGTGGGATCCGATCAGCTTTGCTTTTTGTGCAGAGGAGGTGAAAGGAGTGTTCTCCATATGTCTGTGGGGTTAAAATTATCCTGCACGGTGTGCGGCGGTGTCTCTGCAGATAAGTGTGGTTCTGCACTCCAGAGCTAAAATGGAGAAATCTAAATGGAGAAAGGAGCACGATGACTTCATCCCTGAGACGTTCGGGCTGTAGGGCTGTGTGCAGGATTCCTCTGTTCCCGTGCTCACCGTTGGGCCCTTTTTAAGTGGGATCCTTGTTTCAGCAAGCAGTAGATGTATTTCCAAAACTTAACTTTGTAAGGGTAATATTGTAATTTCCACTTAAGTGCCTGGATCCCTTCCAAGATTTCTGTCCAAGCACTGCAGCCGCTGTTGATGGCAGCAGGCTGTCTGCAGAGCCAGGTGGGTGCAGCTGGTGTCCCCGCGTGCCCCGCAGTATGGAGTGGCTTCTGCCCTTGCTGCTTGCTGCAGAGGAAGAAGAGCAGCTGATGTGTCACCTGGGACGGACGGACAGCAATGCATAGCAAATGCTGATGTGCTGTAAGTGCCCCTCTGTATGTTTGGACTTGGATTTTTGCTCTTTCCCAGCCCATCCCCCTGCTGATGGCTGCTGGTCGCCTTGCAGTCTGCACTGGCCCACTGCCCTTTGAAAGTGTCAGGGCTCTGGTGCTCAGAGCCTGCGTTAGCTCAGTGCTGTGTGGATGGGCAGGGCAGCAGGGCAGGGCCATCTGTCCCCTGCCACCACTCCGTGTCCCCTGCTGCTGCCTGGCCAGCATCCCTCCCCGGGCCTGTGCAGCCTTCCCGTGCTGAGCACACGGTACAGCCATCGCTTTCCTCTTCTGCTCCTGTGTGGCCGGGTTGAGGCTTGCACTTCTGATTGTGGCCCTAAAGCTGAAATGAGTAGAAATGGAAGGGGCTGCCTGCACATGGCTCCCCACGCTCGGAGTTTGCCTCGTGGATCTGATGCTTCGTGCTGTGCGCAGCAGCAGAGATCTGCCCGCTCATACCCTGAGGCTGTGGAAGGTAGACCTCATAAATCAGATTCCAACTGCTGCTCTGCTTGTGCTCTCTGTAGTTTGGCTTGCCAAGTGCTCGGCTTTTTTCTTTGGGGATGTATTATAAATGCATTCAGCCAGGTTACAGGCTGTTCTGTGCACAGAACTTTTCATTTACTGCAGAAATACAGCTGAGGTACAGCTTCCTCAGATTTATTACGAGCATCTTATTTGGCTACAGAAAAAAAAAATTACACCAACATTTCTTTCTAGTCAGAGTTCTCAGAAGAGGGAATATGGGCATTTCCTTATCTCAGTGGAAGGGGATTTGTGGGGGAGCACCTGAGCGTTGGAGTTAGGAATGCAAAAGCCTCCTGAAAGCAGAAGAGAAGCTATCACACAGCGCTTCCTCCAGAAGCCAGCACGAACAGATTAAACTGAATGTAATTAATAGCATCAAGAAGAAATCCATTAAGTTGTTATAGTAACTGGGAAGCTCAGGTTTGAGATGTGTGATCCAAGTGACTCAACCGAGGAGGGGGAGGGGATGCAGAGCCCTGGTGGCAGCATGCTGCCTGTGGGCTGCTCCGTGTCCTTGCCCAGGGAAGCCCTGCCCCAAGCTGTGCTGTGCTGAGGCTCACAGCAAACCCCGAGTTTGTCTTCAGGAGGGGCAAAGTTACCCTCTCTGCCTTATGTGCTGCAAAAACACGTGGTTTTCTTGTTGGGTGTCCACGGAACAATGCTTGTCTGTGCAGCATCTGTGAGTGTTGTCCGGTGATGCTTGAAAGCTGGCAGAGCTCACCGCAAGGAGGTGGTAATGGTTCGTGGTCTTCATGAATTAATTGGGTAATAATTGTGTGCAGCCTGGTTCCTCACCTGGCCTTGTGTTGCACTTGTGGTCCACGTGGACCCCCCCGTGCTGCAGTGCATTTTCCAAGTTGTAAAGAAAGCTGTCAGTCTTCGCTTCACATTTTGCACGGGGGTTAATCCCTGCTTTGAAATCCACTGAGCGATTTAACGCCGCTGTTCTGCCGCAGGAATTCGGGCGCCCTTTGGCCTTTCAGGAGGGCAGAGCTGAGAGCAGAATGCCTCTTCCCTATGGGGCAGAGTCTGTCGGGATGGTCCCTTGTTGCATCTCCAGGTGGAAACGTCGATCCTGTTTGTCAGCAGCTCGCTGTCAGTTGGAAGTCGTGCTTGGCAAGGCTGGATGCAGCCGGGTTGGGACAGCACTTCAAACACCACGAGGCTCACGCATCGCAGCACTTCAGATCTTGTAGCTTTGCAGATCTCTTTGCAGTATCAGTGCTGAACGATTTGGACAGAAGAGTGTGTATTTTCTGGGTGACACACACCAAGGAGTGGCACAGAGCAGTGCTGCAGGACAGGTCACCGTCATTGCGCTCTCTGAAGTGCTTCAGTTTCATCACAGCTTTCTAAAGTACGTGGCACGGGGCAGACATGAGTGTTGGAAGTTCCACCCCCACTAATTAAAGGGTTTTAAAGAGTTTTAAACTACGAGGGGGAAAAAAATTACAGTGAGAACTTGGAGGAAAATGCTGGCGTTACCACTTTCACCGAACAATGATAGCACTTGATTTCTGAGAAAACTGCAGAGTCCTAAGCTATTCTTTCATTTAAAAGATGCCAGTAACTTCAGCCTAAAACCTAGAAAAACACAAATATTTTCCCAACAAACCAAATATCAGATACAGAATGCAACAAAATAGCAGTGGGATAAACAGTGACATCTGCTAAAGTAAAATCCTGGAACGAGAAAGCTCAGTGTTCTTCTGAATGGGGCTTCATGAAATCTCTTGTTATGGAGGAGCTGTTTGGGATACAAAAACATCCTCATAGTGTGTCCTGGAAGGTCAGGTGTGAAGTGGCCTCTTCTTGTGCAGCCTAGCTCATCCCTTATGGTGGGTAATTTATCTAGGGGGAGTCAGCAGAGGCTTCATTTGCTCGTGGGCTCGTTCTGCCAGTGGTTTGTATGGGCTGGACAGGCAGAACGTTTCCCTCTGGAGCAGCAGTGTGGCATACATGAGGTTTGCAGTGAGTAATGCAACAGCGTCCGTGTTAGTGCTGCCAGTGCCAGGCTTTGCCTCTGCAGTGAGACTGCAAGTTTATTTTTAGTCTCTCTCTGTTTCTGTATGGAAAGGGGACTTTGTGAAAACTGGAGCCCTTTGCTGAGCCACGTGTCCTCCAGAGTGAGAGCACTGTGTCAGACTGTAGATGTGAGTTTTGGAAAGCGTTTGGCTCTCCTGGGAAACCTCAAGGCCTGCATTTAAACAGCTTCTCTGGTTCTGGAGGAACAACCGTGCTGCTCCCAAAAGCTCAGGACTGAGCTGGTTTTGGACAAACAGTAAATAGGGAGTTCGAAGTAGGTTCTCTTCCCTGGTCTGTGCACACCAGCTGGTGTGCCCCTGGCACAAGGCTGGCACGGCTGAGTCTGTTCCACCTCTGCTGTGGCTGCTGCGTGGCTCTGGGGCAGTGCTTGGCCTTCTCTCCGTGCCTTTGTGGCCCTGGGGGGCTGTAAGTTGGGGGCTGTGGTGCTGCTGGTGTGTGCTGAGCCCAGGGAGGAGGTGGCTGAGATCTTGGCTGTGTCGTGTGTGTGTGTGTGTGTGTGGCTGTTTTTCTGTGGGGGATGATGTGTATGTTCTGCTTCATCTTAATAGTTTCTACATACGGTGCACGGTAACCAGGAGTGACTCTTCCTGTGTTTTAACAGTAGGGTCATAGCAGCTACTCCTGCACAAAATCTGTGTTCTAGAAACATAAACCCGTTGTTTTTCACTAACAGCAATGATGCTGCAGCCAGGCAGGGCTGCTTAGAAACAATACATCAAGTCTGAATAGATGCCATTATCCCAGGAGTAGCCTCATCTTGTACTCATTTAACTGCACAGAGAGGTCGTGGACTCTTACTCCTTCCTTTAACTCCTTATGGCATTATGTTTATGTGCAGTCTATGATACAGTTTATGAAAATGCAATTTATCAGCTGCAGAATGCTTCCTGGTGCAGGGAGGATGCAGACAGACAAGAGGGCATGTGGCGGCAGCTGGATCTGGGTACTGGTTTTGCTTTGCTTTCTTTTTCTTTTTAATGTCTCTGATAAGAAGAGCTCATTATTCTTCTCCCTGTTACCAGCACAGAAGCAGTTGCTCTCGTTTGCCCCAGGATCAGTTTTGCTCCAGGCAATGAGCTTGCTCAGGGAAGTGCTGTTTCACTTGGAGCAGTGCCTGCTTTGGCTGCACTGTCCTGCACCACGCAGGGGGGACGGCTGCTCCCTGGGCTCCTGGCACTTCTTGCAGATGCTTTGGACTTGGTGAATTGATGGTTGGACTTGATGATCTTAGAGGTCTTTTCCAGCCTTAATGGTTCTGTGATTCTCCTTTGGCTCTTGCTCTGCACTGCGTGTGCAGTTGATATTTCTGCTCTCCTTGGCGACTACTCTGCTCCGCAGGTTGCATGCAGCACCTGTTTTGTTCTCCATGGGCACCTTGCCATTCTGATCTTGCACTTCACCTTTCCCACTATTTAGAAGTTTCTCCAAACCTGAAGTACGAGCCCACGTGCTTCGTCTGGGAGAAGTAGATGTGAGATTATTGCGTTCTTTGGTGGCTGCCACCTCGTGCTCCCGTCTGTCTGTGTGGCCCTGTGAAGTTCAGATGATCTCTGCAGAGAACTGGGTTGTTTGAACGTGATTTGAGCTCCTAAATGATGCAACTATCTGTGCAGTCAGATAGCCTCCTTCATCCTAGCCCTTTCCTTTGCAAGGCTTCTCTATTCAGTTGGCGTTCCACTTGCTGTTTTTATCTCTGACCGTCTCCAGGTTCTGCAGGACCTGTCCAGGTCAGTGTTGGGCTGCTGGGATGGATGCAGGGCTGATGACAGATGTGCCCTCAGCAGTACTTGTGGAGCTGGGGGCAAGGGGCACAGTGCTGCCCAGGCTGCCAGGAGCCCTCATCTCCTGGGCTTTGGTTTGTTGTCTCTGTATCTTTGGCTCTTGCCCTCTTGAAAAGCAGAAGGAAATGAATGTATGAAACAAAAGCAGCCAGATGAACAGCCCTGCTGGCCAGAACCTTTCTCTGATCCGAAGCAGTAACACAGCATGAGCAGCAGAGGAGTGATCTCCCTGGCCCTGCTCATCCGTGTGTCCAGGCTGCATCGAGATGAGGGAGCCAGAATGGGAGGAAAGCAGTGGTGAAATGTACGTCTGGAACTGCAAATCATCACACTTTGCACACTGAGATGCACTTTAGAAATTTCTTTAAATAGTGGGTTTTGCGCTGGCTGAGTTGAATAGCTATTTTTAAGAGTGTGTAGGAAAAGCAGACACATGCAGCCCTGTAGTTTTATCCTCAGCGCTGTCAGTTGCCAGCTTTGAACCCTGCTGTTAATTCACACTCACAGTATAAGGCTTCATCCCCCTGAAATCACAGGAGCATGTGCTGTCATTTTCAAACAGCGTGGTCAGCCAGCACAAAAACACTCAGGTGCAAGAACTAGGTCAGCTCAGTTGGAACAGAGATCTCATACCCTGCCTGGCATACACACTGGTGGGATGGATTGGACTCAGCCACAGCACTGAAAGACTGCAACCTAACAGTTACTGCAAAACCTCACTGCTCGTAGGCGTTCCCTGCTGGCCACACGTCGCCCTCAGGGATGTTGTTCCTCTTTGGGGAGTGTGGGTAGAAGAGAGAAACCTTTTGCCTGTGACAGAAGATGACACAGGTTAGAAAATAATGCCAGGAAAAAAGGAATTGGCCTCTGTGGGGTGGGAGATTTATGTGGTTTTGCTTCTTTTCTCTTTCATTTTTTTTCCCCCAGATCTTCATCCAGGGTGTCAAAAAGACATAACAGAAGAACAGATGGGAGTTTAGCAGAGGTTTTAGTCATGGCTAGTGGAAGCCCGAGGGTTTTCTTGGGAGCCTTTTCAGAAATGCAGCCCACGTTAATAATTATTTTTTAAAAAAATGGTGTTATTTTCAATGTTCCACTTAAATGTGCTTTGACAAATTGATAAATAGTTGTAACAGAAAGGATGCTGTGGTAGAAGGGTGCTCGGGCCTGCAACACAGCCTGACTGTACACGTGGTCCATCCCCGGTGTCTGTTCCGACCCCAGAGCTCAGTGAAGTTTCTCACACCCTTGCACACTCTTTCAGACTGTCTCTTGGATTTTATTTTCTCTATTTCTTTTCTTTTTTTTTTCCTTTCTCTGCTGCTGTGTTACTTTTTGCTGTGCTTCCTGAGCTAGGTAGCTCTCATGGTGTCTCCCACTGGGGCGCAGTGGCAGTGAGTTGGGGTTGCACTCAGGGATCTTCAAGCTCTTTTCCCACCTCAGTGACTGTATGATTCCTGTGTCTTCCTCCACAACGTGCAGGATTCTGCATCACTCGTGTAAACGCTGTGAGCAGTTCAGTTCATCACCACTCATATACCAGCTATCCATAGTTGTATTAGTCCTCCTGAATGGCGTAACCCACCAAGTGCTAACAGTTCTTTCTTTTAGTTGTCAACCCAAAGGCCTGTGCCTTGTCAGCATCCTTCTGCCCGTGCAGTACACCCATCCTTGAACCTGCAGGCTTCAACTTACCACAGAATCGTTCAGGTTGGAAAGGACCTCTGAGAAGCCCAGCACCAGCCCCCAGACCACGTCCAAGGAGCCCTGGAGGGTCCAGCTCTGCCAGAGAGCTGCAGCCTGCTTCGTTCAGCTGCTGAGGAGTCTCCTTCCTCCTTTTATTCTTTCTCAGGAATTTTGTCTGCACGCTGTGGAGGAATGCATATTTTTGGCAGCAAGCAGTCACGCCAGAATTGATTTCCCCAGTCTGTGAATTCATGCCGCTGTCACTGTCATCCTTACCCGTGTCTCATCTCATTTGCTGTCTGTCCACTGTCATTTTGGGATTCTTTTTGTAACAGGGCTGTTTAGTTCCTCACAATGGCTGAAGATGGATGAAAATGGTTACGTTTATTCTGCAGTTCTGTTCTGCTGCAGCAGCGTGCCCAGCAGGCTGAGGACCGTACAGAAGGGGTTGTGTGCAGTTCTGGCCAGCCAGCAGGCTGCCCAGCAGCAGCCAGCCCTGGCACCTCTGCCTACCTCAGCTTTTGCCCTTTGGGGCTGACACTGCTGCAGGCTGCGTGTGCCTGGAGGGGCTGTGGGGCTCCTGGGGTTGGCCACTGTGGGAGCAGAGGGACCCACAAGGAGCGCTGAGCCCAACCCTGAGCTGCTCACAGCAGCACCCAATCCCCAGTGGGGTGGCAGTGCAGCCAGGTGAGCTGAATGCAGCTCAGACTCCAGTTTGTCTCAGCAAACACCACGTTACAAGTCCCCAGAGCAGACCCTACGGCACAGCTTTCTGGGGGGGCTACAGCAGCAACCCTGAGCAGGGCCGTGCTGCAGCCGCTCAGAGCAGGGCAGAGCTCCTTGTCTGCACAGTGAAGTGGCACAGCAGCTCTCCCTGTTTGGTGGGGAAAGGAGAGGAAAGCCCTCACTGTTCTTGCTATGTAACTCGCAGCTCAGACTTCTGGTGAGCAGTAAACCCCCATGAGAGGAGCAGAGAGCTGGGAGCACTGTGATCTTGCTCCCTCCCCATGATGTTATCCATCCTGAGTGCTCGGTGGGGTCAGAGCTGCTGTGCTGCTGTGTGCTCCAGGGTGGCAATAAGTAGTGGGCATGAGATACGATTCAAGTTTAGAACTGCATACAAGTGCAATTCCTTTTCTGAATTAAGTTTCTTTGGACTGGCCTCTGTCAGAGCCAGCTCAAGCCTTTTTCTGTACGTCTGGACAGGGTTCAATTAAAGAAACATCCTCTGTAAGCTGAACCTGTTGGCTTTGATTCTGTATTCCTAGGCACGTTTCAGTCTTGGTTAGATTGTACAGCCTCGTGAACGCCGATTACATTTAACATGATTTTACTAGGTGTTAAATTGCCCTTTCCCTAACGTTGGCTGCCAGGTGTAACGTGGAAGTGAGCAGCCAGGCACAAATCAGCTGTGACATCAGCAGTTAGCTTCCTACTTTGTTACCCAGAATGGTTCGTTATTCAGAAATACAGCTGCAGCTGCTTTTTCTTTCAGGCTGCATGTGAACAGCAAGTTCTTACAGCAGGGAGTACTTCAACCCCAATAATGAAGAAAAGCCGAAGTGTCATGGCAGTGACTGCAGATGAGGTATGTTTCTTAAAAAACACGTTGTATTTTTCCCAGTGCTTCATGGAAGGTCAGAAGTCTGTTTTGTCTTTGTATCAGCTGGTTTTGCTTCAGTGACTCATTGATTTTCTTAGAGCTGTTTGCAGATCATGTATTAAGCAGAAAATAAACACACATGCTGCGAATTCTGAAGAGCTTTTGCAAAGCATGTAGAACTTTCTTCTTTGCTCAGTGTAAGAGTGACAGAGAGGGCTGGACACTCGTGTGTCCTAGGGCAGCTCTGTTCTGGATCCCATCTTTGAGCATGTGCTGTACTGCAGTGCTTACAAGCATTTCAACATCTCTTGCTGCGGTGGTTGCTGAACATCTAATGTGATGATGCATGTTATTCCATTACTGCGCTTGCTAATCGTCATTATAATCTCCTATTAATTAAATGCCAGTTCCCATTCTCTGGAGAAATGCATCAGTTTGTAATGATGGCGTGATAACTACAACATTAATTGCCTTGCTTGTCTCAGCTGGGCCTCTCCAAAAATGGAAAACCACAAAAATGTATGTGGAAATACAGGGGAGGAGTGGAGCTTAAGAGTGCTATCCTCCAGCAGCTGAGTGATTCTTTTACCTTCTCAGAGCTCAGGTTGCATTGCTTTGCAGTCAGATTGCCTGCTCCTGGTGGCAGGGTTGCTGTAGTCCACTCAGTCTTTGCTGATAATAGAAACAGACATCTGATGTCTAATGGGGACTTAGAACAACACTCTGCTGTACATTTCTTAAAGGATAACAAAGCAGTTGAAGTCTCAAAAAATTATTATTAAAGGCAAGTCAAGTGAGAACCCCCACGGAGCGCCATTCTGGGGTCTCTAGGAGTGTTTTGGCTGGATTTTGTGCTGCTGAAGTGCAGGGTTTGGGTCACTGGAGCTCTCTGGCCTATTTTTGGAAGTACAGCAGACCAAATATTTAAAGGTCTGCCTAGATAATTTTGATTTTGATGCTTTAGTAACTTTGTGCCTCTGCACCAGCACGCCCTGAAGGACCTAAAAAGTGATTATGGCAACATTTATATTTTTCAAAGCTACTGGGTCATCACTTTCACTCAGTGCTCAACGTGATTCCCCAGAGGTGAGAGAAGTACCTCTGCATGCAATGCTGGCTGCAGGGGTGGAGGGGAGAGTGCCCTGGAGGCAGACTGTAGGGAAAATGAGTGCAGGGATCTGGAGAGGCTGTAAGGTGGGCTGAGCGAGGTCTGAGAAGGGTGAGGGGAACAGGGAAGAGATCAAAATTCAGAAGTGTAAAAAGAAAAGTAAAAACGTAGTGTGGTTGCCACATATATGCATACCTATGGTAATAACCCTTCAGCTTCAACTGCTAGCTCCTTGCACACAGTACAGCCTCACTGCAATTGAAAATTCTGTTGGTGTAGCTGGACTCTACAAGACCAACACAGCTTCTTGCGGTGCTCTTCTGTTGGGGGAGAGAGAACCTCTGGCTGGGATTTGGAAAGGCTGACAACCATTTGGTGATCGCAGGGGCATTTTGAAATAGAAGGAAGTAGAAACTCTCAGAGAAATGGGGGAAAAAAAGAGACTGTTCCTTTTAGGAAGGACAGACTTAGGTCAGGAAGCCTAGCTGGAAGTTGTCACTGTAGCCGATGATTTGGGATGCACCCAAACCCAGTGTTCTTGTAACCTGTCTTTGATTTTGAGTTTAGCTTGGACATGTTGCACGTGAATTTTCGAGTTCATTCATAACTTGATAAAACAAAAACACAGTGCAGTCAAACTCTGCCAGGATGTCATACAGTAATCTTTTGTGAGTAGCTGTAAGTGTAGAACAAAGCAATTGAATGTGATGCACTCTCGTGAAGGAAACCATTTGTTTGCAGAACTTCTTTTCTCTTTGCAGAATGCTCTGGATTACCTGGAGTGTGGGCTGAGCAAGTCCTACAGCACTTCCAGCCATGCTCTGGGCATAGACCTCTGGAGAGGAAGGAGGTGCTGTTCTGGCAATCTGCAGTTACCACCGCTATCCCAGAGACAAACAGAAAAAGCAAAGACACCTGACAGAGACATCGTCTGCAGACCGACAACTCTGCCCTTGTTGGCACCTCCGAGTATTGCAATCACCACTTACCAAGACTGGTAGGTTACTTTCCTTTGCTACACACCTCACGTTGCTGTTTATTGGGGGTCTGGTGTTACTTTCTGGTGGGTTTTTGTGTTGTAAATTCTGATTCTGGTGAAGGGATTTGTGTTATTAGCTTTTCACTCACAGAAGAGTTCAGGATGGTGTTGAACTCTTCTGTGCATCCAGGCCTTAGCTGCCTGGCTTTTTTCTGTGCAAGTGTTAAGGAGAGGCTTTCTTTGGTAAGAAAAGGCATTTAAGTCTGATGTTCAGCTCAAGAAAAGTCCCTGAGAAGTTATCGGAGAGCTGATTAAAGGGGGGAAGGGAACGCCGTGAGTTGAGTTCTGAAACAGAAACTGAATTTTAAATGTAAAAGCAAGGGAATTCAACTGGAGGGAGGGAGAGGAAGACAATGCAAGTGGGCATGCATTGGAATTGCAGTGGCAGAATGTGACAGCAATATAAAGTGTGAGATGCAGTTTGCCATATGACTCTGGAAGTGGCATTGCAGTGTGACTGTGAATCTTGTGCGCTCAGCTTCACACTTCAGCTGTGCTTTGGGTTCAAGTTTTTACATACTCTGCTCTCAATTTCATTTGCTGGCTGCAAGGCACATTCACTTTGTTATTTCACAGGCTGAATCTCGTTTTGGCTCCCGTTAAGCTCAGCACTCAGTCTTCAAGGCCAGCGTCACAATTTGCATTTGAAAAATGGTAAAGGACATCCTAAATTCATTGGTTACAGTACTTCCAAAACGATGCATTTGATGTAGATGAGATACAGAAATCAAAGAGGAATTAGCAGGGGCCGTTGTCCAATGTTTGCATTTAATTACTGTGAATAAAGTTAACAAAATGAGTTTGTGATTTCCGATGAATTGTGTGTTTTGACAATAAAAGGGTTGGTTCATCTCTCCTGAGCATGCTAAGAGTGCTCTTTTTCATGTGTTAAGCAATTTGTAATCCCGTCTACAAGACAACGTGGAGTCTGTTGGTAAGGTGCTGTTCTGTAGCATTGGTCTTTGAACAAACCTTCATACGTGGCTTAGAAAATGCAAGGAGCAGCAGTGAGTTTGTGATTAGCTCCATTGCAACACAAGAGGGCATTGCTGCTCCTCTCTTCTTTCAGAGGGAATGTGTCATGAGCATATTTTTGTGGAGTGGCATGCCAGCCAGAGAGCAAGCACTCACAGCTGGTACTCAGCTTACTCCTTTATCGTTATTAATCAATAAGCAGTTAACTTCTGACTAATTAATTCTGCCTGAATCACGTGTATCTCTTTGTAGCTGTTTGGGCAGCTTGGTGCTGCTGGTGCACGTGGCTCATTGCCTTGCTGTGCTGGTCACACCTGTTGTAACACACGCGTGCTTGTGTCTCCCACACCTGTCTGAGCTGGGCACCACCACTGAGTGTGCAATGGCACTCAGCATCCCCATTTTCTATTGGAGCTGTAGTCACCAAGGCCTCTAGAGTAGGTTGACCCACTTTTTCACCCCATGCCAGGCAGCTGCTTCTCCATGGTTTCAAGTTATCGAGCGTGATCACGCTTGGGATTTGCTTGTGTAGGGTTGGTGCAAGGTGGATCCAGTCCCAAAGCTATTTCAACTCCTGTACTGGGGTGTAGTCCTGTGTGAAATACACCCCAGAGACAGCTTATATTTATGTCAGCCCACTCTGTGTCATTGTGTTGGTACAGCTTTGGAATGATAGGAGCATTAAGAGACTCAGTGAGTGGGCAATAAGGCAACAGGAAAATTTCAGTGTACGTAAATATAAAGTGATGTATCTGAGCATGAAAGAACTGTAGATGCAAAACAATGTTCATGCTCAGAAACAAGATCCTGGGAGCAGGAGAGAAGTCAGATGGCATGGCAATTTCATGCTTGTTAGTGGTCACATAAAGCAGATCAGAAGTTAAGGATTTGAAGGAAAAGCAGAGGATAAAGCAGGCAACAATGGGATTCCGAGGTAAGAACCCATTACTTAGCCAAATCTCAAATGCAGTGGATGGTTCTGGCCTCTGTTTCTGTTCCCCAAGGCACAGTCAGGCTGCAGCCTGCAGGGGATGGGTTTGTTGATGCTATATAGAGATGAACGTAGTGGAGCATGCAACAGGAAAGCCCTCCTCTGGAGTTTAAAGGTAAACGGCCTCGGTCAAGGACGTCCTGGGTTTGCACAACTGAAATGTGTAAATAATGATTTATCTGTGAGATAAATGGTGATAAATCTTATGCTGTAAGCTTTGTGAGGTCCACTCAGTATGATTTCATTTCCTGGGGTTTCACAGAGTTGGAGCTTGGCAGCTCTCTCCAGAGGAGACCAATGGGACTCCTTCGGAAGCACAGAGGTTTTCCTGAGCGTTCTGCAAGTTGTTCCTGTGTGTGCAAAACCCCACAGAGAGCTGAGAAATACCTCGTTATTATGACATGAAACCCGATTCTTTGAAACGATGTCGTTATTCCGTTTGCCTGTTGTGCATAGAGAAATGATGGGGTTTTTTGTGTCCCAGTGACACGAGCTGGCTTCTTTCTGAAACACAGATTCCTCATTACACTCTTATACTCGGGACATCTTCGGGAGCACACACAAATCTTCTGTGGGGACATTGCCTCTGTCACGTAGAGCGAGTCCGATGGAAGCGAGGCTTTCCGTGGGCATTATGCACCGAACAAAGAAACCACTTCGGTTTGGGCTTTTGTTTCCTGTTTGTGCAAACCATTGTTGTCTTTGTAGAAGTGTATCATCTCAGCCAGGAAAACGAGAAGATGGTTTCTGGAGAGGCAGGGATAAATCAAAACCCCATCACTGAAGGATTGCCCTGAGCAGGAAGCGCTCTGAAGGAGCGGCCAGAGCTCTGCCCTTGTTGGGGTCAGTGCTCCTGCACGCTGCCTCAGTCCCTGGGAAAACCTTTATTGTGTGTCTGTTTGGGGCATGTGTTGTGCTGAGCTGCTCTTCTTCCAGTTTCTCTGTGTCATTTTAGTCCGAAAATCTCTGCTGCACTCATTATCTCGCTGTGCTTGTGCACTTTCTCCTGATGGTTTCTTCAAGCATTTCCTTACCTCTGTTGCTCCGTAGCATTTTGCTCTCTGGGCTCTGCATTGAGCTGAGTGCCAGGTGACAAATGTCTTTGTCGTCAGATGAGATTTCATACTGAAATGCTGGGAGGGATTTTACATGTAATAATGTATCTGCAGTTCTTCCTGGAGAGGCACCTTCTGTGAAGTACAGTGCTTTCTGCTGACTGCTGGGGTATTCATCTGTATGCATTAACTTTAGGGAGGGTAATGGATGGGCTGAGATGCCTCTGAAGGAAATAATTCCACCACAGAGTTATGTTGAGGTCCAAAGCTGTAAAGACAAATATATAGCTAAGAAGGAAAAACGCACAAAACCAATAGGGAAAGGGAAGGGCCCAAACCACTACCACTCCATACCCAAAAGATCTCAGCCATAAGGTTGGAACCCAAGCAGTTGTGCTGCCTGTGCACCGCTGAGGGATGCCAGGAAATCAGATGGAATTAGTTCTGATACAGACCATGGAGCTCAGGTGGGGATTTGGGAGTCACTATGTTACCAAGCCCTGCAAAATGTGGGCTACCAATGGAGAATGTAGCTAGATTGTATTCCGGTAGCATTAATGCTTTGCTTCCTATTAAAAACAGGAGTTAGGGGAAGTTTGGTTTGGTCAGCACTGAGCTAGTGCAGAATTCACCTGCAGCATCAGTGCTCTGCCACAGCAGCGGGCTGAGAGTGTGCTGATGGAGGAAAGGAATAACAGGGATCAAGTACAGACTGTTATTTGGGAGCAGCAGAGGATGAGATATGGCTGGTTGCTTTTCAAGTGTTTTCCTGCCATGTTTTCTCAGGAATTGCCTTACTTCTGCCTTCCAGTGGTACTACAGAGGTAAGCTCTGTGGGAGGTTGGGCCGTGCCTTACATAACGCTGCCACTGAAGATACATGGGAGCCTAAAAATAAAGCTGCTCCTGAGGGTGTTTTTTTCTCTGTTTTTATTTTGTGAGATCTGTATTTTCTTGAGGCCAGTGCTGCTGTAACCAGCAAAGAGAAAATGAGCAGACTGGAACCAAAGCAGTAACAGCAAGCTAGCAGTGGTGTAATAGCATTTTGTGTGGAAGTGGCATGGCAGCAAGCATACTGAACAGCTTTTGTAAACGGGACGGGGAAGGAGTGTGCAGGATACAGCTCTGCAGTGGCACTCTGAATACAGAAGCCTTGCAGGCAGCTTTGTACACATTTCCATGAAGGTTGTTACGACATCTTTGGCAGTCCTGTCCAGTGTTTGTGCTCCTCAGTCCCGGAGTGAGGGAGGAACCGGGGTGTGAGCAGCATGCTGGGAACTGCACAGAGCATCCAGAGCAGCCTGCAGCCTTTGCTCAGTGCTCTGGGGCTCAGGGGTAGGCTGGGCAGGGAGCAAGGGCTGGGCTGCCCCTGGCTGGGATCTGTCTCAGGCCCCTGGGGTCACCTGCAGTGTTTAGCATTGGATTTTTCTGTTGAAACAAAGCTGTTGTGTGGCTTGTCCCAAAAAAGACCCCCCAGATCACCCCGTCCAACCACCCACGTACCACCAATGTTTCCCACTCCGTGCCACATCTACATGTTACTTGGACACCTCCAGGGCTGGTTACTCCCCCACTCCCTGGGCAGCCCATTCCAGTGCCCAACCACTCTTATCACGTCCAACCTGGCCCTCCCCAGGCACAACGTGAGTCCATTGCCTCATCCTATCGCTGTTACATGGGAGCAGAGGCTGATCCCACCTCACCACAGCCTCCCTTCTTGTAGTTACAGAGAGCAGTAAGGTCTCCCCTGTGCCTCCTCTGCTCCACACTGAACACTTGCAGCTCCCTCATCTGCTCCTCTTAAGGCCTGTGCTCCACACCCCTCACCAGCTTCATTGTCCTTCAAATACGTATGCTGTTAATTATCCAAAGCTAATTATGCCTCACTCTCTCTCAGAGCCAAATGAGAACTTTGAGGTTTGAAAGATTCTGACAGAATTGGATGCTAGTGGAGTCTTTCCTTTTAAAGATTATTTTTTACAGCATCCATAATTAACCAATTAACTGTCGTGCTTTGTGTGTCTGTGAGCATTACTGCTCGGGTGCCTGCAGTACTCGGGCTTCTTCTCCAGGTGGTGACAGTGGGCAGCAAATTTGATGCGATGTTGGAAGCATAACGACAAAATTCACTGAGTCCAAGACTGTGTGTTCAGCAGGGATGCTGCATTCAGCTGGGTTTGGCCCCTGTGAAGTTGCTGTGCTGGTGGGGAGTGGCCAAGGGGTAGGTGTGGGTAGTTAGAATGGGGAAGGGTGTGGAGGTCTGCTTACTCTGTGCCGTAAGTTGAAGTCTCATTTCTTAGATTATCTCAAGTACAGCTAGATGAGAGCTGAATAAGCTGCAACCCAAAAATAGGAGAAAAAATAGCCGAGCTGGTTTTTCCTATGATGTGAAAAATAGAAGACTAGATGGAGGAAAAAACACCTTATAAACATGTTTTTGATTGTCCTTTTATCTATTGTTAAAAATATTTAAATTGCAGAGGTTGGAAGGGACCTCTGAACATGGTCTGCTTCTAAATGTGTATTACTCGTGTAAATCACATCCTGCTCTCTTGTACTAAACCAGGATCCCTTGCTCTGATTGCAAATGCTTCCTGCGCCTCAACAGCCTGTGCTGCATTTCTTTGGGGTGTGCATATTGAAAAAGGAGGTCAGCTCTGCTCCTCACAACATCCTACATATCCTATGGGGAAAAGAGTTTTTTTATTTCACTGTGCTGTTTCTGGACAACGTATACGACAGCGTAGTTTTGAAAAACAGAATTAGTGTGATTGACTTAAGTTTCTTCACATTGAGTGATATAGAAGATTGTTGACTGGTAATGATCTTAAAAGTTTTTGACTCCTGAGTGATTTTGTTTGCTTGCTCTTCCCTGAGCTCCCTTTGAAATCTTATCTGCTACACTTAAGCATGGCTCGTTGCTGGTGCTGAGCACAGGATTTCATAGCTTGGAGAGCTGGGAGCCCCACCAGACAGGATCTGAAAAGCTGAAATGTTCTGTTGTGATATGCTCCTTACGATGTCTGCTGTAGTTCACAAACACCTCCTGAAGAAGTTCACTGGTGTTTAAATCCAGTTGGGTTTGGCAGGGTGGTAGGCATGGCACGTCCACGTTGTGTAAGAAGAAGAAAAGCCTTTGATTTTGCTGCCATTGGTGTTCCCCCTGCCCAGCTCTGTTGAACTGGCTGCAAGCAGATCACAGAACCACAGAAGTGCAGGGGCTGGAAGGGACCTGCAGAGCTCACCGAGTCCAACCCCCTGCCAAAGCAGCTCCCAGCCCAGGGTGCACAGCTCGGCGTCCAGGCGGGGCTGGGACGTCTGCACAGAAGGAGACCCCACCGCCTCTGCGTGCAGCTCCAGTGCTCCATCACCCAGTAAATCAGTGTGACTGCACGCCTCGTGCTGCAGAGCTCTTTGCTCATCCACTTATCACTGGGGTTATTTTCCTGAGCTCAGTGTCTCAGCTGCCTGCATTTAAGACATTCCCTGATGCTGTTGTTTCCTGAAGTTCTTGGATCTTTTTCTCAGTCGGAATAGATTTTTGTATTTGTATGTTTCCCAGAAGTCCTGGATAGAAGAAACACGATTTATGTTTGAGACAGTTGGTATAGGGGGATTGTAAGAAGAAGCATGACAGTGGGTTAATTAAATCAAAAAGTGGTTCTGTTTTCATGTTGCTATTTCATACAAGCTGCCTTTTCATGCACAATTTGTTCTGGTTTTCTGCAGTGTAGCATTGTCCTTAGTTTGCATTTGTTAGATTTGCTGGCTTTTCCTCTGCTTCTAGCATCCCCTTTTTGTTTGAATTGCAAGTGGAGCCTGCGGGTCCTGTTGCAGCTGGTGCAGAGGCTGTGCTGCAGGTGGTGCCTGGGGGTACTCGCTCGGAGCAGAGGTAGCTGCCAGCATGCAGATACAGCCCTTAATGATTCAGTTATAATTATACGCCTCTATCCAGAATGAAGTAAGGCAGCATGAAATGCATCTAGAATGGAAAGAAATGAGTCACCATTAATTAGCAAAAGACAACGGAGCTTCTGAAATATTATGTTCAAACTTCGTCCTCCCAGGAATGTAAAATAAATGGAGATTATGGAAATACAGTTGATAGAAAAGCTGAATCAGACAGGAATGTGACACAACTTTCTTTTATCTTTAAACTTCTGACTAATGATGACTTCATCTGAAAGGAAAGATCAAAACCTGCCTTGCTTTGTTCCATGGAGAGCCACCCTCCTGTGCTCAGCGGAGCCGTGCTGGCACGGCACGTCGTCACTCAGGTGGTGGTCTGCTCTGCACTGCCCTGAGAGCAAAGCTGGCTTCCCCAGCCAAACTCAGTGAAGTCCACTTAGAAATGACATTTCTAAATACTTGTAACCAAGCTACAAGGTCAGTTTATTAGCAACACCGTTATGAATGCTTCTTCTGATTGGTGAGACTCCCTTGAGATACAGCCGCTGTTGTCGAGACATAACAAACCTATTTGTTGTGTTGGTGCCAATCCCTCAGCATTGGGTTCAGTTGTCTTCTGTGGCTGTGGTTGGTGCCAGGTGGTGATGAGGTGAGCCATGCAGCCAGCCTTTAGGGGCTCATGTCACCTCCCTGCCAGTGATGGTGCTGTTGTAGAGTCATAGCACCATAGGGCCATTTGAGTTGGAAGAGACCTTCAATCTCAAAGCCCATCTGGTCCCACTCCCCACAGTGAACAGGGACACCCACAGCTCCACCAGGTGCTCAGGCTCTGTCTCCTGATCCTGGGTGTCTGCAGGGATGTGGCACCACCACCTCTCAGGGAACTCCGTGCCACTGCATCACCACCCTTAGTGTAAAGAACTTCCTTATAACCAGTTTAAATCTTCCCTATTTTAGTTTGAAACCGTTTCAGCTTGTCCTGCGACAACAGCCCCTGCTAGAGTCTGTCCCCTTCCTTCTTTTAGCCCCTTGGTCTACAGGTTTCGGGCTATGAATTTATTCCTCTAATTGAGCTGTAATGGATAAAGCAGTATGTGAATTCTGACTGTGGTGCACAGTGCATTTTGTGTGGTATCCAGGCCCCAAAACTGAAGGCACTTGGCCAAGCTTATGGTCTTCATAGGGATTCAGCTACGTCCAGGAAGTGGCATAAAGCCTTTTTTGGTTGCTTCCTTAGTAAAGAGTGTTTGAAATTGTGCAAGACTCCTTTGCCATGGCTTCTTTTTCTCTAGAGTCACTATAGAGGTTTCTGCCTTTGAAGAATAGGCTTGCATGTTCGATTCACTCGTGAAGCCTTGATCTATAGCTCTGAAATCAGAAAATAATGTTAAGTAATACGGATTGTTCTGACATATGTGATTACTCACTGGGGATAATATAGAAAGCAGTTAAAAATTCTCTGAGATATATTCTAAATGAAGAGCAAAGTTGCTAAGGAAATTACTGTTACGAACACCACCTCTTACATCATTATAATTCATAAATGGATCTCCTCATAGCTATGGAAGAGTTCAAGGATCTCAGGGCCACGTTGTCTCAGTTTTCCTGCTGTGTGACCTCCTATGGCAAAAAACGTGCCCAGTGGAGGAGCAGTTCTGTGCATGCAGGCATGTTGCTGAAGGCTCTCGAGGTGCCTTTCTTAAAGGTGGGATTGGTTTATCTGCGACCCACCTGGGCCTTTCCCATCTTCTTAGAGGTACGAGGTGTTACAAGGACTTAAAAACTTACAAAATCATACAGCAAAACTGCAGTTGGTGAGTGCTGAAGCGAAAACCAATGCATCAGCTGCCCACTGAACGAGGACTAATTTGTTGTAAGGCAACTGGATGCTAATTAATTGGGGAGAGCCCAGGAGGGTTCGCTCAGGGTAGAGCAGGTCCCGTTCAGCCCTTGGGAAGCACCTAGATGTGCGTCATTTCTTCGTGCTGCTGCCCAGGCTCTCTGAAATAAGGACAGACTTTTCCAGTTGCTTCTTTCTTCTGCAGTTGGCTCAGCTCTTACGCTGCAAACGTAAGTGTTGCTAGGTGCTGTGCTTCTGTCTTCTGTGGCCATTTATAGAGCTCCAAAACGTCACTTCCAAGGTCTGTGCAGGAATTACTGGTGTCAGCCCCTCAGAAGAGTTCAGAGGCCCCTAAATCTGTGGGAATGGAGGTAGAGAGTGTGTGATTTGAGACTACTGAATATAGCAAAAACAGATCTTCCAACGGTAATATAAATTGCAGTGAATTGTAATTATTATTTTTGCCCCTTAAATGGGGAGATCTTGTCTTGCAAACCAGTAATTAGCGATGCATTTCTGCCTCCCATTCAGCATTTCAATTTTGGAAACGTTCAGGAAAATACAGGAAAGATCCTCAAACATGTCATTTAAAGTTTTCTGTCACGGAGCTATTGAGAGACCATCTTTCAGAAGCTGAGCCTGTGAGCCAGCAGACAGTGCTGCGGAGTGAAGGCGAGGAGTGAGTATGAGCTTTGCATTTAAAAAACGAAAACAAAACAAAACCCAAACCATAAAACCTCCCACTTGTGAGCTCAAAAGACAGATTCCTGCACTGGGCTTCTATTGAGGATGTTATTAAGGGAGGGCTGAAGCATTTTATTGCATACAGATTCCAGATTATATTTTTGTTGTGACGTTTATGCTGTTATTAAGGACTCGGTTGGTACTGCATTCTTTGGTTGCTGTGCTGTGTTGGGGCTTTCCCTCTTTGTAGGAAGTTGTGGCTGATGGAGCACATCTGAAATTAGGATGGAGAATTCTTTTTACTCAGGCTGAATGACTATTTTAGAGCATCACACTGTGGGTGCGATGGTTTGAAAATGTCAATCATATATGTTTAAGTAGGGGATGTCGTCAGCTTTGCTACTTCTCTGAATGGAGCTAACACTGAAATATGGATTAGGAGGGGTAGAATGAGCTAGCATGGGTTTGGATGGGTAGAACTGAGGAATGCAGCATCTGCCCCTAATTCAGTCAGTGGTGGAAGAGGCATATTGTGCATCTTGGCTGTGGTGGAAGGGAGGTTTGCAAGGCACAAAGTTCATGTTTTATCACCTCCCCTTGTGTTGTTGGGCTCATCCTCCTCCTCCTCCTCAGGACCACATTCACCTCTCTGAGCCACCAGAGCTCTTCTCAAGCACTGCACCTCTGACCCTCCTCCAGCCCATCCCTGACCTCTGCTTTGGGTAGAAATCTAGAGCTCTGATATGGGTGAGGGGCTGGGTACTGTGCTGCCACCCTGCCTGCAAAGTGCCTTGAAATAGTTGGTCTGACTTATATTTTTAGAATGGCTTTTTTGACAATAACGTTAGCATTATTCATCTGGGATGCTTTGGTGATATGTATGGATGCAACAACGACCTGGGTAAGAGAGGAGCATCCCAGCTGCTTGTATCTAGATGGGCCTACTCAGAGAATGCCTTACAGGAGAGTTATCCCATTGCCACTGACTGAAAATGGTATGAACAGTCACCTGACTACAAGGCAGCTCTTCCCTTCCCACTGAAGCATGCAGGACATCTCACAGTCGCTCCTTCCCCGGTGTTTCATTTTATCCTGGCAACTCTGACTTAGAAACAGGTGAAGAACAGGACTAGTGTAAATAAAATGTATGTTCTTGTTGCTTAGCAATTGTGCATGCACTCAGCAGGGTGAAGGCCAGCCCGTGGTGAGGAGCTGTGTGCTTAATGACATTGTTTTCCACCTATATCAGTTATTCTATTAAAAAGTATTAAACTCTTCTGCCATCCTATGAAAAAGCACCCAAATAAACTTTGGAAATGTCCTTAATTTCCCCTCCTCTTCCAACCTTTCCTTTTCCTTTCACCACTACCGAACCCTTTTTGAACCATCTTTTCTGCCTCCCCCACTCTTTCTTTGTATGACCGGTTGCTTTTCTGATCTGAAATTACTTGTTGCTCGTGGGCTGCTGATCCCAGTGCACACAGTGGTCTATAAGGGCAGGCAGATCTCTGCATTACGTCCTCTTTGTCACGCTGCAGGAGTTCAGGCAACAGCCAGATGCCCGTTGGCCATTTTTGCTTATATGGGAGAGGACCTGCGGAGGGCTGAGCCTTGAACCTGGCTGCTCTGTCTGCCCCTCTTACTGACCATAACCCCAACAAGTAGAGTCATTTTTCAGAACTCCTGCCAACTTCATTCTTACATATGCCAGTTCCTTCACATCTCTTGAGATGTTCTCACCTCTTCTTGGCTTACCCTGAGGGAAAGCAGCCTGCCGTGATGGAGTTCCCGTAGTGATGTTTGCAGTGGCTGTACAGGCACTGGCTGCATGCAGTGTGTGCCAGCGTGAAGGATGGCAGCCTGCACAGTGAGCTGCCCAGCTGACCTGCAGGACCCAGCACTGCTGAGCCGTGCAGGATGCCTGGCAGAAGGCACGTGCTGTGCTCAGGGAGAGCTTTCAGAACGCCCTTGGGTTTGTGTCCTAGACCTCAGCTTTGCCAAGCCCCTGTATTGTGTTTGGCCAAAGAGGTGGGTGGCACTTGGCTTTTTCACCCTTCATGCTTGTACAAGGGGTTACCTCTGCTCATGCTCTTCTCACCTGGCTAGCTTAGCCTATCTCACTTTCCTCCCCTCCATCAGCAGCCTTGGCACACCGTACTGCAGTGTTCTCTGTGGGTTTGGTACTTCATTACTAATTGATGGCGTCCAGATGATGAGAAGCACT
Source organism: Cyrtonyx montezumae (assembly GCF_038088225.1). Classification (NCBI taxonomy): domain Eukaryota; kingdom Metazoa; phylum Chordata; class Aves; order Galliformes; family Odontophoridae; genus Cyrtonyx; species Cyrtonyx montezumae. The sequence goes on along the minus strand of NW_027071825.1, from coordinate 1,469,991 downwards.
CCCTAAATGGACACTGCTTATGCAAGAGCTCTGGGTTCACGTAGGGAAGTACAAACTCGGTATGAGGAGTGTGTCGTGGTGCAGCATGCTTTACTGCACAGAGCTGCTAAAGGATGGGTTCCCCTTTCTTCTCCTTGCTATTTCAGTAGCTTAACAAAAAGGCACAGAATTACTGTCTCTATAATATAAGATATATTCTCATTTCATAATATCTCATTTTGGTTCCCAGTGAGTTAGAAAATTCTTTTTTCTTGTCTGGAATTCCAGACTCTGAGCATTTGCATGGATTTTATTTCTCATCCAGCATCGCTTTCAGGCTTCCCTTTGTCTTTCCCTGGCTGTCAGTACAGTGGAGATGAAGCACAACAGATCACAGTCTAGTACGTCATAGCTCCTGAAGCATTAAATGTTCCTGTTCAGCTACTGTGTAAACCTCTGAGCATCAGATGACACTGTAATTTGCAGTGTCCTTAGGTTATGCTCAGGGAGATCTTTCTACTTGTTTTTTTTCTAGTGACTGTGCATGGTGAATAGCTCTGTGAGCACTATGTCTGCTAATGGGTCGCTGCTATAGGGAGCCCTATGGAGAGCCTTCTGCTCCACGCTGAGGAGAGCATGCAGGTGTTTTCGCAGCAACATGAGGGTATTTTTGCTGAGTGCTTTGGGATATGATGGAAGAGAGCCCTGGAACTGATGGGGCTGCAGGTGCAGTGCTGTGTAGCTGATAGCACGTCGTGCAGTCAGCCCCTGAACACGCATCCGGGCACTGTCTGCTTGGGGGTTCTCTCTCCTTTCTCCTCCTCCTTCACAAAGAGTCGCTGTATTTACATGTAAGGGTCACCTGGGTCTGGCCAGTTGAAAAGGTCCTCTGCCACTCTCCCTCGGTTAGCGTCTCATCCTTAATTTCCTCGCACTCTTGGGGGGGGGCAGAAGTTGGATTTGTGGTGTTTATATCCTGAACAGATTCTGTTGTTGTTTCTAAATCCCCACGTGCCTTAAATCATTGGGAATGAACGTGCTCTGTCCTGGCAGAGGGACAGCCCCTGCTCACGGCTCTGCTGGCTCGGGGTGCTGCCGGTGCTGAGCTGCCCCTGTACCATACAGGGGATGCTATGGTGCCAGCGCACAGTGCCGTGCTCAGCTACATCTGCACAGCTACATCTGCGCTGCGTGCCGTCTCACGGCCTTTGTTCTTGCAGAATGTTCTTTGTTGCTTCTCCTTCTTTCTCCCCCCACCCCGTTTTGGACCTTTTCTTGCTGTGCGCATCTCTCGCTGCCGGTCCTGGGTCCCTCCGGCTGTACCCGACAGCAGCGGCACAGCCCCGGGCTCGGGATTTAGCGTTGCACGGGAATCCGACTCGCTCCGTGCGGGACGGAGCTGAGCTGAAGCCACTCGTCAAAACAGTACCGAGCCAATGACACGCCATGGGTGGAGCTACTGCGGTAATGGCTCAAACTAAATCTGAATGGAGACGTTTTTGTTCGGCATCCTGGGTCTGAATGAACCGGGCTGCCTGGCTCCCGGTAGACGCGGGAAGCCGTAGGTTTGATCAGCATCCCCCCCAAAACCCAGCCTCGTTGCGTTGCGCAGGAGCCGAAGCCATCTGTGCTAGGGGCTGATCAGCAGAGGGTCCAGATGAATTTTTCATGAGCGGGTGCGTGCGGCTGAATGAAGTCCGCAAGGAGCCTGCTGGCGCATTTTCAGGGCGAGCACCGGGCTGAGAAAGGCTTTCCTGACAGCACCGGCTTGCTGTCCTCCCCTTCCTGCTGCTGTTGCACCGGGCAGCCTCCGCATTTGGAAGGCAGCGTGGTGAATGAGCGCGGTAAGCTCTGCCGATTTATCAACGTTTTCAATCTGCGGCGATGCCTGCGTGATGCGTTTTTGTTGTGCTTTCTGAATGGTGAGAGCTCGCACGGCGTCTGAGCTATGACGGCAAAAGATTCTTCCAGGGAACTCGCAGCTCCGGAGTCAGAGATCTACATCAGGACTTTCAAAGAACAGATGCATTTAGAGCTCGAGCTCCCCAAGCTGCCTGGGAACAGACCTACGTCTCCAAAAATTTCCCCCCGCAGCTCTCCGAGGAACTCTCCGTGCTTTTTCAGAAAGTTGCTCGTGAACAAAAGCATCCGCCAGCGCCGGCGCTTCACCGTGGCACATACGTGGTAAGCTCTGCTCGGGGGTTGCAAAGCGACTTAGCTGCGTCTCGGGCTGAGAAATGTGCTGGGATTCCTTCGCAGAGAGAGCTGGATGAATAGAGCAGGAGGCAGCCCAAATGTGTAGCAGGCAGTGCCTCTGCGATTGGCATTCAGCTGCTGCTCCCCAGCATACATCCAGCGCATTATTCCCCTGCGTGGCCGCCGAGCACCGAACAAAGACACAGCCAGGAACTTTCCCAGGCGTTCCTGCTGCCGCTGGGAGGCTGTGGGGATGGATTTGGGATCCCCAAAGGCTCTGCCTTTGCACCTGTTGGCGACAGCGCAGCACGGAGCAGGCTGGGAAGGGTCCTCCTGGGGCTAAATCCCAGAGGGGGCTTTAACTTCACGCTGAGTGTCTTCTGACCATCGTTACCAGCTTCAAATATCCCTTCTTTTCAGCCATTTTTCCCAGAAATCCTGGCTAAGAGCCATCTTTTCCTTCCAGTTGCTGACCCCCAGCAGTCCCCATTTGCATGCCATTGCAATTCATGGCGAGCAGCCTCTGGCCATCAGTTCTGCTGGCTGAACCATGCTGAGCCAGGATCCGATGCACGGCTCTGGGGAACCAGCAGCAGTCACAGCGGTTCATTTTCTAAGTGGTGGACCTCATACAGAGGACCTTTTTTAATTCCCCACCTGTCTGTAAACGTGCACTAGGGGACTGCGGGACTTGCACCAAGAACTTTCGGTAACACGGGCATTTCCAAAGCTTGCCCATACAGCCATGTTGACAGCCTTCCTGTTCCGTAGGGTGAAGCAGAGCAGGGAGGGCCGGGCTGTCCCCAGGATCCACCCGGGCTGGGTGGTTATAGGCAGCACTGTTTGTATGTATGGGTTCCTCTGACAGCTGTCACCTCTCAGCTCATGGGACCTGAGGGTGCTGCCCATCCTGCCCCGCCAGCGTGGTGTGAGAAACAGGGCTGCTGGGACTTAGTGGGCACACTGGGTGTCCGTTGCCTGGGGAAGGCAGTGTGTCTGTGTACGCACGCTTGGGGATGTAGCTGATAATGTGGATCAGCGGAGGTGGGATTGTTCTGAGTTTGTTGTTCATCAGAAGGGTGGAAGGTTCTCGTACTGCTTCAGTTGGAGGTTTTAAAATCGCGTGGTTCTGAGTTGCACATCCGGGTTTAAACCTTACAGAAGGAAACTGCTGCGGGAGTGGTGAAAGCTGCCTTGGAGAGGGAAGGTTTGCAGCACGTTTGGGTGCGTGTGCGTGGAGTCGGGGCACAGCAAACTCAGGCGTACTGTCAGCTCACTTTAGCATCTTACACAACAGGGAGGGAACTGACTCTGCAAGTGTGATGCAGCATTTGTTGGATTGTCTGGGGGGCTGTGCTGCACGTGTGCCGCGAGCAGGGCGCTTCCAGCAGGTTGGCTGCAGCTGCTCATGAGCTGCAAATCTGTTGCGCAGCGCAGGAGAGCATCCATCACCTGTGCTGCACAGGAAGGCCGTTTACATAAGGTGCCTTTGTGTGGGGTGAGGGCGTGTGGCTGGGAAGGCAGGGCCCCTGAAGTAAGGCAGACCCTGCAGTGATTACAGAGGAATTAATCCACCCTTCTGAGCATCACGTAATCTCTAACTTTCATAGTGCAGTGAGCAGGAGACTTGCTCTGTGTGGGATTAGTGGCGTGGTAAATGATGATGTTTCACCACCTTTATCCTCACTGCTAATCTCATTACTTGATGAATCTCCTGTTCGCTCTTCCGTACTCCTTATTTTCAGCTTTCTGTCTTAATTGCTCCGCTCCTCTGCTTTTAAATACATCTTCTTTTCTAGGAGTTTTCCTCCTTTTTTTAACTAAACACATTTCAACTTTTTTCTCCCGGTTACACTGATGAAATCTGTCATCACCACTCCTCTCCTGTATCCAATCACTTCTCAGCAGCAAACAAAAAACAAGGCCATGATTCAAACACTTCTGTGCTCGGAATGTTCCCCCCAGGACCCGGTTGTCACGACGGTACATGACCAACATGTCAGCACTGTGCCCTTCACCATCTGCCACCGATCCCTGCCTGCCTGCAACCCTCCTGTCACGTGCCACAGCTGCTGCTGCTGTGCCCAGTCTTTGAATACCTCCTCCATACAACCCAGCAGTACAGAAAGCGCTACGCCTGTGCTCTCTTTCCTCTGCCAGAACTCACAGGTCTCATTCTTCTGTTCTTCTATCCGGCATTTTTGTCCTGAAGACACTGAAACCCCCGTCCCATTTCTTCCTTTCTGCAGCCAGCCCTGGTCCCAGTTGCTTTAGTTGGGTTGAGCAGGCAGCAGCAGAGGTGAGTTGCTACATGGCAGCAGCCCTCCAACAGCAGAGCACACAGGGCAGCCCACCTGGAGCCCTTCCTGCAGAGAGAGGAAAACATCTCCAAGAGATGGGGACGCACTCTGTGCTCAGCACTCCCTGCCCTGAGCATCGTGCCCTGAGCCCAAGCACTGGCAGAGCAGTCGTTTTTGTTTTCTTCACATCTGCCATCCTACTTCCATCAGAGCTGTAACCATCACCGCGGTGCCGCCCAAAGTGAGCTCCTTCTCCGCAGTGCCCTGCAAGATCTTAAGTGTCCTCTGAAAGGCAGGAGCTCTTTCCTAGTGTTCTCTGCTGCTTTTAGTTGACTTTTCTTTAAATATTTATCTTCAGTTTTATACAGTTTAGATTGCTTAGCTTAATAACGTGCAGTCATCAGCTATGTTCTGATGAGAAATAGCGTTTTGATGAAGTGTTTTTTAGAGTATAATGTTTATTGTCTTTTCTCATCTAAGACTCTGGGGAGCTTAACCCTGCTCTTCATTGGTAGCTGTTACTCATGGAATGAAGAATGTCCAGGGTAGGATGGAAATGGCACAACAGGAAATCTTGTTTTGTTCTTTCTTTGGTTATCTTTCAATCAAAATACCATCACATGCTAACCTTAATTTTTGGAAAACGTGATCCGTTTTCATTGCAAAATAATCTTCTGCAGTGGAATTGATTAAGTTAAATAGTATGGCACTCTCCAGTCAGAGGGGTGGCATTTGAGCTCGTTCCAAGCCTGGTGAATAACAACTGATCTGTTTAATTACTCGGAGCTGCACGGCGTACTGTAGGCACACCACAGCTATCAAGAGACGTAACGCTTTGTTTTGCTTTCTGAGCACTGAGCTTCTGGAACCAACTAATAAAGACTGGTGGCAACCAGCACTGCAGAAAGTTCCCGTTTTTGGACACAATCTGTACACTTGAAATTGCTGAGGATAACATGCTCTGGACCCTTGCAGAGCCACTTTTGGGGAGAATGAAAGGGGCCAGGGCTGCACGAGTCCTGTTCTAGGCTGGATTAGAAATTGGCTTTTGCTTTGGAGGCGAAGGCAGTCGGTCTCACCACGGCCCGTTTCCCTCTGAAAGCACTGTGTGATATGATTTTGGAAGCTTTGCTGTATACATAGCAGGATGCACTTCCCTAGTTCCAGAGCTGAATAGCACGCTTTGTCTGTACTTCAGGAACAGATCTGGTTTTGTTTTTCACTGGCTATTGATGCAGCCTCGAGCCTTTGTTCATTTGGAGAAGTGGGACTATTCTCTTGCTCATCGGTACTGAACACGTGAAGGTGCTCTGTTATCTGCTGAAACTCTGAGGAGAAAGAAACTGAAGCAAATGGGGGAAAGGATGGGGGAGGACGGGAGGTTCTCTTCTTTTTATCTGTGCTGAATACGTTTTTCCACGCATCCCAAGAGAAGTTCCTGAGCAAACAGCCACGGAGTGGCAGGATGTGGAAGTGAGGAGGGAAGAGCTCACAGGCAAGCAAACATAAGCACATGCAGCACACCTATGTGCTCTGGGTAGTCCTAAAACAGTCCTGTCGGCCTGCATTGCCTCGGAGCCTTGCTTCTGCTGCTGGGGGTGGCTTCCAGGAGCAGCTGATAAAGCACGTTGTTTGTGCACTGTGGGTGAGCCATGCATTCCCTGGTTTGTCATTGTTGGGTTTTTTTTTATCTTTTTCAGCTTTTTTTTTTTTGTGTGTGTGTTTCTGAATAGCCCCAGCTCGCTCTCAGACATGATTTCTTTCTGTTTCACTTCCATTACCCTGCGTTATCTTAGCAGAACTTCACACTGATTCCACAGCAGTACCCCCAAACCCAGGGCAGGTTTGGGGGTAGTTTAACAGACGAGGTTGGAGGTTCTCCTGTAATTACCACAGTGCAAGGTTTTTGCAGCAGGCAAGTGGAAGATGCTCTTGGCAGCGGTGAATTACAGCAGTGTCACAGAGAGTGCTCTGCTGGTCCTGAGATTTGCAGACACAGATTTGGAGAAGCAGAAGGAGGACGTTAAAACGTGAAAATCTGCGCTGCTCTCAGTCTCCTAATGGAGGACATGAATGAGATGCAGAAGTAAACAAGCTGAACTGTGCTGAAGGGATGTGATACTTGGAGCAAGTGTTGTGCCATTCTGCATGGCATGAACGAGTTTGCATCCATGTTCACGATGCCGTCAGATTTACTGCTTGCCTTTTTCGTGCTGATGTCTGGTGTGACAGAAAGCACAGTGCTTTGCAAATCAGTGGGCAGCAACGCTTGACATCTGTGAGTCTGCACAGCATAAGGCTCTAATACAACGCTGTAAGTGATAGTAAATACAGACAGTTGCATAATGCACTGGCATAGTGGCACAAGCAGAATGTGGAGGTGAAATAAGAAGACTGATGCAGAATGATGATGAAGTTTAGGGTAAAACATTGCCCAGGTTGTTTTTCTCTCCAAGAAGTGCCCGCATAGGTGGAGTCTCTGCTTTCAGATACGACTCTTCCACTGAGAAGCGTTGCAAGAAAGAACAAGTTCACATTTCTCAAAGGTTTTCCTTCTTTCAGCACTGTGAATAGGTACTGCTGGGGAGCACATCAGGACTTAAACGATACAGGAACGAGGCTGGAGAAACAGCAACGTATTTGCCAATGTATTTACTTCCTTTGTTGCTCAAACAGTTTTTGTTGTGGGCAGAGAGCGAGTCGCACCTCCTGGGGCCGCATCCTTCCTCGTGCTGTGCTGCCCTGTGCTCCTGTTTGTTCCATTTTCCACATGGCTGCAGTAGGGTGCCTAAGCAGGAATTGATCGGGCCTGACCCAGATTGCTTTGGTGTTTTGACTTTCCAATGCAGTGGGAAAGCGTGGGAGAACTTAGGGCCGGCAGGCTGGTGGGGGGCTGCAGGGCCACGCTGGCTGTGGGGGGAGCAGGAGGGGAGGACACTGGGGGAGGAGGAGGGGATTGGCACTGGGGATGTGGTTCTTTGGTTGCTCCAGTGATTTGCTATGTTGGGAAGCTGCTTCGCTGCTGTCTAGAACTTGTCTTACTAGAAAAGGAAAGCTTTTATGGGTAAAATTAGGATGCTTGTGCTCACTGGGACTGGATTACCTTTCTGTGGTCAATGGAAGATTGTATAGAGGCCTTCTGCTTTTCTTTTTAAGCAAGGAAGCTGCATTTTTATCATGATAGAGCAATTAACTGCAGCTTTCTCCACAATAGGTTGCAATGCTATGAAAGGAAAACATCTGCCCGGCAGTTAATGGAATTAAGTAGGAACCACATTATCAATTTTTGGGGAATAAATTGGTGCTGTTGTGGTGAAGGAGCTCTTGTTGCACTCTCAGGAGCTCCGTGTGCAGCTCAGTCACCATGCACTTGGCACTCCAATGCATCACAGGCAGCCCTCAGGAAAGGAAAGCTTTACTCTGACTGCAGGTGTACAGCAGGTAGATCTGTACGTGTTTGTGTACTGAATTATTACCATTTTGTTGCATTGCATGTTTGTCTTGTTAACAAAGTCTTCAGTAACTTCTTGTATCCTATTTTATTGGCTTCTGACCCGGGTAGCTCTCTAGACCTGGGAGTAGAAAGCGAGCAGGTAGCAGCACCTGGAAGCACACCTCCCAGAAGGAAACATAAGGAGAAACTAGTCTCATTCTTCCAGTGAAGGAAAGAGGAATCAACTGATATTTCTTAGGTGCAGCAATTACACCTGTACAGGTTATCAAAATGCATCCAATTCCAACAAGAAGTGTTTAGTGAATGGCCTCCTTTTGTAACGCTGGCATGTAGTTTTTACTGTGCTCTCCTGGTATTTACTGTACGTTCTTGAAATGTGCAGAATACACTCAGAAAGCAACCTCTTGCTCCCTGCCTTGTCAGTACATAAAGAACCATGTAAACAGCTCCTGCTTGGTGTGAATCAGAAACATTTTGTGCTTCTTCATTTCAGAAAGCTTTAATGAACCCCGCTGACATTGTGCCTATGCAGGTAATGAGTGCATAATGATGGACGACTTCATTAGGTTGGAGGGAAAGTTTTCTTTCGTAACACTAATGCAGAATTAGCTCTGTTATTTTATTGGGTTTGTTATTACCGAGATAATTGGAGGATCTGAATCTGCATGGAGCCCACTGTGATCTGGAGCTCATGCCACAGAAAGAGTCCAGGGGAACTCGGCGTCCTTCAGAGCTGAGCTCTTGTATGCTCCAAGAGTGTTTTCCAATCTCTGCTTCTTAGGGTGAGAAACAGAGTGAAATTATATGTCCGTGTTTAGTATGAATTTGTCATAGACCTGTGCATCCAGTTCAGGCCGACTTTTCCTCTGGTGGGTGCTATGCTCTGCAGTGTCTCTCTTCTTTAAGTAGACAGGATATGGGGAAGAAGAGCTACTGAAACGAACAAATACAAAGTCATCCTCTTGTTGGTGGATTATTTCATTTTGTACGGAGCGGCATGGGGAAGGAATGACACACAGATGCAGCATGAGGAAACTCGAGAGAAGGCTTGCAGGGAACAAAGAGCCAAGGCAAAAAGAGAATAGGAGAGGAAGAGGGGCTGGGGAGCACGCTCACCCTGCAGGAAGCAGCTTCCAGATGACCGCATCCATTGCGTGTGCTGCAGTTACTGTCCATCAGCAGCAGTTGGTGCTGCCGTGGCTGGGCACTGAGAGGAGCTGGGACCAGAGCTCCGTGGGGCTGAGTGAGGCAAGGCTTTGGGGCACTGCCCCACGCTTCTCAGCCTTCTACACCTGACCGTCTCCTCTGAACACTGCTTTTGCTGTTCTGGCTGCAGGGAAGTTTCATCTGCTCCTCTCAGGTGAGGACCAGATGTTAGTGCACTGCACATTCATTGCCTGCGGGTCCTTTCATCTGTGCATGTGGTGCATGCGCTGGCAGCCCCCACATGGCGCGTGAGGCAGGCATCTATGGTTCAGAAATGCAGATCTCTGTGAGTGTGCAGGAGCCAGGTGAGTGAGGATTAGTCACACTTCAGTGCCAGCCTTCATGATCGTTATTAGATCATCTGTAAGAAGATTGAACGCGTCTTTCCTGAAGAGTTGAAAACATGTATGCAGGCTGTTGCTGTCTAAATGTTGCAGAAAGCGAGATGGGGGAACGGATTTGCCTACCTAAGAAAGTAAAATCAAGTAGCTCCCCATCCTGGTGCTATTCATGCAGCGTTGCAGAACGTAAAAGAAAATAAATGATGTTGGTGACATAACATGCTTCCTTACAGGAGCGCCTGCACCCAGTGCCCCAGTGCTGTTGCTCTTCCTGAGTGCTTCCTCTGCCACTTGGAGTCTTCTCTGCCCAACACTGTAGATGTAGTACGTGGTACTGAGGCTTTTGAATGAATATGCTAAAAGCACGAAGGTGGTAATGTAATCTTTTGACTTGGATCTCTCTGTGTTGTCATCTGTTGTTGCAGTTTCACGTAACCGTAGTTTCGTACATTTTTCTCATCTGGGCATATCCGTTCCTGGGAGATTCCCCTACCCCACGACCTGCAGCGTTTTCCTGTTCTTAGCAAGGACTGCTCACGCTGCAGCTTTCACAGAAGCAGAAGTAGCAGCATAATGACCATCCGTATGAGTATGCTGAGTTAGAGCAGTGTTTCCTCTCTGCCATAAAACCAAGCTGTTCTTATGCACCACAGATGGAGACCCCTCTCTGCTGATGGAAGAATGGCACAGCACTCAGCGTGGGGTTTGCATGGCTTGTGCTGGTGGCTGAGTGGTGGGGAGTCTTACACAGGCCTAGGACTATTTGTCATCTAATTCCTGGACATTAACAAGTGCTCATTTGAGAAGTTCTCAGCTCGTTTACCTCGCTCCTCCTCTCTCAAACAAGTTAGATGGGGAGGAAATTGGAATATTTGTATTAAGAGCAGATGAGGCAGATAATCCTAGGGAGGCTCACATTTCATCAGCATTCCTTTATTATAACAATGAGTACATTCACAGTGTGTACAAGGGCTTGAATTTCCAAGAGCTTTCACAACTGCAGAGCTTTTAGCACCTTTATTGTGTGTCCTCTGGTGGTATGCTGTGCCGGCTGAGCCATGTCTCCTCCATCAGCACAGTGCTATGATTACTATTGACATGGTTTCTTTTAGGATGGTGTATTTGCTTCTGTCCTTATCTCGGTTTCCCAACTTCTGTTTTTTGGGGACTGACAGATGTGGAATCACAGGATACTGTGACTGAAAAATGCATTCTTCCCACTTTGAAGCACGCTGTCCCACTGCACGGGTTGCAGGTAGGGCATGGAGATCTGCGGTCGGGTCAAGAGGACAGCGTTCTCTGCTTTAGGATGGAGGAAAAATTTCAAAGCAAGTGGTGATTGTACACACCAGAGTAACCATTGTAGATTAACAATGCCCTAGACACCTGTAACTTTTGAGGCTGGGTAAAGCTTTCTCGCCCCGCTCGGTCATTGTGTCCTGAATCTAGCCAAGGTCTCCTTTGTCAGATGGGATCACCTTAACAAACTGCTCTGGGAGCTGTTGGAGGCCAGGAACATGGAAGCAAGTGGCTCTTGCATTGCCCCTCTGGTGTTTGTAGGCTGGCTTGCCTCGGGCGGTTGGTGGGCTTGGTGCTTGCTTCTCCAACAGCTTGTTATTTGGCTGAGCCAACATTCACTGAGCATACCCGTCTTGGGGTCGCACGGTTGTTACAGGGCAGCCCCGTTTTCCATGATACGAGAAAAGACAGTACAGCATAGGGAAGGCAACACCAGAAGAGGCAGACTGGAAGAGCAAATGCAATGAGAAGCCCACGCTTCCTTACAAACATGACTTCGAAATAGGCTTCTCTGGAATACGTCATGGTGATATCTGCGTGTCTAGGATCTGTAGTTGGCTGTCGTCTTTGCTTTTAACTTACAGAAGGGTTAAGCAGTCACCTCTATAGGCATGCAGGTCTGCCTACATCCAAAGCACCTTCCTAAATCACCACAACCTAAGCTCTGCCTTGTTTTCTAGAAGAGAATGAAGAGAATATGCACTACCGTACTCGAAAACTGCCTCCATAAGGAAAAAGCATTAATCTCTAAATGTCAGGCTTTGCTATTTTTACCACATATCCCAGAAAAAAAGCTCTTGTGTTGCTGTGTGCGTTCCAGGTTGCAGTACACGGCATGCCCGCCGTACACAATTAGTACAATTTGTCTTGTGCTCATTGGTTGGTGTTTCACAGGGAGAGAAGCATTTGTAAGAAGTCATGAATGCTTTCTGGTGGTCAGCCTTTGTGAATGGAATGTGAATCTCCTTCAGTGGTGCTCGGAAAGCGTTGAGGGGTTTTTGAGAGTGGATGGTGTATTTTGGGTTACAGTCCCACTTAGTTGAATTCTGTGAAGTAGAGCTCCGCACAAGGCCAAGTGAAAAACATCAGGGCTCTGCTCTGTGGGACGGAGATATTTTCTGATAGGCTGTTTTCTTGTGTTCTGAGCATATTTATATTGTTTGGATTTGCATTCTGTTACCCACTAACAGTATTTGACAGCATACTCCCTTTGTAGTGTGCTCACTCAAAATTGCCTCCAGCTGTGCTTGAGAAATGGATTTGTTTTGAATGCTTGGTTAAAATAATTTAGAGTAAGCTAAAAGGCCTTACCCTGATCTTAATTCACAAAGTGAAATTTGAGGAATAGTATGAATTGAGATCATAGACCCATTGTGTTACAGCAGATAAAGAACGATTGAGAAATGCTCCTGGTGGCCTGGGCCAGCGGCGCTGGGGAGGAGATATGGGGTCAGAGCCTTTCTGCTCGAGTCTCAGGTCATCCTAGGGAAACGGGAGGGAATTCAGAGGTGATAAAAAGATGCGTAGGCTTTCCACATTGTGCATGCAGTTCCCTTTGGAGCAAACAGTGGGGTTGTGCACAGTTCCCTATTCAGAGCTGTGTCAGAACGTTTCCAGCGGTCTCAGTGTCGGTTGCTCTCTGACTTGCTCCGACTCCGTGGCTTGACCTCCCTCTGTCACCCTCCAGGGTCAGGCCTGGCCCTGTGCTCAGTCTTTCTGTTAGTGGGCTGGTTCTCGTTTGTTATGTAAATCCCAAAAGAGCAGTCACATTGAGAAACTGTGGTCTTGCTTCTGTGCAGCAGGGATGGAGATGAAATCAGACAGCAAGGCAGGCGCGAGACAGCCGAGCACAACACTGGGGGGTGTGTTAGGAGCCATGGGTAACGGGTGAGGAAAGGAGCTCCAGATTATATAGGATTGAATACTCATGTAAAGGAACATCCCTGACAGTGTAATCAGGAATCTTGGAGTGATGGAGTATACCATCACACAGGTCAAAATTCAGGAAACTGGGAGTGTGAAGTGCTGAGGTTGTGTGTGAGATGTGGCTGGGCATTGCAAAGGGCTCCCAGCGCTCCCCAGGGAGGGGGTGTTCGGGGCAGGCTCCGTGGGTCTGCATCCAGGCATCAGCTGTTGGGTTTTCTCTTCATAGCATTTATCATTGAGCAAATAAACGCTGTGTGTCATTGCTAAAAATCTTAACTTCTAAGTTGGTAAAGATGAAACTGCTCTCCTAAGGAAGGTCTTGGTTAATATCTGATCTCTCTTGTTATCATCACATTAAGGCAAAGAAAAACAAATTCTAATTACTTCCAGACTTCAGGGAAAACATTTCCTATGTAATAAACACCACAGGTTTGCTCATTCAAATGTAGCGGGGTGGAAATGGGTTTCTTGGGGAAAGAGCAAGTGCTCATTGTAGCTGAGTGGCAGCAGTCATTGTCAAATCCAGATTTTTTCCTTTGTCAACGGAAAGGTCCTGGCCAGCAGTGACACAAACTGGAAATGGCATTGCCTGAGGCAAATAATACCCTGTCTAATGTATTTGATGTTGCAAAGATAACAAGCTGAGTTACGTCCCTGCTTTCAGTAATGTTAATGGCTCAAGGAAAAGGACTATCAGAAACCAAAACAGATTATTAAATCCGCCCTTTATTCTAGCATCACTTCAGGTAAAAGCTAACGATGCCTGAAGGAAATCTTTGCAAAAAGTGGTATTTAGTGGTTTATGAAGAAAAATAGAATTTATAATGCTTTTTTTTTGTGCGTGAGATTTGCAGCTACTGGGGATTTTGGTGGAGCATTTGGCTAAATACCGAATGAATAATTCAGAGCAGCTGATTTATGAGCCCTGTCAGATAGCCTCGCAGCCAACTTCCAGGGCCTCTCACTAAGAGGATAAGCACAGCCTCGGTGAGGTGGAGGTGGTGTCAGCCCGCCGCGGGACGGGCATCCACCCGTGTCCAGGAGAGGGGATGCATCCATTCAGAGACATGTGTGACAGGGGAATCTCCCTCCAGAAGCAAAGAAGCTGTTCTGGGAGCAGAAAGGTGAGGTGGTGGGCAGACACCTGCTGACGGGTGGCAGCCCACGGGTGGGGGTCGGGACGGTCACGGCCACGCTGCTGTGCTGTGTTCTGCTGAGCGGAGCGTCTGGGGCACGCTGTGCTACGGAAATGGGAAGTGAAGGAAGGAGGAGGTGTCCCTGATGAGCCTGCAGTCTTAATTAACCAGGCTTAACAAAAACAATTACCACAGATGAAGCTTAAAAAGAGATAAGAGGGATAAAAGTGGATCTCGAATAGGGATGAGAATGCAAGCAGAGATTTGGATGTTGGGGAGCATTGTGCCTCCGCTTGGGATGGCAGATACTGACACCAGTACCTCTGCCATGCTGCCAGTGCCCTATTTCCATATGGGGTCTCTTGCTCTACGTTTTCAGAAATGTAAATTTTCAAGTGGAGTACAGCATTTTAGAGACTTAAAAGAAAACTCTTTGCAGCATGTGCTCTTCTATTGGTGCAACCCAGTCTAGGGAGCTGCTTTGGCAGAGGGTCGGACTCGATGATCTCTAGTGATCCAACCCCTACAAATCTGTGCAGATGCATTTTGAAGGAGCTTTGGGTTTGAAGTTACACAGCAATCTGTGAAAAATGGCGGAAAGTCACAACTGCAAATAACTACTTTTTGTTTCATAGGTTCATAGGTTCATAAGGTTGGAAAGGACCTACAAGATCATCTAGTCCAACCATCCTCCTATCACTATCCCTACCCAACTACTAAATCAAATCCCTTAGCACCTCAGGACCTACAAGATCATCTAGTCCAACCATCCTCCTATCACTATCCCTACCTAACTACTAAATCAAATCCCTTAGCACCTCATCTAAATGCTTCTTGAACAGCGCTAGGGATGGTGCCTCAACCACCTCCCTAGGCAAGGGAGTGGCAAGTTTCAGTGTGACCCAAGTGAATGCAGTTATCCCACCTTCCCTACTTGCCATGAAGACCTGGGCTGGGCATCCCGGGCTGGACGTTGAGTGGATGCTCCCACGTGAAGTCAGTGCTCTGTTTGGTGTAGTGGAAAGAGACAGCGGTGATCGCTGGACATTTCAGAACTGCTCGGTGCCCCTCATCCAGCCCTGCCTTGGGCAGACATCTCCTTGCACTTGTGTTTTTGGAATCATTTCTTTGTTTCTGTGCAAGAGCTGGTAGAGAGGTGTCCCTGTGGTCACCTGCTGTGTCGTGGTGCTGAGTTAGGGGCTGGGAGCTGGGGGACAGCAGCAGTGAGAATCTGGCAAAGTTGGAAGATGGATCTCCGCAGCTTCGCGCAGCTGAATCAGATTTGACTTCATGCACAGAAGTTAAATGGATGCGATAACTCCAGCTGGTTTTGTCACCAATAATTCCTGCCTAGAGCAGGATATTAGAAAGGACAAACGAATTAAAAGCAAAACTGCTACTGACGGTGCGTTTTTATTCGACTCTCTTAATGTTAAATTAATTGTTGACAGGGATTATTTAGGCAGAATGGGTTTGTGCTGTAGTTTAAATTAAGCCGTTGTGTTATTACTTAGCATGCAGAAAAGAACCATCCAAATTTTGAAAAGGTCACAGCTGTTAATCATCTCAGGAAGGCAATAAAATATTCCAGTAATGACTCAACTGAAAGGAACAGCCGAGATGTGGAAGTGAGCGCTGTCTGTGAGGCATGGCAGGGCCGTGCAGCTGATAGCTGCCTCTGATTCATGCCTCGTGTTGGCCCTGGTGGCAGAGGGTCCCAGCTAGCCATGCTCACTGCGAAGGAATGCAATCTTTGGGGGGGTTGATTTTAGCTCTCTGGCTTTAAGATTTGTAGATCCCTCCTGGGTCGGATGTCGGATTCCTCGGGCCGCAGCAGGGTGTGCCCTGGTAGGTGGCTGCAGCTGAGCCTGCATGTGAGCTCCCCACCACTTCAGTGGGATGGAGTGGTGTGGGAAACACTACCCACTAACCTTCTGCGAGTTTGCTTAACGTCCTTATGTTAAAAAGGTACAGTGCAAGTGAATTAACAAACCCTCGAGGGATTCAGAAGTCTTTGGTCAGCCAGGCCACTGAGAGGGTCCTCCTTCCCCCTCATGCCTTAAAGCTGCTGGGTCCTCACTGATGAAGAGCACCTTCAGGTTACAGAGCACAGGAGGAGAATTTGATTCTTCATTTTGTCCCATTATTAACGCTTTTATCTGTTACCACTGTGATGTTTTTCACTGCTTGTATTAATACCTGGAAATGGGTGTTGACGATCAGTGTGTGTTAGCTGTAACATGCCTAAAAGATGGCTGTCTTCTGATCGCAGCCGTTCTTGATATTAATCCCAGCAGACCTTTTATGTTGGCTTTGTACTTCCTTTCAGCCCCATGTCATTTCTCTGCAGCACACGCTGTCAGTGCAGGTGTTGGCATTCCATTTGTTTTCCCGTGCCTGGAGTACCCCTACCCACAGATATACTAAGCAATCCAGAACCACCTGAGTGCCCTGCTGCTCCTATATCTCTCAGGCTGGTGTGTTTTCCTGCACAGTCGGCTTTGCCAGATTTCTGTCAGCCACAACATCTCTTTTTTTGTTCCAGCTTTTACCTGTCTGCACTTCACAAAGAGCAGCTGAGCTGGCGTATGTTGGCTCCCACCTCTAACCTTGCGTTTACTTTTCAGAAACAGGGTGGGCATTCTCTTATCTTTAAACATTTTGAAGATACTGGACAGCTTATTTAGCTGTTAAAACATGCTTTTTATTCCACGGCCATAGTCCTTCCCTGAACTGGTGGGGCTGGGCTGTTTTCATTGTTGTGCCATGCATGGACCTCCCGCTGCCGTGCTTGGATTTGCATTCTGTGCAGAAGATTAATCTCTAGGTCATCAAATTTGAGTCTTCTGAGGACAGACCACGAGGAATTTTCTGTGCTGCTTGTTTCCGAGTTGCTGTTCATACAGAAAGGGCCTTATCCAGATGGCAGCTCCCCTTACCCCTGCCGATGTGGGTCATGGTATGTAAGTGCAGGCTGCTTGTCCCCTTGGGCACGTGGTGCCTTGCAGCACGCCTAGAGGCACGTGGTGGGTGGCAGAGGCTCTTCTCTCTCCTGGGAGTTACCTAGCAGCCTGAAGCATGACCTCCTGGAGCACAGTCTGTGTGATGTGTGCTGCTGATGAACATCCTGGGGTGTCTGCTCTGGTCACCTGCCGGACCCCTTCCATCCCCGTGCTGGGAGAGGGGAGTTCTCTATGGGCTGTGTTGGAAGGTGAGAGTCAGAACTGCTCTCCTCTTCTCTAGGTACCACAGCCCCCAGCAGGAGTGCCTGAGCAGCACTGCTGCTTCCCATCAGACCACCAGCGCTGCTGACAGACCCTGCAGAGCCCAGGCCCGCCCTGGAGCACGATTTTTTAGGGTTGCATTAATTAATCCTCAGATTCTCCTGTAGCTGGAAGAAGTCTCTGCGTGTGAGAGTCAATGCAGCTCCGGGACACGTGCATCTGCAGGAGCATGTGTTGTGACAGCTCCCATATGTTGCCACCTACACGAGGAAATGTGATTTCTGCCTCATCAGCCTTAATCCTTCCCAGGAGAGAACATGAGCATTGCACAGGGCGCTTGGCTGCTGACCGTTCTCCCACCATCATTGCTCCAGGTCCCCCATGTCCTTTCTGGAGCCCGCTGATCCATTCGCAGCCCTGAAATCTCTTGCTGCTTCCTGTACATCAGCATCGTGTAAATGATTTCCCTGTGCATTTTCCACGTGTAACCTGTGGTATGTTTGCCAGGAGGAGCCCTGTGATGGGGGCTCTCTGGGGGGCAGCAGCCATCCTCCTGTGAGTACATGAGCGCTAATGCTCTCCCTCAGACAGCCCCGTTCCCTACGTGGAAGGTTCCACACGGCCGTCACCGGGAGATTATCCCAAAGCACAAATCAGATCTGTAAGAAGAGATTAAATTTACATTATTATTATTTTCTTTTTGTTAAGCTGTATTCATCCCAGGTTGGTCGGTTTGTTTTTGGGAGCTCAGTGTTGCAAGGGACCGGGCTGCGGTTGAAGCAGTAGCAGACATAATCCAATGAATTCAACAATTGCTGTTTAGGCTCATTTAATAGTTTTAATTTGTGTTTTGTCCCTTAGTAAGCTGTCCGTTGTCCTGCAGCTCACGCTGTAAATGAGAAGAACGGGTACAGTTTTTTCTCCATCCTCATAATGTGTGTTTATAACCAACCGAGGTTAAACCTGCAGTCCCTGATGGAGCACCACTGGAAATCGTGGAGCCAGATCTACTCAGAGTTTTGAAAGACAATTTGCTTTTCAGTGTAGGTGGTCCTCCAGTTCATCTGTTAATGGCTGAGGGTTGAAAGTAAGTGTCCGCGAGGAGAAAAAGGGAACATTTTGTCCGTGTTTTTTTGTCCAAGTAACTGCAAGTTTGGCCAGTTGGAAGTTTGAGTGACCACACGATTGTGGGGAGCTGATGATCTCTGGTAAAGCGAGGCTGAAAAAACAGAAAGTCACACCAAAAACCACAGTTCTGTGTTCTGCTTCCAACACAAATTAGGCAGAGTGCAGCATTGTTTCCCTACGACTGCTTTCAGTGCCCGTTGCTCTGCCTCAAACCGAGCACAGCGTTTTCTGGATGTATTTCCTTTGTTCTTCCTGAGGTTCATACTCATCCCGTGAATTCTTCTGTGAATTCAGGGTAGCGTGTCACTGCTCGTGTGTGGCGTGCTTACTTCAGGAAACATTCGTAACACGAATTGTAATTCATTAATCTGGATGCATTTTCCCCATAATCATTAAATCAGTTTTAGACTCCTTTTAACCAATTTCACGGTGTTGATCTGCGTGTCAGATCCGTGTGTAGACATCGACGTTTGAAGGATACTTGCACTGCAAAGCCTGTACTTGTGTTGAAAAGCTTTAATATTGAATTATTGATATTAGGCCAGCGGAGTGGATAGGTGCACTTGCCTCCAGCATTAGAAGCATATTGTTTAGTGCACTGTCATCTCTTACAATAACAATTTTCTTTTTCTTGCAATGCATATCTCTACTTGGCTGACTGAGCAGTGTTTTCTGCTCATCATTTCTATATCCAGAAAGGCAAATAAGATGTTATAAGAGCCTGGGAAACATGCTGGGAGGTTGAGGAGTCGCTTGCTTTTTCACATCTCACCTTCACGAGATCTTACAGAGTTCTGCTGTGTAAAAGCAGAACAGACAGAAGCAAGGTAAGCTATTACTTAAAAAGGTGCTGGTTTCTGCAGTCGTTTTCAAGCACTAAATGTAGAATAGTGAAGAGTCAAAGAGTTTCATTTCTTGCAGCCGTCCTGGTAGGCTGGAAGCAGAGGGATGCAGCGTGGGCAGACTGAAAGTCAAGGAACAAATGCTTTTTGCAGGCCTTGAACACAGTGCTCCTTATGGCAGTTCCAGGTAAACTGAGCAAGTGAGAGACACTTGGCTCTCCTTTGGGCAGTGAAGTGAGAGCTTCAGGGCCGTGTCCTAGTCAGGGACCTCGCTTTAAGAAGGAGAAATGGAAAGAAAATGCCAGAAGCAATCATAGTCCAGTGAACATCACCCGTCAGGAGAGGTGAAAACACTGGCTGTTTACTAAAGAGGCAATTACTTTCTGTTAATTACATGAAAAAGTTCAGGAGAAGGAAGCTTTCCTTTATGGCTGCTGGAGATAGGGCAAGAACTAATCAGCAATTTCTGAGCAAGGGAGGTTATCTGAGCACAGACATTCTGGAAAGCTCCATGGGAAGAAGGGGAAGAGCTGAGCCATTGCCTGGGAAGGCTGTGAGACCTGTATCACTGGGGGACCTGAGTTCCCTGTTGGATAGGATGGAGCTGGAAAGTTTGGGATTTCCTGAACACTTTGGGCTATGGGAAGGGACCGGGTTACTTCTTGAAAGGCCTCCCAGATCTGTTTTCTGTTGTTAAAAGAGGTGTGTTAGATATTACAGAGAACCCGTGACAGCATGGAATGATTTTCTGTGCCTCTGTAGTACGTAAAGTTACAGGAGCGAGCATAAAAACCGTTTATCTTCGCAAACACTGCTGATTGCTGCTGGATGCAGATCTCGCTGTGCTACAGGAATCCAAAAGGAGTGAGATGCCTGGTAGCAGCTCTGCTGTGTAGCACTGTTCTGCACAGTGTGCCTTCCTGGGAGCCTCCGCTTTTCCTTGTGCAGTGTGTGCTGGTACTAACATCTGCTCTGTGCCTACAAGGTAAGTCGTGCAGGGAAGGAGAAGGATCACAACATTCTCATTGCTGCTTTTACCTTTTCCCTGCTTCACTACTGGTCCTGCAGTTACTCGTTGCAATCAGTCTCTCTACGCTTCTGACGAAGGCCTAAGTCCCCTTGTGCATGTGTCTGGTGCCGTGAGCTGTAGGTCAGAGTGGAAAATAATTGCTGGAAAGATTGATGCCTGCAGTTGTGTAAGAGCCCAGCGCACGCGTCCCGTCCGCCTGCCCCGGCTCTGGTGCTGTGCTGTGGCCGTGCTGTGCTGCCAGGACCACCTCCTGTCCTCAGCACTGCTCTGCTGGGCTGCAGGGCACCTCCTGGTCCACGCCACGTCTCTCCATGGGCTCATTCCATACAGAATTCCGTTGCAGAAGCTGGCTTTTCCCCACAAGGACCCATTTGGGAGCACGGATATGTGCAAGTTCCTTACATGACACAGGGATGTGGATACCAGTGCTAGACATTGCCTATGTGCTGCCACCTCAAATGTAATAAAGGAAATACAAATAAAAGGAGGTAGTCTGCTGCAAGTGCACGCTACTTGTTACTATGGCAGTTAATCAAGGGACCATGGAAACAATGCAGCTGATGTTCAGTGGCTGCTTCTGCTGCTCCCACCTTCAAACTGGGTCAGCCAGAGGAGCAGAGAGCAGCGCTGCTGGCTGGGGGGCCTGGGTGCATTTGTGTTTGCAGAGGGGGAGGAGAGAAGGTGGTGAGGCAGCAAGGGATCTTACTGCTACTTCATGGTGTAGCATTTGGGAAAGCAAAATAAAAGGATCCCCAGATCAGGAAATCTTCCTGTTGGTCTTGTGTCCTCCCTACACTGCATCCACACTGTTTATGTAACAGGAGGGAATTGAAAGAGGTGGATGCACTGTAGCTGTGCATCGTCTAGCGCTCTGCTGAGAAAGAAATTGCTTTGATCAAACTGTTTCAACAACGTCTGCGAATCCTGATAATTATTACTGAAACAGACATTTGTAATTGGGTTGAGAAAGTGGCAAATAGTGCAGCTCTCCCACGGGAGCCCTCACCTTGTCTCAGCATTGGGGAATTGCTTCAGTTAATGCCTCCATCCCCAAACACATCACCTCTGACTGTGGAGATGCGTTCACTGCTGGAGGACAGCGGCTGCTGTGAGGTGCTCACCTGGCAGAGCTGCTTCCATGCATTCCTGTGCTGTTCGCTGGGTTAAATACCAGGAGGAAGCTTGTTTGCTTTTTCTTTCACCACTGCTTCTTGTTGTTTCAGATGCGGTTAAAATGTGTTAGAGACTTACTCAGGGCTGCACAGCACACCTTGTGATGGCAGAACACTGCCCAGGTTCGCTTGGGCAGGATCTCAGTGCCCACGTGTCTTCCTTACTAAGGGATAAATCTGTGTATCATTAATTTGATTCTTGGGCCTCTTCTTGCCTTACATAACAGAATGAACGACAGCTGCCGATGTTAGCCAGGTTAATTATACCTCTGTGGATAATCCCTCACTCTATTTGATTCCAGCTGTTCTGGACAGAGCTGGATGTACCTACCCTGGGTTTGAAATACAGCAGTGCTGCATCTTTAATCAGCATTCATTCTGTTTGTCGTGCATCTCACCGTGCCAGTTGGCAGCCTGGATGCAACCACTCGTGTTCCAGCCCCAGCAGTGTAGTGCTCATGCATATATATATATATATATATGTATGTATCTATGTAGCATTTCTATTAATTAACCACGTTACAAATGTTACCTAACATTCTCGGCGATTAAAACAAAGATAACTTCTTGTCACTGTCAGCATCCCTCCCCGCATGCCTCTAAATACCATTTCTGTTGTGGGGAGTGTTATGGATACAGCCAAGCTCTCCTTGCAGGGCCACCCCAGCGACGGTCCATGTGGGCTCTGCAGTGCTCCAGGAGTCCCCTGTGCCCCCTCCAGGCATGGACACGTCCCCTTCCTGTGTGCTCTGCGGTGTCATTGCTGGTGATGAATGGAAACCCTTGTTTTCACACAAGGCAGGATACTGTTGTCATCATATGGAGTAAAGTTTAGTGCCAACAAATCAAGAGCACTGGCAAACAATTCCCTGTTTCTCTGAGTTCACAGCGGTGAGGACTAATTAACAGCATTCATTTACTTTGGATAACGAATTACAACTTTTTCCTTAGCACTGAGGTAGATCCTCCACTTCTGCATGTCCCCTTCATTAAGCAGTAAAGTTTACCATAGGCACAGGGAGAATGCTTAAGACACCTAAACCCCCTACAGACAAAGAAGGATTTTTACTTTGCTTGTAGCCCTTCGGAAGAGACATCACTGGGAGTTCTGACCTTTAAGTGTATTCTTTGGTGCTTTTTGGTATTTAAATTCCTCCTCCCTTCCCTTTAGCTCTGTAAGGTCCTGCAATGACAACTCGCATGGCTTTAGCTTTTAGGTCTCCCAAAGAAGTCGAGGCTGCCATTGCTGCTGTGACGAGGGAATGTGCAAACCGTGATGGCAGTTGGCTCAAACGAGAGGGGATGCTGTGCTGCTGGATGGGAGTGACACGCTGAGCCTTGGATCCTGGGCCAGCACTGAGCAACCAGCAGCACGCAGCTCCTGGGAGGGTGTGAGTGCTGTAGGAGATAGATGCTGCTCTGTGCTGAAGAGTGCCAGGGTGGGCAGCATGCAGACAGAGCATCCCTGTGGCTGTGGGACCTGGGGCAGCAGGCACTAATAAAGGAGAATAAATGCCTGCCAAAAGAAAAAAAAAAAAAGCGTGCTGCTGCTTCAGGCGGAATTTTCCATTCTGCCGAGCTGTTCGGTGTTTGTGTGCTCAGACTTTCAAGTCACTTGAGTGAAATAGCAGAAGTTGTTCCAGCACTGCGGGCAGCAGCAGTTCCTCCTTGTCAGTCAGGAGTCTGCGGGCTGTGCCTTGCAGCAGGGCTGCAGGCTGATTTGGGGCAGGTGTTCTCTCTGCAGTGTCTGCTTTGGCTGGCATCTGACAGTGTGTTTGGGCTGAACTGTTGAGGAACGGAGAGAGGAATGTGGAAGCTTTACCAACGTCCTTCTCTTGGTCCTGCTTTCTCAGTGGGGATGCTGGTTACCTGTGCCTGGGAGTTGGCACGCTGTCCAGAAGGCAGAGCACGAGAAGATGGTAACAGAAGGTGAGGGGTTTCTCCTTGTGCTGTGTACCATGGGGCTGTTGTGCCAAAGAGTGAGCAAGAGGATCTCAGAGCAGCGGCGTGTGCCAGGCTGTCAGCTGGTCGGATAACAGATGGGAACAAAGAGGGAAAGACAAAAACAGTGGAAAACAAACTGGTGTGGCTCTCTCCCTTTCAAACTTAAAGAAGAGCTGTGATTGACCTGTGATGCTGCCGGGCCAGACACGGCAGCCAGAGCTGCTGTGGCACACAAGGTGTTCTCCAGTGCTCTGCCACGTCCCCGTCCCCGCACTGACATTCAGTAGCTTTCAGTCGTGCATTATTTTAAGAATAGTGGTGGAGGGGAAAATGGTCGTCTGGTAATGGGTAAACATCCATTATGTCAAGAAAAGGTTTGAAATTCTGCGGATTTAATTAAAGCCTCCTGCCATGAAAGACACAGGTGGGAGTCATTAGCTGGGAAAAAAAGGAACCCAAAACCAGCACACCCCAAAGCAACCTCTTCTTAGTTCTGATTTGAAAATAGATAACAGTGAAACTGCAGGAGTGTTGGGTAATGCTAGAAATGAGAACATTGCATAATAAGACAAAGATTGACCAGAACGATGTTCTTTTCAGGATGGACCAATGGGTTGCAGAGAAAAGCCATGTATTTTGAAATTCAGATTTGCTGTCATTCAGTGAGACCTGGACAGGATGGAGAATTGGGCAGAAAGGAACCGGATGAGGTTTAACAAGAGCATGTGTAGAGTCTTGCACCTAGGGAGGAAGTACGGCATGCACCAGTACAGGCTGGGGATGAGTGCTGGAGAGGAGCTCTGAGGAGAGGGACCTGGGGGTCCTGGTGGGTGACAGGTTGGCCGTGAGCACTGTGCCCTGGTGGCCAAGAAGGGATCCTGGGGTGCGTGGCCAGCAGGTCGAGGGAGGTGATCATCCCCCTCTGCTCTGCCCTGGTGAGGCCTCACCTGGAGCACTGTGTCCAGTTCTGGGCTCCTCAATACGAAACAGACAGGGATCTGCTGGAAAGAGTGCAGCCTCCCTTATGAGGGAATGCTGAGAGAGCTGGGGCTGTTCAGCCTTGAGAAAAGAAGGCTCAGAGGGGATCTGATCCACGTCTATAAATATCTGAGGAGCAGGAGGCAAAGGGACGAGGCCGGACTCTTCTCAGCAGTGTGTGGCGATAGGATGAGGGGAAATGGCCACAAACTGAAGCATGGGAAGTTCTGCACAATTGTGCGTGGGAACTTCTTCCCAGTGCAGTGACGGAGCACTGGAGCTGCACACAGAGGCGGTGGGGTCTCCTTCTGTGCAGACGTCCCAGCCCCGCCTGGACGCCGAGCTGTGCACCCTGGGCTGGGAGCTGCTTTGGCAGGGGGTTGGACTCGGTGAGCTCTGCAGGTCCCTTCCAGCCTCTGCACTTCAGTGATTTGAATTCCTTACTACAGGGTGTAGCAAGAAGCAACTACTGAAAAGAGACAGTGCTGCAGAGCCCAGCTGAGGAGGTTTCTGCTTCAGTAAGGTTTGCTTAACTTGTCTCTGAATCCATGCATTGCACCCTGCAAAAAAGAGAAGGGCTCAACGACCCCTCCTGGAGCTCACCGAGATGAGTAATAGTCTGTGCACGCAGCACTGCTCGCTTGTCCTTTGTTGCACGAAGCGTGGGCTTCGGAAAACTGCACCATAACAAACACCGCTCGCGGAGCAGCCCGCAGGAGAAGTGCTGACTAACTTTTTTAATAAACAAAGACCATTAAAAACTGATGCGGGCGGTGCAGCGATACGTGTGTTGTTACGCAGTGCCGCGGTGCGCTGCACGGTCCCCCCTGCTCCGTGCCCGTGCCACCCAGGTCCCAGCTGCCCACGTCCCCCCAAGCCGTCCAGGTGCCGGTGGTGGCACGGGGTCACCTCGGGCTGTTGGGGCCCGGCGGCTGCGGGCGTTCTGTGTCCGTGGGGAGAGGCGGGAGCGATGCTTCGTGCGGCACCGCCGTAACCATGACACTACGGACGTCATCTGGCGAAAATAGCAGTCGGGGAGGCTGCGGAACAAAGCTGCAGCAGCTCGGCTGTTCAGCGCGAGGGTCCTTAGCGGGGTGATGCCGTATGCCTGCTGCTCATTTGCATAGAGATTAATGACCCGCTCTAAACCGCTCCCTGGTTTTTTTCATCATGAGAAATAATATCATAATTGCAAAGGCTGCGGTGCGCTGAGGGCTGTGCCGTGGTATTAAGTAATCATAGAACCACAGTATCACCGGGGATCGCGAAGTGGAGGGGACCCACAAAGAGCACTGAGCCCTGAGCTGCACACAGCAGCACCCACCCCCTGCTATGGCACAGCGGTGTCCCTGGGCTCCGCAGCTCGGGGCTGTCCCACTGCTGGGAGCTGTGCTGAGCCCACCGCCCTATGGGGCACGGCCTTTCTCTTCCCCTGACACAGCCCTGTGCTGTTCCCTCAGGCCCTGTCACTGTCTCCAGAGAGCAGAGCTCATCGCTGCCCATCTGCTCCCCGTAGGGCCACGAGGAGCTGTAGGGTGGCCATGAGAAGCTGTGGGACTCTGTTGGGAGCTGTTGGTCTGCCACGAGTAGCCGCAGGTCTGCCATGAGTAGGGCCACCTCTTGCTATAGGATGGCCACGGGGGGCCTGCGGACCTCTGTTAGAGCTGTAGGTCTGCCGTGATGCCTTCCCCCATGGAAGACTGCAAATGCACAGCCAAGGTCCTGGTGGAGCACAAGGGCTGTGCTGAGGGGCTCCCGCATGTTCCTCCTGCACCGACGTGGTGTTCAGTTGCAGTAACTCCCAGTTGAGTTTATGCTTTGCTTGCACTGACACCAAGGCCTGCCAGCTCTGTTTCAGTTTCCCCCAGAGGAGTGACAGAAGGACAGGATAACAGGGAACCATCGCATCCATAGCATGAGGAAGCAAACCCACCCTTTGTTTCTGATGAAGCCGTTCGAGACGGGGTCACACAGCAAGAGAAAGTAATGATGGTACGGAGAGGGGAAGCCCACGAGCATGCTGCAGCTGGTGTCAGTCCTCGTGCTGGGAGTGGGTTTTGCCAGGACAGTTCAGAGTTTACAGATGATGAACAAAATCGTTGAGCAGAAAGATGAGTTGCTGTTTTGGACGTTTGAACTCCTTTTCAAAAGGAACGAGTTATTTATATTCATACATAAATAGTATTAGTGGAGCTCTCCCTTGCCTTAAATAAATTGTCAGAGAGTAAAGCTGATGTTAAGCAACTTTGTCTCTGGTATTAAAAATGAGCTGCTATGTTATGAATAATCTTCAGACCTTTATTTGTACCGCTTGGAGAAGTTGAGGAAGATTTTGCTTGACTTCAGGGAATACACTGAACAGCAATGCTACAGCACGTGTTTTTCTCTCATTCCCTTGGGCTTGTCAAGTCTAAAAGCTGGACATAATTTTTGTACAGAACGTTCAGGGCTGTGTAATGATTGACGTGTCCTCCTTTAAGCTTACGGTGCAATTTCTTCCACCGATGGCATGTTAAAAAACATAAAAGAGGCGATGGAATTCAGACAGTGCTCCACGAGGCTTCTTCCAGCAGGGTTTTCTCAGCTGAAGGAGGCTTTGGGAGCAGCAGGAGTCCCCTGGGTCTGCTCCAGAGGTTCAGAGCTGCCTCTCCGGTGGGTGATGGCTCTGACTCATCTCTGTCCTCAGCCTACTCGTACTGCATAGCGAAACGTTCTTCAAAGGAAGGAGAGCTGGAAAAAGTTTTCACTCCTGGCAACACCCCCAACAAAAACTTGAGTCAATATATTCAACACAAAGTAACTGACATAAAAGGAATCAAAATGTTTTATTTTATTTGGCAAAAGACGTTTCAGCCAGAGAAGAAAGGTAAATCCTTCAACTAACGGCTCAACCAAGACAGCGTTGCCAAAAACAATCTGTCATCTCTCCGCATCAAAGGCACTGCCAGTGCTCTTGTTCTGCTTCCTCAGATCAAAGTTGCCTCCATCCATAAATTACCATTATTCCAAACTGCTGATGAGTTTTCCATCAAATCCCTCTCACTCTGTGGGATCCCAAAGGTGACTGGCACGAAGCTCAGAGGAGAAGCGGCGAGAGGGGGGTGAGCACACCCAGTAACTTCGAGGCAATGTGGCCTGCACAGACTAATTGGTGTTCTGACACTGTCCTGTCTTCTGACCCACAGGCACCAACAGAACCGAAACTCAGTGTTCTGTTGCAAGTCTTGGGCCTTCTGATTTTTCACTCGGGGCAGTGATGCACTGGAACAGGTTGCACAGAGAGGCTGTGGGTGCCCCATGCCTGGAGGCACTCGAGGCCAGGCTGGATGTGGCTCTGGGCAGCCTGCTCTAGTGCTTGGTGACCATGCCCACAGCAGAGGGCTGAAACTGATGATCTTTGAGGTCCTTTTCAACCCAGGCCATCCTATGATTCGATGAATATAATGAAATTGCAGAATGGCTTGGGTTCGTAGTGACCTTAAGGCCCATCCAGTCCCAACTCTCTGCCGCAGGCAGGGCTGCCACCCACTAGATCGAGGTGCTCTGAGTTAAATAGAGATTATGTGTTTCATTGCCCTTAGGTGTCTGTAATCATCTCAGACTCCCACTGTCTGTGGAAGTGCCCATTGCCAGCCATGGGGCCTGGTAGTTTCCTTCTGTATGCCTCAGTGTTGCTGCCTGTGGAAATCAGGATGGTTATAGGCTGGTAGCGAGCAGGCTGGTATTTTATTTTTTAATCCATATGCATAAGTAAAATATGAAATACAGAATTGTCCAACAATTCAGGCATTTCCACTCTGCCCCCTACCAACCTTCAACCGCTTCCGCTGTCATCCTCCATTGACGGTGTGCCGTGTTTTAGCGTGGTATCTTGAGAGAACAGCTCATAAAACGTGCATGAAGTCGGTCATGGGAAGGCCCATTGCTTCCTTACACACACACTGCTCAGCCCAGCACCGCAGTGCAGCAGCAGCCACGGGTCAGCCCTTGCAGCCGAGCTGCTGACGGATGCCACGTGGCAGCTCCTCAGCCTCGGGGCTGCTGGGTGACCTCCTGCCCAAGCCAGTCACCTGTTGGTAAAGTGGCTGCAGCTTTTTGAGGGCTTTCAGTATTTTCTCTGCAAAATTTCCCCTGCTTTTGCCTGCCACTGCCACCCCTACCAGCGGTGATGCCCGTCCCAGGCTCAGCTTTGCACGGGTTTCTGAGCTTCTGTGGGGGATCTTTGCATAGTGCAGAACGTCACATGAACAAATAGTTCGTTTCTACTTCGAATGAGCTGTGTTTTTCTCCCTTTCTATTTTTTTCCCTCTTTATTTTGGTGAGGCATGGATCCCTGTGCTGTGGCCAGCCCTCTCCCTTTCAGTGACAGGTTTGTGAAGTGCTGACAGCTCGCACTGCCATGGGAACAGCACTTGCTTTTTAATCTGCTGTAATCAAGTACATAATCAACATAATTAATTTCTATACCGTTACTCTCCTTGCTTCAATTGCAAAACTACCAGAAATTGCTAAATTGATCCTAATTTGGGGGGAGTGTTTTCCCTAAGTATTTTAGGTAATTTGCTTTTTTTTTTTTTTTGCTAGCTGTTAATTGCTAATCATTACATTGACAAAATCTGTTTTACCTTGTGTTACCTTTGCTCAGCTGCTTTCCTGTGTAGATATATGAGTTTGGGGGTGACAGCTCTTTCTTGGCAGTGCGATTTGTGGTTCTGTGCTCTGATCCTGGAAGGACACTATTGCCATGGCAGTGGTGGGGCTGGATTATGTGTTGTGCTGTCACTTTTGCAGCCCCAGCCTGTGTTTCCCAAGTTGCATTGTTTTTGCTTTCCTACATTCCTTTTGTATAGAAAAGGGGGATTATTGTCACTGCAATTACCATGGAGACAATTACCATAAAGTATTGATCAACCAAGATAAATTAGTGAGCACAAAAGGATAGAGGCTGTCTCTATGGAAACATGGACATTTAGAGAATTGTTGTGTTGGTTTTTTTTTTCTCAGAGAAATAACTATTGTTTCATTCCCTCAAACAAGATTCTGGTTCAGAATTACTTGGTAGTTGACATGTAGCACTTATGTGTAGTGGATCTCTGAAGGACAGACCCAATGCCATTTGGTGAGCAACGTGGCCAGGATGGTACAAGCAAGTGTTCGTGGCCACCAAAATGAACCCTGAAAGCTTGTGTCACTGTTTTGTTTAATAGAGCTGAGCGTGGACTCCTCTTTCAGATGTAAAGATCTGTAGCTGTGGTCTTGAGAATACGCAACACTTCCGTGACTGCAAGTTTTTGAGTCATTTCTTAAATTCTTCAGTTGGAATGAGCTGAGAATGTCGCCCTTCATAGGTTCACAGTTGGTTTAGGTGCTCCAACCTCAAAGTACTCTCTCTTGGCACTGAATAGTTTCATTAAGCAGTGTTCTGTGTCCTGGGACTGTTGTGCAGAGGAATTCCTGAGCATCTCTGAGAGGAAGAACAGGACAGGTGAGGCAGGGTTTACAGGAGTATTGAGGCAGTTGCGTAAATGTGTGTACTTGGTGCTGTGAGCTGGAGGAGGGTCTGAAACATGTGGCAGAAGAAGGGAAAAAGAGGAGACATGGAAGGATGACCCAATAAACAAGCAAACTGATATTATCCTTCACTTGTCTGTTGCCCTAAGCACTGAAAAAATTCCTTACAAAGGAAAGCAGCCCAAGCGAGTGAAGAGGTCAGTACTGCTTTTACAGACATGATACAATAGCCATATTCTTGTTATTAAATGGAAAATGAGGCGTATTGTTTGCCTGAGCTCTGCAGTTCGTTGCAGTACACGCTGCTTGATGGAACAGGAGAGAGGCCACCAGTGGCCACAGTCACCCCATTGCTCCAGCTCTTTTCTGTGCACATTGGAGAGGACTCTCCTGAGACCCATTAAGGTCCCTTTTGACTTGACCCAATGCTGAGTGCTCAATGAGCTAATCTGTTCTGTGATACCAGGTGCCCATTCCAGCAGAGTGGATGGAGGAGTGCCATTGTCACTGGAGAGTTGTCACATTCCCCAAAAGAAAAGTGTTTCAGTGAGCTGCTGCCAGGCGAGGTGAGCTGGCTGCAGGGGCACCCAGAGCTCCTCACTGCAGCTCTGCCCAAGCTGCCCTGCTGCTACAGCTATTAGCACAGGTTCCTTGGAACAGGAGTTTTCTTCTCCATTACATTTGCACGGCACCAGAAAACAGTGGCAGCTTGTGCAAGTGAGAGGAGGTGGAGCAGTGGTTGGGCTTCGTGCATTAGTGTTATCCTGCAGGAGGTGCAGGGCTCCTCACTCTCACCTGTCTGCTCCATTGTGCTTCCTTCTCCAACAACTCAGGTGCACTCATAAGATGTAAGCAAAGGGTTATATGTGAAGACAGTGATCCAGAGCAGGCTTTTTTGTGTGTGCTAATCTATAATTCAAAAAGATAATGACGTAGTGTGCTTATGTATTGTTGAGTCTTCGTTATGAACGATGTCATTAAAGGCACGAGATAGTTCTGTGTCAGATTGTGATCTTTATAAATAGTTACCTTCAGGGGCAGCAGCAGTTTGTGACATCTTGTGCCTTAAAGAATTGCTTGCGTTTTTTTCCAGCTCCTTGTAGAGGTGTACCAGTGTAACCACTGTATGTAATGTTTGTGCCATTGGGTGGAAAGCAGAGATTTTCAGCCTTGTAATAAAAACGTGAAAGCACATACAGCACCTTTCTTCAAGGGAGACTCCATGTGTTGTCGAGATGTAAATCACCACAATTGAGCATCAAACACAGATATATAGTTAACAGAACGTAAGTTTTTCCCAGTACCCAACCTGACCCTCCCTTTAGGGTCTTCCCACAGAGATGCAGTGCAGATGAGAATCCTGCCAACACAGGATTGCTGCCTACGAAGGCTTCCACTAGGGAAATCTTTTTTGCAAATTAAATGTGAGACTGAAAAAAAAATGTAAAAGAACTTAAAAGAGCTGATGTTAAAAAGCTTCTTCAAACTTATCAGAAATAGGGGTGATGATGCAACAGCAGAATTGAAGGGAAAAAGAGGTCCAAAGAGAAAATGCTGAGCAGATTGTTTTCATCAGCTTTGGCCATGGGATGGACAGTCTTTCTTTCTCAATTTCCTTCTCATTTTTTATGAATGTGTATTCTAGCAGCTGATATTACTTGTGAGCAGACACTAAAAATACGTTCTTGTAGGCCAGAAACCTCTGGGTCAGCAGGCACCGAGTGAGCTGAATTCTATCAGTTTTGTCTTCCAGACTTCTTCACTGCTGGGTACTGTGGCTCCTAAGCATGGGGGCACTGATGTGTTGTTGGAGGGCCACTCTGAGGGAGGTCAACTGAGGAATGAATCAGAGCCAGCAATGATGGCAGAAGGATGAAAGGCTTTGGTTTGTTCAGAGCGCGGCTCCTTGCTCACTAGGTGCTGGGTTGCATGGCTTCTGCACAGGGTCTTCCCCTCCCCTGTGACCACACCAAGAAATCATGTGTGGAAGGCAGAAGTTGCCCAAGTTTTAGCAGAGGACAGGAAAGGAAGGCTGGTTTGGGGCTTTCTCTGTTTGTGACCATTGTCTACCTCAGCATCGGTGTGTTTGGGGAGTGCTGAGTTTGCATCTGGGACAGCACATCATTGTGGGAGGGAGAGTGTGGGGCTGGGTCTGTTTGGACATCGGCACTTGGGAACTTTCCTCTGTTCAGTTCCATCCATCTTGCCAATTTCCGAGTGCCATGATTCTTCTGTAGCTTCCTTTCTAAACTCAAACGCAGCCTAGCCCAGGGCAGACCTCAGTGACAGACACTGTTTCACATTCTGCTCTTCACTGCTCATTGTGTTTATACCCCCATTATTTCTAGCTGTGTACACACATAAACAACATTATTCCTATTTGCACTGTCACAAAAACATTTTCTTTCTGTGCTGTGTCTCTTAGAGGTCTGCTTCCCTTTGCTCACGCAAGAGATGTTAAATATTTAGCGTTACGTTAAACATTTCATCAATTAAACCTCACACTGCGTGATCAGAGCTTGCAAAAAAATGTCAGCATGAAAGAAAGTAAGGCCAGCCAAGAGAGAAAAGAGGGGTTAGGCGAAAGCACAGTGTCCTTGTCAGCCACAAAGTGACA
Organism: Cyrtonyx montezumae; assembly: GCF_038088225.1. Classification (NCBI taxonomy): domain Eukaryota; kingdom Metazoa; phylum Chordata; class Aves; order Galliformes; family Odontophoridae; genus Cyrtonyx; species Cyrtonyx montezumae. The sequence goes on along the minus strand of NW_027071825.1, from coordinate 1,437,708 downwards.
CAAAACAGGCACAGGCTTGCAGGTGATGTACAGGTTGAAGGGAGCTTGATGTGCCTGGCTTTGCTGCTGGGGTGGTCTTGCTGTCCCCAGAGGCTTGCTGCTGGTCTCGTGCTTGTTTTTCCATGGCTAGCTCTTTTCCTAGGCACCTTCTGGCTTTCTGTGCTGCTCTTACATCTTTAGGTATTGTTGGGGCACCAAGGATGTTGTGATGGGGTTGGCAGCACTGGAGTACTACGAGGACAGCCTGGGGAGCTACAAGTGATGCGTGTAGGTCACTCTGTGCAGACAGTGGCACTTTCTGTAGTGGTATCACTGAGAAAAACAAAGGTAATTGATCATTTGTCATGCTATCTGCTGGCTAAGCAAAAAGCCGGGTAGATCTGCTCAGTGGCAGATGGGTGCAGTCAGCTTGCAGTTGGGTTGGTATCTTTAGGTGCACTTACTGCCTCCTGTGGTCCTGGGACCATTCCCACTGCTCTTCCACAGGTGAAAAAAGCAAAAAAGAGTGAAAAAAGGCCACTCTGTGCTCCTGGGTGAAGACAGAGGGGCATGAGCTCAAATTCTAGTGCCTACCATGGTTTGGTGAGGAAATGTTGGCAGATGAGTGGTTGCACTGGATAGTCTTGGGGGTCTTTTCCCACCTCAGTGGCTTGTGAGGGGCTCTGCTCCAACTGCAGAACCTTCTGCATGTGAGAATATCAATGGCTGCTTCCCTGCCAGTGGGAGCTGGGTTATTTTGGTCTCACTTCAGCAAGAAGATCTATAAATCTACAGGCTGCTCTCTGTCTATGACAGCAAATTGACAAAGCCCAGGAAATTATGGGTAATAGCACACAGCATATGCAGCTTTGTTTATAAAAACTCCCGTGCTCACCCATATTATATCCGCCCCTGAAATCCACAGCAACAACACACTGACACTGACAGCCTGTACGCCTTGGTAAGGTTTCCAATTGATGCTTTAAAGCAATCTGATGGAGCGAGTGGCCTGGAGGACCCCCAGGGACACAGCGTGTGGGACCAGCGTGGGGAGCGCTCCTCGGGGAAGGGCTCTGTGTTCCATTTCCAGAGTTGCTGAGGGATGTTTTATGACGTGAAACATTCAGCAGGTTCAGGAAAAGGATTGCAGTGTTTATGGAGGATTCCTGTTCATTTTAATCTGCTTTATTGTGGCCAAAAAGCGAGAGGAGGCAGAACCACAGGAGGAAATACCAGGAGCAATGAATAGCATCTATTGAGCTGCGGCGTGCGGGAGGGAAGTGGTATTGACATGGCTTTGTGCCTGCTGTTTGTTTTCAGGAAAGCTATTGTGTAAATCAAGGACGTGTCTCAGCTGTGCCCCCTCAAAGGTTCGTTCTCCCTTCTCCTCTTCAGTTCAGCTCTTACCTCTAAAGATGTGTTAGCTTTGAATTATGAAAATGTTTCTCTGTTACGGCTCTAACCAAAACGCCTCCTGCCTGAGGAAATGCACGCCGTCTTTTGCAGAGGAAAGATTTGAATGTCAGGTCTTAATTTGTTCTGTAAGAGCTATGGGGAGTCATCCTCATAAAATGAAAGCTTGCTCCTATGAAATCTTTATTGTTTTGATTGATCTTTTGCTTCTGTAGTTCAAATCCATCCAGTTCTCTATGGCACACACCGGAAGAAATCCCTCCTTCCCTGGGAAGACCTTTCTATATCCTCGCTTAATTTACCATCTGTTTTGTTAATTGCTTGGTGTACCTGGGCCATTCCTGTGTTCTGGATGGTTTGCATGTTTGCCAGCACCTCTTAGGACATCACGGTGAGACTGACTCATTCTGCCTCATTGGCAGCTCCCCCTGCTCATACTTCATGCATCCCTCCTTCCCCTCTTGTGAGGCAGCGGGTAAGAAAAATCATCCCTTGCAGCAAAATATTTATCTTGCTTTCTTGATTTTTAAAAATAATAGTCTGCAGGGTGATGTAGGGCGAATACCTGAATGAATAGTAAGCACCCTGTAGGGTGATGACCCAAAATGAATAGTACCCAAACAGTATAATCAAGGTGGACAGTATATTGCTGGACAGATAATCCAGATGGCATAAAGACTCCCAATAAATGAGGAAGGGCTCGCCTGTCACTGACAATTGAGGCTCACCTGGAACTCTGCGCAGGAGGGATCTCCAGAAAGAGATCCTTCCCTACTGGGGGGAACCCTTAAATGGGGTCTAGGAGAGATGGAGCCACACTCCACTCTTTCTGATCACACCTTCTCCTCACACCTGCTACAGAATTCACGTGTCCTTCGCAGAAATACCCATCAGTGTTATTAGGAGGCGGTTATATTTTTAAATCAAAATGTTTGTGCCATGTTTTTGAAGGATGCATATTTGTTTAATAAGTGTGGATGTTCCCTGAGCCATTGGTGCTTTTTAAAGGCGGTGTTTTTTAAGATGCATCCTTTCCTCATGAAAAATGAATGTGTTTCGGTAACAGAAATGATCCCCATGCTTCAGTTTGAATTAAAATCAATTCCGATGGTAGAGTGAATATTTAGAAAGCCCATTGTTTGCTCAGAAGGTGCTGATGGGAACAATGAGTATACTTTTAAAAATAGCAACAATTTCTGGAATGAAAACCCAATTCCAAGCAGAGGCAAAACAGCACAGATTTAGTCAATTGGAGTAGAGGTGGTACCATGGGAGATGCTGGTGGCTGTAAGGAGCACATGTTGGGCTGGGGGGCAACAGATGCTGGGGCAGGGATGGATGGGGGGTGTCACCATCCCTGGGTAGGGCTGCTGCTCTCCCTGGCCCTCCTTGTCTGCAGCCAAGCGCAGCAGGCCGGCTGGGTCATGTTCCCACTATGGCATAGTAAGCTGGGTTTTTATATAGAATTACCATCTAGCTCAGGAATATGCAGTTATTCAGAAGATCTTTCCAAATGAGAAATGCTGCCATCGAGATCTTTATTCAGGTGGTAACCGATACAAAAAACAGAGAATCTCATTGCGTTTAATCATTTACTTTGATTCCTGGGTGTACTTGGAGAAGCTGCCCGACGTGCAGGGAAAATGAAGAGGTGTGCTTGGCGTGGAACCTAATGCTGTTATCTGAGCTGCCACTAAAGGTATCAGAGTGTGCTCTGCTGTTCTTCTGCTTTTGTATTAGATTTGCCTCTACTAAGAGGGATATAAATACATTTTATAGGCCGGTTCCTCGAAATCAATATCTTTTTGAGAGTCTTCTTTCTGTCACCTGTGCTGCAGTTCATGTGAGAGTAACTGCTGTTCTCAGGGCAGCAGCTTTATGGCCCCAGCTGTGTTTTGCCCAGCAGTTGTAACTCAGAGGGCAACGTTAGCTGGCGACAGCTCTTCCTGCAATTAGCACAGATGGCAGTTGGGTCCCTGATTGCAACTCAGCATTAGGGCATCCTTCAGGGCAGGTTTCTTCTTGTGTGCAGGCAGCATCCTCGTGTGCCCTCTTGCCACCGCTGCCCTTTGCAGCACCCTAGGGCAAACCAAACACCTGGGAAAGGCCCCAGCTCTGTTTTGCCCCAGGAAAAGGCAGAAGATGTCATGAGGGCCCATGCACACCTTGCCATAGCAGTGCTGCAGCTGGAGAGGTCCTGGGGGGCTCGGTTCTCTCCAGTTACCTGCATGAGCTGGTGGGGAGGTTTGTCTCTGGCACCGAATGGCATCCAGAACTGCTGCTGGCTGTGCCACGCTTACCCCTCACCAAATCGTGTCAGATTTGGGCTGCTGCTTTGAGGTTTTGGAAACCATCTCAAGGAAGGGTGTGCTTCCGTAGCCTCATGGCCTGTTCTGCACGTATGGAATAAAAACCTATGGGTGCACCTAAGTTGTATGGAGAGCCGTGGTTCGGTCCACGCGGTGCCACAGACACAGTGCGGTGCTTTGAAGGCAGCGTTTACGGTACATGCGAGCTGAGCTGAAGCCAGTTGTGCTCTGTCTTCTGGAAGCTCACCAGCATGCATTGAGGCTGGAGCGCTCGCTTTGCCAACTGAGGTTCTGATGTTTCTGTCACTGCAGTGTAAATTCCAGTACAGCTCACCTGTTTATGTTGTTCTGTGTTTCCTTTGGATGGAGTAAGGGCAAGGCAGACCTCGGCTCTGTGGGGTTTCTGAAGAGCTAGCTCAGGGCTTCAGCACAGCTCCTGGGAAAGCAGCGGAGCTCTTATCCACACCATCCCTCCCTGTGGGGATGCAGATCTTATTGCTTCCTGGCTGGAATCCCACCAAAGCCCCCGAGCCCCTTCCAGCAGCAGATCCGGCGTGCTGTGCGTGCTCAGAGAGATCTTTTGGAGTCATTTTATTTACCAGATGCATTGAAACACCCACTTGGATGTCACTGCGGGTTCCTTGGTGAACACTGTATTTAAAGTCTTTAAGTTGTTGCTGCTTGATGGGGGGGGGATAGGCAGCTCATTCTCAGCCATGGATTCTGCTGCCAGGCTGTGGCAGCCGCTTTGCACAAGCTGTAGAGCAGTACACAGGGGCTGGGCCATGGGGGGGTGGGGTGGGTGGCTGTCCCTGGGCAGTGTCTGCTGCCAGCTGAGCCCAGTGGCCGTGTTGGGACTGTGACAGGGACACACTGGGCACTTTGGCACTGATGAATGTAAGAGGGGAACGGGACAAGCACTGGTCCACAGCGATGAATAATTCTAAATCTAGTTTAAATTACATCAGCTGGTAGACCAAAATGTTGTTTGAAGGGGGTGCTGCCCCATTCCTGGTGTCCCTGGCCTGGCGCTTGGTGCTGGAGATGGCTCTGCTGAGGCCACAGCTGAAGGAGCCCTCTGGACTTTGTGACAATGGACCTGTATGGTGAGTGGTTCGGTGACACTGAGTGGGCCTGGAGCCCAGCAGGGCACTTGTGGCACCAGGACATCCTGCAGCAGCTCTGGGATCACACCGTGTCCCTGCCATGCTGGCTTTTTACTGGCTGCATTGTGGCAACACAGCTCCCATCTGGGCTGGGCGCAGAGGACCCACGCAGCTGCATCACTTGCTGCTCTTTGCAGTGATGCTGGGGAATTCAGATACCCTATGGCAAGGCAAGGAGCTGCTCAGAGGTCGATATCAAAGAGGAGGAAGGAGCAGCAGGCCTTCACCTGGAGCTCGCCTGCAGCTGTATCCCTCACTCAGAGGTTTAACTGTTTGATGCACATCTGCCTTTCCCTCCTCACTGCCTGCAGTGCAGCACTGTTGGTCGCTTTAGGCCGAGGGTTTGGTGGTTTGCAGACCTCTGGATGTGCTCCTCCCTCCCTGGGACATGGGCTGCTGGTTCTCCCAGCCTCTGGGAGGTTTTCCAGTCCCTTCCAGGCTCCCTGCTTGTCTCCTGCTTGCTCTTCACAACAGCATCCTTCAAGTTAGCTCTCAGGACTAAAGCAAAGCGATCCCCATAGCATACTTACAGTGCATCTCCCCCATTTTCTCTAACAAGCTGATGAGCTGGATGCTGCTTTACAGTATAGCGGTGCTTGTATGTTTAAAATTAAAACTTCTAAGGACGTCTGTCCTTGTTTCTTTGTGAGGAGTGGTGGCTCTCTTTGTTACCTGGCGTTGTCCAGGCCTGGCCTTACAGCCCTGAGCTGGAGGCGGCCAGATGTGTCACATCAGCTTTGGATTCTGATGCTGTATTTTGTTTGTGAAAATCCTTCCTTTGTAAGATGCCTCAGCGTTCTGACCTCTGAATTTACTCATGAGGCATCAGACACAACGACCAAAGCCGGAACAAATTGTTTCACAGGTTTGCAAGCTTTAATTTGATTCCCTTTTGCTTTGGCTTAACGCACTGTATCCTTACTCAGGCGAAGTTCACTTTTTTTGACTTCTTGGATCTGTGTATGTTCATGAAAAATAGACATAAACAGTGAAAGAGCTGTGAATTGTTCAGAATAACCATGCAGTGCCATGGATACAACAGCAACAGGGACATTTGGGAAAGTGTAAGGAAGGAGACTCATTACTTCAGTGCACAGGAGGGTGTTGTGAGCCACCGCTCATTTTCACGGCAAAAGGATGTGATTGTTGGCTGCCCAGGAAATCTCTGTGCTGCCTGTTTCCACTACATGCTGATAAAGCCCATAGTTGTTCAGACCCCATCTTGCTGCATGTCGTTGCTCTGGGATGGCTGGCCACACATGGGACATGTGCTCATCAACAGGGCTCTGAAAGAATTGCTCTTCCTACGTTGTGATTTGAGTTTCGTACAATCATGGAATCGCCAGGGCTGGAAAGGACCTCCAGTAAGGTGATGGCTCTGTGCAGCCCAGTGAGGATGGGGAGCTGTATTGAGGCAGACCCACTCCTCACCTTCCATCAGCCCACATCCTCATGCAGTCCCACGTGTTCTGCCTCTTACAGTTCTGCTTGCCTGTCTCATGTAAAGCTTATGGTAGGCATGAAAGCGCTGTTTAATTCTTATTTCATCCCACACCTTCCAGCACACATTAAATTAGTAGTTTACATATTACTTTGCTGTAATGGAAGAGACCTCTACTTTGTTGTAAAGGGTAGATTCTAATTTTGAAGTTACATGTTTGTTGCTGCTGTCATTTTGATGCTTTCCCAGTCTGTGATTTTCATTTTTTCCTATTAACTCGCTTTTGAAGTAATGAACATCGGTGCCAACAAATCGTCTCAAACAAACAAAATAGAAGTAGTTACAATTTGTTATTGAATTTGGTCGACTAAAGATGTTCTCGAGACATAACTTAAAGCAACGTGTAACGTGGCAGGGTTGCTGGGCCCACCCCACTGCTTGGCCATGACTCTGTGCAGCAATGCCATGTCTGCAGACAGCTGGGGAATGTGTGCGTCCCACCCAGGCTGGGCTGGGAGCTCAGCTGCTGGTCAGGCACTTCAGTATGGATGCAAAATAGCGTAGGCACACGGATGACCTCGGTGGGGAAAGGGACACTGTGTGTTGGCAGGTTCACATGGGTCGTTTCCTTGGGGTTGATTCTTCCACGTTTGCATGCTATTTTGGGTCTATCCTTGGTTACTGTTTTGATATCCATATTATGTTTCAGTATTGAAGCACTATAGTTTGGCAGCATTCTGTATTTGCTTAATCTTTAGTCTTGTGAAATTTGTAATGAATTCCTAACGAACTTGATAACTACCTGGACAATTAGGGAAAATGAGGTTTAAAAATTATTCATGGAATTGCAAGCAATACTCTATATGAACTTGGAACATGAACAACTATTTCCATAGGCCTGGATGCCTACCTGTACAACCTGGGCTGGGGAGCTGCTTTGGCAGGGGGTTGGACTCGATGATCTCTGGAGGTCTGTATAGGAACTGTTGGATCACAGCCTGAAGAACCACTGATTGATCACCTGAGGTGAGCACTGAGTCAGCTGCAGGAGCACAGGTGAAGGCAATGCACCTGTGTGAGCAGAAGGGGTGGAGTCTGACTGCACCTCTCCCAGACCCCATTTAAGGGCTGACCACCACTGGGAAGGGATCTCTTGCTGGAGATCCCTCCTTTGTGGAGTTCCAGGTGAGCCTCAACTTTCAGTGACAGGTGAGTCTTTCCTAATTTGCTGGTTGTCTTTATACCATCTGGATAAGCCGTGCAAATATATACTGTTCACCTTCATTATTTTGTGTGGGTACTATTCTTTTGGGGGGTATTCACCCTTCAAAGTCCTTTCCAACCTCTACAATTCTGTGATCTTGGGTGTCCCACTCAGCTGGTAGGAGTACTGGAGCAGCACAGGAGGTGGATTTAGCTTTGTGGTTGCCCTCCATCAGCTCCCTGGCCACTGCTCTATGCCAGCCTTGGACTCTAGCTCCTCCAGGAGAGATCTACAGGTGTTCTGAAGAGCAGACCTCTGGTGCAGGAAGGGTTAAGCACTGGTGCAGTATGAGAGCAGTGTGTCTGGAAGCCCAACAGGTTACTCTTTCCAATTTTGAAAGCAATGAACACAAGGATGAGAAAATTCATAATGAAAAGGTTGAAATAAAACACATATGAAGCTGTTTTATTTATTTTTCATTTCAAAACGTGCTGAATTATTCATGTGAAGCTGGAATTCCATGGAGGGGCTGCTGGGCCACCCAGCCTCACTGCTGCCACTCACTGCAACCCCTGTCTGGGCAATTAGGTGAGCGTTCATCTGCGTGGAGCCATTTGCTGTAGCAGAAATGACATTCACTTCCTTTGTGTCTGATTCCATTAACTAGATATGATTTTCAGCCAGCATCAGACACAACAGTTTTCAGTTGCTCTTCAAACAAAACTAATCTATGGTTCGCTGATCTCAAATCCATTTTGTCCCTTGTTTATGTCCTAACGGAGCGATGGGGAAGACTGATATAATCCAGATGTGCTTCTCGCACGATGGGCTTTGAGAAACGTCAGCTTGTGGCCAAGTTTCCATTCTCCAAATCTCAAGAACAAACACTGCTTATAACAGACAGCTCACCTCTGTGAATGCTGCTTTTGTGTTTGGAAGACTCGTAGGTTTTCATTAATTCACGTCTGAGATGTTGGTGGGGATCCTGACGGAGTGCAGGCTGGGATGCTCGGTGCCTTCGCAATGTGGCGCAGCAATGGGACGTCCAGCTCCTTGTGCTCCAAACAAGGGATGGGTCTCAGGTGTGTATTGCCCTCCCCGTGTCTGGGTGTGGATGATATGATGTGTCCTGCCTTCTGCTGACCCATAACATTGCAGAACAGGTTCCCATATACCCTAAGGACTGGAGGGGTGAAGAAGAGGATTAAGGAGATTAGCAGTAGTGTGATCCCTCTGTTCTCAGCCAGCAACGCTACGCTGCTCTGCTCTGCCTGGTGCTTCACCTCAAGCACTGTGTGTAATTTGGGTGCCAGGATATAAAAGAAGACATCAAGCTACCAGAGGGTGGATTGCCTCGTGTAGGGCTTTGATCACGCTGTCCTGTGTTCACGGGTTCTGTGCTGTTCCCCTCCAGGTTGGCAGGTCAGGATAAACCCAAAGACGACCCCATCCTCAGAGGCCTTGTGTTGGTGTCATTCCAGCTCTTCAGCAGCCTCAGGGAGCCTCCCTGGGAGGGCAGCCCACATGTAAACTGGGTGACTGGGTTTCGCAGATTTCCAGTGGGCAAGCAGGAAGAAAATTCCCTTCCCTGTGATTTACCTCCGTTTGCTCAACTGATCCAGCTCAGACGTTGTCCCAACACTTTCTTATATTGCAGATCACTTTATTGTGGAAAAAGCCCTGTGGTGCGGCTTTTAATCAAAAAGACATGATGGTCGTAGAATAAATCCTTCCCATTCTAAAACATGTATACAAGGAAGAGGAAAATCTATCCCAAGTGAGAGCATCTCCAGAGAATAGTGAACAAAATCCAGGCACTGCGAGCTGCTCTGTGCTTTGCTTTCGTCAGCCTTGCCATTATTTATCTGTCCCTTCACAGAGCCTGGAAGTAGAAGTGAACAGGAACAATGTTTGGGTGCGTTATACTCTGTTTCACGTGTAGTAAAATGGACTTTGAAGTGCCTGGAATCAGCGATAGAGTGATAGAAAACCCCAGGTTTATAGGCTGTGATAATCCTTTAAAACTTCTTTGTAGGAGTACAGACTTCACAGTAGAGTTTAATACCTCATTGTGAATGATGTGTGCGCTTCAGGTTGGATGTTAGAAAGCATTCCTTCTTGGAAAGAGCGGTTGAGTGCTGGAACGGGCGGCCCAAGGAGTTCAGTGGGAAGTAGTGGTGGTAGGTTGGACATGGTGATCCTGGAGGATTGGTTTCCTTTTGGAATCCTTCCTATGATTCTGTGATTACCTCTCCAGATAATTTGTCTGTAAGGTTCAGTGGCGGTGTCGGTCCTTTTGGCCGCGTGGTTGCAGCGAGCACAGCGGCGGTGCTTGGGTGGCTGTTCAGGGCTCTGAAGTCTCCCGAATGAGTAAGTGTTACCAATTGTTCTGTTTTTGTTTGTCACTCTGAGGCTTTCCGTTCATCCTGGTGTATGGCGTGGCTCAGTCAGAGCCTCCTGGATTCTGTTAAATGAGCAAGTAATTATATTTCTCAGTGCGGTTCAATGGATTTATTGTTTTGGCTGATGTGAAGACTTATTACTCCCATAATTGAGCTAAGTGCATTTCCATTGTGTTCCATTGCTAATAAAATAGTTGTGATTTAACATCTTGCTGGCTTAGAACAGCTAGACCTTGTGCCTAATTACAGACTTTTCCTTAAGATTCTGTGCAGCGGAGGTTGAAGGGGTTTGTTTCCAAGGAGACGAATGCACTGCACTTTTGTTGCATAAAATGTTTCCCATCAGAAAATTCCATAGCCAGGCTCCCAGGAGCTGCAAGTGGCACGAGGTTACTGCAGCAGATCCGGAGCAGATCTCCACCCAGCTGCTGTGGGCTGACCATGCTGGTGCCATCCCCACGCTGCTGCTTGGGCACACTGGAAAGCAGCAATGGCAGAGCAGCAGTGCAGTTTGTCAGCCTGCTTCAGTGGCATTTCTTCTTTTCTTGTGTTGCACATGCTTCTGTAATAATAGTGTGATAGAAGCTCCCTTTATGGATGAAATAACACATCTAGTGCTTTATGTGATGGCCCTACACTCGCACACTGCTGTTAGTTTTTGCTGTTTTGCAAGTTGATAAGGAAACTCCTTTGGCATATTTTGGGTAGGCACGTTTTAATCATTTTCACGCGCTGCTACTCTTGATCTACAAAAGTTTGCAGCTGCACACGTGCTGGGAAGCAAAGAGAGCTGCATTCCCCATGGTTCGCCTCTTTCTCTGAAGTCCATTCTGCTCTCTGGCCAAAAGGGAGCAACATCTGAAGGCTGTAGTAACAGACAAACGGATGGGAGTGATGCCACGTGCTGACATTCCACAGTTGAGCTTTGATTTTCCCCTGGAGTGGGAAACATTTGGGAAGAGTGTGCTTCCTGCCTGCACCATTCAGAGGGTGGGGAACGCGAGTGGTGCGAGCAGCAGCAAAGTTCCAGCACCCAACCTCTCTTTGGGAGGAGGAATTTTTCCTAGTGCCCAACCTGAAGTCTGTACAGCTGGTCTGGATTGTTCAAGAAGCGTTTAGATGAGGTGCTAAGGGATTTGATTTAGTAGTTCAGTGGGTAGGGATGGTGATAGGAGGATGGTTGGACTAGATGATTTTGTAGATCCTTTCCAACCTAATGTATCTATGAATCAGCCTTATTGATCTGAAATTAACACACGAGCATTGCATTACATGCAGTACACTTTCAAAACCTTGCTGTCGTGCCACAAAGTGTGGAACAGCCGTGTCTTTCCCGTGCTCAGAGCAAGTCCCTGCAGGTTCTGCATGTGCTTCATGGTGTGTTGTGCTTTGGTATAATGATGGCACATCACTGTGTTTGCAAATTGTGCAAAAGCAGAGCAATAATTCTTAAACAAGCTCAGTGCACCAAAGTCTTCTGGTTTGGGTGAATTAGGGTAGGGATGTGTGTGTTATCCTGCTGCTGGAAGTTAAAATGAGAGCGATTTCAATATGAAAAGCCTGCCATTGTCAATATGAGATCCTTCTTTGTTAAGAAGGTGTATCATTGAAAGGGAACTTTCAGTAGTCTGAGGAGTTGAGTTATTCAACGAAGTCATAACATTGATAACTCAGCGTCTGAAAACCAATTCAGATGGGGTCAGAGAAGCTGAAGATTCGCTACTGTTTGAAGTTCAGAACATTATATTGTATTCAGAGTGACAGTACAAGTGCAGGGGTTGTAACACATGGAACTGGAGTTGTTCAGGGCAGACCTCATGGCTCCAACAGCTCCTGGCAGGAGGTTGGGGCGAGGGGGGGTCGGCCTCTGCTCCCAGGGAACAGCGATGGGATGAGAGGTGACGGCCTCACACTGTGCCAGGCAGGGGCAGGCTGGGGGCTGCGGGACATCTCTGCTCCAGAGAGCGCTCAGCACTGCACTGCTCCCAGGGGTGGGGGTCACCGTCCCTGGGGGTGTCCCAGAGCCGTGGGGATGTGGCACTGAGGGACGTGAGCTGGGGGAGCTGAGAGGGCTTTTCCAGCCTGAATGGTTTTGTGGTTCTGTGATTTCACTGGTGATCCCACACTCTTGCTATGTATTTTTTTGTACTCCGAGGAAACTGTGAGCATGATGGGAGCTCACAGTGTAGAAGGGAGCAGAAAGGAGCAATCTGAATGCTGGAGGAAAGTGCCGTGTTCCCTTGTCTGCTGTCAGGAAATAGCTCCTTAAGTACTGCACTCCCAAATTGGTGTCTACTTGTTTTAACACAGGCTGCTGTAAGGTAAAAATACCCCTCTTGCACTTAAGCAGCTAGGGAAGTTAATGCTCTTGAAAACTACAGCTTAAAGGGTTGCAGACAGAAAGAGACAAAAAGAACGTGTTGAGGGTAAGAAGTCATAATATTATGACCTACGTTAAAGAGGCAATTACGTTCTTCACACCTACCTCTGTGTGGCAGGTGAGGCACGCTGCAGCCAACCAAGCACTGTGCTGGGGCTGCCTGGCCCCGGGCACAGCGGGCTCAGGTCACCAAGCAAGAACCTTGGAGATGTGGCACTGAGGGACATGGTGGGGTGGGCTGGGGGTCTTAGAGAGTCCCTCCAGCCTTCGTGATTCTGGGATGCCCGACTCATTGCTTTGTAACTACTCAAACTCCCCTCCTGATGCCACTGTGTCCGCAGGTGATGTTATTGCAATATGCAGACAATTAAGAGAACTGTTTCCCCACCCCTTTGTTGAATTTCATCTAGAAAACCATCATCGATGTTTCCTTACCAACTGAGGCAATGCAGCAACCCCATCTCTACGCAAGTGGAGCACTGAGAGCCAGTAAATTTCACATTAGGCGTAAAACTCATTTTGAAAAACTTGTGGTGGTTTCATTTTCAATCAGATAAATGATTACTGGTTCTGCTTCAGTCCCTTCGCCTCCTGCCCTGGGAACGTGTGTCCCCTGCAGCGTCTCTTCCGCAGATGGGTTTCAGAAAACTTTAGAGTTTGGAAGTAGCCAAACTGGAACATGAATTTAAAGCCCCCTAAAGGTACAATAAAACAGCAGATCAGAATATGAGCCAGTTGGAAAACTGTCCAACATGTGTACTTCTGCTACACGCATCATGTCTGTGGCCTTAAGGTCCTGGTGTGCTGTTACCAAAGATGTGTGCTGTGAGGAGCTTGTCCTGCCAGGACCTACCTGGGAGCTGCTCAGCACCAGGACCTCCTGCTGGCAGTGCCGTGCTGCTGTTGTCAACTCCTTCTGTTGTTTCCTATTGAAAACTTCTCAGAATGCTTTGCTGTGAAGCTGCAGGAAGGATTGGCTCTCGGTGAGCTCATTTTCCTGCTTACGTGTTCAGGAGGTGTGGCGCCAAGGGACGTGGTTAGTGGGCATGGGGGTACAGTGGTGGTTTTAGGGGTCTTTTCCAATCTTTATGAACCTGTGTTTTAGTTTTGTATTTAACTGTATCTTTCAGCCTTAGCCAGAGGATGCAGGTAGTTAAAGCAGTAGTAAAGTGATGTGCCTGTTGCCTGCCTCTCAGCAAGAAGGACATTAGAGTTGCAAATTGGAATGTCCTCATTGTGAATCTGCGTGGCCAGAAAAAAAGGCAATGAATGGAAGGTCTCTGTGTGGCCGAGCACTTGGCTGGGTGTGCAGGCAATCACATCACTTTCAAATCAATAGATAGCTTTGTACTCCGCAAGTCAGCCCCTGGAAGGTGTGTGTGCTGAGCAGAGCACTGTAAGCATTCGCTGAAGGATCGATGCTGCTCTGCCAAACAGCTCCTCGAGTCCCAGGGGCTGTGCTGGGTGAGAAGCTGGATTTGGAGAGGTACATCCCCTGCACCATCTCAGTGTCCTTCTGTCCATCCATTCATCCATGTGTCCATCTCTACATCTTTCCATCCATCCACCTGTCCATCTGTATGTCTGTCTTTCAGTCCATTCATCCACATATCCTTCTCTATCTGTCCAAACGGTTCTCCTGCTTTCAGATTACAAGCTGGAGTGTTTGCATATTACCCTGATTGTTCCACTGCTAACCATGAAGAGGAAGGCAAAATATTCCTTTCAGCATGTTTAGTATCTTATTTACTTCTCTGGGGTGAAAACCCCAATGTGCTCTTAAGGGTACAGGGTCTTTAATCCAAGAAGAGATGCCATGGGACATGCACACAAATGTGCTTTGTCGGTAAACATTAAAAATGCCAGGGGATTTCTTTTGGGCTCTGCAGTGGTGCTCTCTGGGCATGGAGAACATTCCTGAATCTTTGCAGCAATCTGAAGGTAAAATGTGCAGGAGGACCTGCAGCGCCCTAGGCCGGCACGGTGGTGTTCCAGCAGCACAGTGGATTTATCCACATCACATCGGGGCTGCTCAAGGAGAGGAAGGGCTGGAAGTTTGGCATGAGGTGCCATGAAATTGGGAGCAGGGATGGAAGATGCAGCAGCTCGGTGTGGTGGCATAGAAAAAGAGCACATGGGAACTGCCACCAAATGAGCAGTGAATTCATTTTGCCTTTTTTTTCCCCAAAAGTAGTGGGTGTCGTGCTGCAGGCCAGCGTGGTGGGCTGGAGTCTGGCAGGATCTGAAATCTCACCAGAGGCGTTACTGTGTGTTATTTATAACATAGCTGTTGGGCTCCGGAGCCCCACGGTGCTGACGTGAACCCTGGGAACAGCCCCGGGTCGGCTTCAGCTCATTAAGTGGGCTGCATTTCTCTTATTTAATGGCAAATTAAATGTCAGCTTGCCCCGTGGCTGTGGTGGTTTCATCGAACCTCTGCAGTGCTTTCAACACGTGAGGTGATGGCTGCGTTCACCATGGATGAAGCGTGTTTAGGATCAGCTCGCAGTGCTGCCGTCCCCTGGTGCTGCCCTCGCTGCACACAGCGTGCCCCTGCTGGGCAGACACCTTCCCCTGCTCCCTGGCACTCCCCAGCCCCCCTCCCGTGTCCCCTCTGTGCCCATTGCCCCAGCAGCTCCCAGCTCCACGCCCTGCCAGCTCGATGCTCGGCAGCGGAGCTTCAATGCAAATCCTGTAAAATTCCATTTTACGCAGAGATGCAAAGACCTGCTCTCGCTCAAAGCCTTTGGATGCAGATGCAGCTCAGGCTGCAGACGTACCTGCTCAGATCTTCCTAGCAGCAGATGTGGGGAGCTGGGCTCTGCTCTGAGCACAGACACGGCCCTGAGTGACAGAGCAGAGTACGCAGCTGCCTGCGTGCAGGGCTGGCTGAGCACCGCTGGGAGCCGTCCTCAGGGCTCGGCCTTTGATGTCACTGCTGGCCCAGGCCTTTGTCACAGAGGAGCCATCCCTCCAGCTTGTCACGGTGACAGAGGAGCAGTGTGGGGAGCGGCGGAAACTTGGGAGCAGCAGCAGCTGAGTGAGCGATGAGCGCGACCTGGGGAGGATAAACAGGAACGTGGCGATGTCTCTGGAGTTCAGAGAACACCCACTGCCGCTAGTTTTTTTCCCCCCCCCCCCCCCGTGTCAGTGTCACTGGAAGGGATGATACAAACGAGAGCAGGAAACTGCAGAGAGGGTTCTGCCAGAAATAGGTTTTTTTTTTGTTAATTTTTTTTCCCCTTCGGATAGAGATGAAGAACTCCGGGAGTCTGGAGAGGCTGTACCGCGGCACCCTCGCGCTTTGATTGCCAAGTCGTTTGTATTCGTGTACGAAATGACATCCACCCTGGAATGGGAGTTGACGCGTAAGCAGAAAGAATAAAAACTCCTGGAGGTAGCTGGGTGCTGCTGATAAAACTTCAGCACGAGGGGAGCTGGGGGCAAGCGCGGGATGCGCTGAGCGCGTCCGGGTGACGAGGAGAGGAGGAGCGGCGTGGAAGATGTTGAGCGTGAACGCTGCACGCAGTCGCCGTCATTCGTGGATTTGGTGAGTGTTCTTGTTCTGCTGCGGAGCGGAGGCGTTGGCTGAGCCCACTGAGTCCTTCCTTGGGCTCTCTCGGTGCTGGTGCTCCAGTTTGGTGGTGAGGGGCTGGGGGGGCAGGGCTGTGCCCCCAGGGATGTGCTTCATCCTGCGTTCTGCCCCACCCCCCCCTCAGTGCTCTTTGTTTTTGTAGCTGCAGGTCTGGTTTTGGAGGTGAGGTGCGAAGTTAGTGGGTGGTGTGATCTATGTGTCCCATGGTGCAGGTAATCAGTGCGGTCTCTGTTCACCCCGTGACAGTACAGGGCACATGGACACTTGGACATGCTGGAGATTCAGAGGTGATATTTGCAGTCTTCATTATAAACATACTCTGCTCTTGTATAGGATAAATTCACACTGCTCTTATCATTGCTGATAATGAGTTTGACTACTGTTGCCTGTGCTTCAGGCTCTTTGATGAAGCTATAGCTCATTACTTTTGTGTATTAATAAAAGTGTTGAGGCTCAGAGTCCTGGACAGCACCATAAAACCCAGTAGCTGTTTGCTAACAGTGGGCAAGCAACTGCTCCGTGTTGCAGATAAAACACAGTAGTGCTGGAAGTGTTCTCATTGGGAACGTTCAGCACCTCCTCTCATTTCACATGCTCCAGTTTCTTCTGGGAGGATGCTACAGGTGTTGCTAGAGGAAAACTTGGGCAGCCTTGGGTTGATACCATTTGGGGGCCAGCTCATGCATTTAGGACAAGAGGTGACGGCCTCAGATTGCTCCAGAGGAAGATCAGGTTGGATATTAGGGGAAATCTCTTCTTCCAAGAGCGCTCATTACTGCACAGGTGCCCAGGGGGTGGGGGGGCCACCATCCCTGGTGGTATTCCAGAGCCATGGGGATGTGGCACTGAGAGGGTGGGCTGGGGGTGGATTGAAAACCTTGGAGGGCTTTTTCATAGATCCATAGATACATGAGGTTGGAAAGGACCTACAAGATCATCTAGTCCAACCATCCTCCTATCACCATCCCTACCCACTAAACTACTAATTCAAATCCCTTAGCACCTCATCTAAACCTCATCTTTTCAACCCAAATGACTCTACGGTGCTGTGATCTTGGTGTTGCCCCCTGCTGGTGCTCACAGCAGGACACCAGCTCCCGCTTGGCTGCCCCTTGCCCATAGCTGCTCCTGTCTGTCCATCCCAGTGAGATTGGGGGATTGCTGGGTGAGCTCAGAGCCCTCAGTAACAGCAGAGTTAGCCCTGTGTGCTGATGGGGAGACCTCATATAGGATGCCTGCTTCTGCGGGTCTCTGGATCCCACAGGTGTGGTGTTTAGGTTGTCTTGGTGTATGAATCCCATGGCCTCCTTTGAGAAGGTGAGATCCTCAACTCGGAATTGAGTTCTATGCACAGTGTGTGTTTGGGAGAAGTAGATCAGAAATCTGTAGGCACAATTTAGAAAGAGAAAGTCAAATATTTTTCTTATGCTTTCTAATGGCTGTAGGCAGCATAAAGAACGCTTTGTTAGAACGTGTTGTCAGTGAAGACAATGCCTGGCTGAAGCGTGATCTTTAACAATGAGATAATTGTGATTTAATTGGCTCCGAGCGATGCAAGGAGAGACAAGCGCGTGCCTTTGCTGTTTGAAAGCCTGGGGGAAGGGTTCTGCGGGGCTGCTGGGCATCCTGGAGCTGCCTCCGTTGCTGTAGGCCATGTTCCCCAGGCTCCAAAGGAAATGATCTGTGCAACTTTCTTTTGGTGGCATGCTCCTTTGAGCTGAGCTCCGTATGCGTATATCCACGTGCTTACCCGTACCAAGGCCCTGTTCCCATCACCCCAGCTCCACACTGCAGCATTCAGGGGCCCTGTTTGCACAGGGCTGTCACACCGGGGTGGTGTGGGCTGAGCTTTTGGAATCCTTCTCTTCATTCCCTTCTTATCTCACTTGAAGCGTTCCTTTTTCCATTTCTGTGCCTTGGAGTGAGTGCTCTGGGGGAAGCGGGAGCATTGTGGAGGAGTGTTTGGTAAAGACACGAGCAGGAGCTCTCTGGAATAGGAGTGGCAGTCCTGAGAAGCCCCTGTGGTGCCTTTGGTCATCATGGGCCCTGAGAATGTGGACGTGTTCGCTCCCATCCCACTGTGGCCTTTCTGTTTCCATTTCCTGTTTGTAGTTGGTGTTTTAATTAAGTAAAAGTGCATCTTTAAAAGGCAGGAGGAATCACCTGTGATAAACTGGACAGACTACTGAGATGGCGAAGAGCAGCCCGGTGCAAATGCAGCAGGAGGCGATGCCTTTTACCAGCAGAGGGATAATGAGCATGGCTGTTAATTAGAAACCCGTGCCAGCCAGTGCAGGCTCCAAGCCTGCTCTTCTCCATGGCATTGTTCACCATGGCAGAGAAGGGCCCAGCACTTCCCTTCAGAGGAGTCGTTTGTTATCCCCCCTATTAACTTCTGCAAAAAAGAGGTTTATGCAGGAAATCCTATAAAGCCTGAGGAACAAGGATCTGCATTCTTAAGCCTGCTAAAACACTAGGGTGGAAACAACACCCAGAGCTTCACTGGGGCAGCAAAGCGTGCCCCTGCCATGCCCGTGCTGGTCAACAGCAAACTTGATGCTGTGCTGGATGCTGGAGCTCCCAAATGTCACAAAGGCTCCTCAGCAGAGTGTCAAAAAAGCAGGGGAAAAAAGAAATGCAAATATAGCACGTTTGTGAGAATGATTAAGATCTGTCAGCCTGAAAAGCCTGTCCTCAGGAGGGTGTTTCCCACTCCCCATGCCTACCTATGCTGCCTGCAGGAGCCCTGAAGCCCCATGCTCTCAGCAACTGGGCTCACTGTCACAAGCTCAGTGCAAAAGGCAGCATCTGTGGTTGGTGGGTCTGCAATATCCCTCCACTGAAGGAAAAGCCATCCATCCATCCCCCCCCGAAAAAAAATAAGAGTAAGAATTTCAAAGCTCACCGTGGTTAACGCAGTTGTAATCCGCTGGGAAGGTTCTCGGTTGGAGTGTCATTGCTGTGCTGCATATGGTTTTATTTAACCTTTTTGTTAATGATTTGGAAAACGGAACAAACAGCGAGCTAATTAAATGAAGAGATGCCACTAAAGCGAGGAGTGTTGCCAAGCTGGGAAAGAGAGGGAGAGGCAAGGGATGAACGATGTTGGGATCACATGGCAGGGGGGACGTGGTGGGCTCTGGGATAAGGGCACTCAGGAAATCGATAGTGCTGCGAAGGAGCTTGCAGGGGGAATGCAGACAGAGAGCAGCGTGAGCCCAGCTGGGCTGAGGATGTCTTGGAGATGAAGAGCAGCAGTGTGCAGTGAGGCCGAGGGCTGGAGAGCAGGGCTGGGTGCGTGGCACCTGCTCACTGCTGTGCTGGAGCTGGGGGCACAGGCACAGAGGGGCACCTGGGGCAGAGTGTGCCCACAGGAGGCTGAGGGGTGCTGGTGGTAGGCGGCCAACTGCTTCCCTGTGCTGTTCAGACACAGCTGAGGCTACTTTGCAGGAATGGGCAGCGAATGTGACATGGAAGAAATGTGAATAAGTGACATCACTTGTTGTCTGCACTAGTTTGTTTTTCCAGTGCAGGAGGAGAGGGAGAATTTCAGCTGAGAAGTAAACTTCTGTGGTCCTGATGTTCTTTCCAGTAAGTGCTTTGTGGGATGTGCCTGTGGTCGGGGATGTGCCTGGTACAAGGGGGGAGGATGGGGCTCAGGGGGTCCCTGCAGAGCAACAGCCCTGCGAGGTGACCCCAGAGACCCTCACACTGAGCCCCACTGAGTTGTGACACAGAAGCACAAACACTTCAGCTTCTCCATCAGCCCGTCGCACACCTGACGTGCGTGCTGGCATGCAGTTGGTTTAGTTCAGCTCTAGCTCTCACGTCTGCTGTAAGCAAGTGACCTCTGCCTGTTCCACGAGCTGCTCTGTGCTGCTTCTCTTAAGTGTGTGTGCTACCTGAAGGCTGTGCTCTCCTGGTGGGTCAGGGGATGCTCCAGCACTGGTGTTTCAGATTCACCACGCTCCTGTGGACAGCTTTTGTTTCAATGGTATGACCACATGAATCCTGAAACCCCAAATCTGTTTCGTTTAATAACGAGTCCCTCGTGGCTAATTCTGCATGCAGCACACAGAGCAGTGTGACTATTCTGGGATGGGATCCCAGTGACGGCGGTGAGTCACCGGCCGCGGCAGCAGCGATGATACCACGAGCTATTTATTGCTGCTCTCTGGGTTGCGAGTCCTGCTCAGCTCCGAGTTCAGCTGGAAATTATGTAATTATTCCTCCTGGATGGTTTCTCTGATTGGTTTGTAATTACAAAACGTTCTCAGAACGCTTGTGTGTTTTAAAATGAAGACCTCGGAATGACTTAATGCCAGAATGAAGAGATGAAATCCTACTTGGCTTATGTATTGCTTTCCCTTATCAGTTAATCAGTCAGCCTTCTGGACCTCACTGTACAAACCTCTGCAAAAGAGTGCAGCACGTGATCCCCCAGTTCAGTACGTTTATAAACAAAGATTTGGGGTAGAATCACTGTAGAACTGAGCTGCTGCTTGGTTCCCTGTCTGCCCTGAGCCAGGAGCTGCTCTGCTCGTGCTTCCCCATGGCGAGCAGTGTGTGTGGGGTGGGGGCCAGCAGGAATGGGGATGGGGTGGCTCAGCCCTGCGTGCCAGAGTGCTGCCCTGAGGCTGAGCTCAGGTTTGCTGTGAAGTCAGAAGGTACTGCTCTGCTCTCATCTCTCTTTAGGAGGAGAAAATAAATTCTGTCCCTCTGTTTATAATTCCTTAGAGCTTCACTGTGAACTCAGCACTGTTTTTTAAAAGTTATAGGAAGGGTAAGGGAGCAAGGCCCTGGAAAGCTCTGAATCAGATGTCACTGTTCCATTGCCTTACGTAAGTCTGTGATTTTTGCACTAGTCATACGTCATTTTATTTCAGTCCTCATTCTGTGCTGCATTTTGACATTTCCATCTGGCTTACCTCCCTTCCTTAGCATAGGACATCTAAGGGTGGTTTAACAGCTGGTTCAGGAGGAGATCTGAAGGCAGTGGTGATGTGGGACTGTTGAGGGCACCGTTCGTGGTGGATGTCAGTAAGGCAAGTGGTGTTTCTCTATGTCCTGGCCCTGTACCCAGCTCTGGGAGCATACCTGTCCCTGCCTCTGGGATGGGGAGGAGAAGGAGCTGACCTTTGATGTAGGCAGCACACGGTGTGCGTGCTTGTACCAGCTTGGTGTTAGCAGGCAGTGTGTCTGGATGCCATCCTGACAGCACAATGTGTTGGCAATATTGTCGAGAAGAAGTGTGTCCTGAGGAAGCTGTTTTAATGACCCCCAAGTAGGGGATATCTCTTTGGACACCTTTTAGCAACAGACGTTTTTAAAAGGCTTTGCTTTTTTGGGGTTGGGGATTTTATTTTTGTACAGCTAGGGAAAAGCTAGATCTGGTACTCACAGTCATGGGGTGCTGAAAAGTCACTGATGTGTGCTTGGTTGCTGCCAACTTCAGCTTGATCTTACAAACTGCTCTTGGGTAGATACTCACTCCGGTGCAGGGTGCTTTTCTCCTTTTGTTCGTCATTGGAAGCAGTGTGAGCTCAGCTAAGCTGAGTCGCTTGCTCCTTGAGCAGTCTCATTTGGAAACTGGGCTTGGGCTGCTGATGAGGATCCAGGGATCACATGGGGGTTGGACCTGGCTGGGCTTTGAGGTCCCTTCCAACCCAACCACCCTGTGGCTGCAGTGGGCTGGGCCCCCAGGTACACGTGGAGGAAGAAAGGAGATGCTGTGTCTGCGTGTGGTGGTGAGGATGTGTGGAAGGGCATCCTTGAAAGCCTAGAGAAGGAGTATTAGCTGAACAGAGAGACAGCTGTGAGGGAAGTTGTGAAGTGGGTGTGTGTTGAACGTCCTAGTTTCGCTGCCATCACAAAAGGCTGCCTGCTGCTTTTTCATCTGTAAAGATGGCAAAGTGTTTGGAGTGGGTCTGGGAGAACACTCTGACCCTTTTTGCTTTGCTGCAGTGGCACTACACAGTGCTTTCAGAACTGTGTTGTGGAGATCTGCACCTCCTGCAGGTGTCCCAGCCAGCAGAGCAAGCCCTGCTAATAAGTGTGGCTGATGGCTGATGCCATATTGACATTCATTTCAGATGGAAAGTGTTACGAGGTGGATTCTGACCAAAAAGGGAAAAAAGTGAATCATTTCTCAGGAGGAAACACAGAAAATTGCTGAAGCTGTAACAAAAGCATTACCTTCAGTCAGGTCTGATGTTAGTGCCCCATAAGTAAATCCTTCCCATGGGGAGGAGCTCTGCAGCCAGCCCTCAGCAGGAGCCCTGTGCAGTGTGGGGTGAGGACAGCAGCCCCTGGCCCAGCACTTCTGCCCCGTGGCCGCACATCTCTGAGCCACGTACCAGCCTTCACGTGGCTGCATGGTCTCTTCTGTTCTTAAAAAAGAAGAGGGAAAGCTCTCGTGGGCATGAATGAGGATTTATATAATAGGTTGCAGTGGTTCCATCAAAGCCGTTGTACTCTGTCTCGTGAATATCTATTTAATCAGCGGTGTTATAAAAAAGCTCTTATTTGTGCTAAGTGATTCTCCTTTCTTAGGCTGCAGTGAGGATTTCAGGCTCTTGTGATGAGTGAGGGCAGCTCCTCTGGGCCTGAGTGCTGCTGTTGGGCAGACTTTGTGCTGGGGGGGTTCAAGCACCCGGGGAGGCCTTTGGGTGTTGCTCTGAGAGCCTGGGAAGGGGCACTGCCTGCACATTTCCCGTGTGACAAGCTTAATTAACTGCTTTGTTGAATTACAGTGAAGGCAGGGGGGTCATTCTGGCTTTGCTGGTGGCAATGTGAAGGCAGGCAGCATTGCAATGGTTCCAGTGTGCAGCCGGTCAGCAGCACGGCAAGTTGGCATTGTTGGATGAAGCTGTGGAGGACCGTTCTTGCAGCATCTCAGTATTTCTCACAACAGCAGGCTGACAACCTGAGCGTGCTCTGGAAGGTGTCGAAGCCGTGACAAGCAGGCCGTGTTCCTGCAAATGCCAGCAATAAATCCCCTCTCTGACGTCGGGTGCCACACAAAAATCTCAGCGTGACACACACACTGCTTTCTCCTCTGTATCTGTGCACGCTGAGCAGCCTCCCTTGACCATTTAAAGTAACACAAGATGAAAACCACGGCGTGTTTAGAGGTGGCTCTGCCAGGCACAGAAGGACCTGACACATCCTTTTGTTCCCGGCACCCTGCTATCTCGCTCGCCCTTCACATGACTTGGACCAGGCCCTCCATATCTGCCTGCTATCTGATGTTCCTGGTCAGATGCTCCTGGTGCTGACGCCGGGTTATTCATACCACCGCTGCCATTTGCTCTGGCTGGGCACACCGAGGGGATACCCACAGCTTCCTCCCACCCTCTGCCTGTGATCTTCATCTTTCCCAGACGCTCCCTGGGGCTGGCAGACGGCTGCTCACCCCGTGACTGATTGCTTTCCTGGCCATCATCCAGCTCCGGGTACATAAACACACTCAGAGGACGTCTCGGTGCTGGCAGGTTCCTTTATCGGAGGGAGAAACAAACCCCATTTCTTCTGGAGTTCAGCAAAAGCTTATTCACACTGAAAACTTCACCTGCTGTGTTATTAGATGGCAACTGGAGGTAGCAAGATGATGCTTTTATTACCACCAGTGACACCACCCAAAGGAGTGTGGCTGTGGCACGGCTGCCATGGGTGCAGGTGCTCAATGTGCTGTGTTGGTCCCTCACCTCTGTGGGCTTCATCCCATGGAGCGTGTGTGGAAGAAGGGGTCTGCCCACAGCACTCGTAGGGAGCAGAATGGAGTGGAGCGGGATGGAGTGTAGTGAAGTGGAGCCCCTCGAACGCCAGCAGGGGATTCACCCACATCACTAAGAAGCCTGTTCTGGTGTTTGACCACCCTCATGGTAGGACAGTGTTTCTACCTGTTCTGAATCTCCCCTGGTGCAGTGAGGAGTCACCGTAACCGTCCTGGGGTGGTCACAGTGAGTGGGGCACAGTCCCCCTGGGCTGGGTCTGTGCTCGATGTCACGTTGGTGGCCATGGTCCTCAGCTGAGCACAGCATCTTCTTCTGTTGTTGGAAGAGAACAGGAGTACATGTGACTGGGAGATGTGAAGCAAGTAAAATCTTGTTAAGATGTAACCAACCAGATTAATTATATTTGGGAGGACTGAGTATCCAAAGGATTTAATGATCTGAATACCATCTTAGAACATTTTATTGTCTTTTTGCTGGCAGGAACGCGGGCACCAATTACAGAAATGCATCAAGAAGTCAGGTCAGATAATTATTTCGTGAGCCAAGTGAAAAGGCTGGGTGCATCTCTTCGTGCCAGAGTGCATGGAGAAGAAAGAGGAAAGCCCTTCAGAAGTGGCATTGTCTCTTGTGCAAGGTGCACACACGCACACCTGGTGCATACAGCCATTGTGTGCACACTCACCTGTGTTTCTGAGCTCTGGTAGTGGAAGCGGGAGTGTACCTGCGGTGTGGGACTATGCCTTGTGTTCAGCAGGGGTTAACAGCATGGTGAGCAGCCTGGGATGTGCACTTGGAGGAGTAACAACTGGGTTTTGGACCTCAGGATTTCTTCTCCAGAGAACTTTACTAACCACGTGGTGTTAGCTTGTTACAGGCCAGCATCAAGCAACTCACCTGCACTAAACGTGAAAAGGATTTAGAGGTCTTGGAGGCTCCGTGCTGGAAGAAAGCCCAGGCTCCTTTCTGCCACCCTTGTGTGTTTCCTGGTGGCTGTCACAGCCTGGCAGAGTGGCAGTGATGGGCACGACTTGGGGCAGCGCTGCAGGACGCACTGCTCCATGTGCAGCCTACGGCCTGGGCTGTGAAGCACCAGTGGTTTCAAGTCCTTTCTGTGTGAAGCATCTTGTTAGAGAAACCAGCAAGCTGCTGCTGTGATAATGGGAAACAGGTGCAGCAATGTAGGTAGAGGCGAGGAGCAGTCATACTCGTGCAGAGCTGGAGACATCAGAAACTGCATCTTTCTCATTGGCTTTTGGTGGCTCTATGAGGAATGGGGTGGTATGGATCACGAGAGGGACACTGTGAGAAAGTCTCACCTGTGTGTGCTCAGTGAGGAGTGGGCAGTGCTGGGGCTGTGCACTCTGCAGAGGAATGGGGGCCGGAGGGGCCGAGCCTCTGGATGGACTTTCCCCTTGTCACAGCACATTTCGGTGCAGAGGAGTCGGCATCTTTGCTGTCAGACCACAGGATGCAGGCAGCCAGGGTTGCTGTTAGTACAGCGTTTGTTTTCCAGATGGATGCACGAAGCCTGGCGGTGCTGAGCGTGATTCCTCCTGGCACGCTGTTGCCCGTTCCCTCCGTTCATCTGCAGAGCAGTGAAATCCTTTGCAGGTGCCCCTGGGGCACGCAGGGAGCGAGCTGCAGCTAACTCCTGCCACCTGCTGCCCTGCTCTGCCCTGCATCCCCTCCTGCTCTGCTCCTTAAGGACTGCAGCGGGGGGGGAGGAGAGGGGAGTCCCACTGGAGGAGTCTGGAATACCTGCGTCATCAGAGTTAATTTTCTCAGGAGTGATGGATTAATTACCAGCCGACAGTTGTTTGTGGGTACTGCAGTTACAGAGCTGAGTTTCTTCTTGTGGCTGAAAATAAAACGTGCTTAAGCTGTCGTTGGTAGGAGAGCAGATAATGAGGAGGAAAAGAATGTAATTGAGCCATTGCTGGGTTGTAGCACTGAGCAGCTGGGGGCACAGGGCAGCAAGGTGGGCACACTGGTGCCCTGCCTTTGGATTTCCTAGGAAGGAAACAATATCTTTGCACTGGAAATTAGCGTTTTTAATTGCATTACTTAAATGTATGTGCTCCTGTAGTTCTGGCGGAACCGTGTGCAGGACTGTTTGTTGTGGGAGCACATGTGGCTGTGGGGACTGAACAAGTGCAGGGGACCCAATCTTTGCCTTTTCCTCCTTATTAAGTCGATTCAGGAGCTGTCAGAAACACCTTCCCTTGAGCACAGAGGTATAAGTGCACAAGCCAAGTTACAAACAGCCTCACACAGCGTATGATATCAATATCTGATCACTTGCTCCTTAAGTCATCAGTTGGTGATGCAAAAGGTGTTCGGTGTGGCTGAGCCGCAGTATTTGCGTTTCAGTCGGGCTCCTGCTCCCGGTGCTGGGCTGCTCTGCCATCCCCTGCCGAAATGATGCAGCTCACACGTTCACATCCCCGGTTTGCCTCTGCCCCAGGGGGAGGAGGGCTCAGCTCCAGCCACGGGATGGAGCCACGAGCTTTGGAGGGCAGGGAAGTGCCGGCTGTGTGCAGCTGTCATTGCGTGGCCAGGAGCTGGCTGCACATCTGAGCAGAGAACAGCACGTCTGTCTGTTGCTGCTTTATGAGGGGTGTCACCTGCCGGAGTGCCTAGGGTGACCTCAGCCACAGGCAGCAGCCAAGCTAAGAAACCATAAGGAAGTGGGTGTATAATGGAAACGGTGACAGACAGCCTGGGTTCTCTTTTCCAAACCTCAGTTTCACAGCACAGCTGTTTGGCATTCGCTCGGCTGACTTCTCGGGATGGCTGAGATGTGAATTGTGGTTGGGTGCCCGGTCCTCAAAAACCCTGTGGGATTCCAAAACCTTTCTCCAAAAGCAGAGGACAGCGCAGCGCTGCTGGTGTGCTCATGTGCATGGCTGCGTGGCACAGTGTCTCCCATCCCTGTGGCGTTTGCAAGGATGTGGGTGAGGTTTGATACATCCACACTGTGCAGCCAATGCACTGTGCCTGGGAGAGCCGTGCCGGGGGAGTTCAGGATGGATACTGGGAGATATCTGCTCCAAAGAGCACTCAGCACTGGACAGCTGCCCAGGGAGGTGGGGGAGTCGCCATCCCTGGGAGTGTTGCTGAGCCGTGGGGATGTGGCACTGAGCGATGTGGGCAGTGGGCACGGAGGGGTGGGCTGGGATGGGCTTGGGGATCCTGGAGGGTTTTTGCAGCCTGAATGATGCTGTGCACTGAAAGCTGGCTGTCAGCAGATGTGTGTGACACAGACTGTGCTTTGTTTGCAGCTTTGATGTGGAAAATGGCCCGTCCCCCGGCCGCAGCCCGCTGGACCCGCAGGCCAGCTCCTCCTCAGGGCTGGTGCTGCACACCACCTTCCCCGGGCACAGCCAGCGCCGGGAGTCCTTCCTCTACCGCTCAGACAGCGACTACGACTTGTCGCCAAAGACCATGTCCAGGAACTCGTCTCTCCCAAGCGAACAGTAAGCACAAACTCAACTCACATCATACTTGGCAGTAACAGAGTCTCAGGGCTCTGCGTGTCTTCCCGTGATCCCTGGGGAGCAGGTGCCGGTGGGCACTACTTGCATTTCACAGCCCAACCAGACAGGTCTGCCCAGCCATGACTTCCTCGTCCCCATCCCATCCTGCAGACGCTGGCTTTTCTCCGTAATGTGGTGGAAGAGCTTTCAAAGCCAGGGTGTGAAATACAAAAGCACCCTGGCATTTCACCTTGCCCAGTGGCACTGGGAGCTGGGGTGTGAAGCAGCAGGCAGAGCTGGGCCGTGCTCAGTGTGATGCTGCAGTGCTGCGTGCCCGTGGTGCCCTCCATGCTTGCTTTTCCCTGTGTGCTCTCAGCACCTGGTTAACATCCCCTCTGTTTTCAAGTAGGCAGCACGCTGTTAGCAATAGAAACACGGCCGTGCCCCTGTTCACAGCATTGCTCTTCTCTGTCCTGTGTTCCACTGTGGGTCATTCCCTAGAACAGAGTGAAAAACCCAGCAGAGAGATTGGTTTGAGAGGGTCCCTACCCCTCAGAGCAAAAAACCTCTGTGAGTGCCCTGGATTCGCAGCCCTTTATTTTAAAAAGGCCCATTTTGACCGTAATGCTATTAAAAAGGAGTAGCTGCTGGGAAAGCCCTACCAGCTTTTTCCACTAAGCAGCAACAGCCTGAATCTCAGCAGGAGGCGTGGTGAATTCCCACAGCAGGAGCAGAGCTTCCCTCCTGCCCCAGCACCCTGAGCCCAGCACAGGGCTGGCTCTGAGCACACCGTGTTTTGTGCGAGCTCTGCACAGTGTTGCCAGGAGATCTGTCCCGGTGTTGGTGACGCCATCCTTCCCTCAGAACTTCTGCTCAAATCTTCCACGCTGTAAATGTCCAACGTTTGAATAACATGAAGCACGGTGACACAAAAGCCAGGAAATTCAGAGCTGACCTTTAGCCTGGCCGTGATGGGTTTTTCCACCACGGTACGAGTGCTCTACCCTGGCTCTGAGTTTCCTGGCTGTCACAGCACTGTGCCGTGGCCTGCCCCTAGCCATGGCCATGCAGGGACTCCATCCACATGGTGACGGACATGGGTGCACCGCGCAGTAAAAACACACAGTGATGTCCTTCCTCCCAACCACAGTGACTTACAGCTGTGTTCTCCGCTCCCCTCTAGGCACGGAGATGATCTGATCGTCACGCCTTTCGCGCAGGTGAGTTGAGAGCTCGCTGCCTCACGCACGGGGCCGGCTTGGGAAGGTTTGCCTTTGTGAAGCACTCACAAATCCCTTCCGTTCGCCCCAGGTGCTGGCCAGCTTACGGAGCGTGAGGAACAACTTCACGCTGCTCACCAATTTGCACGGGACGGCCAACAAGTAAGTGGGGAGCCTGGGGGAGCAGGAGGTGGGATGCTGTCCCCTCTTGGGCCGCATGGGGGCACCAAAGCGCAGCCGCCCGCCTGAGTGCACTGCGGGGGCCGTGGGGTGGGAGATGTTCCCCTTCCACGGCGTCGTGGCCGTGCAGCTCCCCCTGTGGAGAGCCACAGAGCACCCGGGGACACCCCTGTGCTCCCCACTCACCCGATGTCCTGTTGGGCACAGAGCTTTCCTCCCTTCCTCCCGTTGCAAGATGTGATGGGAAATGAATCGCCGCGTTCCGAGATGGAAGTTAACAGAAAAACAGATGGCTGAAAGAATGGATCCTTCCCTTGTTATTTTTTTCCACTAAGCTTTCTTTTTTTTTTGGAATCACTCGAGCATTTGGGCAATTCCTAATGAGGAATCTGAATTCGGGGCCGGAAGGAAGCGAGGGCGTAACCTGTCGGACGCAGAGGCATCTCGCAGCGTCCTCCTGAAAACGTTCCCAGATCTGTGTGAGGCACGAAGCCATTTGCCCAGCCAAAGTCAAAGTCATCAAATGTTGAAACCATTACACACCCGACGTCCAAGTCCGTGGCCGAATGTGCTTCCAGGCGCTGCCGAGCTTCCCATGTGGTATCCAAGCAGCCCTGCCGGGTTACGCTGTGCTGCCAGCTCATGATTTTATCATATGTCTCATGATGTGCAGTGTTCTTCTTAAAATGCTGCTCTGGGAATCATGGGAACCTCTGCTCTCCTTTAACCCTTCCTCTCACCCCTCTCCTTTCTCCTTCTTCTGCCCCTGCTGTCCCAGGAAAGGAGAAAGAGGATGCTGCCCCGCTTATTGACAGAAATGCTGGAATATATGAATCTGAAGATCTGGAAAAGCCCAATAAAAAAAAAAAAAATCAGGGTTTTTTCAGATAATTTCCTGAGTGGAAAAGAGGAGAGCATGATTAATGGCTTCTGAGAGGCCGAGTTTGGCAGATGTGCAGCAGGACGTGGTCGCAAGGACCCAGCACCAGTTCCCTGTGCTACCCATCGGCCGTGGCGTCCCAGGGGGGACAGCAGTGTCAGAGCACAGATCTCCAGCAGTGCACTGCCCACTCCCTCACAGCTGTAGAAACTGGGATGGGCACGGCCGGGACGTCAGGGAGCATGCAGGGAGCGGTGCTGTTCCCTTTCCAGGCTCTGCAGTGGGGAATACCCTTCTTGAACATGAGCTCACCCCTCCCCATCCCCCGAGGGCACGTCTGCGCACCGCGGCGGCTGGAGATACCTGAAGCACATCTCCTGTGATACTGGGTGTCCGGAACGAGGAGTTTCTGTTTTCCAAAGATTCCAAGATTTCGTTTTTCAAAGGCTCAGTGCAGGCAGGTCGGGGCAGATTTTCAGAGGAGTCAGCACCCAGCATGCACACACCGTGCTGAGCCCTTCGAAGAATCCGAGGCCTGTGGTTCCCTTTGGAAAAGTGGAACTTCTGGAAAGTGCCCAAAAAGCGAAGGGAGCCCCACTCAGCTCCGTGCTGCTTGAGTCTGAGCTTCTGGAGCAGGGCCCGTGCCCCTCTGCACATCCCACCGGGTTGGCCTTCCCCGAGTGCTGCTGGAGACCCCCCTGCAGCCGCAGTGGCAGCAGGATGGAGCCGCTCTCTGGCTTTGAGTGCAGCTTCAAAGGAGAGGCAGCCAAAACATGGATGTTACAGTTCGGTGGCTGACTCAGAAGGTTGGGGCTGGGAGGGAGGCTGGGGGGGAATCCGCCTTCGGTTGGAACCTCTCCGAGAACCCTTTGGGAAGCAAGAACCTGAATTTCGTTTCCGGTCAGCCTGGGGTACTGTCCTGAATCCCAAATGAACTATTTTGATTTTGATCTCCTTTTAACTTTTTTTTTTTTTTTTTTACAAAATAAGTCCTTTTTCTTCTTCTTTTTTCTTTTTCTTTCCCTTTCTTTCTTGTTCGTGTAAACAGTGGTTTCAACTTGAAAAATTCAGTTTTATTTGGCAGACGTCACAATGGAATCTTCTGACATTTGGAGAAATATTGCACCATTTTTTCCGGCCCAACCTGCTTGCTTAACGTCAGCCAACTTTGCAGATAGCTCTCAGCCCTCCTGGAATCCACCATTCCCTGACGGAGCTGCTGCTCCTGCTCAAGAAATGCCATTCTGTTTCGTCTCAGAGCTCACGCTGGTGGCTGCAGCATCTTGTTATGTCCTGTGGGTACGGGTCAGGCTGCTGTCGGTGGGATGTAAAGCCTTACATCTCCATTGCAGCCCTGTACCTGCACGCTGGTGTAACAGGCATTGCTTCAGGGGCCAGGCCAGACTCGGTTGGTGAAAACTGAGCAGGAGAAGGCCTTGATGTGTGGCCCCAGTGAGCCCTGCAACCACAACGTAAAGCCGTTGATGTCCTCTGGGCGTAGCTGGACCTCAAAGTTGCACATTAAGTGTGGGATGAGGCCACATCTTTTCTGCTGTGTGTTCTTTTTGCTTAGCCAAGGGACACAATGCGATTGGATTTTTCTAACAGGTGTATTGTGTTGTTTGTGAATTGCTGATCGTTTGGAAGTGCCTCGGGCTTCTTTGTGAACTGGACAACAGCCTTTTAGCTATGAGAATTAGCAGTGGCAGCGCTTGAAGTGTAAAAATAGCACCCATTGATGGAGTATTCTTTATCCCTTTTAGGAGATCTCCTGCAACGAGTCAGCCACCTGTCTCCAGAGTGAACCTGCAAGGTATGTGTGGGTTCTTGGTACAAAGGGGAGGGTTTATTGCATATGGGTTTACTCGTGGCTGCTCCTGTGCTCCCCCAGCCCGGTGCAGTGCTGGGAGTCCACAGCTCGTTCTGGGTTACTCTTGCAAAAGCAGTGCAGGAGCACCACCAGGCTCAGGTTGCTGCTGTTTAAATGGTTTGGGGTTTGTGTTTACCCTCGTGTGTTAGCATAAAGTAGAACATGATTTTGGTTTGATAGTCGTGGCCACAGTGACTGCAATTCCTCCAAGTCCCCGTGCAGCACAGGCCCGGGCAAGCAGCAGCCTACAGCCTCCAACAGGCTCAGGCACAGCTGTAGTTTTTATCCTGTTTATTTCAGTTTGCTTCCATGTGATCTATGTAAAAACTGCCATCTCAGAAACCTCTCTCGGGTGAAACTCCCTCGGCTTTTGTCAGGCTGCCCTAGAATGGCGTATTTTTCCTTTCAACGTTTGTTTGCAGTCTTTTGAAATACCACATTTAAGCAACCGAATGGGAGCAGAAGTCAGTCGATGCAGCTGGTCACACCTCCTTCCTCCTGCTCCCCCCACGCTCACCTCATCCTCGTCCCCATGCCCCATAGCACAGCCTGGGCTCGGCTCCACCATGGGGGTGAATGGCACCGAGGAGAGCTCTGCACCACGGGCCGAGCAGCACGCTGCCCACGGCTGTGTATGCTGTGTTTTCGCCTCGGGGACCCTCTCTGGATGAGCACTGTCCCTCCTGGCACTGATGGGGATGTTCCCCCCATGGGGGAGGAGGTGTGGTTGGAGAAGTGCTGGTGCCTTGGGTGTGATCTCGGCCTCTCCATCAGTTCCACGCTAGGAGGGCCGAGTAAAGCCTGATCATTGCAGCGTGTGCAGCCTGAGTAACTGGTAATCATTCCCTTTCACTGTGTGTGTTATTTACACTGTGGGGACACGCACGGTGTGAGAGATTACCAGCTTAGCTTTCTCAGAACTTGGTGGTGGAGTGTGGAGATCGTGGCTGCAGAGATGGCATGACCCACAGGTCCTCCTGCACAGCACCCGGGGGGCAGCAGCAGGGCCAGGCTGGCACCCACTGCTCCTTCCAGCACTGCTCTTAGTGAGCCTTTGCTTTCCTGGCCCGTGTGAAAGGATTCGTGGAACATTTCATAAGCTTTGCATAGATCTGTTTATATAGCTTACAGAATCTGATAACGGGGAGATAATTCCCTTCCAGGAACTTTTAGATGAATTTTTCTTAATGCTTGCTGTGGAAACAACAGCTTTCCACTTCTTAACACTTTGTGGACATTGAGGAAACGATGCTACTGCAGTGCACTTCCAGCACAAGAGGTGGGATGCCGGGTACCCCACAGGTAACCCTGCCTGGAGCCTGCAGCCACTCCAGCTCTGTTTCTGGCTGAGGAGCTGGTGCTCGCAGCTGCACAGCGGACTTGTGTTGCTCTGGAGAGCTCAGAAGGAAAAAGCAGCTGACGGGAAGCCTGCTCACAGCATCTTGAACTGAGCCCTTGCACTCCTGACTCACAGCTTTAGTGTTCCGGTGCTGTGCGGATAGGTGAGTGAGCGAGGCAGTTTGCAGGCAGCGATGATAAGAAACACGTTTGAGGTTGATAGGAAATGGTGTTATTTCCTGCACAAGGAAGCACGGCCGCGTGCCGGGGGCTGCGGTCTCCTCCCACCGCAGGTTTTCTTCTGGGGACCGCCTGCCTTCACCCCTTACAGACACTGCTGTGTGTTTCAGCCCAGCAGAGAACGAGGATCCCATCTGCTTCCCAAGGAAAACACCATTTCAGTGCAGAAATAGCAAAGGAGTTCAGGGTTTTTCTTCCAGTGTGTTGATCCGGAACTTAGGAGCGGAAGGAGAGATGCTGCCCTCATCCCCCGTCCTGCTGTGTCTGAAGGCACGCCGTGTTTTCTCCAGTTTTGGAGAAGGAAGTGGCAGCATTTGGACTGGGGCCGTGCTGCATTGTGCCCTTCTGCATAGAGGGACGTGTCTTCAAGTGACACACGTTGGTGCTGTCTGGATGGGTCTGCCGGCGAAGCTTGGTGTTTGATTTTAGCTCTCCCACGTGACACGTTGATCCACAGATGTACCACCACGAGTGGTTGGCGTCGCTGTGAGCACCCCATGTGTGCCTCCTCTTGTCTGTCCTTAGCAGAGTGATTTATAACCTGCTATGAGAAGTTCAGGACTCGGGGTTTAAAGCAAACCAGCGTACATTCATTCAGTTACCCTGGGGGGAGGCAAACTGTGCTCAGCTTTGTAATGCATGCCAGCTGTTCAGTCCGGCAGAACCTTAGGGGTTTGTCAGCCCTCTGCAGTGCAGAGGAACCAGATCCAGCACCCGTGTGCTCCCCAGGAGTTGCTTCACACGGGACCCGGGTCCGTGGCGAAACCGATGGTCTGCGCTGCGTGATGAAATTCTTCCTTTCATTTTCTTGAAACAGTGAATGATTCTGGTCAGGCTCTTTGTGGGACAGGGCGGTTCCCAAGCCCACACTGATGTCACTGGAGGTTTCAGAGCTTTCTTAACCTTATAACGAAGCCTTAAATGGAAGAGGGATATGCATTGGACATCCTGTGTTTTGTCCTTGGTATCAGCTTAAGTAAACCTGGCAGATTTTTCCTGTTATTTTGTTATAACTGCAGATCACAGGAACAAACAGAATTGCCCTGTGTGAATTACCTAAGGAAGCCTCAGCGTTGGAAATACGAAGTGGCAGCAAAAAGTTCATCAGTCCTTAATGAGCTGCCGTGCCTCACAGCCAGGCAGGATGGTGGGACTGCTCTGCTGTAAAGGTGCAGGTTCAGGACAGGCACTGCCCCATCTCCTTTCCCACTGTTACAGAAATGAGCGATAGAAAAGCAGTGCTGTGCAAATCTCTGCCACGTTTCCTTCCCGTGTGCTTCTCTTTTTTCTTTTAACGTGACTTCTGCCACAGTCACTTTGTATGCAGTCAGTGCTCCCCGGGTCTCGGCCCACCCACCTGCGCTGCTCTTCTCAGTTCACCACCCTGGGCACTCGTGAGGGGTCTTCACCCCCTGCCCCATCTGTTCAGCTGATAAAGCCCGTGCCCAGCAGCAGGTCTGACAGCTCCTGCTTAGTTGTGTTCCTTCCTCAGTGCTTGTATTCATCACTGAGCCTCGTTCCCTCCCAGCTAAGCCATGCATCCTTCATTCAGCCTCCAGGATTGCAGCTGGGACCCAACCCGTGAGCACCAGGCATCTCTGCGTGCCAGTTCCCAATGGCTGTCTGCACCAGTGTGCTGCCAGCAGCACTGCAGAGCTCCTGCTGCTGTGGGGGCTCCTGGGAGCAGGCAGCCACGTGCCCCTTGGGTGCCTCCAGTGCTGGATAATTACAGCACGTCCTCTCCATTAATGATACACCTAGCAGTGTAACGTCACTTTGTGAACCTAGGCTTCAGGGGGGTGGCACTTGGGGACGTGTCACACACAGGCTTCTCAGGGCTCGTGGGATTCAAGCTTCGTTCCTCTGTTGGGGGTGGGAGGGAGAGATGGGTGTTCTTGCTTTGTGCCTTAGCCTCTGCTTTCCTGCCCGTCCGCACGTTTGTCTGTGCTGCTCGCATGCCTTTACACGAACCCAAAACTCGCACTCTTTCATTTTTCACGTGGGTGTAAGATGTACACAGACTTGTGCACAAACTTTTGTATAAAGCATAAACAAAGGACTGGATAACGCTGCTGCCTGCACCAGGGAGAGTCCCAGCTCCTGCAGGAGTTACCAGGTCCTGTGCTCTGCTCGGCCCAGGCACCCATGGGCTCCGTGCAGTCAGGTGGAGCTTTGCTTGCGAGGCACTGGTGTGCAGGCAGTGGCCCTGGGCAGGAACAGGGGAGATGATTCATCCCGAAGTCCTGTTGGCATGCTTCGGGCTGCCAGCAGTGAGGGCTGCACCATCCCTTGGTTTTTGGGAGGGTTGGATGAGTTGGTGCTGCACTGCAGAGGGAGAGCTGCGCAGCACCGCAGGGCTGAGCTGAAAGAAGAGGGGAGATTTAGATTGGGTATTGCAGATGGATTCTTTACTGTGAGAGTGGTGAGGCACTGGGACAGGCTGCTCAGTGAGGCTGTGGATGCCCCCTCCCTGGAGGCTTTCAAAGCCAGGCTGGATTTTGCATTGAGCAACCTGGGCTAGTGAAGGTGTCGTTGCCTATAGCATGGGATTGGAGATGAATGATCCTAAAGGTCCCTTCCAACCCAAACCATTCTATGAGTCTGTGAAGATGCTGGGGAGACCTGATTGCAGCCTTTCAGTATCTGGAGGGGTCTGTAAGAAAGCTGCACACACACGGTGTCGTGCTGGAGGCTTGGCTCCCTGCACATTATTCTCAGTGCAGTGCGATAACGATGCTAGTTTGGAAACGAGCTGACTGTAGAACAAAGCAGATGGATGGCAGCTCAGTGACGTGACCGAGCGGTGCTGAGGCTGTTGAGTGTGAAGTGATTCCTGCTGCTGGAAGAAAGCAGAGGTGTTTCAGGGTGACCCGGGAAGGTTACCTGCAGCAGAGGAGCAGTGATTGCCCTCGGAGCACGCCGGGACACCCAGCACTGCTCCTGCTCTCCCCGGGCAGTTCGTTCCCACGCAGTCCGTTTCGTGTGTTGCTCCTGCCTGCGAACACACACCCCCTGAAAGTTGGACTCATGCATCTTAGTAAGTATTTCAGTTATGCTATTGACGTCAATGCAGTCATTAAATAGATTGCCGGCCCTCCCATCGGCAAACCTGTGCCAAAGACCTAGAGGCAGGCACATTTTAAAAGAAGAACATCAGGTTTTCTTTTAGCAATTGGAGAGAATAAGGGAAAAGTTTCTCCGAAGTCACTGTGCTTTGCGATTCTGAGGCTTCTTGATTTTCCCCTGGTGTTTTAAGCCTCCGTTTGTGTGAGGATAGTCACCCCGTTCTCTTTAACGGTCCGCTGTGTCACCGTGTGCGTAAACAACTCCAAATGAGGCCAAAGAGTGATTTTTGGTGATCAGCTCCGGCTGAAAAGTGACACCCACTTTAGGTCTCCCAGCTAGATTTATTTGTAGATCAAGTAGCAGAAGGTATCCGGGCAAACCTGCTTAGCCTTTGACTCCAGAAATTCTGCGAGGATACATTTCATGACATCTATATAAGAAAATAGCCCTGGTTTCTCCTCGGCAGGCTCTGAAGACACACAAGCCGATGGCGGCTCCATAGCAACAGATGAAAACTGTTTTCCCCGCCGCCCCACCTGTGGGTGTCACATGAAGATGCTCCACGTGCTGCTGCCATCAGGAGCCTGTCACTCGGGGCCAGCTGCCGCCCGCGCCCCGGCAGCGGCGGTGCCAGCGGGGCTCCCCGCGCTCATGCCATCCCGCTCCTGCCCGCGTCCCACCTGCCCCGGGTCAGGCGGGGGCTCCGAAGGGGCTCCGGTTGAAGACCTGGGGCTTCGTGTAGGGTGCAGGGAGTGCCTCTCCTTGGATGGGATAGCAGGTACGTCGGCAGCAATGTGTTTGTGAAGAGGAGCTGAGGAGCTGAAGCACTGCTTTCTGGATGAGGTTGGCGTTTCTTGCTGTACTCAGCACCGGTGCTGCGCTCAGCTCTGGGCCCCTCGGTCCCAGAAAGATGGCAGAGCACAGTGCTGGGGGCAGTGGCTGTGGGAGCTGTGGGGTTCACGTGGGGCAGAGGAGGCTCAGGGCTGACCTCGTGGCTCCAACAGCTCCTGGCAGGAGGTTGGGGCGAGGGGGGGTCGGCCTCTGCTCCCAGGGAACAGCGATGGGATGAGAGGTGACGGCCTCACACTGTGCCAGGCAGGGGCAGGCTGGGGGCTGCGGGACATCTCTGCTCCAGAGAGCGCTCAGCACTGCACTGCTCCCAGGGGTGGGGGTCACCGTCCCTGGGGGTGTCCCAGAGCCGTGGGGATGTGGCACTGAGGGACGTGGGCAGGTGGGGGTGAGCTGGGGGAGCTGAGAGGGCTTTTCCAGCCTGAATGGTTTTGTGGTTCTGTGATTTCACTGGTGATCCCACACTCTGCTATGTGGCATAAACCCATTAAAACAGTCATAGGTTATTAAAAGGGCTTCTCGCTGATGGATGATTTCTTTGTGAACGATCCAGGCAACTGCCAGCCCAGGGTGGCTGCGAGGAGATCTACCCAGTGGTGCTTTCATTGTGTCCCTGTGTTCACTCTGCTCTTTAAGCAGAGGTCAGGCCCCGGGAGCCCGGTGCTGCTTTACTCAGCTCCCATTCACGCGGGATTGCTTAAGGCCTCTGTGGAGACAATAAGACTTTGCCATCGCTAATCTCAGAGTTGATAAAATCAGTGTTTCTTTTGTTTTCTGTACAGAATGATAATAGCTGGTGTGGGTGCGATTTTGACATCGCAGCCTTCAATGTACTGAATCAGTTCCATATGAGTTTGAGAAATATGTACTTGGACTGTAAAAAAAAAAAAAAAAAAGAAGAAGAAGAAGAAACCAAAACAAACAAAAGCACCCAAACCAAACTTCTGGCAGGCGGAGCTGTTTGTTGGGTTGCGGGGCAGTGTGTGCATGCCTTAGCGATGAGCAGGGCTCTTCATTGTCCCACCGAGCGGAGCCCCTTCGGCTTCCATGTCATCGGCATCTCGCAGCGAGCGAGGGCTGCGACGGGCTCCTGACAGCACCCATGGCTCATCCCCCCGCAGCTCTATATAAGCTCTCCTTCCTCCCCCGGGGCTGAGCTCTGTGCTGCAGCGTTGTGTCCGGACACAGCGGGTGATGGGACGGGAGAGGCTGCGGTGCTGCGCAGGGCCGCTCCCACGGTAATGCCCCGCACCAGTCCCTGTGCCAGCAGCCGGTCCTTGGGCGGTCCCCGCACTCCCCGCGTTGTCCTGCAGGCTCTGAGCCACTTTGCTGTCCTGTTCGAAGAAGTGAGTATCTCTGGCTCTGTTGGCAGCTGGATTTCGGGTCGTGGCTGGGCAGAGGCTCCCGCTGACCGCACCACGGCGGTTCTCTGGGTGGGAGCATGGGCGGAGGGCAGGGGGTGATGGGCAGGGGGTGATGGGCACCCATTGCCCCCTGCAGGGGAATGATCTGCCCACCAGAGTTAGCTCTACACTTACAGGCTAACAACTATAGAGGTTAAGTAGGACTTTTAAAGTCAACATGTATCCTGGGTAGAGCTGAAAGAGGGAGCAGGGGATTGGTAATGCTAAAGCATGCCGTGCTTATTTATGTAAGGATAACATCCCAGTGCAGCTGGGAAAGGGTTATGCTAATCGTTAATGAAAAGTTTCAGTGTAATATTGTTTCCTCTGTGCGGAGTGTCTGCAAATGACAGCCTGAAGTGTTGTATAATCGGGATACTTTTTTGGCAGAAAGAAAACAACCGTTAATTATTTATGGTTATTAATAAAAGATGCTCGCTCGTAGTTTGCTGGAAGAGTAGGTGTGCTTACAGAGATTTACATTTTTAAGAGCGAGCTTTAAAAATCACCTAAGGAAGTCCCGATGGGATATATGTTCGCGTCCAAAGGTGTTGCTGATTGACTTGGTTGTGCGTTCAGGCATTTAATCAAAACAAAAACAAAGCAGCCATAAAAGGAGCCCACAGAATCTGGCGCCGCGTCCATTCGGCAGCTGATGTCTTTTTCTGTGCATTGAGTGCTGTGTGCGTGGCTCAGAGCCTTCCTCCACTGGTCGGGGCAGGGGTCTGGCCGAGGCTGGGCATGTGATACTGGGGTTTTGGTGTCAGGGTTTGGTGTGTACCGTGACCAGCAGCAGTGGCACTCACTGAGTGGTGAATTGAATTTCTTTAAAAGCTGTGCTGTTGGAAGCGGCTGCTCCAGGCTGAGTATCCTGCCATCAGTGTATGCCTCCAGGAGGCAATTAAACATCTGCACGTGTGAAAACTCCCCGACCCCATCTCCACACTCTGCTTAAGTCGCCGTCGTTGCATGGTGCCCAGAAGAAGGATGGCAGCCCTCCGAGGAGGTTGCTCTGCACCCATCCTCCCGTGGCCCTGACACCCCAGTGTTTAAATTCTCCTCTGAACCCTGTGTGAGGGAAGCAGAGCTCAGCACATGGGCCGTGCTGCTGTTCATGGCACGCTTTCCCTCCTCTCTTCCCAGAGCTGCTTCTGGATGAAGAGAAATCCAGACACGACTTTCCAGCCCCACCGGCGTGTTCCTGTTTTAGCGATGGTGCTTAATGGGCCGTGGTCTGCGTCCAGGTCCTACACCAACACACATGTTGGGCCTCCACCTTTGTTCGAGTCCTTTGGGCAGGGTATTTCCCGAAATTCCTGCTGCGAGAGTGCCACGAGCTGTTAGCAGCTTCCCGGGTTTCAGCTTTATTGCGTGAGGCTCTGAAGTATTTCCATCTATGTGCAGTGGGAACGTCCTACCCAGGTACGAGCCAAAAAATCTGCTGATCACACCTTATGGATGAGGAACCAGGGAAGGTGGAGACGGGAAGCGATGGTCCTCGCACCGCATTTTTCAGCAGCGGCCGCTCGTTGGGAGCCTGCCTTTGTCACACATCCAAATGTGGTCAATTTAGTGCGCTGCTAGAATGCCTTTTATTGCAAATTGCCTTAAATGGAAAGCCCCGGGCAGCTGAAAATCAGATGTTTCACAGAAATTGTGTGAATTGTGCTGAACTTATTAATGACTTCAGAGAAGTAGTGTCGGCTTGAGCGCTGAGACTTTAGCCAAGGAGAACATGAGGTGCCCCTCTTGTGCAAGAGATCCTGAAAGGTGCCACGGGGTGTGAGACTTAGAGACAAACTGCCGCAGTGATTTGCTGTAGGACAACCCATATTTGACCTTCAGTGGGGAACAGTTTGGTTTCCACGTCCATTTAATCTGATATTTTAACCGAGATCGGTAATAAGCGCGCCTTGTGTCTAGCTGACACTTTGATTTCCCTGAATTGGGTTCGAGGTGCTGAAAGAAGTATATTCCAAAGGTCTGAAGTAAATATGTTTTGAAGGTCTTAAATAATACGCCGTGATGGAGGAGGGCTGCTGCTGCCCGCAGTGACGGCGGTGACGTGGCCTGCCCTCCCACGCCTGCTGGGGCTCACCCTCCTCCTGCCCCTGGGGCAGCGTTCTGGTGGCTGGGCTCTGGCACTGCAGCCTGGTCCACACCTCAGACCACCTCTGTCCAAGTGAAGGATTTCTCCTTAATATCTGACCGAAGTGTCCCCATCTTCATAAGAGCTGTGGCCACGGCGTGATGGCCCCGGTTTGGAGGTGACGCAGAGGCACGGCAGTGCTCGGCACGTGAAGCCATTAACATGGAATATTAAAAGCTGTCAAAACAAATGATGCTGGTTCGTAGGATACCGGCATCTCCCTCTTCCTCCCCACCCTTTTACCCGTGGGACTTCATCTGTGATTTCGAACAGATTATTTTAAAAGGCCGTACGTGCGGATTGGTAAACACACAGTGCACTGAGTCACAGCCCCGAGCAGCTGCAGCCGTTGCATGGGGTAGGTCAGTGTGCGGCAGAGGGTTGAGCTCTGCTTTAAGCTACCGTGGGTCCAAAGGGTCTGAAGACTTTGGTCCGTGCTGTGGGGCATCCGTGGAGTTACAGTGTCTGGATGTGTTTGCCCTGAGTCCGTGGGTCGCAGGGCACCATCGCATAGTGGGGTGACATCAGCCCAGCAGTGAGATATCCTCATTTTCAGAAGCTGGAGGATCACAGATTAAGTAACACCTCCTTAAATTGCATGTGCTCCCGGATTGTTCAAGCAGTTTCTGCAGGTTCTGCTCTGTGACCAGCCCACGGTCTGCTCTGAGCAATCCCCGGCGTCCCAGTTGCAGATGGGCTGATAGGGCTTACTCAGAGTATCACCAAATATGACAAAACACGTCATTTTTTGCAACGTGCTGTACGCCTGAGTGGCTCCGCTCAGTGCAGAGCGGCCACATCTGTGTCTCTCACTGAGGTGATGGTCACATCCCTTGGTTTGGAGAGGCTCAATAAGGGCCCGATGTTCAAATAAGGTACATCGGTGAGGTAGACTGCTACAGTCTGTGTCTGGATGCTCTCAGCAGCCACATCCTTAGCTTTCACAGAATCACAGAGTTGTAGGGGTTGGAAGGGACCTGCAGAGCTCACCGAGTCCAACCCCCTGCCAAAGCAGCTCCCAGCCCAGGGTGCACAGCTCGGCGTCCAGGCGGGGCTGGGACGTCTGCACAGAAGGAGACCCCACCGCCTCTTTGGGTCTCCTATCAAAGACCTTAAGGAAACTGAACTGAGACACGAGGGAGGACGCTTCGATGTGAAGCTGTGACCATCTCAGAGCTGAGGGATGCGATTGAAGCGGGTACGGCGTGTTAGCAGCAGCGCGTTCTGCGTCGATGTGGTGACTTCAGCAGCCTTATTCTGACTCTCATTGTAAAAGTTCTGAACGATTTTCTTCACAAAGAGCAAAGGTTTATAATTACTTTTGTCTCTGTCTGGTGGCCGAGAGGAGCTTTTGGGGTGGATGAGGCACAGCACTTCCAGGCATCATAGCTGAGGTTCCTCTTCCATTTCCTACCTGGTGTTTGTTTCACCATGCTCTCACACAGAATGTGCAGAGCACTGCGTTTATTTCCTCCAGGTTAACCTGGTTCAAAACCTGGTTTCATGGCTACGGATGTGCACATGGATGAAAACATCTTCCATGACCTTTTTTTCCTTTTGTCAGATGAAAATCATTGTGATGCTCTCCTGCCCGGAGAGCCGCTTCCTCGTTGGGCCCGCTGTGAAACTCCACTCATGGTTTCCCAAGGAGTGTCAGAGCATCAGCAGTGCCGTGGGGGGGTTGGGAGGGCCCCTTTTGTGCTTCCTGCTGGGGGCATGGCCAGGAGCCCCACTCAGTGTGCACCATCAGTGCATGGCACGTGGCACCACAGCAGCACTTGGGTTGGCCGCCGGGAGCCCGCTCCCGCACCGGAAGCTGTCTAGCCACAACAGCACAGGATGGTGCCCCACCTAATTAAGCCTGTTGAAAGGCAGGGCTAATTAGTTTAGGTGGAGTGCCTTGTTAGCAGTGTTGCTTCCAGGATCCAAGTTGGTTTCCCTGCACGTGTGAGCTTAGCAGCCGTCTCTGTGCCAGCCCACATGCACCAAATGAGATGGTGTGCTGCGTGGTGCTGCTGAGTCCTAAGTGGGCAGCTGGGCAATGCCATAATCACATCCTTAATTTCAGTGTCTTTCTCACACTTGTGCTCTCACATGCACACCATGTGCTCAGGAAGAACACTCTTGAAATCACACCATCAGGTGTTCAACTCCCTGTGGTCCAGCCTTCCCTTGTTTAACCAGAGCGACAGCAACACAACCTGTGCTCCCCGTGGTGCACAGGAAGCTGGAATTGGGGTTTAGATCCTCTTCTTTCTTTCTGCAGCACACTGGTACTGAGGGTCATCAGCATCTCTTGGGGCTGTTCCACTGACAGAGGCTGGCTTTTGGATGGCACCGTGGCCCTTATAGGACCATGGCACATCGAGAAGGGATGAGGGTTCACATTTGTAATGGCTTTGGTAACCATGATCTGTCTTCAGAAACTCATTCAAGGTATGCATTTAGTTCCTTGCAAAATGTCATTGGGAAAACCATTTTTTGCATTCCTCCTGTTCATGCATCAGCAGCATTTCACACTTGCTTTGTTACTCTATGGAGGGGAGGTACCCTCTGATGTCGTATTGTTGTGGTTGAGGAGGGTCAACAAGGAACTGCAACTGGTCAGTAAAAGGACAGAATGCCAAACTGTGTGTTTGCTCCCCAAGGGAAGGCCGGAGCTGAGCAATCTCTCCTGTTCGTTCAAGAGGCCAAGATTAGCTCCTGCTTCTCTTGCTGTTTCTGCTTGCCCGGGTCCCTGGGCTGAGGAATTCCTGCTATGCAGGCAAATCCCATTCCCAAATTCCCCCATGATATCACTGCTAAGTGACATCTGACAGAATGCTTCCTGCATTTTGTTACTTCCATGTGGCACCATAAAAGCACTGTCACTTACCCCGCTGATTTGTGGCGGCCACGATGCGTTGTTCCCAGTGGGAGGAGGAAAGGATGCTGCAGAAACTGCCTTGAGCAGAAACAGATCCTAATCCTTCTTCAGATCTTCTTCAGCTTTCCTCCCTCGTTAGCATTTCAGATTAAATGTTTTGGTTTATCTTCAGATCAGAAATGGGCTTCTTGAAGACTTCCATTCATCTCCCTTAAGGTTTTCCTAGTGTTCACACCTCATTTTACTCCTCATTGTCATGCACAGGGCACAGTGCAGACTTTGCTCTGGGAATCCCGATCTTCCATCTTTATACTGCAGCATATTTAAAGCTGAGGTGTAGACAGCTGTTCTAGAGTTTTCTGTATCTGAACCTCGCTAGCTCAAATTAAATGTGAGAGCACTTCCTGAGTTTAACACAGGACCGTGACTTTCTGTTAGCCACTCCGTTCCAAGTACTTTCCAATGCTCTGTTTCAGCTGGAGAGATATTGGCATTATTTTTCAGGAATGAGGAATGGAGTTTCATGATAAAGCACATTCTCTCTGCAGCAACAGCCACTGAAGCTTTGATTTTTGAACCTTCTAACTGATCAACATTTGGTAAATCCACATCTTTGCAAGGCAGTGCTTTGGGACTGGTACTCCCGGTGCTCAGCATGGCTGGGATTGTCCCAGATGGATGCCTTGGTTGCCTCTTCCATGCTGTCATGCTGGGATTGTCCCAGTTGGGTGTCTCTTCCAAGAAGTGCTCTTGGCACTTGCGGTACTCTGCTGCCCAAGCCAGCAGATTGTGGAGTCTGACACCTGAGTGACTTCTCCATCTCCAAAGTGATAAACAGTGGTCGCCCTGCTCTGTATTAGTTACAAAGCAGTTCCCCAGCT
The DNA here is from genome assembly GCF_038088225.1 of Cyrtonyx montezumae. Lineage (NCBI taxonomy): Eukaryota > Metazoa > Chordata > Aves > Galliformes > Odontophoridae > Cyrtonyx > Cyrtonyx montezumae. Next base: position 1,393,665 of record NW_027071825.1, on the reverse strand, counting down.
GCCATTCTCCGTCAGTGGTCTGCTCAGTGAGCTGTTGCTCCGTGCGGGTCCTGGTGACCCAGTTTTCGCTCTGGGCTGCTGATCCACCCACTGCTGGTGGCTACAATCAGAGTGCTGCAGGTCCATCCAGTTCTGGCCTAACTGGCTGCATGGGTGCTCATGCTGGGACTTCCCTTGGCTTATTTCATTTTTGCCTCATGGCAGGACCTGAGGTGGGCAGGAATCACAGTTCAGTCGAGACCTGGAGTGGATGCACTGCCCAGCACCAGGGTTCACCAGCCTGCCCTGGTGAACAAAACGTGTTTGCTTGCTGCTGAGGGCTTCCAGTTACTGCTTGCTCTCAAGCCGCTGTCATTGCCATGAGATTAATTTAGCCTAACATCAGCCAGCTTAAAATGACAGGCTCATTTTGAAGACTGTGTTAGGAGCTCGGGAGCGAGCCGTCCTGTTGTGCAGGAAGATCAGGAAGCACGGCAGAAGCCGACGTGGCGAGGCAGGGAGCTTCCTAGTGGACCAAAGTGCACAAAAAGAGGGGCACAGAGCAAAAGGAAGGATGTGGTGACAATGGGAAAATGTCCCATTCCTGAGGAACGCAACAGGAATGTGGGGAGCCATGGAGCAGTCAGGCTGTCCCTGGTCACTGAGGCTGTCTGCTGGTATCCATTGATGAGTCTGTAAGGACAAGTGAATCAGGAGTGGTAGGCACAGATCTGTAGGGGCAAATTGTTTTTAAAAGCCACAGCTTGCAGCTGGATACTGGGAGAGATCTCTTTCCTCAAAGAGCGGTCAGTGCAGTTCAAGGCTGCCCAGGGGTGGGGGTCACCATCCCTGGGGGTATTCCAGAGGTGTGGGAATGTGGCACTGAGGGATGTGGGCAGTGGGCATGGGGGGTTGGGGTGGACTTGGGGATCTTGGAGGGCTTTTCCAGCCTGAATGGTTCTGTGACCTCCTGTGGTGACGGTTGTGGAGCTGCCCTGGTTGTGGGGCCATGCAGAGTTGTGGGCACTGCTTCCTTCAGCATTCCTATTTGGATGCCGTGGCAGTGTGGGGGGCTGTTGGAGGGGTCAGGGCTGGGAGGCTGCCAGCCTGAGGTGCTGATGAAAGCCCCATACCCAGCTAGTTGGCAGCTGATGGAGGGGGGAGGGGAAGTCTTGCAGTGTCCTGCAGCTATTTGGGGAAGTGCCGAGGCAGTAGCTAAGAGGTTCTGGGAAAGAGTTGCAAAGCCAATGCTGGGATAGTCATGCTCTGACGGGGGCAGGAGCAGGTGAGCTGTGGTTCTGTGATGGCAAGGTGCCTCCTGCAGCTGATGGGGGCAGGCCCCCCCAGAGGGTGGTTCAGCAGGCGGTGTGCCGAGAATAGACCAGGATCACCCTTTGGAGGTCCCAGTCACTTTCCACTGACTGTGCAGGGAGCTTAGGTGATTAACTTTTAGCTGTCTAAAGATAGTTCAGATGAACCCCCCACCCCAGTGACATTTCTCCGGGCTAATATTACTGCTTATCAGTGTTGCTCGAGTTACATTGCAGCTGGCCCGGTGGCCGGCCGGTGATTGCATCGCCTGTTGACTCAGAAACATCACTGCTACTATGGCACTGGGTGGCTGCAGCCAACTCCTGCACTGCAGCCATGTGAGCCATGGGCATTCCTCCCATCACTGGGAGATGAGCAGTGCCTTTGGTCCTCTGTGGGCCCACTGTGGCTTGGGGATGGAGCTGGTTTGATCTCCACCATCCTGTGTGGTTTCAAACTGTGTGGTTTCTCATGGTTCTGAGGGACATGGTCAGCAGGCACGGTGGGGATGGGCTGGGGTTGGACCTGGTGCTCTTAGAGGGCTTTTCCAACCCAGCAATTCTATGGTTCTCCCTTCTGTGCAGATTTCCACAGCTCCATGTCATCCTGCGGGAGGCCTCTGCTGCCCGCAGCCCTGGGCTGATTGTGGGCATCCTCAGCCCTTCTGCAGCTGAGTTCCCTGAGCAGCTCTTCTGGGTATCCCCATCGTGTGTCCCAGGAAGGACCTGTCTTTAATTAGAGCCTCTTATCATGGCTCTGAAATGGAGCGCGGTGCCAGAGCCGTCAGCAGTGTCACGTAAGAGTTTATTTCTGTTGCTTTGAAAAGGCAAAACTTGAAAGTGCCACCGGAGCCTTGGCCTTGTTTTTCCTGAGGTTGGAGCGCATCTCAAACCCTCTCCCTGACAACTGCAGCACCGGGAGCGTTACTCCTGGCAGCGGCACCTCACTCGTTTCCTGTCCTTCTTCGCCATCAGCAGTAGAAAGCTTTCACTTTGGTGTTGTTTTTGGGGTTGTTTTTTTTTTTCTCTCTCTTCCTCCATCCTCTCTGAATACAGCCTCCTTCATTTCAGCTGTGGAGGGGCCTGTGCATGGAGGCTCTTCCCATAGCTGGGTGTCCATCGGTGCCACCTCCACCTCCATGGCATCCTCGGGTGAGGCTTTGCCAGCTGAGCACATCCTGTCTGCCTGCAGGCCTTCACCCCCACCTCCATCACTGCCAGCCATGTGCCGGGTGACAGCACGGCGTCCTGCTGCTTCCACTCCCCCTCCATCACAGCCAGGGGCAACCACGGGGCTGAGAAACGTGAGAGGGGACAGCTGGGGCTACGGGCAGAGCTGCTGTCCCAAAATACGTTCCGGAAGGGGGAGAATGGCAGGCGCGTCCATTTGTTCATGACTTGCCCAAGAGGACTGGCTCCACCTGTTCCACAGGTGCTGGGGCTTTGTGCCTCTCTTGCACATCTGCACTTATCTCTGCAAAAGATATAATTAGTTTCATTGCACACGATGAAATGTTGAAGGGGGGGGGGGGGATAGTGAATGGAGATACACTGCTGTTCCCATGATTTTAGATAACTCGGTGACTCCAGCCCTGCGGTGTCAGGGACCCGGAGGTGGGATGCTGCCTGTGCATTGCTGGCTTGTCTTTTGGAGGTCTTGCTGCTCTCCTTTGGTGCTCGAGAAAACGTTGACAGTCTGGCCCTTGGTCAACACCTCGAACATGGGAAGGTGTACGAGGTCCTACGGGGATACGGGCTTTATCAATCGGTAGCATGGGGCTAGGAGGCTCAGGCACGAAGTGCATCACCGCAGTTGTGCTCTGTTCCTTTTATTTCATTTCCTGTGGATTTTCAAACCCATCTCCCAAACAATTTTCTCAGATCTGCTTGCAGGATCTGTTGGAACAATGGCTTCATTCAAGGAAACGGCTCCCTGCTCATGGGCAGCCGTGAGCGCGCTAACAGGATACATTAAACAAATAAATCATCGAGTGTCAGTTATTCGCTCGGCATTGTTGAGGATAAATATGTAAACATGTCCGCACGATCTGTAAACAACCGCAGAAGCATTCTGCAGGGCGGGCAGCTGGCAGCCCGAGCACGGCTGTGCTGCAGCAGGTCCCGGCCTGTCGCTGCTGGTGAGCCTGTTCTGCTGAGCACGCGCTCTGCCCGCGGCTGCAGGTGATGCTCGGCTGCTAGGAGTTGTCTCGGGGCACGTAACGAACCTGGCTTCCCCAGCGTGCCGTGGGCATGTTCTCCTGTTGGAAGGGGATTGGAGGAGCACTGCTGGTGATCTGCGTCTGGTTGACTTGTCTGAGCCGTGACTGCCCGTGCACCTTGTTCCATCACCGGGTCCACCATGCTGTCCTTTTCTCTTTTTTCGTTTCCTTTTCCTTTATTTTTCTTCCATCTTCTTTTTTCTTTCTTCTTCTTTTTCTTCCCCTTTCCCTTTTGCCCTTTTTCTTTTCCCTTTTCCCTTTTTCCTATTCCTTTTTCCTTTCCCTTTTTCCTTTTCTTCCTTTCCCTTTTTCCCTTACCCCTTTTCCTTTTTCCATTACCCCTTTTCCTTTCCCTTTCCCCCTTTTCCTTTTCTCCCTTACCCCTTTTCCTTTCCCTTTTTCCTTTTTCTATGACCCCTTTTCCCTTACTTCTTTCCCATTTTCCTGTTCTCCCTTTCCCTTTTTCCTTTTTCCCTTACCCCTTTTCCTTTCCTTTTCCATTTTTTATTTTTCCCTTACCACTTTTCCTTTCCATTTCCCTTTTTCTCCCTTTCCCTTTTTCTCTTCCCTTTTCCCTGTCCCCTTTCCTCTTCTCCCTGACCTGTACCAGCACACCCAGGGGGCTCAGCTGCAGTGCAGGTGAGTTCAGCTGGTTCAGTTTTGTGGCTCAGACTCAAGTGAGGATCCCACAGAGAGCGCTTCCACCAGGGCAGTGTCTTCCAACCACGCTGATATCCCAGGATGTTGCCTGCTCAGGTGTGAGCTCTTATTCGTGAGCAGTTGAAGGCTGAGCATAAATGAAGCCTTCAGTAAACACGGGTGCTGTCCACAGTGCTCACCAGTAATGATCTGTCATTCAGACGATTAACCAGAGGATCTGCCATCTCATCTCATTGTCTGTAACAATGATGGCACTGACAGCAATGGATAATGGATATAATGTTATGTAATTAAAAATGGGCTGCGTGAAGATCCTCTCCTGAGTTCCAGGTGATACTTACGATGCGTATTAAGAGTTTTTAAGGAACATCTGCAGCCAAATAAGCTTGCTTTGTTTTTTTTCTAAGCCATTTGAAGTGTCAGTAAATAATCAGAATATTCCCCAGCCTGAAGCCCCTGGCACAGCACTTCTGTCCTCAGCCTTTCTCACCTCCACTGCCAAAAGTTACTTTGGCATGTTTTCCACGTGGAAAAAATTTGTTGATGGTGACTCTCAGCTTCTTGTACGTCTTAGTTCTCCACGTAGGTCAGCAAGTGAGGCTGCAGTCCATCAGAAACAACTGTTTGCAACTGAGATGCAAACAGAAGAGGCGGCGAATAGAACCAGAAGTGTGGTGGTTGCAGAACAACTGCAGCAGTCAATCGATGGCATCAAGATGTGTTAAAATCGAAGAGCCTTCAAAATGCCTCTTGAAAAGCATTGCCCCCTGTAGAGGCCTGGCAGTGTGCTGTGCCCTGCTGCCCAGCCCCAGTACCACAAGTGTGCAGCAGGGCTGGGTCTCCCCTCGATGCCTGGGAAAACTGGCAGGAATGGAAGAAATAACCATTACAATATGGGGGAAATGCTCTGGGGCTGACAGCTGTGGGACCTTCACGTGGGGGTCTTCACCCTCATCCATGCAATCACAGCCAGCTCTGTCCCAGCTGCTCCATACGTAGTCACAGTGGTGCTGAGCTGGGGCTCTGGGTGCAGCAGGACAGGGATAAACGCACCGACACCGGGAGGGACACATGGTCAGAACCTTGTGTCAGAAACCTCACTGACGTGGGAAAGTGAGCGAAACACCTCCCCATCCCTGGAGGGGCTCAAGGCCAGGCTGGATGTGGCTCTGGGCAGCCTGCTCTAGTGCTTGGTGACCCTGCCCACGGCAGGGGGTTGAAACTGATGATCTTTGAGGTGCTTTTCAACCCAGGCCATCCTATGATATAAAAAGGTTGAGATGAGTCACAACCAAAACCTGCAGAGGACTGAGGAGCCCGGGGATGGTGATAGAGCTGTGCCAGGGCTGTGGCCCCATGGTGATGGGGACATCTGTCCCTGGGCACAGGCCCGGGGGGATGGGGGGTGACAATGCGCCCAAACCCCCGGCTCTGTTCAGCTGAGTTCTGAAAATCAGAGCTGGCAGCAGTGCCCTTCGCACAGAAACACACACACTTTGGTGCTGCTCCTTGCTGAGCAGCAGCAGCACTCAGCAGGATTTCCCTGCAGCCCCGACCCGTGGCATGGGGTCACAGCCCCGCCGGGCTCTCCTCCTCCTGTCCCCTCTCAGCCTCAGCTGTGGCTCTGTGTGCTTTGAAATCCCCGCTCAGCACACTGCAGCTCATTATTTAAACATCTGGGCAGCCCCAGTTTAGTTTGCCCGGTGAGGAGATTTTTCTTTTCCTACTCCTGAAAGAATGATGTGGTCTCTGATACTTTTATCAGTGCAGTTTCCTATTGGAAGAAATTCGAGCCCTTCCAGCTCCACTAATTTTCATGATAAAGTGGTTGATAGAGGGAACAGTGGGCAGTTAGAAGGGGGAATTTGCTCAAGTGCTGTTAGTTTTGGCTGCGTGTACCTGCTTTGTTGTGGGGCTGGGGTCTGCACTCCCGTGGGGCAGCTGCACACACAGCATGTGTGCTGTACAGCTCATCCCGAGCGTCTATGGTGGCGATCCTGCCCTCTGATGTCACTGTTACCTGCTCAGCCTGTGCCATCAGAAACGCTGAACTCATTAACTTTGACAGATTTATGGGGTAAGCGTATGTCGTTGGTATTATGAGAAGCAGTTACATTCATCGGGAGATTTTATGATTCACCGTATCCGCTTATGTAAACCTTAACTTGGACTGCAAGAGCCTCTCGGGAGCACGTTGTCCCGCTGGCAGGGACATCTGAGCCCGGTGGGGCAGTGGGCAGGGGATGGGGGGAGCAGGACTGGGGGGTTGGGAACCAACACAGAGCAGCTGGGGCCAGCGGGGTGCAGGAACAGAGGTTGGAAGAGATGGGGGCAGAGCTGGTGGGGTTGGGGAGCAGGGCTGGTAGAGTTAGGGGAGCAGGGTGGGTAGTGTTGGGGAGCAGGGCTGGTAGAGTTAGGGGAGCGGGACTGGTAGAGATGGGGGAGCAGGGCTGGTAGGATTGGGGAGTCTGGTAGAGTTGGGGAGTGGGATGGCAGGGTTGGATACACAGGCTTCTGGGGTGCATGGGTGGATGGTACTGGACAGGCTGACTGAAGGTGATAGTCGGGGCTTACAGGGTTGGGGAACAGGACCAGGAGAGTTGGGGAGCAGGAGCAGATGAAGTCGGGGAGCAGACCTGGACGGTTGGGAGCAGGGCTGGGGATCGGGAGCGGATGACATTGGAAGGTAGGGTGAGATGGAGTCGGGAGGCAGGACACGACACACTAGGGACTGGAGGGACGGGATCAGCTGGAGTCAGGGATCGGGACCACGTGAAGTTGGGGAGCGGGAGAAAGCGACGGCGGGGGAGCAGAGCTGGCGAGCAGACGTAGTCGGGGAACGGGGCTGGGGGGCAGGAGCGGCCGAGGCCGGGGCAGGCCGGGTGCCAGCGGGGCGGGCAGCGCCCGGGGCGAGCAGAGCCGGGCCGTCCCCGCGGGGCGCGGATCGGGGCGGGCCGGGGCGGGCGGGGCGGAGGCCCGGGGCCGGGCGGCAGCGGCGGGCGGGGATTTGCGGGCGGAGGAGCGCGGCGGCCGCATGATGAGGGAGCGGAGCGGCACCTCCGGCAGCGCGGCGGGCGGCTCGGGCGGCCCCGGCATGGAGAGCCTGCCGCCGCGGCAGCCCGACTACATGTCCGTGTGCCTGTTCGCAGAGGAGCCCTACCAGAAGCTGGCCATGGAGACGCTGGAGGAGCTCGACTGGTGCCTGGACCAGCTGGAGACCATCCAGACGTACCGCTCCGTCAGCGAGATGGCCTCCAACAAGGTGAGCCGCGGGACGGGGCCGCCCGTAAGCCGTCCTCACGGCGGGAGTTAACGGCCCCGCGTGCCGTTACGAGCGTTAAGCCGGTTCGTCCTTCGGGAAGGGTTTGCTTCTGGTTCTCGTGTGTGTCCGCTCGCCGCCCCCTTCCCATCCCTCGCTCCTCAGCACAAAGGGCTCCGGGGCCGGGGAGCGGATGCAGAGCGCTGCGGGATGCGCTGCAGCTCCGCGGCGGCGTCGGGGAACGGGAGCGCGGCGCGACGTCTGCTCGGGGCTTTCTCAAGTCCCCTTTGGCGGTGCCTTTGCTTTCCCTGCCTTCCCCTGCCCGCACCCGAGCCGTGCCCCTCCTCCCCCCCGGCCCCGAAGTGATCCCCGCTTCCCGGAGCCGTGCGGTCACCGCAGCGGACGCGGCCGAGTCGCTCCGTCTGTGCTGCTGCACCCGCACTGACAGCCCCCGGCTGTGGCCGGACCCGGTCCGGAGCTGCACGGCGTTTTGCTTTTTTTTATTATTATTATTCCTTTTTCAATTTTTTTTTTCCTAATTGGAAATTAATGATAGCAGATCCGCTGAATCACAAGCTGATTTTATGGAAAAGTTGAGCAAACGAATCCCGTGTTGCTTCAGCTTCCTCCTCTGGTCACGACTGCTGCGACGTGCAGGGGCAAAGGAAGCAATAAAAGTTTTATAGATGGGGCTTTCGAGTGAGGAATATGGGATTATTTTTTTTTTTTTTTGGAGTTGGTGGGAGTGAAACTGGGCTGGAGGCTGCGGGAGGGGCCGGGCTGCGGGGCGAGCCGTGCCCGAGGCCATGTCCCAGGGTGGGGGTGTCAGTGCCCTTCTGTTGGAGACATTTTGTCTTCGCTGAGTGCCACCTCTGGCTTGGTGAAGGCGGAAGGCTGTGGTCACCGACTGGAGTCATTAAGAGCTGTGATCTATCCACGTGGGCCGAGCAAAACCATTCCCAAAACTTTGTCCTTTCATAATAAAGTTTCCAAAGTGCCCTTGCTTTTCGCTCAGTCCAGGACCGCCGTCTGTGAAAGAGAGCCCTGTGCCCCGCTCTCCCCGTGGGCCACCATGGGTCATTGCGTGGCTCCGGGGCTGAGCACGGTGCGGGGCCGGCAGCCACCCCACGAGGGGTCACCTCTTTGTGCGACCCCGGCGAGCAGCAAAACAGCCCGCACGTTTTCAAAACAGGATGCTGGGGCTCCGCGGCATTAAAGCAAAACGGAAAGAGAACCAGGCGAGATAGGAAGAAAGCGACTGAGGCGCAGCGTGCGGCCGGGGCCGCGCGGAGCCAACAGCGAGCGATGTGCTGACCTCCGCACCGCCGCGACCTGGCCCCGAGCCACGCCGGCCCGGCGACGTCACCGAGCGCGATAGTAGGCACGGCACAGCTGTTGCAAGTGTGACTCGAATTTCCTGTCTCCTTCCTGACAGACGTAGTTTAGAAAACCCAGAGTTGCAACAACAGCGGGAGGAGAGGGAGGACCTCCGCGGATGTGTTCTCAGAAGGGAAACGGAGGGCAGGATGCGTCCCGGCTGCTGCGGGCACCCATGGGTGTCAGAAGGCAGCGCTTAGAGCGTGTGCGTGTGCTTTTCTAAGACGTGAGTTCGTGGCAGGAGAAGCGAGGAAATGAGCGGTGAATGGTGCCCGGAGTGAGCGAGCCCGTTGCTCCGACCCACGTGGGACGTCGATGGGACCCTGCGCTGTGAGTGGGAATTGGGCAGGAGCTGTGTTGGCCGTGTGCGTCCCCGGGGCCGATGGGGGCTGCGGGGCAGCCCCGTGCCCTGCCCGCCGTCCTGTTTTCCAGTAGTTAGCACACAGAGCTTTCTGCATCAGGGAAAAACTACCTGGAAAAGCACCGGGTTGCAGGGAACGCAGCCAACACGAGGGGAATTTCCTCTCCCAGCATCAGGCTGATCCTCAGCTGCCAGCAGGGCACGGCACCGCAGCGAAACAAAACCGCCTTCAGGGCTCCGTGGGGCACAGCACTGCTGTGGAAGCAGAGCACGCATTCATACTATTATAATGTCTATCTGTATATTCATTTTTCTTTCCCCGTGTTTATCCCCCTGCCCAGCTCCCAGCCTGCACAGTGCGGTCCCAGGAGGACCTGAAGCCATCCTGACAGAGGGAGCTTCTCTCTGTGCTGCACTGTGTCTGCTCCCCCATCCAGGGGATCATGCCCAGTGCACCCATCCCCTGCATAGCAATGAGGGGAAGAATTTCCCAGCAGCAGCACTGGGCCTGGCAGCACCTGGGTCATTGTGGGGCCTCAATATCCTATAGCATATACCGGCAGCACATGTGGCATGGATCTGCACCTAAGAGCACCCTGCCATGTCCTGAAGGCACAGCAGGCTTCCTGGGAGCTATTGGCAGTGAGCAGATGGGCACATTGCCTGATCTGTAGCCTGGGGAATGTTCTGGTTCTGAGTAGTCAGAGGCGTTGTCTCCAGGTGCCTTCCTCGTGTTCTCATTGCTTCAGGATCCCGTTTCCAGTTGGACTCAATGATCTTTATGGGTCCCGTCCAACCTTGGATGTGCTGTGTTTCTCAGGGGGACCCTTCCCCTGCATGGCTGCACAGTGCCCAGTGAATCGCCTGAATTGCCTTCAGCCCAGCAGTGCTGGCTGTCACAGCAGCCCTGTGCCACCGAGTGCCCCCCAACCTGACCCCAGGCCGGGCCGCTCTCCCTGGATCCGCTGAGATAAACACAGCCCGCTGCGTTCTGCTTGTGTTTCAAAGGGCAGAGGAGAGCAAAGGCCGCACCTCACTGTCTTGGATCAGCATCTGGGTGCTGGTGTAACCCCAGCAGAGCCCCCTGGGGCCACTGCCAGCACCCTATGTGCTGTGTGGCACAGCCTCTGCTCCACGTGCCGTGCTCCTGCAGGTCTCAGCCCCAAAGCGCATCCCCTCGGTACGTGCTGTCTCCCCAGAGCGGTGCCAAGCTGTTTAGTCTTCGGGTCGCTCTGCTGTAACTTCCTTTGTTTAATATCCTTTCAAGCAGCCGAGCATCTCACAAAGAGGAGTTTGTCGGCTTGCGCTGCAGCCAGCGAGACAAAGAGACTTCCACGTCTCCTGTTTTTACAAGCCGGGATGAATCACCCGGCACCGCGTGCCGGTATTCCCCTCGCCTGGGGACGAGCGTTGCGGAAACTGGCAGGGCAGGGGATGGCAGCGCCCGCTGGGACGGTGGCAGCATCCCGAGCCCGCGCTGCCGGCCCCAGCAGCTCTGGTTCTGCAGTGCTGTGCTTCCCTGAGAGCTGCAGTGGGAGCTGAGGTCGCAGCATCCGCTCCGTCTTTCCATTATTGGGTGGTGGTTATTGGTGCTGAGGGCCTTCGAGAGGAGCGGGCACTGTGTCTCTAGGGGGACGCCTGAGTGCAGTAAACACGAGGTTTTGGTGATGGAAGAGCAGGAACCCACTGAGCACTGTGAGCCCCCGAGTTGGGCGTGTTGGGGGCTCAGCTCCCATTGCTTCCATGCCTGGGCTTGCAGGTTAGCTGCCCCTGTCCATCCTCATCCTCCCCCCTTTCTCTTTGGCCTCTGCAATAAGTCACACTGGTTATATAAAATACATCATGGCAGCGGGGAGGAACGGTGGGCCACGCATAGGCTCATTTGGCAGTCTGCTGCTTTGGTCTGCGGGCCATCCATTTCCACATACCTAGGTTTAAAATGGTTCAAATAATAAAGATATATATTCAAATAATATATATATATAATTGAGAGCTGTATTTCGCTCCAACCCATCTTCCCAAGAGCCACCATCTGTCAGGACACAGCGGTGCCCAGGGCTTCCTAGCTCATCCTTTAGCGTTTTCTGCTTGTATTTGGCTGTTAAAGTTGTGCATTCTCAGACTTCTACGTTATAACACATTAGGGTGGGGCTTAAATAAATAATAGCTCCGAGGCAGGTTCAACATGAATCACGATGTGAGGGCAGGAGGGAGGTGACTAACAGTTCGCAGCAGTGACCTCGGGAGCGAGGCGAGGACGTCGGAGGCAGTGGAGGGGCACTGCTTGTTGTGGGTCGTGCTGCCGAGGGGCACAAGTGGGGTTTCATCCCACAGCATCCCACATCCCAGCCCTGGTGCTGCAGACCAGGGATATGAAACGGGTGAGGTTGGAAGGGACCGCTTGGGGTCATCCAGTCCATCATCTGTAGGGACGTGGGCAGTGGGGAGGTGGGATGGGTTGGGGTTGGGCTTGGTGATCTGAGAGGTCTTTTCCAACCTTGCAGATTCTGTGATTTCATGCTCTTGCCACAGCCCAAACCCCAAACTCGTCGTTTTTCACCCAGGTGCTGAACCAGTGCTTGCAGGGAGCGTCGTGGTGAGCAGGATATCTTCACTAAGTGAAACTTAATTGGGAGAACTTGTGTTACTGAAGCCAAAACACACTGTGGAGGTGCGCTGGTCTGAGAGCTCCCAGAGGCAGAGATTTCCCTGATGAAAGCCTTTGCTCCGTGTTTAAAGCAAACAAATGAGGGGTGCTTCACCTTGCTGCTGTTCCAGCACAGCTGGGCAAGCGCGGCGTAAAACCCACTGCAACCCATTTCCCTATCTGCGCGTGAGAAGGAGCTCTCATTTGAATGCATTTACATTCATGAACGTGTCAGGTACAGCTCCTTGGCATTAGGTTCATCTTCATGGGGTGAGGTTGTCCCCACACGGCGGCACAGAGCTCGGGTCCAGCTCCGCGTTGCTCTGAGCATCTCTGGAAAGTCATCTCGGGGCACAAAGCGATTTGAATTTTCCAAAGCCTGTTCTCCTACTCAGGTAAAACCCCTGCTGGATTTGCCTAAGTGATGACTGCGGAGCCTGGCTCAAATTTAAATTAAATTTAAATCGCTGCTTCGTACGATTAACGAAATCTCGGTTTTAATTGCGTTGCTCTCTCGTTCAGCGATAAAGGCCCTTCCCTCCCGGTGCTGCTCAGGCTGGGGATGGGGTGCAGGTGCACTCTGTCCCCTCTCTGCAGGCTGTCCCCCACAGGCAGGATGTCCCTGCAGACCCCACAGGCACGTGGGACACGGTGCCGACCCATCTCTGCCTGTATGGCAGACGGGGCCGGGAGCTCCGCTGCTTTGTGGGCTGCTCTTACAGAGCTGCTCAGCTTCCTCCGGCACTTGAGGCTTCGTCCGTGTGGTTTGCATGGGTGGGACTGACAGAAGATTCTGGTCAGAGATGCGCAGGCTGCTGGAGTGCTATCTGCTCCCACGGCCGCAGATGTTGTCAGCTGCATCTGCGCTTTCTTTAATCAAGTTCGTGTCAACAAACAGGCTGCAGCAGCTTTTAATTTTGCTGGTGCTTCCTCGCCCCTGGCCTTCAGCTCGGGCTGCTCCTCCTCGGCTCTTCCTCAGTTTTCTTTCGCAGTTAGCACACGACAGACAATTTTTTGGACTGGTAGGAACAATTTTGCAGAAGTGGGTTTGCTCGTTCCTGGTTCTATTGGCTGTCCACTTGGTAGGTGGAGGGGAAAGGCAGAATAGGGCTGAAGCCGTGGTGCTGGGCTTGGGAGAAGGGATGCTGGTGCCTTCTGGGGGGGTTTCTGGGGAGGGTGTTAACAGAGAATGCAGTCACATAGTGTGGAGACTTGGGGTATGGCTGTGTGTGTTCCTTGGCTTAAGGAGACCTGTTAAGAAGGAGAGCACTTCATAGCATCCCAGAATCCCATATGGTTGGCTTTGAAGGACCTTAAGCATCACAGCACCGTGGAAGCCCAGAATAGCTGGGTTGGAAAGGACCCCAAAGCCCCCCACCCCACCCCTGGGCTGGGTACTCCCAGCAGCTGAGGCTGCCCAGGGCCCACCCACAGCCTCAGGCACTGCCAGGGAGGGAGCACCCCCAGCTCTGGAGCTGCAGGTTGGGTCCATCCGCAGCACCACTGCCCAGGACACACCACAGTGGCTATCTGCCATACGTTGTGTCAGTCGGAACCAATGCTGGTCCCAAGCAGGGATTCACGCCATTCCTGGTGCCAAGCAGGACGTCACGGGGAGCCCCGGTGTGCTGACTGGCTGCAGGTTGGGGGGGTTCCTGGCTCCCCAGTTCCCCCCCCCCGTCCCTACAGCCAGAGGTTTGGCATTGGCTCCAGCAGCGCTTGGTGCAGAGTCCTGCAGAGAGCTTTTCCTTCCGAAGGTTTTAATGCAATCTGCATATTGCAAGTCTCATTTGTCTGGAAATGAGCTGGAAAGGTCCCGGTGCTTCCCGGGTGCTCAGGTTCCACCCTGTCCCCACATTGTGTAAGTGTGTGCCACCCCGGGGGGGGGGGGTCCACTGCTCCCAGGCAATGCTGAGCTCCACACAGCAAACCCGAATGTTGTGCTGTCTGCATCAGATAGATGGTACTGCTTTCATGAGCAGCCGCATGCTGATTTGTGGCAACGTGCTATTTATTTATCAACATTTAGGCTGCGGATTTTGAAATTATCCTAATAGCACAAAGCCAACAAGTTGGTCGTGACGTTGCTCCTTTAAAGCCTCCCTTTGAACGCCTCTATAAATCAACTCCCCTTTGATGTGAAGTGGGAGATTTCATAACCGTGTGTTTACTTTTGGGTTTAGAAAACAAGCTGAAGGGAAAACAAAATGAAGGGGGGGAGGAGGGGGGGAACAACAAAAAACAAATAGCACTTTGTATCTCATTAAAAACAGTTTCTAGCGCGTTAGAAGCTATATTGTTTTAGGAAACGAGGGCTAGGAAGAGCTGCAGATCCTTTCAGTGGGTGAGTGTTGGCTGCAACCATTGCTCCCTTCTTCAGGCACCGGCGTGTGGAGGTGCTGCTGGCGCGGGGTCTCGGCGGTGCCCCCCGCATTCGGGCCGAGCAGGCGTGGAAATCAAAGGCTTTTGCTGCCCTCGTGGCACAGCTCCTTTTGTCGGAGGGATTTCCAGGCGCGGGGGATGCGAGGTTTGCGTCAGAAGGGTGGGACGCCGGGAACGGGGTTTGTAAACACTTGGAGATGTGCAGTGAGATTCCTCCATCAAAGTGCGGGGTGGGACGCGCTCCCCGGGCTGCAGCCCCGCAGCACCTTCGCAGTGCTTTTATCTTGCATTTACCCTCCTGCAAAGGGCTGCAGCTCTCTTACCGGCTTTAAATGAGGGCTCCTGGCCTCGGGGAGCCTCAGCTGGCTCACGCTGACTTCAAAGGGCTGACATCAGCAGCGGGCACGTCCTGCTGCCTTGTGCTGTCCTCCTGCTGCCTTGTGCTGTCCTCCTGCCTTGTCCTGGCTGTGCAGCACCAGGAGCACTGCTGTGCTGTGCTGTGTGCTGTTCTGTGAGGGGCACGGGGCTGCTGCTGGGGCTGCAAGGTGAGGCTCAGGCTGGGTGTGCATCTGGAGGACTCTGCCTGCCCTGCGTACAGCAGTGGGAAGCTGGAGGCAGCACGTGAAGAATGGTCGCTGCTATAATCAAAGGGTGATCAGATTTCTGGAGGCCTCATTTGGTTCAGGTGGCTCCTGCTGTTACTTCAGAGCATGTGGAACAGGAAAAGTGCCTGCGGGAGGATGGTGTTTTCACAGACATCACTGCAGCTGGCTCTGTCACCAGCGCAGGGCCATGCGTGCCCAATGGGTCAGGGTCAGAGCTGGGGCAGAGGGAATCATGGAATCACTGAGGTTGGAAAAAGACCTCTGAGATCACCAGGTCCAGCCACCAGCCCGTCCCCACCATGCCCACCGACCACATCCCTAAATGGTAGGGAGCCCCAGGCCCACTTCCCAATTTTGCCTTTGTTCCCCTAAGGGCAGGAGCCCTGTGCCAGCTGCACATCCCCTCCCTGTGCAGGTGCATGCTGGAGCGTGTTCTGCAGCCGTGCCCAAGCTCTCCAAGCGTGCTAGATTCATTCCCAAAGAAGCAAGGCTGCTGCTTGCTCCGTGGCAGAGAGGTTGGCATCCCTCAGTGCTGGCGACCTGCTCTTCCTTTGCAGGCAGATTGACTCAACAAAGGAATCGGTGCAGAGGGTTTCACCTGCCATCAGTCTGCAGGCGTAGTTTTTCACGGCTTTGAGTAACTCCTGCTTTTGCGTGCCCATGTCTCTCAGATGGCAAATTGCACCAAACCCTGTGAAGCACGAGGGTGACTGCATGGAAAATCCATCTGGTGCAAAGTTGGTTGTGTGATCGTTTGGTCATGGTGCTGTTCTTGCAAAAAAAAACCAACTGTCTGGAGGAGTCCCGGCCCTGGAGGTGCCCGAGCTGGATGGGCATAGAGGTTCCTTCCAATCCCACCATCCTATGGCTGTGTGGTTCTGAGTCCTGCAGCACGTGCTTGCCATTGGGGTGGGAGGGTTCCCATATGCCTGACTGGGCTTGTGACCCCAGCAACATGACAGTGGGAGAACAGCAGGCTCAACACCATGTCCCAGCAGCACCATCCCAGCCTGTTTTTGTGGGTTTTGTCCACCCTGAGTCTATGGGCAACAAATGAGAGGTGGCATTGGCTGCCCACCACTGTCCCTGTGTGCTGGAGGAGTGGGAGAAGAACCTCCCTGACTCCATCACAGAGTTACAGAGAAGATGGTTGTCCTAGGCACGTGAGAGATGGGAGCTTGGGGTCAAGGCTGTGCCACCCTCATCTGTATATTGTTATTGCCAAGGGGAGCATGTGCAATGCAGGAGTCCCACTCAGATGGTGCTAAGGTACTGTAGGATGCAAGGCTGGGCGCTGGCCATGCTGCGTTTTGCAGCCATATTTAACATGGAAAACACAGCTCAGAATGCAAGAAATGCTGTTTTTTTTTCTGATAAGAAGCCAGGATAGATGCTGGCGTGTGCCAGAACCACCCCGAGCTGCTGTGGCTCAGGGCAAAAGGCAGTAAAGGCCCCTGCAGAGCTCCGTGGCGGGCAGTGATGTTTCTGCCATCAGGGATGCCATGCTGCGACCGGTGCTGTGCAGCAGTGCCCGGGCTGGGTTGATCACAGCAGTGTAATGATAAATCACAGGATTTGGGTTGGGGAGGTGTCTTAGCAGGAGAGAGGGGATTTATTAAAATCTCGCATTGTGATTGCGCAGTGAAATTGCAGATACCGGGTTATTGCTGGCTGGTGGATTATTCACCGAGGAGCACTCCCAGTTTGTAAAGGTGCATTTTGCTGCACTGCTGCATTTCTCCTCTTTACCACGCAGGGGAAAAAAAAAAACAGCCATCCCATGCATGGCGTCAGCAGCCGTGCTTTGCAAAGCCCCTCTGAATGCTTGCCTGGCAACCCCCTGTGAAGTCTGGGGGGAAATAAAAGCACAAAAAGCGGAACGGAGAGGAGAGGGCTCCGCGCTGTGCTCTGCTGCAGCGCACACCACTTCCTCCATCTTACCCTCCTCCCAAAGATGGCTGTGGGGCCGCACCGTGGGGCTGTGGGCAGTTCAGGGTCCCCCTTCCCCCCTCCTTCCCCCCACTCCCGGGGCCACCCACCCATCGGCGATCACCCACCGCGGCGCGGAGCATCACCGCACGCTCCGGGATTCGCCGCCGCTTCCCCGAGCAGCGCTGCGCTCGGGATCCTCTGCGGGAGAACCCACCCACGCCGCACAGATGCGGTGCCGGGTTGGGCTCCGTCGGCGGGCAGCGTTCAACTGCGCTGCAGGGGCTGGGGGCTGCGGGGGCTGGGGGGGCTCAGTGCCCACCGACTGCTGCCAGCGCTCCCATCGCCGGTGACGTCTCCATAAGGACCTGAGCGAGGGCTGCGGCGCGGGGTGTTCCAAAATGCCTGAAGCCAACGCTTTGCTGTCCGTCTCTTGGGGTTACATTAAGGTGGGTTGGATCCTGCTGGGTCCTCGGTGCCTGTTTTTGTGCCCTGGGAGGCAGCGGGGCTGTTGGTTATTCCCCCGGTTGCGCGGTGCATGCAGTGTGGATGCGAGTTGCTTCTCCCCTTCGGGAATTCACTTCTGTGGGGTGAAATGATGCTGCGACGAAAGCGTGAGCTTAGCAAACGGAGAGCAGCGTATGGGCACAGCAGGGCGAGCGCGGCGTCTGGCTGCAGTGATGCAGGAGGACTTGAGATCCGTGGCAGCTTTGCTTTTCTCTTTGCAACGCACGCAGCCGCGTCTCAAGATGGAGCAAATTTATGTAGCGGAGCTGAGGACAAAAGAAGGTGGGAATAGAGAGCAATATCAGACTCGGGTCTCTCAGGGTGGCATCTCATTTCTGGCAGCAGAAATAATATCTGTCTGTGGAGGAAATCCGTGTTGCAGTTTTTGCATACTGAGAAGTACGTAGCCGTGCTGGTGCTGCAGGGTACCTCGGTGAAGCTGAATAGCTCTGATTCTGCTCCAAATCTCTCCGTCGTTTTCTTTTTCACCTCTTGCTTGCCTGCTCGTTTGCTGTAGAATTGAAGCTGTGTGAAAGCATTCAGAAAAATTCCATTTCTGTGTGTTTCTCCCTCCCAACAGTTCAAGAGGATGCTGAACCGAGAGCTGACGCACCTCTCCGAGATGAGCCGCTCCGGCAACCAGGTGTCCGAGTACATCTCCAACACCTTCCTGGGTAAGCATCCTCCTGGGCCACGGCCGCGGGGCAGCCCCTGCCTCTGCCTCTGCCTGCAGCCACATCTCAGCACTCAGCATTACTGAAGGGCTTTGATTTTCTGCTTTCCAAACGGGGAGGAGGAGGACGCAGCGCTGGCCTGGCGCTCTGCACGGAGGGATTCCCTTTCCAAACAGAAAGATCTTTCTGGTTGGGTCGAAGCGAGCTGCTGTGGGCTGCATTGTGCAATGTTTGCTTTCTGTGTTGACCTTACGTGAAGGACAGAGCCACCCGAGCTCAGCTGCACGTGCTCCTCTTTGCACCTTCTGCCTCATAAAACTGCATCTCCCCCTCTGAGCTGGGGGCTCGGACAGGCAAGGTCAGCCCAGGGCTTTTATTACTCTGTGCTTACGTGCTCGTTTTGCACTGGAAATCAGAGCCCACCCTGAAAAATACACACAACATTTTGTGTGGCATTCCTTCTGTAGGAGCTCCCGGGACGACCAACGCGAACGGATTAAACACTGGAGCATTCTGCAAAGTGTTTACTTCCTCTGTGTTTACACAGCCCATCTTTTACAAAAAACACAGTTTCCTGTGGTTTCAAACAGCTCCCAGATAGGTGCTCAGTTGCTCCTAAGCAGCAGCTCAGCACTGGGCTCCCCCACCAAGGACCTACTTCCATTGGCCTGAGTGCTGTCCCCACGTGCTCGGGGAGCTCACACCCCACAGTCATCGTGGCCCCCGATGACACACCATTATTTCCATTAAGGGATTTGAAAGTGAGCTCAATAGCCAGTTGCAACTGGATCAGCCGCGTGCGTTGAGGGCGCATCACGCCATGAATAATCCATGTCAAAGTCTGGAGCTGCTCTGTGGGAATCCACTGCTCTTCTCCTCCTTCACTGTGTCATCCAGAGCAGGAATTAATACAGGGAAGAAAAGCAAGGCAGCCTTGCTGCCAGCAGCAGGGCACTTCCAGTGCAGCCTGAGGCTTGGACCTGATATCACACTCATACAGCACACGTATGCCCAGGCTGGTAGAGTCGTTGGAGAGAAACATCAGAGCTGTTAAAAGGGACTTAAAGCTCCCTTAGGAGGTTGTGCTGTCACTTTTTTATCAATTTGCTTTTTTTTTTTTCCTACTCATAAAATTTAGCTTGAACATGAGGGGAATGCACCGTGTAGTCTACACCTGAAAAGGCTGAACCAAAAAGGAGAAATCCTAGAACTGTAGTATGGCTTGGGTTGGAAGAGACCTTGGAAATGTATCCAAGCAGCGTTTGTGAGACGGGGATAGCTCGTGGATGCTAAAACCAGATCGCATATCTCTGTTCAGTCCCTTGGCTTCATTAAATGAGCTGAGGAAGGCAGCAGTGGGGCAGCCCCACCACCAGTGAGAGTGGAGACAGCAGCCTTGGGTCTGCAGCCAGGCCACGGGTGTGAGGTTGGGTTTGTCACTGGGCCCCGCCATGGGATGGGCAGGAGCTGAGCTCTGCAGAACAGTGCCTGGGGCACAGTAATCCACGTGCACCCTTTGATGGGTCCTGAACGTGACCTGCTAACCATGAGGCATTATGGAAACACTAATTAAAGGTTTAAGGGTAATTACCCTATTTTCCTAAGTGTTACTTTGCGCTGAGCATTGAACAGCAATACACGCTGCGGCTCTGTCTTTCTCCTAAGGAATTTCCCTAGTCTGTGCTCCTCAGATTCTCCCCTGCACTGCTCATAGGGATGTTGGATACCTCAAAAGGATTCTTCTCAGAATTCACAGAGCTCCGGGGGAGGGTCTCTTCTCCAAAGAGCTCCCAGCACTGCACAGCTGCCCAGGGGTGGGGGTCACTGTCCCTGGGGGTGTTGCAGAGCCATGGGGATGTGGCACTGAGGGACACTGGGGGAGCTCAGAGAGCTTTTCCAACCTTAACGATGCTGTGATGCTATGATTCTGTGTTAATGATCAAAGTAAGGGTTGATGTGAGAGGCTGTGCTGGGTGCTCACACAGCGTTCCTGCAAATGATGCTGATTTCTTTCACCTCTCTTTGTTGCAGACAAGCAGAATGATGTGGAGATTCCTTCTCCCACGCAGAAAGACAGAGAGAAGAAGAAAAAGCAGCAGCTCATGACCCAGATCAGTGGAGTGAAAAAATTAATGCATAGTTCAAGCCTAAATAATACCAGCATCTCACGATTTGGTGTGAAAACAGAAAAGGAAGACCATCTGGCCAAGGTATGGCAGATCGATGCAGTTCATGGAGGAGCGGTGTGAGCTCAGAGCAGCAGGTGCAGTGGCTGCGCTGACCACCCCAGCTTTGGTTCAGACCACATTCCCTGAGTGGGAGTGAGTTCATAGGACCAGGCCCTGACAGTGTACTTTCACATTGATAGATTCCTTGGGAAAGTCACTGAAATACTGAAAACAAAGTGATAGAGGCTGAGTGGAATAACTGTCGCAGGAGCACGTAATGGTGCTGTGTGCCACAAAGCAGCAGCAGGAGCTCTGTCTCCATCATTCCATTCCTCTTGCTACCTGGGTCACAAGTAATTCCCCTGACACAGGGGCACGTGGCCTGCTCGTACAGGAGCTCTGACATCAGCACTTCACAGCTGCCCCGTGTTCCTGCCCCTCAGTAATTACTGGTGGAAACGTCTCCAGAAATGTTTTAACTGTTCTCTTTGTGTCGTTTCCAAAGGAGCTGGAAGATCTGAACAAGTGGGGTCTGAACATATTTAACGTGGCCAGGTATTCACAGAACAGGCCGCTCACCTGCATCATGTACGCCATATTTCAGGTGCGTGCCTTTCTGTCCTTCCACAGCGCTGTTTTAATGCAGCTCTCCATCACTGCCACGTCCCTGTTGGAGATACACATGTTCTTTTAACATCTCTTATGCAGGAGCGAGATCTGCTGAAGACATTCAAGATCTCATCAGACACCTTCGTGACGTACATGATGACGCTGGAAGACCACTACCACTCGGACGTGGCGTACCACAACAGCCTGCATGCTGCCGACGTCGCCCAGTCCACCCACGTTCTCCTCTCCACCCCTGCACTAGATGTGAGTACTGCTCTGAGCTGAGCTCTGTGCCAGATGGGCCATGTTTCAGCTGCAGCTCTGCCTGTAATCCCTGTTTCGTCTTAAGGAGCGCGTGCTGCCTGTCGACCTCTCTTCTGAGCACTTGCCTTTTTTATAAAGGCCTCGTCCTCAGAAGAGCAATTCATAAAACGCAGAGGGTTTGTTTCAGTGAGTGTGCATCCCGAGGTGGCCATGGCCTTCCCTTACAGATCCCTGTTTCCTCCCTAGGCCGTCTTCACCGACTTGGAAATCCTCGCTGCAATTTTTGCAGCCGCAATTCACGACGTGGATCACCCTGGTGTCTCCAACCAGTTTCTGATTAACACAAGTGAGTTTTGTCTCGAATACGACCACACTTTCACCTGCAGACTCAGAGTACGTGCTCTGCTATGGCGAGGGCCGAGCTGTGGCTCTGGGACTGTGTTGCTTTCTCACAACACCGTGCAGCAGTTGAGTTGTACGTTTTGAAATGGAGCAGCAGTAAAAATCCAATTCCTATCAAAACAAAGGAAGCAAGTGTACTACAGTTTGCAGAGTGGCATTGTGATTATCACTTGATAAGGTGTAAAAAGCCTTCCAAAGTTCATCGTTAACTGAGGATTAGTAATGCCATTGCTGTTGACAACAAAAGCGAAACGCTGCGATCCGTGTTGTATTGTGCAACAGGCTGAGCATGTCTTCTGGTTCCAAAAGATGGGCATTGATCTTTTTTGGAAAGCTGAGTGCAGGACCCGTGCTTTGTGCTGTCAGTGCTTCCAGAGCCCGTAACGAAGTCAGCTGGATGCTGTTTGGTTCGCTAGCAGTAGGCAGAGGGCTGTTGGTGTCCTGTATGTGTGGGCTCAGAGCTGCACGCTCTTAGCTTATGTGAAACAACAAAGGGAACGTCTCCGTCCGTCGTACTCGCTGTGGGAGTCCCACGCTGCACGCACTGAGTCCCGTGTTTCTGTTGCTTTGGCAGATTCTGAGCTGGCACTGATGTACAACGACGAATCCGTCCTGGAGAACCACCACCTGGCGGTGGGCTTCAAGCTGCTGCAGGAGGAGCACTGCGACATCTTCCAGAACCTGACCAAGAAGCAGCGGCAGACGCTCAGGAAGATGGTGATCGACATGGTAGGGCCCCTGCACACACTGCTGCTCCTCAAACACCGGCTTCCCTGCCTGCCCGGCCCCGCTCAGGTCGTGTTTTCTCTTCCATAAAGGTATTGGCAACAGATATGTCCAAGCACATGAGCCTGCTGGCGGATCTGAAGACGATGGTGGAAACGAAGAAGGTGACGAGTTCAGGAGTCCTCCTGCTGGACAACTACACGGACAGGATACAGGTAGGACAGAAGTACCCTGCCTGTCACCGGAGAAACCACGTTCCCGTTCTTACCGTCGCTTCCAGATGGGTTATATATAGCAAAGAGGCTGACCCAGATTTTCACCCATCTTGCAGGAGCTGCAGGCCTCCTGTTTTCATGTGCTGTGCACCACAAACAAATGGGTACGAGGGGGTCTCGTGTCTCTTAGGTAGAAGAGATTGCCTGTTTAACTCTTGGAGCAAGCAGCTGCAGGCACGCTTGTCCCTCTGAGGTTGATCTATACAGCTGAGTGTGTGAGGGCTTGTGAATCAAAGTGTAGCAAGATGGCAGGAACTCAGTGTGTAACTCCATAGCTAAAGCAGCTCTTACTCTGGGCTGAACTTACGGATGCACACTGCTCTCTCTGCAGTCTAATCCTCGCCTTCCAGACACGACACGGCGTCACTGGGAGGGGCTGCATGGTTTTCGTGTAGGATGAGGTACATCACTGTCTGCTCACTTTGCTGGCCAGCTCAGAACAGACTCGCAGGAAAACCCTCTCACATTCCTGCTGATGTTAGAGCAGCTCCCTGCGCTGGGTCCCCGTGGCTGCCCTTAGTCAGGCACCCAGCTGTGTGCGTGGAAGGGATGTTACTCATGGACTGAAGCAGCAGCATTTAACCATGTGAGAGCCTGAAAATACCCTTTGAATGGCGGGAAGCACCTGTGTTCAGAAACAAACCTCTGTGATGTCACCAGTGCTGCTGCTGCTGCACCCGGTGTAAGTACTGAGATGCTGGGAGCTCTGCAGCAGCAAGTCCCATGCACAGCAATTGGAGGATGCAAACATTTTTATTCCGAATTGCATAATCAAAGAGCCTCGTGGTTAAATGTTCTGAGTTGAGCAAGCAGATACAGCTCGAAGCCGTCCTCTTTTTCCATCGGATTTTACGAGTTTTTCTGATGAATGTAATTGCAGGTTCTCCGAAACATGGTACATTGTGCAGACTTGAGTAATCCCACAAAGTCTCTGGAGCTGTACCGGCAGTGGACGGACAGAATCATGGAGGAGTTCTTCCAGCAGGGAGACAAAGAGAGGGAAAGGGGAATGGAAATCAGCCCCATGTGCGACAAACACACAGCATCAGTGGAAAAATCCCAGGTAATTGGCCCGGAGCCGCTCGTTGGTGTTGCCTCAGCTCGTGTTTTTAAAGCAGAGACAAAGCTCATCTGCTTTCTGTAATACGACCAGGCAAATGGGCAGCTGTTCAGAGGGTTCTCATTGACCCTGCTGTGGGCTCCCTACCCACTCCTTGGCGTCCCCACAGTCCCCACGTGTGTGCTTATCTCACCCTGTTTGTGTCCCAGTTTTCAGAGCAAGCTGTTCTCCTTTTGTTTCCTGGGCTGAAAGTGTGTGATCCTGATCTCCCTGGGTCTCTTACGTCTTCACAGCCCACAGCCTCATTCCTAGCTCTTAATTAGCACCTCCTAATCCTACTGGTGCTGCACCCCACATTAACAAAGTGTGGCAAAGCCAGTCCCTCTGATGGCAGAGATACAAGCAGCCCCAGGGGGAGCTACACCCAGCACACCAACAAAGGCCAGATTTTGCTTGCTTTCCGACCTCATGTAGACCGTTTTGCAGTGCATGAATCGACCACTTCAGCTTCCATGGAGCCTCTGTATCGAGAAGTCCAAGTACAGGTATTTAAGTCAGTGCAGGTCTTAAAAAGAGTCTGTTTTTTCTTCAGTTTTGAGATCACCTGGTTCATCTCTGGTTCTGATTCATAGCTCAGATGATTCCAAAGGCAGTTCAGTTCTGACATCCCTAGCATTGGCCACAGTGTTTAGGCAGAAACGAAGCATCTGATTGGTGTTGGCCAGAACATACTCCAGGCTTCATATCATGGTGTCCTGGTTGTTGTTTTGGACGGACTCGAGCAAGCCATCGTCGAGGTTTTTCAGTTTGAATAAGTAACGAAATTGATGATAATTATTTCCAAATGTCCTCTTGGGCTAAGCCAGGCAGTTTCAGAATTATTCACTCAACCGCATGGTGATTTTGTTGGAAAAATCTGTCTTGTTTGTTAACCTATCAAGAAATGAATCCTTCAGCCAGGCTTGGCCAGAAAATGCCCACGTGCTCCGCGTGTGAGCTCCAGTTAATTTTGTGGTTCACATACTCTCTTCACGGGGGTTTCAAAATGGCATTTTTGCTTTGCAAAAGGAATTACACGAAATGGCCCCCACCAAAATACCAACTAATGCGGAGGAGAAGGGGAAGCAGCATCTCCATCCCAGGGGGAAACTGAACCTCAGGGCAGGCAGCGTGCGAGCGTGGCCGAGCTCTGCTGTCCCCTCCTTGCATCAAAACGCTTTTGGGTCATGCTGGCCAGCTGCTCTGCAGTAGGAGCTGTTTGTGCAAGGAAACCACAGCACTGTGCAAGGCAGGCGGTCCCGAGCCGTGCTCCCCCAGCCATGTCAGGTGGCCATCAGCTCACCGGTGGGGATCTTTGTCACTCCAGCAGTGCTCCGGAACTGATGTGCTGCAGGAAATTTTCATCACCTTTTCGTTTAAGCTGCCTCCCCAGTATGTTACAATTGAATGTTAATGGTTCTATTGACATCCTGTTGTGTCTGAAGGAGGCATGTGTGATTTCCAAAGCAAACATCTGCGCGTTGAGCCTGGCCCCTCTGAGAGCCATTTTCCTGCTGCGCAGAAACGTCGTCCAGCAGCAAGGAGAGAAGTGACACACGCTGCCAAGACGGAAGAATTTCAATCCTCTTTATGGCCATTGAGTTTTCTCCATCCTGGACGTACGTCCTCTTAGTCAGACAATTGAAACATGATTGAGCTCAGCACCTACGCGCCCGCGAGCGGATGGGCTGACGGCCGCACCACTTCCACCCGGCACATCATCACCAGGGGCACGGGCAGCCCGCCTGGCTACAGGAGCAGAACTTCTCAGGCTTCTTTCCCTGCTCCTTGCAGTCTTTCCAAAATGAAGCGAAAGAAGGGAAGGAAATCTCCACCAGGACAGACCGAGCAACGGTGGTTGGGTGCCGTTTCTGCCTTTGGAGCGGTGACTTGCTCTGTCCCCTGCACAGTGGTGGCTGATGCACTGTGCAGGAGGAGGCACCCACAGGGACGCAGAACCTTGCAGGCAGGGACAGGTGCAGCCTCTTTCATCTCGCAGTTTCAGGTGGCTCCCGCTTTAATTCCCCCCTTTCACAGAGCTTGGTTCTGGGCAAGCATTAATCAGATCAGCACTGATCAGATCCCCCTCAGCCTTCTCTTTTCTGGGCTCTCAGCCTGTCCCCATCACGAGGTGCTCCAGGCCCCCACCATCTCTGCACCCTCCGCTGGGCTCTCCCAGCAGTTCCCTGTCTGCCCTGAACTGGGCAGCTCTGCACTGGGTGCAGTGCTCCAGCTGTGCCCTCCCCAGGGCAGAGAAGAGGAGGGGGGCACCTCTCTCCCCTGCTGGCCACACTCTGGGCAAAGCACCCCAGGTCTCATAGTGCCTTCTTGGCCACCAGGGCACACTGCTGCCTCACAGCCAACTGTTGGTCAACTGTTGGCCTACTGGAGGTCAACCAGGACCCCCAGGTCCTTCCCTGCAGAGCTCCTTTCCAGCAGCTCCAACCTACCCTGATGCGTGCTGTTTTTCTTCCACAGGTGTAGGACTCCTACCATTCATATTTGTGGTTTGGAGGCCTTGCTCCTAGGAGGGCGTTCAGCTTGTAACTCATGCATTCGTAGCATTTTAACTTTTCAGACAGCCGTCCTCTTCTTGCATCTCCCTTCCCTAAGTTGTGTTCCCATGTTTTGCAGGTTGGTTTCATTGACTACATCGTGCACCCGCTGTGGGAGACGTGGGCTGACCTGGTGCAGCCGGACGCTCAGGACATCCTGGACACGCTGGAGGACAACAGGAACTGGTACCAGAGCATGATCCCACAGAGCCCCTCACCCCCGCTGGAGGAGCGGGGCCAGGACTGCCCCGGCCTGATGGAGAAGTTCCAGTTCGAGCTGACCCTGGAGGAAGAGGATTCAGATGGACCTGAGAAGGAAGGCGAGAGCATCGGCTACTTCCACAGTGCAAAGATGCTGTGCACGGGCAGCCCGGGGGAGGAGGACGTGCAGCGGGAGGCGAACATAGAAATTGTGACAGAGGACACGTCTCCCGTGGACACATAATGCCCTGTACCCACGTAAGTGGATTTGAAACGCTTAACGAGCATGCAAGCGGTCTGCTGGGACTCGCCTGCAGCCTGGGCCCGGGGCCTGCAATTGCTCAGGAAACGCCGTGAGCGACGCCGGGGCGGCCTCGCCAGCTGCGGGCACCGCGTGGCCTGGGGCTGAGCGGCCCACGACACAGCAGCTGAGAGGTTTTGTACCGTGAGCTCCGGGCCTCGTACCCGCTAGGCTGATAGAAACTACTGATCCATAACTCTGCGCGCCGAACCCGCCCGCCCCGCCGCCTGTCTGCAGACCTGTGTGCCTTCTTTGTAAACGCCCTCATGTCTTTTCGAGATCTGTTCGACACACGGAGTTCAGTGTCAGCAGCAGCGCCGAGTGTTCGGGAACCGACGGATCCTTTTTGATTCTTCCTGTTACAAGAAGCAGTCTTCCTTTTTTCCACGGGCAATACCTGTCACTTTATCGCGGTTCATCGCTTTTCCAGACTTAAGAGAAGGGGTACCCTCCGTTTTGCATTACGGCACTTTTAATCAGTCTTCTGAAGGCCCCAGGTGCCTGTCAGCCCCCACGTTGCTGCCCCTCGGCGTGCCCGCGGCGCACTGGCACGCTCACACCTTCGTGTCCCACCTTCCCTTAGGTGTAGGCCCACCGTCCTCCTCCTCCCGCACTGCCTTGAGCTCTAACACCTCCATTACTGTTTATAACAGTGTATTTATTACGTAATGTATATACTGTAATGTTTTGTAAGTTATTAATTTATATGAATTAGCGTTGCCTGTCGGGGGCGATGTTAATTGTGTAGAAGACTCGGAATAAGAGTTGCCTTTTATTTTATTTTTTTCCTCTTATTTTTTTTTTTCTCGTAACCTTTTGTATGGCATAAAGTACAAAACCTGAACACAGCTGAAGAGACATACGCAACCCAGGGGCCGGGGCGGGGGTGGCCGCGTCCTGCCCCATCCTCCCAGCGACCCAATGTGAATCTCTATGACGAAAATGTGAACTGATGTAATAATTGTGCTGTGAACCTCCTGGTGCCGCCGCCGTTGGGCGCAGCGAGCGGTGCCACTCGGTTTGTAACATAACGTTTCGAGCTTCTGGTCCAACTCGTGACAGCTAGTTCATGACAATAGCACAGTTGTGCATGATCAATGGGTGTGTATGTCTGTCGAACACTGCGTTGTTCCAGGTGGTTATTTTCTTGTTTTCAGAAGTTTCACACGACGTATGTTATAGTATTATATATTGTGTTCAGATGCATTCTTAAGAGATTTTTATATGAAGTGAATAAATGAACGCATGACCCCGTCCCGGGGCTGCTCGCGGCGTTGTCCGTTCAGCGAGGGTTGTGGGCTGCGGGTATGGCGTGGGGTGGCCGGGACGTGACACGGGGTGGCCGGGACGTGGCACAGGGCAGTGGCAGCTGCAGCAGGCCCGTGCCCACGGGATGGCTGCTCCCTGCTCGGCTCTGTCCCTGCCCAGCGGCAGCGGCGCCAGGAAGGCGCTGCAGACAGGAAGGCGATGGCTGCACACCGCAGCCCGGCGGTGGCTTTCATGTCCCGGCCTTACCCAACGCAACTGAAACAACCAGCGGCCTTCCAGGAACAACACGCCCTGCCGCTGCGTGGGCCCGGCTCGGCAAGGCCACATCCTGTCCCCTCATCCCTGCAGCATCACCCGGTGCAGTGCCCCACGCCGTGGCCGTGCCCCCCAGGTACTGCTGCTGCTGATGCGGACTTCTCCGCTCCATTGAATTTACCCTCTGCTCTGGGTGCGCCCGGCAAAGCTCCGAACCCACAGCTTAAGGAACACAAAGCAGTGCTGTGGGGGTGGGCTGCAGTGCGCTCTGTGCTGCCTCTCCTCTCCTTCTCAAGCCCTCCAGGTTTATTTTTTCCCTTGCCAGTGACCCACTTCTGGCAGAGGCGTCACTGTGAGTGCAGTGAGCGCAGCTGCGATGCTCTGTGCTGCAGCAGCAGCAGCATCCTTCCCTGCTCTGCTCCAGGACACAACATGGTGTGTAGCTGTGGTGTGCAGCTGTGCGAGCAGGGGGCACAGCTGGGCTGGAGGTGGGGTGCACAGCACAGTCCCTGTTTCAGCAGCACAGCCTTGAGGAAGGTTTTTTCTGCTGAGCAGACTGCGTTTCTCACCCAGACAATGCAGCACAGTGCTGCTCACTGCATGGCGAGCACAGGGATGAAGGTCCTGCACAGATCCCACGGCTGCAGCACATCGGGCTGGCTGAAGCTGTGCACCAGCAGCAGGATCCCCCCCAGAAACGTGCTTCTATTCTGCTCAGTGTTTTGGTGCAACATGCCTCCTTTTGGGCACATCCTGCTGCAGCTCGGGTCTGCCCTGCAGGGCAGAGGAGGGGTCAGCACTTCTGCACAGGCCTCATTTCTGCAAAGCCCTGGGGCTCCCCACGCTGCATTTCCCCACCCACGCTCTGTGCACACGGCCGTGCACAGCTGTACAGCTCCATCTGCTGAGCCCCGGCCGTGCACAGCTGTACAGCTCCATCTGCTGAGCCCAAACCGCTGCTCGGCACCGTGCACACAGCGGGGATGTGCGCCATGGGGCACGTGCCGTGAGGGGATCACCATGACAGCAGGGATCTGTGCAGTGGGGGCCAGCACTGCTGGAGCCATGCACAGCTGGATCCTGGCTGGCTGGAGCCTGAGCACAGCCAGGGCCATGCCCAGCTGGATCCTCACACAGCTGGATCCTGCTCAGCTGAAAGCAATGGCTCCAGGCTGCCTGCATCCCCAGGGCGCTCACTTTGGGACCCGTTTGCTTTTCTTCCTATTGCACTGCCATAACCCTCATGGCTCTGCACGCTCCCTGCCCCCCGCAGGGCTCCTGCTCTCCCTGCAGCATCTGGCAGCCTTGCTCTGGCTGTGGCAACATTCATGGGGCACCCAGGCAGCCCCATCCGACCCAAGACACAACCACACAGAGCACTTCCAGGCTGCCACCTTGCTCTCCATCACCCAACAGGACCTGCCTCCACCCCCAGCACGTGCCCTTGGGCTGGCAGCGCACCCCAGGAGCTGCAAGAAGATTCCCAACGTTATTCAAAGAATGCATTTGTTTTATTCATAACCTCATTCTTCAGTCAAAAATCCTAACAGCCGGGGCACGCAGGGTGCTGCTGGGTCTGCCCTGGGCACCGGCAGCACTGCTCCCAGCTGCGGGGGAGCAGTGTCCCAGCACACATCGTTCCCTTGGGACACCCACATCCCACACTGCTGCTGTGGGTTTTCCAGTCAAACCTCAGCCCCTCAGGTGCTGCTGAGCCCCCTCTTCCCACCCTGACACACAGCACTGGGAAATGCAACGCCTTTGGGGCCAGAAATGCACACGGTGGGACCTTGGGGTTCCTGCGTGTCCCGCGCCTCAGACCCATCCCACCCCAAACACAGTGTAGATGCTCTCTGTGACACAGCCCCCAAGCAGGCCATGAGGTTTTGGGAGCACAGTGTGCCACACTGCCCACAAAACCCCTACGCCCATCCCTTTGCATGGGGACTTCTTCAGTGTTCCTAAATTCCTTCTATAAAAACAAAGCTGCCAGGCAAACCCCCATTCCCTCCACCATCCCCACACAGAGCTGTCAGGGGGCTCATCCTGCATGGGGCCGGAGTGTGGGGCCACAGCTGTGCCCCATCCCACTTGGGTGTGGGGCGGTATTTAAGCTGTGGGGCGGCAGCTGGGGGGTTTGGCCCCACTTAGCAGAGAGGGCTGAGCTGCTGTGAGGAAGAGGAGGTGGCAGTGGAGGAAGGTGGGTGCAGGGATGTGTGGGTTAGGGTGTGCTTGTGGCTCTGTGTGTGCCCCGCAGTGGTGGAGGCACAGCTGAGCTCTCTGCTGCTCCCTTTGCTCAGTGGGATGGAAGGGGCCCTGCGGCTCTTTGTGTGCAGGGAGAGCAGGGGTGGATGGAGCGAAGCTGATGGAGCAGAAGGGAGCAGTGCTCACTGTGAGGGGCCAGTGGGGAGGGAGCAGGGAGCTGTAGTATTGTTGAGGTTGGAAAAGGCCTCTGAGATGATGGTGTCCAGCCCTGCACAGTGGTGGGAGCTCTGAGGGGCTGCTGGGTTGGGGGTGAAGATCAGCTTCTCCTTGTTTTGCTCCCACTAGGAGAGCTGCCCCAGCTCGTTGGCAGTGCAATGCCTCGCTGTGATTTGGTAACAGGACAGGTCTGTGTCTGCCACCATCTCACTGTGGATGCCTTAATGCTGGGATTTGCGGGGCCGTGCCCTTGGCGGGATGAGGCCGATGGATTTGGGCTTTATTTAGCAAATCCCTCGGCTGGTGCTGGGGGCACCTTGTGGTGCTGTGTGGCTCTGGGTCACCCTCTGCCTCCAGTCTCCTCCTGGGGTGGCTGCAGCCCTGAGTGTGCTCGCATGCAGCCTGGAGTTGTGCACCCTGTGGGGCTGGTTGTGCCCGTAGAGGCAATGAGATTGGGAAAGCCTTCTGAGACCTCCAGACCCACACCCCTCAGTGCTGCATCCCCATGATTCTGGAGCACCCCCAGGGACAGTGACCCCCCCTCATTCGGTGCCAGTGCTGGCTGCTCTTTGGAGAATAAATTTCTTCTCCAAAGGGACAACCATGGCTGCACACAAATTATGGCAAAGATGCTGCAGTTGTTGGTCTGCTCGCTTCTGAGCAGTGGGGGCAGAGCCCAAAGTGGGGGGGACATGAGGCAGGAGGTGGGTGAGCTCCTTTCCACATACAGAGAGCTTGCAGGTATCACTGTCTGCCCCCTCCCTCCCCACTGTGTTTTAATTATGTATATGTAATTTTAAATACCATCCCCGGTGCTGCCCCACGAGCACCAGAATGTGGTGGCATTGCATTGCAGCCCTCACTGTATTGCACTGGGGGTGCAGGTGGGGGGAGCACAGCGTCTGCTGGGGAGGGGAGGGGGGGGAGGAGTTGAGCTGGGGTTGTGTGATGTTACTGGCAAAAAAGCCACGGCAGAGCCCCACCTGGGGAGGCGGTGGA
Organism: Cyrtonyx montezumae; assembly: GCF_038088225.1. NCBI lineage: Eukaryota > Metazoa > Chordata > Aves > Galliformes > Odontophoridae > Cyrtonyx > Cyrtonyx montezumae. Next base: position 1,362,212 of record NW_027071825.1, on the reverse strand, counting down.
GCTGTGCATGTGCTGGAATTGGCTGTTTGCAGCATCCCTGTGCCCCCGTGCACCCCCTATCCCTTGCCCCCCCCCCCCCTCCACGCTCCTCCTTCCCGGGGCCGATGGCCGCGCGTGACGTCACCCATTGATTCCCCGTGAATGGCCGCGGGGGGGGCCCCGCGCTCCGTGCGCGCTCCCGCGAGCTGACAGCAGCACCCGGCAATTAATGCCCCCCCCCACCCCTCCTCCCCCCCCCCAAGCGGTGCAATAAGATTACGGGGAGGGGAAGTGCGTCACGGGGTACGGAGAGGGGTTCTGCTTTTGGGGGACGTATCGGGGTGGGGGGGGGGATGTGGCTGGGAAATAGGCTGCGCGCTGCCGGCGGGAGGAGCGCGCTGTGACGCGGCGCGGGGGGGGCACCGCCTCTCCGAGCATCTCCGGCGCTCCGGGGGCGGCACAGCCGCAGCCCCGACCGTGGGCCGCCCCCCACGCTGACAGCTCCGCGCACAGCACTGCCGTGCCGGGGGGGGGGGGAGGGGGGGGTCCGGGGGTGCGGAGAGCGGGGCCCGACCGTCCTCCTCTGTGTTTTTCAGCTCCTGGGAAAGTGAGGAATGCGATTCTGCCACCATGATGGAAGGTAAGGGGGGGGGGGGGGGGGGGGGATGGAGGGATGGGGGGGGTGGGAGGGGGCGTTGGGGTGGGAATCCTTCACCTTTTCATTTGAAATCATCATCGATCAGGATGAAAATCCATCTTTCCCATCCCTCCCCCGAGCTGAAGCACGCTGCCAGGTGGAGCCGCTGCCGAATCCGTGGGGGGGTTCTGTGGGGTCGTTTCCCCATCCCCGGCATGGGGTGGGCGCACGGTCCCGACCCTTTGGTGCGCGGTTTGGGGGGGGGGTGGCATGGGGCCGCGCGTTTTATGGCCGTGAGCTATGCGTGTGCATCCCTCTGCCGGGAAAGGATGCTCCGAGAGGGACCATCGCTGCTGGGTGGGGGGGAGGGGGTGCAGTGCTGGGGAGGGGGCACAGAGGAGGTGATGGAAGGGGGAGATGGGCTCTGGGTGAGCGCTGTGTGTCCGCACGGGGGAACAGTCCCCGGGCACCGCTTGCACGGATTGTAACCCGTGTCATCTGCCTCGGCCATATGTAGAGCTCCTTACGCCTTCTGCAGCGAGATGCCATGGAGGAAGGGTTTGATCCGCTTAAAGCAGAACGGCTCTTGGCCTTCAAGGCCCCAGCACGCACCGTAGAGGTGTTCTGCTCCATTTGTGCCCCCCACCCCAGCGCGGGGTGCCCATGCCCAGCCCTGCATGTACCCCCAGTGATGGGCAGAAATGGGGATCCGTGGCAACATCACCCCACTGTGCCAACAGGAGATGCCCGCCTCCCCTTGGGACCGAGGGCTGCGTGTGATGCGTCGGGGTGAGGGGAGCGGGCATCCCTGTCCTTCAGGGCCTTATTTATGCTCCATCGCCATTGGAGAGGGGATCGGCACGAAGGAAAGGATTTAATCCCAGGGCACGGTGCACGCCCGTGACTCACAGCACAGCGGTGACACAGCTCGGCTGCAGGAGCTGCTCCTCGCCAGCGCTGCGTCTTCGGGGAATTAACGGGTGGGATTTGCTGCCGTGCTGCGTGCACGGGGGGGTGGGCTCCCTCCTGGGATCTCCGGTGGTTCTGATGGAGGTGGGATGGTGGAACCATCTTGCACGGTGTTTTTTAGGGACTGGCCGTTGGAAGTTTCTTGTGCAGGGAGTGGAAGTGAGAAAATGGAGCGAGGAGAAATAATTAATGCTTCTGATTAATTTTTAAATGGTTGGAAACTGGCTTTATTTGTGGAAGAGTGGAACTTCTGTGACCAGCACCCTGCTGAAAGCCTGACACCTTGCACAGGGGCTTCCTTTTTGTAGATCCCTTCGTGCTAGGAAAGCTCTCTAAGACCCCCAACCCATCCTTGCTGTGCCCGCTGACCATGGCCCTCAGCTTAGCAGTGATTTCAGGCTTTCAAACCCATGTGAAGCACCTGTGCTTCCCTGCTCTGTGCCATAGGGTTTAGTGGTGCTGAACTGGGGCTCTGTGGGGCTGCTGGTGCCATAGTGCTGGCCCTGCTGGGCTTGGGTCCTCCCAATGGGAGCAGGAGTGAGTGGCCTCTTCGAGTGATGGGGACTCATGTTCATCCTGAACCCAGCACAGGATATCTTTTAGTTCTCTTTGCAGATGGAGGAGAAGCCATGTTTCTATTTCAGAAATGCCACTGGGGGGAGGGGGGGAAAAAACAACCTGGTGATGTTGTGAAGGTGAACATCCACACGCATGAGAACAAAGGGGTGTATTTATCTCCCTTTTATTTTTAATCTGTTGCATCTGAAGCTATGTCATACGGCTTAATTAGGTTTTGAAATCACTGCTGCAACGTGTCACCCAACACAGATGTTATGTGGTGCTGGAAGATCAGCCAGCCATGGCTGATGGGAGATCCCACTGGGGTGGCTCTGGGGCCAGCAGTTCCTCCCACTGCTCCCTCCCTGAGGCTGGGGGTTGGCTGGGAAGGGACTGAGGGCTGCTTCCCGGGGCAGGAATTTCTGCTCTGCTTCCTCTGTGTGTTTCTGAGGCATCTGGTCACAACGGGGGCTGCTCATGTTCCATATGGCCACGCTTTGCTTTGCCTCAAAGCATTTCTGGGTGACACTGGGCCTGGGGGCAGCCAAGGGCATGCGTGGAGCAAAGGAAACCTTTCCCTTGCCAAAGTGAGGACGTTAGCTTTGTTGAGTTTTAGGAGTTCTTGATCCAGTGGAGGTGCATCCGAATGTCAGTGTACACACTCATGCTCATGGAGGTGCACTCCATGGGGCGGTGTGGTCACACGTGGAGCAGTGCATTGGTGGGGCTGAGGCTGCACGTGGAGTGCTGAGAGAAGTTTGTGTATCAGCTGGGCTGATGATGGGCCTCGATGCCAAAAGATAGCAGACCTCTGAGCGTGGCAACCAGTCCAGCCAAGCTGGTTTGGGATTTTCCAGCTGCTCCTAGGCCAGCACGTTTCTCAATAGGTCTTGCTAAAGGAGGGAGGGAGGGGATAATGGGATTTAGCTCGAAAACAACAACAAAGCCCCACCCAAACTCTGGGAAATGCATTGGGTTAAGCCTGGTAGCAGTCCCTGGTTCTCACCCACACTGTGTGGAGGTGCTGGGGATTCCAGCTGAAGTAGGAACGGGGTGGCCAACGCTGAGCCCTCACACTGTGTCAGATTGCTGGTCAGGACTTGGGCCTTGAGAAGTATTGAGATGTCTGTGGACAGGGCTTTTTGGGTGGAAAAGTAGGAAATGAAAGACTAGGATGAGAACTAATGGTGTCGAATAGCACCAGGGAGAGTCAGGTTGGGTATTAGGAGATGCTTCTCCTCCAAAGAGGGGTAATGAATGCACAGCTGCCCAGGGGTGGGGGTCACCATCCCTGGGGGTTCTCCATTGCCATGGGGGTGTGGCATTGAGGGATGTGAGCATGAGGGGGAGTGGGTTTGGGTGTCTTGGAGGGCTTTTCCAACTGTAATGGTTCCATGGTTCAATCAGTGCATGGGATGCAGATGGCAAAGCATCTGTTTGGTGAGCCCGGTTTAAAGGGTGCCCAAACACAGCCTCTGGAGTCTCAGCTGCCTGCCTCATTGGCATTATGCATATTTTAAGGACTGTTCAGGGAAAAAAAAAAAAAAGGAATTTGGGTTAAATTATATCTTCTGGAGTTCTCACCTCAGGGCCTTATGCAGCTGGGAGTGGGTGAGTGGCTGCCCACAGCCACCTCTCGCCACCCAGAGCTGCTTGGTGCCCAAACCTGTCCTGTCTGTGGCTTTGGAGTCCTTCAGGAAGAGCTCTTTGCCATTGGGAAGCTGATGGGTGCTGGATGCTGTCTCTTCCTTCTAGGCACACGTGTGCTGGTGTTGCTGTTCTCCATGCTCACCCCACACATCCTTTGGCATAAGGTGGTGTATTTGAGTTGTGCACTCCCAGCAGGGATGAGGAGGTGCCTGGCTCCTGCCCCACTTGCATGCAGTGTGCAGCCTGGCCTGCTGCTCCTCAGCTACTGAACGGCCACAGCTATTCATTTTTAATCGAAGCTCAATTACAGGCTGCTGTTCCTGGGGGTTTTTGGAGGTGTGCTGCTTCCGCTGGCGGAATGGTGGCAGTTAGTGTTGGCTGTGCTTTCAGCCCCAAGGAATGGCACGTTGTCAGTTTTTGTGATGGATTTGGGCATTTTTTGTTTGCTGTGGAGGTGATACCAAAGGAGCAGCACAGTGCAGGGCATGGGGGTGACCTGGGTTTGCCCAAACTGCCCTCCCAGCTGCAGGGGTGATGCTGCCCTCTACCCATCCCAGTGCAGGTGGATGTGATGTATGGGTTGGGAAGCAGTGAGGTACTGCTGCTGTATCAGGGATCTGCTCCTCAGCGTCACAGCACCCTGACCTTGGCACATCCTTCTGAGGGCTTCAGCTATGACTCTTTGAATCTTGCCCAGTGCTGAGTGCTGCCAGTGCTTTTGTGTTCCCCCTTCCCAAGCACCTCTGCAGCAGTGCTGTGTGGTCTGTGCAGTGAAGATGCTGGGGGGTGACCGCAGCCAGATACCCATCCCTGTGGAGGTGGGGGATTTTAATGGGTTTGTATTTGTTGGTTTAGGGGATTTTTTTTTTCTCCCTGTGTTTTGTTTTAGTTTTTTTTCCTCTTTTTTTGGTGTATGTTTTGTTGTGGCTTTTCTGGAGAGGGTGGGGAAAATAACCTCCCACCCTCTGCAGCTGTGGGGAGCTGAGCAGCCAGCTCAGGATGCAGGGAGTGCTGGAATGGCCGTGAGGCTTTGGTGGAGGTGGGGGCTCCGGTGCAGGGCACAGTGTTGGGGGACACCTCTTGCTGTGCTGTTCTGCAGAGCCACTTCTACAGAACCCAGCAGAGACATCGTTAGAGATGCACCCTGGTATTAGAGCTGATGAATAATGAATGGGTGCCAGGCTTTCAAGTGCGTGCACGGTGTCAGTGGGCATTTGTCACTCTGCACATCCCTCGGAGCACGTCCCAGCCCCCTGCTGCCACGCAGCCCCTCGGGTGGGTCTTACCCTGCATCCCGCCCATGTCTCTGATGCTATAAGCTTACAGGCAAGCTCATTGGTACAATGCCAGCCTGGGTGGTTTCTTCTTTTGGCTTACCCACAAGCTCTTGTGTCAGCTGGAAATGAGCACAGACGTAGCCATGGCAAGGTGGTATGGAGGCATGCACCAACCCCTGCCCTCAATAGCTGGAAGTCCTTCCCCATGATCTATGGCGCTTATGAAAGTATGTGCATGCAGCTCTTGCCATGGGCTGAAAGGCTGTCTTTTTGCTTTACTGTTGCTGGGAGCAGCACTGAGATGCTTCTTCACATCCCTTAGTTTTCCAGGTAGGGAAATCTCATACCAGCACTGCCATGGGATGGGCAGAGAATGGGCCAGGAGAGAATGTGCAGGTTCTTGCTGGGCTTTGGTCTTGCCCTCTTGCAGTAGTTCAAACCTATCACATACCTGTTGAAATGCACATTAAGGATACGCAGTACTCCCCTCACTGGTGAGGTTTTATGGGAGATGTTGGCATGAGTAGATTGATCCTTGACAGGCTCTTCTAGGATCATCCCAGTTGGAAGTGACCTCTGAGACCCCCACCCCCACCACTCCCACTGATCATGCCCCTAAGCACCTTCTGCTCCCTTCCAGATGGGGAAGGAGGTTGGTTTTGGGTCACTTCCTTTTTTGCAGGGTGTTGCTTTGGTCTGGGCTCTAGAGTAAAGAAATCAGTGTGGTTTATTAATGATGTCACTAATGCTGTGTTTGTGTAGCTCCTTCCACCTGGGACCTGAAGCCCCTCCAGGCAGCATGGCTGTGCTGGGGGGTGGGCTCAGTGCCTGGTGATGGCTCCTTCCTCTTGGGTCAGCCCTCCTTGGGTTTTTATTAGTCATGCATTCCCGTGGTTAATCACTTCTTTAAAATCCAAGTATTTGATGGCAGGCCATGGGAGAATGGAATGGATATGGGAATTGGGAAGAGGACCCGCATTTTGGATGTGAATCTTCCCTGTGTGTGGATGTGAATATAAATGTATTTTGTGAACATGCACACTTCATGGTGACAGCACTGGTGTGGAAGCAGGTGACATCTCTTCCCTGGCAGCTCACCCTCGTCCCCATGGAAGCTGCTTGTGCCCCATGCAGTGGGGACCTTGGCCAGCGAGCCTCTTTCTGACCATACTGGGGGCACTGCCCATGATGTCCCTGTGCTATGGGTCCTCCCGTGGCTGCTTAGTGCCAGGGCAGTGTCTCAGAGTGCCCCCACCTCCTGACCAACAAGCCTAAAAATAGGAATCTGAGCATCACTTGGGAGGGAGCACCTGTCCTGGACCATGACTTGAATAGCACAGCAACCTCTAGAAGCGCATCTGGCATTTCTGTGCTCGTGCCAGCCGTGAATGAAAGCCACAACTGTATCCACCCCTCGGGTCCTGGCAGCGCAGTGGGGACACTTGTGTCCCACAGTTCCTTGCAAGCTGACCCTGCAGACCTGACACTGGGGTGGGCAGGCAGTGAGCAGTCCATGTGGCTGCCTTACTGAGGTTAGTACGCAGTGCATGGGCAGTGACTTGCTCCCTCCTGATCTTAAATATAATATATATATTTAAATGTAAAAGCTATGCAGCACCGTGTTCAGAGTTAATGCTGTTCCTCCCTAAAATGACAGTCCCATGGGAATTTCCCCTTTTCTTCCCACCCCTGCTGCTTTTCCCCTCCTCGCAGAGCTTGGGGTCCTGGGGCTCCGTGTGGTCATGGGTGTGTTTTATCCCACTGAGCAGCCCTAATGAATCAAAGCATTTAAATAGCTTTATTTTAATGCTTCTGTCACTAAAAAAAAAAGAGCATTTGGGGCAACAATATTCCCATGGATGTTTTCTCTGCTGAAATGGATATTGCTTTTCTGAAGCTCCCCCCCAGGACCCCCCACTGTCAGGGGACCAGGAGCATAGCTGTTGTTCCATCCGTCGTGGGTAGAGCAGGAGGCTGCTGGCGCTGGGAGAATGAGATCCTTTTTCTTGTAGAGCTGAAGATTAAGGTTGGAAAGCTTCAGAGCATCAAATACCGATGCATTTCTTGGATGCTGATTCATAGGTATATGAGGAGTGGGGGGAAGATGATAGTAAATGGAAGGTGACTAATGCCCTGCTGCAGAGAGCCACTAGGTTGGAAGGAGATCCCCAGTGTGCTGCAGCTGGTTTGGCCATGGTTGATGGTGCTGTGGAAGCTCTCACCCTTCTCTAAGCATCTTTCCTAATTGTGGTTACATTTCTAGCAGATGGTGGATTTATTATATAAGTGAGCAGAAGGTTTCGTTACAAGATTCAGCCAAATTGGGCTTTTCTTCAGATGAGGCCAAACAACAGTTCAGTTCAGTTGTTCAGCTCCCTCCCTGTTCTACTTTGGGTTTGGAGGCCAAAGTTATTCTAGGGGGTGAGATGGGTGGAAATCTCCCTGTGTTATTAATAACGTGCTTGGTGGGAAAGCTGGGAGATGAGATAAAGCCAAACTGGGGTAGTTCTCCAAAGGTGTGGGGTTAGTGCCTGGGGTTGGGCTGCTGCTCTGACTGCAGGGCTCCATCAGCAGCATCAAGAAGAGCTGCCAGAGCCTGTCCTGCTGTTGGCCAACCAAACACTTGGCTGTGGGGAATCAGGAGCCTGAGGCTACTCTCTGTGCTGTGATAATTCAAGTCAGGTGTGTTGTGATGTGCTGAAGAAAGCCGGTGCTGGGGATGATTGCTGCATCCATCTGGAGGAGTGAGGTGCTCCTGGGGAAGCAGAAAATAACTTTGGTTGGAGGGCATGCACGAGCTTGGAGGCAGAGCAGAGGAGAGCAGCATTAAAGCTTCGTGGCAGCTCCAAGTGGTTAAAATGCTAAAACCCTTCCCTGGATGCACTTGCTGCAGGGTGTTAGAGTGCTCTCAGGAGCAGCTTTGCCTCCAGAAAATGAGAGGGAAATCTCAGGGCCCCTGTTACAAGTGATGCTCTGCCAGTACCCGTGACTGTGGCTCTGGAGGGCTATGTCCCCTTTTCCCCAACAGGTCAGTGCTGTAGCTGTGTGAGCACTGGGCTCACCAGCTGTGTGGTTTGTTTTTGGTTTTTCTTCTTATGTACCCCCAAAGAAAGGTTTCCTCCTTGTCTGCAGGGTGGTGAGGGAGAGTATTGCAAGACAGTGAGGTCAGAAATACTTCCTGTGAAGTTTGTTGTTGAGCAAGTTAGTGAGTGTCTGCTTAACGAAAGAAAGGTGCAAGCAGTGCACGCGTTCCCTGCAGTGTCCTGCTGGGAGTTTCCTTAACTTTGTTTGTGACTTAGAGCTGACAACTGGGTAAGCATTTTCTTGGGGGATTGGAGAGTAACATGAATATTGCATTCTTATACTCCTACCTACAGGACTGAAAAAACGTACAAGGAAGGCCTTTGGTATACGCAAGAAAGAAAAGGACACTGATTCCACGTAAGTCAATGTGATATAAAACATATTAATAAGTAATGATGGCAGGGCAGTGGTGCCAGGGCAGGAAGGAGCTGGGTGCATCTGGGACATCTGTCATCCTCAAGTCACGGCTCATGGCAGTGATGGCATCAGAGCTATTTCCCCCTGTGCATGCAGAGGCCCACGGCCAGGTGTGCTCCATGGGGAATGTGTGAGTGTGTTCTCCATGCATGGTGACAGTGAGCAGTGATCAGGAGCCCATCACTCCTCCAGGACTTGGAGCAGATTAATCTCTGCCCGAAGTAGTGATGTGTGCATCTGCTGGAGTCTGTTCCATGAGTCAGATGTTAATTTGTGGAAAATCTCTGGCAATATGTGAAGGCAGGGTCTACCTGGCTCCGAGCAACGCATCCATCCCTTTGTTGAGCAGCACTGTGCATGCAGTGCCCCAGGACTGAAGCCCACAGATGTGGGGATGGGGACTTGTGGCTCCATGCATACCAAACCCATTTGAAAACAAGGCGACAATGCTTCTGGCAGGGAACAGACTTGCTGGACGGAGTCTGAATTACTCATATGTGATTTCTATCAACTTCTGCAGCACAGAAGCACTGAATGTGTGTGCATGCACGTGTGCTGTCCTATAACACGAGAGCACAGCTGTGCAGGGCTCCTGAGGAGCGTGCCGACAATTTGGCTTTGCTGTCAGTGCCGTAATGACAGCTCTGGTTTCCTCTGAGCTTCCTGGAGCAGGGCTGTGCTGGAGCTAACCCAGGTGCCTTTTCTGTTCCTTGCAGGGGGTCACCGGACAGGGACGGCATCGTAAGTACCGCGCAGCACTGCTCTGTGTTTGCAGCTTTCTCCTTTGGCCATCGCAGGCGCTTATTTTGTGAACCGCTTCCTTTTCAGTATAGGAAATAAGTGCCCGAGTCCAGATGAGGCTGGGTAAAAAACAATAATTAATAATAATTCAGGGCTCTGTACAAAACCAGCTCAGTGGAACTGGCTGGCAGTGCTGTGCACCCCCCAGGGCGGCTCAGGTGCTCGGGGATCCCAGCTCCTGCTGAGCGCAATCGGCTCAGGGCAGCTTTTCTGTGCGAGGGGTTAAGGGCAAATTGCCACGCACCCGTTTCTGATACCATTTTGTTTTGTGTATTAAACCAAAATGAAGACGATGGCTGTTCTCGAGATGCTGCTGCTGTTCTTGGTTTGGGGTAGAAATGCCCCTGCTAGAACCAAGCAGTGGAAGGAGTGCTTCTAGCTGCTTGATTTCCAATTTACAGTTAAGTACGTTGGGCTCAGACTGTGACTGTGTGGATTCAGGCATTAGAGGCTTAAAATAAGCCCCAGGGAGACATTCAGCAGGAGAGAAGCACTGCGTGCCCAGCCCCTGGTGCCAGAGACACGTGGCATCATGATGCATTGTGGCATTGTACAGACATCAGGGTGCCACATTGCCCCTTTAGAGATGTCATCTCATTTCCTACATCTGACTCAAGATCCTTGGCTTTGTGCTCACCCGCATTCTTCTGCCGTTTGTTACTGGCTGTTAATTAGCGATTAAGAAGTCTGCAGCTCAGGTAGTGCTTTAATCAGGGCTCTATTCAGCAGTTAAAGCAAACAAACCCCCAGAAAATATAATGTAATGCATTTCTGCGTGTCACAGAATTCTGTGGTGAGCAAAACTGCTGCGTTGAGCAATGCCAAATTTAATTTTGGAGAGTGAAAACCCAGCTGACAGCTCCTTGGGCATGGCTGATGGTAGCACTTCGTGCAGATGGGGCTGGGGACAAGATCTCCGAGCTGGAAACAGCCCAGGGGCGAGCAGGGCTGGGCTTCCCAAATGCTGCCTCCAACCCTTGCCAGCAGCTGATGCTTTCTCCATCAGATGTGTGTTTTGGGTTTTCCAGGTGGTTTGCTTTCTTGTAGGACAGACAAAGGTTTCCAGTGCTCCAGCAAGCAGGAGGGAAGCAGGAAAGCAATTTCTTTACATTTTTTTTTCTATATTATGAGAGCATGGCGTACACTGAAATGGGCAATGGAGGATGGAGAGATTTATATGTTCATCCTGTAGCACGTTCTTGCAGAAAGTCGAGTTGTGCTGGGGATGATGGCCCTGGTGCTGAGCTGACTGCTGAATATGGCCCTTCTTGAGGGGTCCTCCCCTCCTTATGGACCCCGCAGTGTTTGCTGATTCCTTTCCTTTGTTCTTCTGTTGAAAACCAACCAACCGCTTGACATGTTAACCCTCTTTCTGCCCAACCCCAATCCATTCCAGCCTCTCCACACTCATCCCAATGAGCCACCTTGCCATAGCAAACCTGAGGGCACATGGGAGCAAGGAAAAAATAACTCGGTAAGGAACGCAGTGCTTGGTTACAGCTATGAATGAGTTACTGAGAATAGGGTGTAGTTTAATAGGGTGTAGCTCTTGTTCAGAAATCCAGACTGTAGGAAAAGTGCTGGTTAGGTTGAGTCAGGACAAGACCTGGACCACGGAGGGGTGGTTTAAAGAGAGCCAATGAGCCTTTGCTTGGCTCATGTTGCAATAGTTTCATCTCATGGGTGCACAAACGTATGTATATATGCTATGCTGTGTTCTCTTTTTTTTCCCTTCATTTTAAGTGTTGAAATCTTGTTTTCCCATGTGTTACAGAAGAAAACGAATGGGGCCCCCAATGGATTTTATGCAGAGATTGACTGGGATAGATATGTAAGTGTCTGAGTGCTCTGATCTGCCATTCATAATGCTTTGTGTGAGCCTTGTCCCCCAGCCCCACTCTGCTTCAAAGTTGAGACAGAGAGAATAAAAAGAATGACTTCAGAGGCATCAGATGAGCAAGGAAACCTAATCCTGCTCTGATGTGTACTCTGGATGTCTTTTAAAGAAAAGAGCACTTAGGGACATGGTTTAGTGGGCGTGGGGATGTGTTGATGGTTGGACTTAGATGACCAGAGTAGTTTTCCAAACTTCATGATTCTATGTGGCATCAGAAAGTTGAGAACCAATCCAGAAGATGGATCAATTGTTTCTGGACCATTTCAAACCCTAAGTGCCCATCTCCGAAGGACCAACCATCACTCTGTAGGTGAGGAGAGCACTGCCCTGTGCCTTGAGGACTGAGTCCAACCAAAGAGAAACTTGGATTGCAATTGGGCACTGCGAAACAAACAAACCAACCCAACAACTTAGTATTGTGACAACAACAACAAACCCCAGAAGCAGTGTTGATCCTTTGTGTTTTGTTCCCCATGCAGAACTCCCCTGAGCTCGATGAGGAGGGCTACAGCATCCGGCCCGAGGAGCCAGGTTATATCCTTTGCTGTGGACTTGGCCTCTCAGCTTACGGTCTGTAAGATGAGCTGGGGTTCACAGGAAGGCCACTGACTTTCATGGTTCTTTTTATTTAATTTTCCCTTTTATTCTCCCTTGAGCTGTTACTCTTCAGCTGAAAATAACTCCTGGGGAGTGTTATCTGTGGCAGTAGAATAGGGGAGCACAGTGCTGGCTTTCTCAGGCAATCTGGTGTGCTCTGTGATCTTCAGGTCCATAATATATCCCTGTAAGGGGTAAGGAAACACAGATGTGGCCTATGCATGCTACATGTGTGCCAGCTCAGGGCCTATAGCATCCTGCTCACAGCTGTAGGAGTGCGAGTGAGCAATGGTATTCCCCCTTCCTGCTGCTGGGAGGACCTTGTCCCCATCAGAGCTGAGGGAGGATGGCTGTGCACCAACATAGACCCTGCTGGACTGCTATGGAGCAGTCTTCTTACCCAATTGCACTGGTAGTGCAGGAGGACTTGTCCCTGCAGCTGCTCCTGCCATTGAGGTCAGGGATGAGTGCTTCAGAAACACTTAATTCCCATTTTTCAGTGAGATGCAAGCTTTTGACCCCTTGCTGAGCTGTAGGGCACACCTGATCTCCAAGCAAGCTTCCTTAGCTGTGCTGCACCCACCAAAGGGAAGCACTTCTACTCCTCCAGCGAGTCTGAGGAGGAGGAGGAGGCCCACAAGAAGTACAACATCAAGATCAAGCCACTGCAGGCTAAGGACATCCTGAAGAGCGCGGCAACGGTGGACGAGCTGAAGGCATCTGTAGGCAACATTGCACTTTCTCCATCTCCTGTGGTGAGTTGCATCCCCAGCTCTTCTCCCATTTGCTTGCTTCAGCCCTTGGGTGTGAGTGGAGAACCTTGGCTCTGGGTTCTTATCAACTGAATCTGTAGATCCAAATCAGCATGATGTCATTAAGCTCAGAGAAGGGCATGGGGAGAAGCTGGTGCCTTCTGTTCATAGGTGCAAACCTCTAAGTACTGTGTCAGCCCTTGACAGAAAATATCTTTTCTCTTTTTATTTTTTTTCTGCATTCTTTTAGAGGAAAAGTCCGGTAAGATATGATTTTATGTTTTGCTTGCAAACTTTTAATGCAGCCTTGACTTCTTGTGTTCCCTGCTTTCCTGGCAGCCGTTGTGCAAGTCCTGTAAGGACTTGGTGTGAGGCCATGAGTCCAAATGGGCAGATTTCCTCTGTTAGGGGTTGCTGGGCTCCCCCTCCACTTGCTCCCTATTAGGGAGCTGACCTGAGGCACCAGGATTCAGTTGTCAAAATTTCCATACCTGAGTGCATCAGAAGGGAAAAAGTGTGTGTGTTGTGAGCCTGACCCACCAGCTGTCCGTGCCCACCAGCACTGCAGCACTGAGGAACCCCAAAACACCCTGAGGGCAGCTCTGCGTGGACACTGCCCTCCTTGTAGGCAGGGAAAGAGATGGCTGTGTGTTCAGGGCTGCTGAAAAGCTGGGGGAAGAGTATCCCAAGGGTCCCATCCCTGAGTTCCCAAGCAGGGATGCCCCCTGTCCTCAGGATGCCCACCCAGGCACGGTGCCACGTAGGTGCTGATGCATCCCTCTCTGACCAGGTGTCTGTTCTCTCTCCCTTCTCGCTGACCGCAGCGGCGCAGCCCGGTAAGCTCCTTCCTTGCACGCTTCCTTGCTGCCTTTGCCCATGCGTTTGTGCAAGCAGTGACATTGCAGTGCTCTGGAGGGGGACACGGGGGGCTTTTATTGCATGCAAGTGCTGTGTGTTGTGTGGCAAGAGTGGGGCTTTAGGTTGCTGACCGTGCTTAGATCAGTCTACGACCCGTCAGAGATGAGGATTTTGTTTTCATGCTGCCTCCATTGGATTGGATTGACAGCTGTGTGCCAGGGCAGCTGTGAACCCGGGGCTGCCAGCTGATGGGTTTATGGGGTGCAAAATGCTCTTGCTGGGCTCTATCTGCTCCCTGTGTGCTGGGGGCAAACCTGAATTCCTAGTGGATACGTGAGGGTGGGCATCTCTTGGCCGTGCTCAGTAACTCTCAGCCAATTTCTGCCCTGTGCACTGTGCTGCTGCTGCGGGTTCTGTTCGGTGCGGATCGCGATGTGCCCGTGTCCCTGCACACCCCGCTGACCTCCTGTGTTTGTAATTCCAGGGGATGATTAAGAGGAATTTATCCAGTAAGTATGTCCTAAGTAATTAGTGCAGACAGCTTGGTGGTGGCGGCCTTTAAAATTGATTTAATAAACGGGAGGGGGAGGGTAGGTCTGCTGTGAAGTGGTTGTGGCAGAAATGATGGCACCCAAATGTCCTCTTAAGGAAGGCCATATGGACATCCCTGGGGTGCCCTATAGCAGAAGCACAGCCATCTACTGTAGAAACAAGAGCTGAATTAAGCCCGAACCTTTCTCTGCCTGCACCTTGATGTTGGGCTTGGCGTGGGACATGGGGGGAGATATGGGGCAGGGGTACAGCTCTAACCCTGCTCTGCCTCCACACAGGTGAGGAAATTGCACGGCCCCGGCGCTCCACACCCACGCCAGACCCCAGCAGGTCAGTATAGGGGATATATGTCTATATATACACACACATCCATACATCTGCAAGACCTTGCTCGTGCACCACCCAGAACAAAGTCCCATGGAGTCGATCAGTAGGGCTCTCCACTACAGCTACCATTGGGCACATCATCCAGATGGGATTTTAACCGTCTTAGCACACAATCACACGCGTACCAAGAGTCCAAGCCACCCCAGCTCCCTGTAAATACACACATTTGTGCTCAGACACAGCTTCTCACGGAACATTGTGTTGAGGGTGGGTGCCCAGATCCCCTAAGCAGCCATATGCATGCTGTGTGCCTCTGTCCTGCAGCAGGAAGCCCCCTGAGGACCCGACTGTGCTGGCACCGCTCTTTGGGCCCCCACTGGAGTCGGCGTTCGAGGAGCAGAAGCTGGATGGTGAGTTGGGGTTTGCATCCATACCTCATCATGAACAGCTCTGCTTCATCTTGGAGCAAAGCTGCCCCTACGTGTGGCTCTGCACATGCAGCCTGGGAGAAACTGTGCATCATGCTTGCATGAGATACAGAAGAGTTGTTGGGTTTGTGTTCCCCACCATCTGTGTAAATACAGTTGGGTCTCTTCATTTAATACCTGGGTTATTTTCCTCATATCCTAAAATTCCAGAGGATTTCTGTCATTAATTCAGTGTTTCACTTAATGCAGTAAAGCCTCTGAGGATGCAAATTGGCATTGTTTCATTTGTCAAGCATCATGAGTGTCAAACTAATTGCGTGTCCTGTTTAAAAAGCAGGCAGCCCTGTAGTTATCTAACATCACAGGGAAAGTAAACGTCTTTAATTAGCGAGGGATTGTTGTCAGTTTTTAGTTTCTTCTCCTTGCAAGCTTCAGATGGACGCACCTTATCTGCTCCTTTCTGTGTTTGTAGGAAAATGGCTTTATCATTGCCATTGCATGTGTATTTATTTGCTCTCTTTTCCTAGCTCCTCTGGACCAGCCTGAGATCTGGGGCTCCTTCCAGCCCAACAGCACTGAGTCCCCGAAGCTGCAGAGACCTTTTCCAACTGGAAGTGAGTTGATCAAAAACAAATGCCCATATACATATGTAAACCCAAACCTTCTGTTGCTGCTGGTTCTGGGAGAGCGGCCCGGTGCTGTGGGCAGGGGGCAATAGAAAATCAGTGCAAACCCTTCATGATGGTTATTTTCCACCTCCTTCCTTGAGTGCTCTGCCTTCAGCTGGGTGTGGAGTTGGTTTCCCCATAGCACATTGAGCCAGGGATGGGTCAGGCTGGATCCTGGGATAAATCTCTTCTCCCAAAGAGCACTCAGCACTGCACAGCTGCCCAGGAGGTGGGGATCCCCATCCTTGGGTATGTTTTGGAGCCGTGGGGATGCAGCACTGAGGGATGTGGGCATGGGGGGGGGGGGGCTTGGTGAGCTCAGAGGGCTTCTCCCACCTGAGTGATTCAATGCTCTCCTCTCTTTCCATCGCAGCTCCACCACCACTGCCACCCAAGAACGTCCCGGCCACGCCGCCCCGCACTGGCTCGCCCCTGACAGTGGCACTAGGTAAAGGCCAGGCACACCGCTCCTAGCCGTGATGTAATGTGGCCGGATCCTGACTCGAAGGGTTTGCTCCCCCCAGGGCATCCCCGGCAGTGACTGCATATGAGATGTGGATTTGGTCCCTGTGTGTCCTGTGTTGCGTCTGTGTTGTTTCAGCAGATGTTGTGTTCAGGGCAATGCTGCAAAGATGCTGCTGGTCCTGAGCTGGCATTGCCCTGGTTCAGTTGCTGCTCTCTGCTCCCCATGCTGCTGGTGTCAGTCGCTTCTAGGAGCAAAATACAAAGCCAATGCAGAGCAGGATTTAAATAGCAGTGCTGCTGCCTTCCTCCCACGCTGCCTGGAGCCATCCAGCCTGCTTCTGGGCCTATGGAGCAGTGGGTTTGGGCTGCTTCTGCCTGCTGTGCTCTCCCAGGTTGTGAGCAGGAAAAATCATGGGTGCTGCAGCATGAGTGAAGGAAAGCTGAGTGAGGCACCGGCATGCAGCTGGAGTAAATCCAGTGCTTGATAAGCATGCAATGGATGGTGCTGCTTGCAAGAAGGGGTTGCAGCTCCTGCTCCTCCGAGCTGTGCTGTGTGAGGTCAAGCATCCTTCCACACAGCGTGTGTGCCAAATGCAGCTTTGCTCCGTGTCTCTGGGCTACAGTGAGCAAAGCAGCAAACTGAGACAGGGACAGGAGTGTGGGCATTGCTCTGTGCTGGTGCGTGTGGTGAGGCCGTGCAGATAGATGTGGTCATTAACAGTGATATGTGGTGGTGACAGCTCAGAGAACGAGCAGAGAGCCACCAGAGCTGCAGCTGAAATACATACACCCGGTGTGCTGTCCTGTGCTGCATGCCCCTCGCCAGTGGGAGCATCCGACCAGCATGTGGAAATGTATATATTTATATTTTTGTGCGTATAAATATATATATGAGTGGAGTGTGCGAGAGAGCTTCGTTTTGCTGTGCTCACCCTGTGAGTCTCATAGCTACTAATAGCTCCTGGTGATGATAACGACGCCGTTTAGCTGTGACATGGGGAAGGCTGAGTGCCAGCTGTAAGTGGTGCGTGGAAAGGAGTGCCTTGTATGAGGCAGCACGTAGGGCCGGGCGGCTGCATGCTCTCCTGCGCAGTGTATGTATTTCAACCAAGTGTGCTTCAGGAATGACGTCCCCCAGCAGCCGGTGACCACGTGCTTGGCAGTGTGCTTTGAGCATCCCTCTAGCAGGCGGCTGGCGCTGAGCCCCGCGCCGCCGCAGCCCTCTTAATGCTAAGCTTAAACCCACTGCTTTGACCACAGGAGGTGACCAGCCAGCCACGGAGGCCAAAAGTGACAAACCGCCATCGATCAATGACTTGGACAGCATTTTTGGCCCCGTGCTGTCCCCCAAGTGCGTGGCCGCTCATGCGGAAAACAAGTGGGTCAATTTTTCCGATCCATCCCCGGAAAACACGACGGTGGTGCTGAGGCCCCGGGAGCCGGCAGCGTCCCCCCCGGTGGCAATGGGCAGCCCAGGGCCCGAGCTGCCCCGTGCACTGCCCTCCCCGCTGCGCTTGGACGAGCCGCAGAAGAAGGCTTTGGAGCATCCCTGTGCGAAAGAGGAGAACGCAGAGCCAGCGGTTGCCTCCCCCAAGGAATTTGGGCCAGGACAAAGAGCCACCCCGCCGCCCCCTCCGCCTCCCACCTACCGCACGGTCGTGTCATCCCCAGGTCCGGGCACCAGCAGCGGAGCAGGAAGCCCCAGCGGTATGTCCTGCCGCCCCGCTCCGTCTCCCCCTGCCCTCAGCCTCCGTGTCATCCTCCTCCCTGCTCCTCCCCACTGTGTTTGGTGTCGGATGGGTCTGAAAGCCTTCCCAAAGCCTTCCTTCCCAAAGCTGAGGAGCTCCAGCAGCCCTTCCCACCTCTGTATGTGTGTACCCCCAGTGTCACTGGGCAGAGGGGGGCTGTGTCTGCGGCTGCGTCATCTGTAGGCTTCAGAGTGAACGGAGGCACAAATGCTTCAGGCCAATAACCACCTCAGTGAATAATCACACAGGGTCTTTTTTTAGTCTGCTTATCATACACCATCAGCCTGGGGCTGTTGGGACCTCAGGTGAGTGGGTGAATGCAATCCCTGTCTGGCCTGCCCTGGTTTTTTGGGAGCAGGAAACCACAACTGGGTTTTGAGAAATGGCTTTCAGAATGAGCGTTTCAGAGGGACAAAACTTGGTAGCTTTGTCTGATGTGTGCTGCCTGCCCGGCTTCACCTGCTCAATTATCAATGTGTGTCTGCTGGGGCAAGTGAGCTCTCAGAGGTTGGTTTACACTGAGGAGCTGCAGCCTTCTTGTGTTGTTGTGTCAGGGCAGAGCAGGGCCCTGCTAAGGGACTCGTGCTGCTCATAGAGTCATAGGGAATCCTGAGTTGGAAGAAACACATAAGAATTACTGAGCCTAACCCCTGGAGCATCCCCACCTGCTGCCATCCTGCATGGAGACCTTATCCAGGATCAACCCATGTCCCATCGCTGTTGCCAGCTTTACAGCAAGAGTGTTGGGTTGGAATTTGGTCCCCATTGCTTTAATGACAATCCCACATCAGATGGGGTAGGAGAGGGGATGGGAACCCCCTCCCCGTGTGTGGTTGGAGGAGCTTTGGTGTCCGTGTAGCTTTGCTTTCCCCATGAGCGTGGCTTGGCTTTGTGGTGGTATCGTGGTTTGTTGCACTGCTCTCATGAGGTGCTGGGGTTGGTGGGGTGGGATGGGGACTCTGGGGGTTGCAGCCTCTATCCCAGTGGCTCTACTCAGAGCTGGAGCTTCACCAGGAGGTCACAGGGGGACCAGTGAGATTCCTCATTAACTACTTCCTTGCCACCATTGTGGTTGAGCTGCTCTGAATGAGGATGGGAATGTGATGGTGGGACAGTTGGAAAACTCCCCGTGGTGTGAGCCTGCAGCTGGGCTCCCCCATCAGAAGATCCTCATCTCTTACTTAAATGACATTGTCTCCTTTCTGCATGCCTTGCAGACTGCTGGCTCCTATTCCGAACCAGTCCAACGTGGGAAAGCAAGCTGTAAACATGCCAAATGTTGAAATGCGCACACAAAAATAGTACAAGCCTACGTACAGCCACACCTGGTGGCAGAGGGATGTTGGTCCAGCTTCCTTCCTGCTCCTGTGCTCTCCCTTGTTGTGAGATCTGGGTTGCTGTACCCAGTCCTGCTCCGCCTTTGGGGTGCTGAGGGGCTTTGTGTGCTCCTGCCTCAGTGTCCCATGGGGGTCTGTGTCCCACCAGGGCCACGCAGCAGGGGACCAGTGTGTGAGCAGGTTCCTGCTGGGTCACGGCACAGTGCTGCTGTTTCTTACTGCAGAGGGACCTTAGAATGGGAAAATTGAACATCCATGTGTTAGACCTGACACCTGGAAGGGCTTTGGCCAGTGGATGGCAGGGTACTGCTCCCAAGTCAGATGTGTGTGTGGACCCATCCCGTGACACTGAGAGCTGCTGGATTACCTCTGAATAATTCCAGTTTGGCTTTAACAGCAACATGGAAGGGGGAAAAGAAAACAACATTTGGCACCCAAAATAGGCTTCTAAATAAGAACAGCTTAATTTTCAGAGGTGCTTGGATGAGTGGACAGGGTTTACGCTCTAAACGAGCCCCACATCTCAGCACCCAGTTACATACCAAGTTCTGTAGTCTTAGCTTTGATGCTCTCTCAATGTGAACTCTCATTCAAAGAGCTCAGTGAGCTGTTTTTCTTCTAAGCAGGGAAATAAAAAGCTAAAAGCATTGTCTTACTGTCTGCTCGAGCAAAACATGCTGCTCCAAACCAGGGTGTGCTCCTGTGGTCTGTGGGTGCTGGTAACCAGCACTGTGTGGTTGGGTGCTACAATATGAGAGCAGTGTTGCCATGGTGGAGGTCTGCTTCTATTGGGCAGCAGTGGTACGATGTCACCAAACATACCCCAGGAGGAAGTCTGTCCATGGAGCAAAGCAATCCACTGGGTTTCCTCTTAAGCATCCTATAAAATTTCTGTTTGAAAGCAAAGAAAGTCAGCGTGGCTGCAGCTGCTGATGGCCACGTGGGCCACGAAAGCACCACCATCTTTTTCATGGAAACTCTTCCACAAAGCTGGGCTGCTGGTAGTGCTCCCAGCTGATCTGATAATGTTGCTTTTCTGCCCTTCCCAACCTTCTTCTTCTTCACTGGGATTGAGCCACATCCCTGCCCAAAGGGAGAAGAGAGAAGAGCTCAAACCTCTTCTCTTGCTGACACAAGCCATCAGGATGAAGGGGAAGAAGTGTCCTTTCCCCACAGCCCTTGGCACTGCAGCAGCTGTTGTGGGTGGAGACTTCATTCCCAGTGCATCATTTTCTCCTGCGTGGGTAGAGATGCCAGACTTTGGGGACTGGAGTCAGCCCCATGAGCACTGCAGCAGTCGTGTGCTCTGCTGTGCAAAGCTGCTGCTCTGGAGCAACCGTCATGGAGGGGCTGATGTGGGGACACCCTGTCCTCTCCCCCCCAGCTCCTGGGGGCAGTGTCTGTGTGCTGACGTGCTGCTGATGCCCATCTCTGTTGCAGGCTCCTCGTCCCCAGCTCGCCCTGGCACACCGCTGGCCACCTGCAGCACTCCCCCACCCCCACCACCACGACCCCCATCCCGGCCCAAGCTGCCCCCTGGCAAGCCCTCCGTCGCAGACCTGGTAAGTTCAGCATGCTTGTGTTTGCAGGGGCTGCTCACAGTAGTGGTTTTTTTTTGCTATTTACAAACAAACAAATCACACGTGGGAGGATGGCAGCGAGCTGCATCCCTGGGGGGTGAGGGGTTGGGTCTGCCTGAGGTTAGCGGGTATAGGGAGGGTGGAATATTGTTCCTGTGTCCATCATGAAGGCTTGGCCGCTGGGATGTGAAGCAGCACAGGAAGCAGGGACAGGAGCAGCAAGGCTGCCTGCAGCCATGCCTGCCTGATACTGGTTGCATTAAATGCAACCCTCCCCACGGGGGTCCCAGGCAGCGGGTGGAGTGTACCACGGTGACATCTTCAGCAATATCTTCTGCTTGTTTAATACCGATGTTCTGTGTGTGTTTTATTTAACCTTGTGTTATTTTATGTTTTTTCTCCAGTCCAGGCCTTTTAGCCCTCCTATTCACTCATCCAGTCCTCCTCCGATAGCACCTTTAGCCCGTGCTGAAAGTACTTCTTCCATATCCTCCACCAATTCCCTGAGTGCAGCCACCACTCCCACAGTTGGTAAAAATCCTATGGCACTGCTTTTCTTTCTCTTTCACCTTTCCTTCCTGCAGACAGCCTTGATAGAACCCCCAGACCTTTTCATTTGCTAGATCGGTCTTTGGGTTCACGCTCA
Organism: Cyrtonyx montezumae; assembly: GCF_038088225.1. Taxonomy (NCBI): domain Eukaryota; kingdom Metazoa; phylum Chordata; class Aves; order Galliformes; family Odontophoridae; genus Cyrtonyx; species Cyrtonyx montezumae. The sequence goes on along the minus strand of NW_027071825.1, from coordinate 1,340,985 downwards.
TTCATTGTAATCAGGTTTTCAAATGCAAGAAGGGATGGGAGCTGGGTGTGGAGGGTCTTCAGCGTGATGATGTCAGGGAGGCTTTAGAAGCAGCTATAGAAAATACATGTATGGGGAAGGTAGACGTTATCACTAAGTGCAAAACTACGCGGAACATTCTTGTGGTCTGTCAAGTTGGTCCAAAGCAGTCTCTTGTGGGGGATGCTCATACCCTGGAGGGGAGGGGGGCTGGAAGCCAAATGCTGGGATCTGGGAAACAACAATTGCTCAGTCTCTCTGTGTGTCTGAAATATGTATTTCCCCTTAAAGTGGGAGTGGGAAATGGGGTCTTGGCAAAGGCTCTTCCAACCCCTTCGCTTCACACATCTTCAGTCATAACAAGGTGCTGCTTCTGGAGGAAACGTTCTCAGAAACACGTTTCTTGCTCAACCCATCGGGTGCCCGTGCAGCATGGGGCACCCCACAGACACTCCATGTCTGGCTGTCAGCTCTGAGGTCCGTGCTCTGGGGGTGCCAGCTCCCCCTGTGCCTCTGTCCCTGTCACCCTGCCTGCGCCCTCGCTTCCTGCCACTCCATTTCTACCAGGTTCACATCCCCGCTCCCTTTTCTTTCCATGGCTTTTCCCGTTGGTTGTCCTGTTCTGATGATGTGCCAGTGTGCTCAGCGGGGATGTCCCATGGCACTGCTGTGCCACAGGCTGGCAGCAGCCAGGACCCTCGCGACAGAAGCAGGTTGGACACTGGAAAGGGATGCTAGAGCCCAAAACCTCTGATAAGAACACAAATTTGTTTGTGTCTGTGCATGTTCGGTCATGGTGTGAGGCACTCGGTGGGAACTCCCAATATGAGGCCATTGGGAACGGCAGCAGTGCCTCCTGCCTGGGTCTCCATCCCCCTGGGGCTTCACCCTGGTGATGTCATGGGTGCATCTCTTCAGACCCGTTATGGCATGCTGCTAAAAACTCACACCCAACGCACTGGGGCTGGCAGTGCTGGTGGGGGAGGGGGAACAGAGGCTTTGGTGGAAGGTACAACTGGGTATGGGGCTGGTGGAGGCCAGGAGGAACTGCTATGAAGTGTGGGCTGTGCTCATTGCCAGCAGCCCCTGCCCTTGCGTTGATTTCCCCCTAGGATGAGCATGAAATATCTCCCCGAGGTGCTCGTTTGTCACTTTTTCCCCTTTCTCATGTAATTTCGTGAACAAAGCCTCTTCGTGATGTTTTGTGATGACCCATCCTGTGCTCACTGTGTGCATCCCAGCCCCGAGCCCCAGGCAGGGGCAGACATCACTGCGGTGCTCCCCTTGCTCCGAGGGCTGCAGGCAGTGCTCTCAGTGTATGATCTGAAGATGCCCTGGGGATGTCCTCTTCCACCACCGTGCTCTCGGAGCAGCAAAGTCCATCGGGGCTCATCCGAGGGCGCGGGGAGCAGTCGTTTTATTGCGTGTCCCTCATGCTGTGCTGGTGTGCTTCCGTCCTGGTTGCATGTGCGGTCACTTACTACAAAGAAAGAAGCTGTTGTGTTTGTGCCAGCGAGCGTGCAATTATTTTTCTCGTTAAAATTCTTCTCCTTGTGTTTCTGTTGATAGATCGCGCTGCTTGATTTCACTTGGGATTTGTTTTCTCATCGTTTTTCTTTGTTATGCTCTTCTTTGCGTTTCTCCTGTTCATACCATCAGAAGAGGATGCCCTATGACAAAGTGCCCATGTCTGCACTTTGGGGAAATCAGGCCTGAAAGCGGCCCTGGTGACAAAAAGCACTGAGGGGTGATGTACCATCACCTCAGATGTTGCAAAGGAAAGGGTTCGTTCAGCAGCTCAGGAAGCCGTTCTCCCCCACGTCCATTGCTTCAGCAGCGTTGGTCCCGGGCGCTGCTTCTTCTCCCGTGGTTTTGGGGTGGTGTGAGCACAGCTGACTGGTGACAGTTCCAGTCGGGCATCTGCTGCCCCCTGTGTGTGTGTCCACCTGGAGTTGTGTGCCCTGAGGCTCACATCGCCGTGCTGCTCTCGGCCGTGCCCATCACGCTGTCCCTGTGGGATGCGGAGTTGGCATGGTCTGAGGCACCCGTTCCTCTCCATCCGTAGACAACAAGAGAAAATCCAAAGAAATCCTTTCCAAGCGGGCAGAGGTTCCCTTCCATTGGGCTTCCATAGCTTTGCTTCCTGCTTTGTTCTCCAAGCGAACCCTGAGTTTCAGAGCCCGCTCCCGCCCCGCACGCTCTTGGCTTGCTGCGCTCCCCGCCCCGTAGCGAGACGGATGTCCTGCTCTGTGACTCACTCTGTGTCCTTCTCTCTCCCTCTCCTGAACCTTCCCCATCCCGCTTCACCTCCTGGCCACACAGAGAATGAACAGCCTTCCCTCGTTTGGTTTGACAGAGGAAAGTTTTATTTGACTTTCGAAGGTAAGTAGTGCGCAGGCTCAGCTGCCGCTCGCTCCCCGCTCGCTCGCTGCCCCGGGCTCCCCCGGTGCTGTGCCAGGTGCTATGGCTGCTTTGGTTGGGTTGATGCCGTTCATCCATGAGCTGTTTCCCTGTTGGTTTTCTTTAAAAATTAAAAACAAACAAACAAAAAAAAAGGGAAATACCCCGGTACCTGGGCTGAGTGCTGTGGAATTGCTCCAAAAGCACCGGTGCTGCCAGGAATGGGACTGTCACTCCGGGCTTGTGGCACCCCTGGGAAACCGCAGGCATTGCACACGCAGAGACCCAGCCAGGTTAAGCCGTCCCCTACAGTTATCCTGCTTGCTGCCTGCAGGGCAGGGCTTCAGCAGGCAAGCCCTGAGCAAAACCAGGTGCTTAGAAACACTCAGAATTCATTCATGTGGTTGGTTGGTTTTCTTTTTTGGTTCAGCAAATTGATTCTGTCGCCTTTCAGCTTTGTCGCCCCACCACCCAGCGCAGGGGAATGAGCATCCTGCAGCTGGGGCTGCAGTGGGTACATCATTCCTGTGGCTCCAGTGTCCCCATGGCTCGTGGTCCCTCGAAGGTGCAGGGCATGCAGAGCCAGGCTGGGCTGCTCAGCTGCTTGAGCAAAGCACTTTTGGTGAGGGCGATGCTGCAGCAGCATTGGACAGGGGTTGGTGTTGGCAAGGGGCAGTGCTCCTTCTTCCCCTCCTCTTTGCCTTTTCCATCGGGGCAGATGCTGGCCCCTTCCTCCCAGTGCTCTTTGGGTCTTCCTGTTTCCCAGAGCCTTCACTGGGTTTCTGTCCTCCTGCCTCCTCCTCCTCTCTGGGCCGGGCGTGCAGCCATGGGAACGCACTGGAGGATTTGTGTAGTTTGGCCTCAAAATGGTTTTCTGATCTTTTTGGCTGCTGGATCTGAAGTTCTCGTGGTCACCATGGCAGCGTTTCTGTTTGGGGTTCCTTCTGTTGTCGTTTCTTCTTGGCTCTGAGCAGAGTATTTGCGTACCATAGGGTAATCTGTCTGCGCTGGCGATGCCTGGACTGTGCTCAGCCAGCTTTGCTCCTTCCCCTCTATTCTGCGCCATCATTCAGGCAACAGTACTGCAAACCACCCCCGTGTGTGTCAGCACTGTGATGGGAAACCCATCCTGCTCCTGATGGGTGACAGCAAAGGAACCCGGTGGGCCCTGAAGCCCCTCCAGGTGGATGCTGATCTCCTGCATTGTTGCATCCCTTGGCCAGAATGAAATGCATCTAAAAATGACTCCAAAAGCAGGATCGTTGGTGCCATAGCATGTACTTCAAGCAGTCTTACTCCTCCAAAATGAGCCTGGGAATGGCTGCTCAGGGAGTGGTGGAGCCTTCTCCAGCCTTGATCCTATGTTTCTGTGTCAGAGCTTTTTGCAGAAGAAAGCTGACTGGGCTCTGAATTAGTTGGAATGAAGCGGAGGGTCTGCGAGCTGCGGGTGCCGGGTGTGTCCAAAGGGTTTTTGTCGTTCCTCTGTGCCGGGGCCTGGAGTGCTCAGCACAAAGGCAGACCTATGGGCTTGGTGGTTCATTTCCTCACAGGTCACCCCCAAAAAATAACTCAAGAGGAAAATCTCAAACTTGAGGCAAAACTTGGGAAGCGAGCGTGCGTCTGTGGTCACTGAGGGCGGCTTTGGGGCACCCAGTGCTGTGTGTGTGATTGCAGCAGCTCAGCAGATGCTGCTGCAGAGCTCGGGGTGCACTGCTGGCACGAAGGTGTTATCCGGGCTGGGCCCACTCATCCTCATGGGGCTCTTTGGGTATATGTTCCCCCGTGGCAGCTCGGGCTGGCAGCTTGCATGCGCTTGCATGCTCGAAGCGAAATCATTCCTGAACAGTGCATTTCACCCTTTGCCATCACTTGTTATGCATTTTCGGGGTAAAATAACCCTAGCGTTGAGCTCGACATACAAGATTGCCAGAACAGTGCATTGTGGAGAAGTAAATCTGGGCATGTTGGAGCCTGCGGGGCAGTGGTTTGCAAGCAGCACTGCTCCTGGCCACCTCCTGGGGACATCTCCTGGTCCCCAGAGGCTCAGAGCCCGTGGTGCCTGCACTGGGCATGTTGCACCTCGGTTACAGAGCTTGCCCGAGGCTGACAGTGAGGACCAGCGAGCATGTGGCATGCTGGTTGCTCTCATTCACCCTGTCCTCAGTGCTGGGGGGTTTCCAGCATGCCCCAGGGTTTCAGGCTGCCCCATGCACTGCTGCTGTCGTCCTCTTGCTGCAGTACACCACGGCTCAGCTGCAAGCAGCCATGCAACTGGCCAGACTGCTGCTGCTTCACAGCCTGAACCGTGGCATAGTGCAGCCCTTGGTGGATTTGCAGCCTGTGGAGCCTCACGTGGGGCATGCAGGGAAGCAGCAGCATCGCACGTGGATGTGTGCATGGAGATCCCGTGGGCAGGGCCTGTGCAGCCCCTCTGAATCAGCATTCAGCTGCAGGATGAGGACACGAGCATCCTGCTCAGTGCAGAGAGGACACAAATTGCCCTGCCCCTGTGCTGGGGGCTGGAAACCTATATCAGACCAAACTGTCCCCATGCAGGGGTTGGTGCCCCGTGCTTGTGGTAAAGCTCCTCTGCTCTTTTCTTTGCTTGTCTTTTAGGGGAGAGATAATCACTTCAAAATGATTTTAAAGCCTTGGGGACCTCTTTTTTTTCACTCTTTGCCCACAAAGCCACATGCTGGGCTCAGGCTCCAGCAGGGAACACCCCAGGGTGGGTGCAGGGCCCTATGGCCTTATTCTGCAGCTGACTAGCAGAGGCTCTGCTCTGTTGTAGGGTCATCACGGGGCCCCAGCCCGCTCACCATGGGGGCACAGGACACCCTGCCCGTTGCCGCCGCCTTCACTGAGACCGTCAACGCATACTTCAAAGGAGCTGACCCCAGCAAGTAGGTGCCGGCCGTGGGGTCTGGGCACGAATGTGGGGGTCTGGGGTGGGAAGGGGGGGCTTTCAGCACACCGTCCGTCCTGTGCTGCATTTTGATCCCTCCATTTCCTCCCCCTGGGTCTCTGTGCTCGGCGCTGCAGGTGCATCGTGAAGATCACGGGGGAGATGGTGCTGTCGTTCCCGGCAGGCATTACCCGACACTTTGCCAACAACCCTGCTCCAGCAGTGCTCACCTTCCGTGTGCTGAACTACAACCGGCTGGAGCACGTCCTGCCAAACCCCCAGCTCCTCTGCTGGTGAGCCCCTCCTCGCATCTATGCTGTCAGCTGGGGTCAGACAGCCCTCTGCAAGGGCAGGCTGCTTGCAAAACCACCTGCCTCAGGCTCTGGGCAAGTCTTAGGAAGGAAATTCTCAGCCCCTGAATATTGCTGAAGCACTCCATCCAGCACAGCCCCTTTGCCAAGCAGCACACAGTGGGGTTTGCTCATTTTCTACCCACTCTGTTCAGCTCAGATCCTGCTTGCAAAATGGAGCAGCCCTCGGGAAGTTCCTGTGGTGCCTCCTTGCATGGCAAGAGGGGAATTGCAGTACCCTCATATGCATGGGATGAAAGCTGGTCACAGCCCACAGGCAGCACTGCTTTGCTGCAGGGAAAGGATTAAAGCTCCCTGTTATTTCAGTTTAGGATGAGAGCTGATGGCCTCAAGTTGTACCGGGGGAAGATCAGCATGGGTATTAGGAGAAATCTCTTCTCCAAAGAGCTCAGTACTATACAGCTGCCCAGGGGTGGGGGTCACTGTCCCTGGGGGTGTTCCAGAGCTGTGCAGATGTGGCACATGAGGGACATGGGCAGTGGGCATGGGGGATGGTCTGGAGGTTGGGGAGCTTGGAGAGCTTTTCCAGCCTCAATAACTGTGGTTCTGTTTGCTGCTTGCAGTGACAGCACGCAGAGTGACGCCAGCACAAAGGAGTTCTGGGTCAACATGCCAAACCTGATGACGCACCTCAAGAAGGTATCGGAGCAGAAACCACAAGCAACCTATTACAATGTGGATATGCTCAAGTACCAGGTATGGTGTTTTATCAGATTGAATCCTGCCGTAAACACATGCGGTGTCGTAGGTGGTGTGATGTGCAGGAGGTGGGGTTTCTGCAGTGCAGAGGAGGTGGGGGCATGCTGTGCTGGGGCTCTCGGTACAGCACTCAGCTGGGGGCCCAGCGCAGATTTTCTATGTGAATACGAGGTGTTGTCTCCTCTAGAACACAATGCAATGACTGAGTCTGTAAAATGGGATTTCTCCCTTCACCCCTATGGAAACTAAATGTTTTTTCTGTCATTTTGGAAGGTATCTGCCCAGGGTATTCAGTCTACTCCATTAAACCTTGCAGTGAGCTGGCGATGTGAACCTGCAAGCACTGACCTCCGCATCGACTACAAATACAATACAGAGGCAATGACCACACCGGTCGCTCTAAACAATGTCCAGTTCCTCGTCCCTGTTGATGGAGGAGTAACCAAGCTGCAGGCCGTGCTCCCACCCGCCGTCTGGTAGGGATTGCTGCGGCATCGTGCTCCCTCTTGTGCTGAATCCAGCACCCAAAGGCCCTTGGCCTTTTCACAAGATGGGGTGGGCAGCCCAGCTCCACAACCCAAAGTGATGTTTTCTTGCTTGGGTCCAACACAAAGCCATGCTCCCAAAACTGTGGCTCTGCCCGGCACACGTGGCTTTGGGCAGCATTTGGAGGGGGTCCATGTGGCATGCTGCTTCCTACAGAAATGCTCTTCCTGGTGTGTTTGCAGGAACGCAGAGCAGCAGAGGATACTGTGGAAGATCCCTGATATCTCTCAGAAGTCGGAAAATGGAGGTAATCCTGCAAACACACCTGCTTGTGGGGGTGGCTACTTCAAGCAGGCCTTAGCTGTTCCTCTTGTCCACACACAAATTGGTGTGGGTGCACGCAGGGAGAGGGTGCTGCGTGGAATTGGGAGCAAAGAGCCTGGAAAAAGCCAAGGTATGTGTATGGAAACTGTTGAATCACGGCCTGAGCCACTGATTGATCACCTGAGGCGAGCACTGAGTCAGCTGCAGGAGCACAGGTGAAGGCAATGCACCTGTGTGACCAGAAGGGGTGGAATCTGATTCCACCTTTCCCAGACCCCATTTAAGGGCTGACCACCACTGGGGAAGGATCTCTTTTTGGAGATTACCCCTTTGGAGTTTCCTATTACAGGCCTAGAGCATGGGTGAGCCTTTTTTCCTTTATTTTCAATTGTCTCTTTTCCATCACAACAATCTGTCTACAAAATATCTCAGCTATTACACCATTTGCTATTCATTCTGTTAACCCCACACCTTAGAGCGTGTAACCAGGACTGCTTTGCCAACCAGAGCTGGAGTTGCAGATGGGTGTAAACGCGTGGGGTGGGAGCGGATGCAGTGTTGGCATTGTGCTCTAACTCTGCTGTGGGTGCTCTCTGCAGGCGTGGGCTCGCTGCTGGCCCGCTTCCAGCTGGCGGAGGGGCCCAGCTCCCCAGCCCCCCTGGCCGTGCAGTTCACCAGCGAGGGCAGCACGCTCTCCAGCTGTGACATCGAGCTCGTCGGCGCCGGATACCGCTTCTCGCTCATCAAGAAGAGGTTTGCAGCAGGTAGGTGCCAGCCCCGGTGCTAAGGCTCTTGTGAAACAGCCCTGGAATCACTCTGGGGGCTGTTTTCCTCTCGTGGGACCCACACGTGGGGGTCTCCAGGGGCAGTGTTGGCTCCGTGGGTGCTGTGCGGGGATGGGGCCAGGGCATGCGGGCAGGCGGCTGACAGCTGCTCCCATTTCCAGGTAAATACTTGGCTGATAACTGAAGGAAACGTACGGAAAATAACGTGGAAAGTAACCAAGGACTACTGTGAGAAGAACGGGTTTTAATTAAAGTTTAAGGAAAATGAACTAAATCCTGCACTTGGACGTTTCTGTTGGAAGTGTTGACGACTTTCAGCTTTTTTTTCCTCAGAAAACACCGTCTTGACCAGTCCTACAGTATTTACTTCTAGATGTAACATTGTTAATGGTTTTAAAATGTAATTATTGTATTTGTAAATGGTACTCATTCCAGTAAGGCTGTATTTTGGAAGTTAGACACTTGAGTTTTAGCATTTTACCATTCATGAAATGGATGTAATTTAAACTGTGGTATATAAATTTAATAGTAGTACTGTTGAATGGCACAATGCTTACAGAGGTAGATTCCATTTTGTCGATATATGCGATGTAAAGACCGTGCAGATGTAGCTGCTACGAAGGGGGTGCCCCTCCTGGGAGCCAGGTGGAGCTCACTGACTTTCCTCCTGCCCTCAGCGCGTCTCGTGGTGGTGAACAAAGCGCTCCGTCTTCAGGTTCAGCTATTTCAACTCCAGAACAGTATTTCCATAGAGGCAGAGGCTCCTCGCGTGGTCTCCCAAGGAGAAGAAGTAAAACGTGGCACTCCTGGAAGGAGTGTTTCCTTCAGGTGCCCACTGCAGGGCCGCGTTGTCCAACCGCACGCTCAGCGCTGGGCGTCCCCGCGGTGCGTGTACGGGTGGTGTGTGTGTGTCCCTTCCCCACGTTTTGCATGTGTGCAGAGGAGGACGTGAGGTGCTGAGCTTGCAGCTCTGCCCACCAGTGGCACCGTGGCTTTTGGGGATGCGTTTCCAGAGCAAGCTCCAGAATCTTGGTTGCATTTCCACTGTCCTTTGCTCGCTTCTTCTATTCCTTTCCTCCGCTTCCCAAAGCCCCACAGCTTTAGGAAACGCTTTAAAGGTGTGCAGCCCCACGCTTTTCCTCTTTACCAATTAGGCAGGAAAAAATAGTATCTTTAATATCTCTATATACAAATATTGAGAAATGAAGGCAGCCTGACCTGTTCCTGCCAAACGCTCCGGCACTGGGAGTGACAGTCTCATGGAGGTGGGGAAACCTTCAAGAGCTGTGCAAAGGTGGAGAGCTCGTTTCAATGGGGAGAAAAGGAGGAGGCAGTGGACTGTGCCCATCCTAAGGGAAAACTGGAATGTTTGGAGCTGTTTCAGCTCTGGGTGGCTCCCAAGTTGGGATGTGTGTTGCAGGATGGATGACCTGTGAAGGTACAAGCACAGGAGGAAAGAACAACTCAGTTGTCCAAATCCACATGGCTTTGCAGATCTGGAAGGCAAACCCACTGGCAGTCCTGGACGGAGTGCTCTGTGCAGCTATTGGCTTCCCTCTGAAATGGAAATATGCACAAAGGCTGCAACCCACCCCTTCCCGACATAGAAACATAGGGCAGAATCTAAAAGTTTCTGCACAATTGGTTTGTGCTGCATCCAATTGTGATAAACTCATGCTTCCAGAAGACATCTATGCCATAGTCCCAAAAACAGGGATTTTATAGTGTAAATATTACCAGAACGTAGATATTTTACTTTATATTTCATTTGAAAGACAAGGTGTTTACGTGAGCATTGGGATTTTAAATGCTTTTTAAACAAAACAAAAACACAAAGACAAAAACCAAATAACCCCAAGCTCCCGAGCTCGTCCCAGTGGTGCCCCCCAGCCCAGCTCCCCTTCTCCTGGTGCTTCTCGCTGTTGGGTCCCAAACTGGGGCTGCAGGGCAGTCCCTGGTGTGGTGGTGTTGCCAGTGCTTTGCGCAGTGTTTGGGTTCCCTGCTGTTTCTTTGGTGAATGGCATCTCTGCGTGCCAGCTGTTTGCTGCAGGTCTCTGATGTCCGCAGCCAGCAGATGTGCTCCTTGCAGACCAACCTTCTGCATTAATGATGTTCCTTTAAGACGAGGAAACGGTTCTATTATCCTATGAACATCACCACTTTGTGGTTTCCCTATAAGAAATTACTGTCTAAAAGACTCCATCTCATCACCAGAATTATTCATTTCTTCTTCCTCTCACAAAAGGACCAGGAAAGCAATCCTCATAGAGCTGGGGACTCCTATGGCTGCAATTATTCTCATCCCTATTTCACTTCAAGGGGAGACAAAGCCCTGTAGGAGCACCCAGGGTTCACTGCGGGCCGAGCAGCACCCAATGAGCTATGGCAGCTGTAGTGGGCACTTGAAACACCTTACTTCTCTGTTAGATGTCTCTCTCTTGTGGGCATGCTACGTTTTGTCCATAATCCCCATAGGCGTGTTTGAAACCCACCCCTTTCTCCCAGCTCCAGCTCCATCCAGGCTGGTGGAGTTGCCCAGGTGCTTTAGGAGCGTGTGTACATCCAGAACGGAGTGGTGGATTGGGATTGGGATGGCATCGGGGATGCTGAGCTCAGACAGAGCCCCAGCCACCGATTGGGACCCCCAGGGCACCGCCCCAGATGAGCTGTATCATTTTACGAAATCCCTCGTGTATAAAATGTTTATAAATATTTGTGGATGAAGATAACACAGGTCTATTTTTAAGATTTAAGTTAAATAAGTTAACGAACGGCTGGCCTTTTCCGCCTGGACGTGCAATGGGAGGTGTGATACCTTTAGTCTCCGATGGCCGAGGTACTTTTAGTCCGTGATGAACACTTTGCTGCTTCCCCAATGTTCTCAGAGAAAAGCTGCAGGAGGCGTACAGGTTTGTTGCACATGGACTGCTGCAGCAGAGCTTCGTATTTGACCGCTGGTAATATGAATGTGTTGTATTGACTTGTTGAAGATAATCATGAGACAACATATTTTAAATGTTACTTGCCTTATAGATTAGGATACGGATACGTGGATATCATTTTTGTAAATAATGTTTTTTATAAATGTCTTTCCTCCGTTCTCCCCAACGTCCATTCCACTGAATCTTGAATATGCAATTATTTACCACGCGTAATACTGCGACAAATAAATCCCCACATCAGGACAGAGTTTATTAATTCTATACATGAGAACCACATGAAACACCCCATTAAGTTGCAATTTAAATGTGAGGGGGTTTTTTTTGTTTTTTTTTTGTTTGTTTTTTTTTTTTTCCTCTTGAAAATAAACTGAACCCAGAAAACATAACTTTGTGTGTGCTTTGCTCCCGTGGGCAGGGGCATCCAGGGTGCAGGACAGGAGGATCACCGACTGCCATGTCCCTGTGTCCTAAATGGCATTGCTGCCGGAGCTGTGCGTGGCCACGCAGCTTGGGGACAGGGCTGTGGTTGGGGCTGGCACGTGGAGAGATGTGGGGACGTTGTAGAATCATTGGGGTTGGGAAAGACCGCTGAGATCGTCTATTCCAGGTGACCCATGGGGGCTACGGGGACCCGTGGGGGCTGCAAGGGTGTGTAGTGCTTGGGGGGATGGACGTGGGGATGATGGGCTCGTGTAGTGTCTGGGTGGATGCACAGGGATGATGGGGCCATGTAGTGCTTGGGGGTACACATGGGGACGATGAAGGCATGTAGTGTTTGGGGGGATGCATGGGGACAATGGGGGCACCTAGGGGCTGTGGGGACCCACGGGGGCTGTGGGTACACACGAGGGCCACGGCTGCAGCCTCATGCAAGGGCTGGGAAGACCCTGGAAGGCAACGGGGATCCATCAGGGCCCTGCGTGGACCACGAGGACCGCCCCGAACGGCTGCAGGGACAGCTCCGGCCCCGCAGGGGCGGTCTCCGTCTCCCGGTGATCTCCGCGTCCCCTCCGCCGTTCCCGGGATGCGGAGCGGTGCGGGCGGTTCGCCGCTCTCCTCCGGGGCCGGAGCCGCTCCCGCGGTGCGGGGAGGGCTCGGGACGCCTCGAGGTCCCCCCTTTCGTCCAGGTCCCCCCCATAAGCGGTTCCCGGTGGCGGCGGTGAACGCCGTCCTGAAGGCCGTGCTGGAGGGATGCCTGCGGGAGCTGCGCTACGAGCCGGGGCTGTGCCGGCAGATGGCGGCGGACATCAGCGAGGTGCGCGCTGCCCCGCTGGGATGCCGGGGTCCCCAGGGAGCGGCTGGGGGCTGTTTTGCTGTCTGGGTTGGTGGGGAAGGGCAGGGGGTCACCGCCTCGTGGCTGCGCGGTGGCATCCGTGCGAGCTGCCCGTCGGATGAAGGCGCTCCTGCCCCGTTCCCCGGGTGCAAGATGTCAGGGATGTCCTTCCCCCGGAGCTGTGGGTCTCCCAGCACTGCGGGTGCACGAGGCCGCGGGTGGGCTCTGTGCAGCAGGAGCTGGGGGGGTTACCCAGCTCGCAGGTGGGGCTTTGTGGCCCCTTCCAGCCCAGCGATGCTGTGGTTGTGTGCTGCTGTCCTGAGCCGTCAGCCTTACAGCTGGAGCGAGAGCAAGATGCACAGAGCAAGCGGAGCTGCCCATCAGTGTGAATGCCCACGAGGAAGGGCACGAGGAAGGGCACTTTCCATCCCAGAACTCCCCGTGGCTGAGCACCCCTTGTGCAGAGCTCACCGCGTGAGTCTCAGCTCACCTCTCTCCCGCAGGTGATCAGAGCTCGGGTGAAGGAGCTGGTGGTGCCGAGGTACAAGATCGTGGTGGTGACACACATTGGGCAGCTGAACGGGCAGGGCGTGCAGATCGGCAGCAGGTGCCTGTGGGATCCTGCCACGGATACGTTTTCATCCTACGTCTTCAAAAACAACTCACTGTTTGCTCTTGCAAATGTCTACGCTGTCTATTTCGAATAGCAAGGCAGCTGCGTTTGGCAGCAGGAGAAATGAGTTTCAGTGTGAGCCCTCTGGTTGCCGAGAGCAACATTCATCTGTTTAGGAGCATGTTTCCCCTGAGGGTTTTGGTGCTGAGTGCCATCACTGCATTCCCCGGGGCTCTCTGTGGTTAGGGACTTGCTGTAGAGCTGCTTTCGGCACTGGCTGTCCCTGTAACACTGTTTCTCCCTGAATTTACTGTGAGTACGTGATCCCTCAAGAAGTCAGGACAAACATGTATGGAAATAACCCTCACGCTGGGGCAGCTCAGCCCCACGCACACACTGCCCTCTCACACAGGGTCCTATTGCACGGCCATGCAGAAGGCAGAAAGTCGTTCTTAGAGATGGATGAGCGTGCAATTGTTTCCCAAATCAAGTGCTGAATGTCCTTAAATTAATCACATTCAGAGTATGTCTACGTGACATGGCTGGCCCCTTATATTTTAGGTGCTTGACTCTAGCAAAACAGATCAGAAGTTGTCTTTCTCATCTGCTGCCTTGCCATAGGTGAGAGGGGAAATGCATCTCGCTGAGCCCAGAAATGTGCTCGCAAGCATTTCCCATCTGTCCGGTTGCAAATTGGTGTCCCCAGGGCAGGACACTGGGTAAATGGGGAATAAATCATGGCTCCTCCTGAACGTGTTGAGGGCAGACAGAGGGGTCCCTGTGTTGCCTGCTGCACAGAGCCACGTGCTCAGCCCCCTTCTCATTTTGGTAGTGGCAGATGATTGTTGCTACCCCCATCGTACAGGTGATACCCAGGGCCAAAAGCTGCTCTTGGATTTGTGTAGAATGCACGCAATAGATTGCTGTGTTACTGCTCTTTATGTGCAAAGATGGGAGTTAGATGGGAGGAGACATTTGTACTCGCTTCTAAAAGCTCAACACTAAAACTCTGCAGTGCTTTGTAGAATCCCAACCAGCACCCCGAGCTGTCGCTGCAGCTCCTAACACTCAGCCTTTGCCCCCACGCAAACTTTAAATAAAGGCACAACTCAAGAACGTGACTGAAACGCCCGTGCTTTATGTCACGATCGTTTAAATACCTTCAAGCAGCGGCCTGGAGCCTGCCCAGCAGCAGCGTCAGCACAGCAGGCTGATGTCCCTCTCGCTGCAGCCCACGCTGCAGCAGGACGTGGTGAGCAGCTTGGCCACCTCACGCCTCTTGAGCACGGCCACCTTCGTGCTGCGCTGCACATCGCGCTCTGCCTGCATTCTGCCCTCCTGGCTCTGCTCCTCGCCAGCCCAGAGCTCCTGCACTGCGTATGGGGACGGCTCCGCGGATCCGATGCTCTCCTGGGATGAGGGCAGGGAGCTCTCGCCCCTCTCTGCTGCGTGAAATCAGAAGCTGAGAGTTAGAAGTCGTGCCTCGCAGCCCAGCTCTGGTGTATATGTCCTTCGGGTGGTGGAGCTGATTTGATGTGAGGCCTGAGCTGGGAACCCAGAAGCATGCATGGTTTCCTGAAGCTCAGCCATGCAAACGAAGCTGGCACCCCAACTGCTGGAGATTCACTTATGGTACACTTCTAATGGTGCACATCCAGAACACCATGGTACCTCTGGGCACAGTGGGGCTCCTACAGCTACAGGGCCTGCCTGGCTTCATTCAGCAGCAGTGCTTTCTGCTCTCTGGTAGCGTGCTGCACGTGGCATTGCTTTTTCTGCTAAAAGCTGCTGCTACAATAGGTTCATAGGGTCATAAGTTCATAAGGTTGGAAAGGACCTACAAGATCATCTAGTCCAACCATCCTCCTATCACTATCTCTACCCAACTACTAAATCAAATCCCTTAGCACCTCAGGACCTACAAGATCATCTAGTCCAACCATCCTCCTATCACTATCTCTACCCAACTACTAAATCAAATCCCTTAGCACCTCATCTAAACACTTCTTGAACAGATGATATTGTCCAAACAGACAGCTGTTATTGCATGCAAAATGTGTGGAGCCACCCCTCATCTAGCTTCTTTTTTCTCTAGTTACTGTAATCAGAGTACAGATTCCCAGCACCGCGTGCAATAGCCAGGTTTACTCACTCTAAGAGTGTACTAATAAATACAACAGCATAGGAAGGTTGTTGCTGGATGACATTCTATACTCCTGGTACTCTCAAATTGTTCATGTCGTTGCTGGGTTGAATGGGAAAGAGGCGTGTGTTCCTCGAGATAAAGGAGGAACATGTGCTAACTGCAGCAAGGCTCCTGTCTGACACACACAGCACAGCACAGCATGTCCTGCGATCACCTTGGACCTGGCTCATGGTTCCCAACATGGATTTGGAGCACCTGGAACCAAGCCTTTTCCAGTTAGCAAAGCAGCACACGGAGCTAAGAAAGTAAGCTGGGAGGAAGCATGTATCACATATTCACGTATGTGAAGCTGTGCTGCCCCCAGCAAGGGTGCCAGCACCCACAGCTGGTTTGCTCCTCCTGTGTCCTCTCACAGTCAGGCACACCTGCACTGGGATAAGCCTGTAATTGATAGATGCATTGATTAGTACTTACCAAACAGGTACTGGTAATTAGCCAGATCCCTCTTCCACCTGGAGCCGCCACAGGTGAAGACGATGGCTCTGACAAAGTCTCTCCCGCAGAGCTTCACAGCATTGCCCTCCCCTTCAGCTTCCTGCAGCACAGCCAGCAGGCAGAGCGTGGCCAGGGCCAGCAGTGTGCTCCTCATTCTGGGCTGTGGGGCTGGAAGGGCAGCCAAGGAGTGCTCAGTGGGGCTGAGGTGGGGAGTGCTGCTGGAAGCTCTCGTTTATATGGGTGGCCCATCCGCTCCAGTGGGCAGCAGCTCGCTGCAGGGTGACCTCATGTTTGCCAGAACCGATTGTGTTTGTTTGTGGTGATGTTTTAAGTGCTTTGGGGTTTTGTTTGGGTGTTAAAAACATCTTAGGACTGTGTAACTGCTTTACAGTAGGGATGCTTGTGGCACAACATGTTTATGGGAACTGGGCTTACATCAGTGCTGTTAACACATATGTGCTGCAAAAAACGTTTATTATGTATTTTGTAGGTAATGGGTTTCATCTCTGTGCATTTCCCGTGCAGTTTGTTGCCCAGCTGTGCCTGTTAGCACCAAGTGAGTGACGTGGGGCCTAGTTCTGTCCGTGATCCCAAATACAAATGGGAATTGACTTATTCCAGGGACACCCTCATTTGTGCACCCCTTCATCTCCCCTGCTCCATCCTCTTGCTGAGCATCCCCTTGTGCTGCTGGCAACCGTGCATCATGTTTCAGGGTGAGCTGAGGGCTAGGCAGCCCCTGTGCTGTGCAGGCAGAGAGCTGAGCTCTCTGAACTTCTCTGAGCTGAGCAGAAGGGCATTGTGCACTGAGCACGTGGGGCTGTGAGCATGGTGAGCTCGCTGCAGTGACACTGCAGTTGTTGCACACCTTGCACCCATAGCTCTTTGCTTTGTAGCTGTCTGTGGATGGAGGGCCTTACTCCAGAGACACAGAGAAGAGGGGTGATGGCTCTGGGCAAAGCTGAGGATCAGCATCCTGCCAGCCCTTTCCTTCTGATAAGTATCTGAAAGCAGAGTGGAGCAGCTCAGGGACCAGAGGTCAGTGGATCAGTCGTGCTGTCGGAGCAGCCCAGCCCTGTCTGCGTGTTGTTGGCTACTGTTGCTGTCAACTCTGATAAAAAGTTCCCGCAATAAAATGCCTCAACGAGAAAATTGGGTAATTAGGAGGTCAGAAATTCCATATTTAAGAACAAAAGACATGTTCCTTAGCACTTCCTAGCACCACAAGTGTTTTTCCAGCCCCGTAATGCTGCAGTTAATTGGTTGACGTGATGTGCAGGTTGTACGGTGCGCTTTGGCCTTGAAAGCTTGTTTTTTACTGGTAGCATCAGTAAACAGCCATAACCAGTGCTGAAAAATATACAGTGTGTTTTGATCAGGTTTGTAATAATGATTAACGTGTGATTCACCTCAATGGGTGTCTTCCTTTGAGCCACACAGATTAGTTTTATGCCCGGGGTGAGCTTGGATGTTGGCTGTAAAAGGAGCAGAATGTGGAGCGTGGCGCGTGTTAATGCGTCCCAAATGATCTGTAACTTCAGTGATGTGTTTAAACGCCAGGCATTTACTGTGGGGCTAATGAGAAAGTCTGGATGTTCTGTGCATATAAAATATATGTCTAGCTACACAGTGCTTCCAGGAGCAGACAGCTATTGCTTGTGTCTGCTGACAGGCAGAGCACTGTGAGGGGGGACTTATTCTGTGGCTGTAACTTAGAAGAGCTGCAGGTTATGTCCTCATCCTGCCCATGTCTTTTGGAGGAGAGGTCTCTAGAAGCAGAGATCTGTCTTCTAGAGCTGCAGAAGTCCATTTAAATTGTGATGTTGTTTGAATTTGTCGGCTTGAAAAAGCTGGTCCCTAACTCTTCCTGGCTGGGGCTGCCTGCAGGCTGCAGGAGCACTCAGTGCTTTTCAAAGCTCAGATTTAAAATTGGTTGTGCTCCGTGGAAGTGCAGACAAGAAGGACCTGATGAGAAATCCGTTCATTTACTGTATGATTTCACAAGGGGAGATGTGGATGGCAAACGGTCATATTCCAGGACCTAAGGTGGGTTTAGGGTGTGTTCTGGTTCCTGATGGAGTGGCCTATACAGGCGGGGATTTGGGGAGTTTCCCTTCTTTGAGTAACCCAAGGAGAATGTCTTTAATGGGGCCTTTCTATGACCTTATCTGTACATTGGTACAACAGACTCATCACCCAATGAGGGGGACTCCCTGGGGAAAACCTGGAGCATTTGAAAGATATTTCTAACCAGCGTGTTTTCAGAGAGATATTTCAACAACTTAGAAGCATAAGCATTTTATGATAATGCTAGGAAAAGTCTTTCCTACTGTCTGTCCAGTGAGAAGTGCTGTCATTTAGCTACTGGAAGTAGAGCAGGACCGATTACATCATGCAAGGCATCAACCTGTAAAACAAGAGGAGAGAAAAAGGAATTTGTATGGCAGCATAATTATGGGGTAAGAAGTACAGAGATCCAAAATTCCTATTTGCCAATGGGTAACAGGATTGTCCGAGTAACGAGCATCCAGGCAGCAGGAGATGGGAGTTTGTGTTTTATTAGCTGAATGGACTTCTGTTAAATCTATGCTAACCTCAGCGTTCCTTGAAAGCAGCACTTCTTGGCAGACCTGTTTGGGTTGTGTTGTACTTAGGGACACAAACATATCATTTACAAAGCAAAATAATTCTCCAGCTGTGTGGTAGCTGTAGTTAGAAGTGATTGCCCCTGATGCAGTGATCTCCCTTTAACACAGATTTATGCTAGCCATCGATCAGTGGAAGCAAAAGTGGGCACAAGGGTTTCACAGCTGGTTTCAGCCAGCTTCAGCATTGTTGCTGACACAGTGCTTTGCAGTGGTAGGGCAGGAAAAGAACCTAGTTGAAATGCAGTGAAACAGAGAGAGATACCTTACTCATTTTCCTCTCCCATCCCAGATGGCCACTCAAGAGGATCAGTAGTGGCTTCTAAAGCCACTGCTTACAGGACTACTTTTGGCCCTATAAAACAGGGCCAAAACACTGGTGGGTTTGCTGACACCTCTGAGCTGAGTCTATCATGTTGGTGGCCAGGAGAGGGCATGTCACTCCTGCCTTGCCAACAGGGAATGGCATCTTGCTGGCTCACTGCCCTTGTGTTTATGTGGTGCTGTGCCTCCCAGCTACAGAAGTGGGGAGCCTCCCAGTGTGCAGCCAGCTGAAACCTGAGGTTTGGAGTTGACTTACCTGTTCCCTCTGGTTCATGAAGTTTCTATCAGCATGGCATGCAGAAGAGCAGGAATCATGTCACTTTTTAATCTGTTCACCTCTTTGTATCTGATCTGTTACTAGCTATATTTTCAACTAAATTCTGTAACAGCAGCCCCTGTCTGGAGATGTGCAGGCTTTGAGGACCACTACCTCTTCCCAGGAAGTCATACCTCAGTGCTTCTGGAAGCAGCCAGGTTCTGCAGCTCAAACACAGAGACTTCTCCTCCACTGTCTCCCACCAGAAGGGAGTCGGTGTTCTTAGCAAAGAGTACAGATGTGAATTTTGCTTCCGGATTGGCAATGCGAGTGATCACGGGGTCCAAGCTGCAAGCCAGGAATGGTATGTGTGAGTGATGATACAGGTAAAATTGCATTTGCCTGGAGCACACTATCACATGAAGTGTGGGGGTAATACAGGCTTGAAAATGTTGCATATCTTTTATTCTCTAGATTAGCTCCAAAGCAAGAAATGAGGCAGCACGTTGTTTTTCCATCAGAACAGAAATCCCAGCTGTAACTAACCAGATATTCTGGTTGCCTAAAATCTGTCCCGTCCCCTGATATTGGGGGCATGCTTCAATAATTAATAATATGACTAAATTGCTTTGTGCTGCCACAGGGCTCAGTGGCAGCTCCACTGCTCTCTTTAAGCAGTCATTATTAATAAACAGTCCATACTGCCAGTGGTACCAGGCCATGGGTTAACAAAGAGTAATGAGTATTGGAAAATGTAATGCTTCTATTGATAGCTAAGCAAGCAGATGACATACAACATGAGTTGTATGATCTGACGTCAGTACTGATTAAGCAATAATGTTTAGCCTCTGTGCTTTTAAATCTATTATTTCAGAATCTTCTTTGAGAGAATTAATTACTTACATGCTGATGCTAAGGTCCCAGACTTCTACTCTGCTTTCTCTAGCTGCTGCAAATACGAAGGCTGATTTTGGAGACCACGTAATGTCATAAACAACAGTAGAAGTGGAACTGAAAGTTAAAACGGGCGTCTGCGAGTTCTGGTGCCATAAAATAACACTCCAGTCCACAGAGCAGCTCAGGAACATGTCAGTGCTGAACGGATTCCAAGCAACTTTGTACACAGGGCCCTTGGAGTTTGGGAAGAAACAAAGCAGAACTTGGTGTCACTCTAAGGCTACAGCCTCATGGGATGGATTTTAATAGTGCTCTCTTCCCACTGACCTTTTGTGGAAATCCCTTACTGTCCTCTGACCTTAGCAGCAAAACCAGCATTGTTTTACAGGTATCCATAGGAAATTAGGATGCAGCCCATGTGGTAAAGGTAGGAGAGGAGCAAAGCATTCAGCTGAGTGTCCCTTCCCGAGCTACTGCTGAAAGGACAGCTTCTTGGATGGAGCACACACTTCCAAAACAGGGAGGTGCTGTGCTATTGAGGTTCTGCTACCTTTCTTTCTTTTTGTTTTTTGTTGGTTTTTTTTCACCAGAGATAAAGCTACTTAACCGTGGTTTGCAGGACAATCAGGTTACTGGTTGTTCTCTTTAAATAATGCCAGAATTAAAGCTTTAAAACAGTTTATACTAGAAGCCTTAATAAATTGCTTTTATTTAAAAATGATTCCAGTGAAGAAAGTAATCCTGTAAGTAGATGATGCTTTTTGCTATGGGAGCCCATTCCTACCGTAAGAAAAGACATTTAGGTTTCTTTTGTTGCGAGTGTTTTGTTTAGGAAATTAACTTCACCAATTTAATGGTTTATTTTATTGAATGCTGTTGTTGTCACTACCTTTTCTGTGTATCACTCACTTTATGTCCTCTGTATGTCTTCAGAAACTGCTTCTTGCATGAACAAGAACACTTATGAATAAGACCCTCTTCTGTTCCAGCAAGATAAAGATTACTGTCCTGAAATAAAGGTAAAAAAAAAAAAAACTTAAGCTGGATTAACCCACCTGTCACTTCTGAAGAAATATGCAAGGAACTGGGTGAGTTTGGGCACTGGTGGGATTCTGGAGAGCTAAGGTGGAGGTGCCAGGATGTTGTGGTTTGGGCTGCCTGAATGTATGTTGTGGGGATGGATATGCAGTGGGTCCAGCAGTGCCACAACCAGTTACTGTGTGTGTTCTCCATCTGTGCAGAACAGAGGCTGCGACTTGTGACTCCTGAAAATCTCGTACTTCTGTGACTCACGTGGATGAATGCATGAATTCTTCAAAGGTTCTCTGGACAAATAAAAAAAAAAATCATCTGGATTCTTAGGAGAGACCAAGGCACCTGAGTCCAAGACTCAGGAGATGTTCAACGACCAAATTCTACCAGGCTTGACCAACACAAAGGAAAGCTAGCATAGGATCTGGCCCAAAGCAAATGTGAGTAGTGTGGCTGAAAAAATATAGCTGTCACATTCAGGGATTAATTACTTGGATCCAAAAGGAATGGTATAGAAACAAACTGTTACTAGTTAAGAAACTATTTGTTTGTAAACTAAGTTGCCTTTAAATACCAGTGCCAAATCCCAGACTGGTGCATGTTAAGGTAGCCCCAGATGAGGCTCTGGCCTCTGCTGCACAGTTTCTCTGCATAACACTTCAGCTAGGATGGACTTTGTGAGCCTACCTTCGGATGGAAGTCAAAGCACATCCCAGCTGCCCATTGGGATATCAGAACTTCACTTTTCCTTTCTTTCTCACCTGGTAAGTTTTTCTTCTTCCTTCTTGTTCGCTTAATTTTCATCAGATCTGTGCAATTAGCAAGAGTTTTGGTCAAACAGGTATGAGTTGTTCATAGTGCTGTCTTATGCTTCAGTGCAATGCTCAACAGATCTTAAATGTTTTGCATATGGTAACTATGTACAGAGATCATCCCGTGAAATAAAATGAGGTCATTGTAATTTCAGGTATTAGCTCAGTGCAGAGGAAATGCTTACCAATGCAACCTAGTCCTTCCTGTATAAGCCACTGGGTTATTCGGCCATCTGCTGAGATGGAGATTAATCTCTCCCTTTTGTCAGCTTCTGTTGTGCCTCTGTCCCACTCCACCCACTTCAGCTGCCATACAGGACCTGTATGTCTAGATGAACATTCACTGGGATAAAAAATACACAAGATAAATCATGTATCAACAAAGTCAAGACAATACTTCTGAAAAATAACTCATTTCCTGCCTTGTATTGAATGACAAGTGTTAAGATAAATGCTATTTATCTTTTCTTAAGGACACAGACATGTACTTGGTTCCTAACATTCTGTTTACACTAGCACATATTTATTTTATCAAACATGTTTTATATTCAGCTCTGAGTGTTTATAAAGGAATTTCCAGCCAGAACTAGAAAATAATGACAGAAGTTGGAAATAATTGTGCAACATCCGTGAGCATCCATGAGCCTTCAGTGAGTGCTATTAGTCACACAGCAAAAAAACCAAACAATGAATATCCACTACTGAGAAGCTAAGACATGACCAAGGTGGGAGACAACAGTGTATTGTAACCTTACCCACTGTGGAAAAGTGTAGTGGAGTCAGGACTCTGGACGTTATAGACTGTGATGGTACCGTTGTACATCCCCACTGCTAAGAGGTTTGGATTTGCCATGGAGAAATCCAATGCAGTAACACCATGCTTGCACTGGAAAATACGCTCTGGCCACTGACCAATAGAGAAACACAAGAATGTTTTTAGTTTCTTAATTCACATTGGTCTTCTCAATGCGGGATAGGGAACTGCCAGGCAGTGCTGGAAAACTCAAGTGCTGGTGGCTGGAGTGACTGCCCCTACACAGAAACTGGATGCTACGTGCTGAGTGATTCAGTTTATTATTTCTTGCTGCAGCTGATGAAGTTGGGGAAAAAATGAAGACCATGCAGCAATATGGCACTGTAAAGGAAGTTAGATGAGCCTATTCCAAACTGACTAACTAAACATCAACTTCTCTAAGATTCAGTGATAGGAGTGCAGTGTTGTTTATTTTCATTTTAAAACAAATATGACATTTTGGAAACTTCCTCCAATTGTTTTCTGTCTTGCGATCGGAAGGCAAGCATCTTACTAATTACAGTAATTTAGCTGAAGATACAATTTAATTGCTTTAGGTAAACCATAAAACACAGTTTTTATGTTGTTTTTCCATATTATCAAAGAACTGGTTCTGCTCCATTGTAACATTAAACCCTTTACGTCACTGGGCTCCTGAAAAGAAGATAGTGAAGTGCTGGTTTGCAAAGAGCTGTGTTTCAGTGTGTGCACCAGCTCTTACTCCTTCATTGCAGGCACTTGAGGACATCATTAAATGTTTCATTTATGTTTTTTCTTTGCTCTGATGTAGGATTCCACTGCACAACAGAAAATGGATTGGAAAGGATTATCCTTAAACTTAAAATACAGATGTATTGTAATCAGAACTTAATAGTACTGAACAAATGGTGTAAAGGTTTTGGAAAAACAAAAGGTAAATTGATTTTTTTTTTGCATCTGTTGTGCTCGAGGCTTTCCCAGTCTACTGCAAAAACCTTTTAGAAAGGGCTGTGCACCTGGATCTACCCATAATAATAATAAATCTGATTTACAGTCTTGGGTAGGTCGCTCTAGGGACTGAAAATAGGATATAGAGGGCTGCATTGTTAACTTGCCTAAAATACACTGATATTACTGGAGAGCTGCAGCCATCTGTTAGTTGTTTGGTGGCCTATGCACAGTGATTGCAGTTCCTGCAAACAGACATGATTACAGAGCCACCAGCACCTCTGTTGGCACTGTCAGCTGAGAGGAGGGACAGGCACTGAACTAAACCACATCCTCCAGGCACACAGCTAGGTACTGAAATCCAAATCAGTTTTCCAGAATGGTTTGGTTTGGGCTACTAAATTCAGCTCTACTTGCCAGTTCTTTGGTTTTGGCCTCTGTTTGTTTGATTGTTTGTTTGTTTTTAAGGGGGAAAGGATTGAAGCAGAAAAGTACAGCAGAAAAATGCACTGAAGAAGAAAAGAAGACAAAACCAATGCTCCTGTTACCATTGGGTTCTTCAGTGACCAGCAGCATGCCAAGCCTTCCTTCTGTTCTTTAAAATCAAACGCTCCATAACCAACAGCAAGAAGATCCTAAAAACACAGATTAACAGATCACAGTTTAACATGAAGTTGCATAATTTGAAAAGGCAACTTTCTGCTAACAGTGGCTCAGGGTGCAAAGCTTGGAAACGCATTCATGTTCTATACAAGTAGAACAAGAACAGAATTTCTGGAAAGTGGAAACTGGTTGAATGAAGAGTGTACTGATAGTCATTATCAATTGTTTGCCATCCTTTCACCTCCTTAAGGCCATTTAAAAACTGTCCCTTGTGAAGGATGAATATACAGCATTCTATGACTGTAAATGTGCAGTCTTCAATAGGATATGTCACAGCAGTAGCACTCCTCTTCCTCAGTGTTAGCTATAGAAGGAATTTCAATGGTCACCTCCAACTCTTAACTTCCAGCTGTTGATGATACCATCTAATCAATTCAACTTCACTCTTTTCCATAAGGAAAAGTAAGAAGCAGCAGCAAGACTTCAGTCTTCAGCTCCATTCCAGCCTTTTTTTCCTATATGAAACGACCAGTTGGTGAAGCTAACACTTTAAAAGAAGGTATTTATTTGCTCTAAAATTCTAAGACTGTAATATATAAGGGTGTATAGTCCAACTCTATACCAGATCCTTAAATGTTATATTAACCTTATGACGTGTTCATTATTTTCTCTTTCTTCTTGTGGAGCAGCCTTCATGGGTTTGTTTCTCATCTTACCCTGCTTTTTACCTTTTTTCTGTGCATTATTTTTGTTGTGGCCTTAAGAGAGCTCTGCTGGAAAAAGTTTCAACTTCAGCTTCCCATTCTGTAACAGACAAAGTTTGTTCTCTTAAAGTTGTTGCTCAGGTGACCACCTGTGATTTATGTGGGACCAATTAAAGCTGTTGTGATACGTTTGTAGCAGAAGCCTAGTGCAGCTGTCCAGCCTGTGGAATAAGGCAGCAATGCTGCCACATGCAAAGATGAACTAGGAGAGCTGTGATGCAAATACAACCGACCTGCCTGGGGATGTATGCAAAAACATATATACAAAAATCAGGTGTTCATTTACATTGAAAATGATGTAGACATTTAACAAACAGCTTAGGAGAAGCGATTTGTTAGCTCACCAGGTTTACTTTGCTCCAAGCCATGCTGCTCACGTTGTGCCGTTGAGTTAAATCACATCTATAGGACCACAGCTGTTCCAAACTGGGAGGTACTGTTTCTTCTGAGGTTTTATTTGGCTCAGTAAGTGTTTCCTTCTGCTCTTTCTTATCCTTCTTTCCTTCGTCATGCTCTTCCTGCTCAGCATCTTTCATAGCAGCTAATGTGCCACCAGCTCCTGGTGTGACAATAGGATCTAAAATCCATAAACAGAGTAGAATTGAGCAGCAGCACTTCATTTAGTTAACTCCAGTTATTCACATCAAAAGAAAAGTGTGCACTTTCAGCAAATATCTTGCAGCAAAAAAATAAAAAATAAAAAAGGAAGAACAGAGGAGCTATGACACCTTAACTACTAAAATTGTGGCTAAGGTGGTGATAGGGACAGAGAGTATACCAGTAATGCTCAAGGTGTTTCAAGCAGGGGTTTAATCCCCGAGCAATGAGCAGTCTGGCATTTTTGTCTTTCCCCACCCCTCTAGGGATGCTTCCAATCTCCTGTTTGAACTATTTTATTTATGCTGAGACTTTATAATGTTTGATGCCAAATTTTAAAGAGGGACATAAATATTGATGCTGTAACACCTCACTAAGGCATGCAGTGCTGTAATTAAGATTGCTTCTTCTCTGTACTTAATTTTACCAAATAATAGTTTCAGGATGTTTGTGCCTTTTTGGTTACTCCTTTATGGTACGTGGTGTGAAAGTCTTAAACTGATCTCTGCTCACTGTTAACAAAGTAATAATTCAGTGGCTGCTATGAAGGTCCCAGGTAGTATCAGCTCCAACTGTAGCTGGTTCCCAAAGTGGACAGAATATAATAAACTACAACTCTTTATGCCACAGAAAGATACAAAACAGTAAAAGCAGTCTGATTTCTTCAGATAAATTATATATATTGAAAATCCTGTAGAAGGTACAATATCACTTAGCTCTTGGCCCAGGTAATGCCTCTTACAGTCCTCAGTGCGACTGCACTTTGTTAGACACCTAACGGGCTAAAACTTTTGTTTACTTTCTATCTAGGTCAATTACTTTAAATAAATAAATAAGGCATTACAATGCAAAAATTGGTCAGAGAAATAGCAGAACTGGTCTGTATCTTAGCTGCCAGGAAACAGTTCTGACTGAAATTTTGAGCAGGTCTCAGTTTGCTGCAATAAGGGAAATGAGCCAGCTCAGAATTCATGAATTCAGTTCTTCCTCCAAGTATTGTAGGGACATCTGTTACACAGAGTGTAAAGCTGCCCTGTTCAGGCTAATGCCTCATAAACGCTTATGTCTATTTCTTAAATGGCTGGTGATCTGTGGAGACCCTCAGTGAGAGACATATCTCTTTGATTCTCAACGGCATACAAAGTCTTGTGCTGAAAATGGGGTTGCCAGTAAGAAACTAACCTGTAAGGACAGGAAACTGTCGATAAGCTGTGAGTTTGGGTTGGAAAATATTTTCCATTAGAATCCTCTCCATGAAAAATAAATTCTGCTGAAAGTTTTCTGATCTTAATGTAGCTTCTGCGTGGCATTTCTCCTGACTGTGGGCTCTGGCAAGACCAGCGCTTTCCAAAATGTTCAAAGAAGTTATGCTGCCTGACAACAGATAATATCAGAAAATGTACACTATGCATGGTTTAGAAGGATGAAAAGACTGAATAAATGTAAACCTCCCTGAAAAATGTTACCTCTCTCAGCAGTTACAGGTGTAACCTGGCCTTTAGTTGTACCAGAGGTGCTTCTCTTCTCAGCTGGGGCTCTGCTGCCTTCTGCTTTAGAGGTAGGTTCTGCTTGTGATGTGCTAAAAGAATCGTACAAGTCCCAGGCAGTGACCACTATCCCTGGAAATGAGTTACACCGCAGTATGTAAGCTCCTTGTGTCTGTATGTTGATATGAAGAACTGCAGCTGAGCAAAGGTTTAATTTTCATGCCATACACCCAACTGTTTGGCAGAGGGGCTTCAGAACTGAGAGTAAGACAGTAGCCTGTCTGTGCATGACTGGCTCTTCAAACATGGGCTGTAACAAGCCCTGCTGGTGCTGAAAGCACACAAAAGGGGAAGATGTTTTCAAAGCAGATTAATATTTATTTTATTTCTCTTTTTGATATATTGACTTCTTTTCCACTCATTCTCCAGTAGAGAACACAAAAATATTTGGACCAGCATTCCCCATGGTTTTCTTCGGCCTCCCATACAAACAATGTATCCCTAGTGAGTTAAATCTCAGTACCCATATCCAAAAACTTGATATTTCTCTACAATTGTCTTAGAGCCTTCAGCTTGAACATTTTGTAAAGTTGCATTGTACCATGAGGCTTCCACAACTTTCTGCTTTCCCCAGGATTTTATATCTTAGAGCAAAAGCTCTCTTCTTTGTGTTATGGCAAATAGAAATAGAAATAGTGGCACTGAAAAGTTAAGGGAGAAAAAAGGGTAACTATATCCTTTTACATTTCAAGAGTGTGGTTTAAATGAAATGTCATAAAACACAACTGAGAAGGGAACTGTAGTAAATGGAATAGTGCTTTTATTTAATACATTTTCCTGTATAGTTTCGATGTGGTCAGTTTACCTTTATCTTCCATTATGATTTTGTCACATTGCACTTTCTTGTTCTTTGTGGCTCCATTAATGGTTTGCATCATTTTCTCTATGAAGCGATCGTTACCAGGTCTGTTTTTGCAGATGTCAACATAAATCTTATTACGCTCCCTTGAAAAGAAAATACATGTATAATGACTCTCTGAAAAACATTTGCCTTCAACTTCTCAAATGTAACCATGAGTTGAGCAGAAAACTCTGCTCCATGTCATAGGTTTACTGCCTGAGGATTTGTGTGTGTTTAGAGATTTTGTTTCACTCCACATACCATCTTTCAGCAGCTGCTTCCCACCTTGTGATGCTGTTGTAGAACAGAAAAGTAGAGAGGGGCTTTAGTAAAAATCCCTACTCCAACTAATTCTGGTCTTTGGTGGAATTTGGTTCAGAAATATGCCGCTCTCATCGCTTAGAAGTGAAAAGCAATGCATCCAAGAGACAAAAAGGAATTAATATGTTTCCATTTCATCCATCCCCCAGGACTGTAGAAATGGTCAGTGAGAGCAGTGGGACTTCGTGCAGTCTCTGAGTTTTCATATCCTGACAGCAGACATGGATTATCCCAGGCCTTAATCCACCAGCAGTTTGCTGCTCTCAGGAGTCACTGTCCTTTCCCATACTGTTGGTGTTATGTGCTACATCTATCAACTGTGCATGATTCAGAGAATGCACTTCCTGCTCCCCAAAAATCACACCGGTGTGGTTCACAGGAAGAGGGTTTGGAGTCCTACCATGAGCTTTGTGTGCAGCTTCACTTATCTTAGTTTTTTGTCTTGCAGTACATTGCATCCCAGGCTTTGGGGCTCACGTCTGCCAAAGTCGTGTGACAAATCTGTCAGTCTGACATCCATCATAGACAGAACTTCACTGTGCACTGTCACAGTCAGCTCCTGGGAGGAAGCCAAAACCTATGCCTTCTGGGTTAACTCCCTGCCAAAGTTTGTGCTAGCCCAGGGAAGAAACTCTGAAGTGGAAGCAAGGTGGATGTGGCTAACAGGAGGCAATAGCAGGCAGGATCACTTGTGGTGGGTAAAGAGCTTCAGAGAAAGCCAAGACTGCCATGTTTGTTTTTATCTTTATTATTAAGAAATCACTGTCTGTCAAGCTACATATAATTATCCATCCAGAGGTTTGTGATTTCAGTTTTCACTGAAGCTAAATCATGAAGTTCACATATACCAAAGCCCTCCATCTTTCCCCCATTCCCGGTGTGCTCTCTTGCCACCATCCCCCTGCTTTTGCTATTCTGCCTTCACTGACCAGTGGAAGAGGATGAGAACTCGATCAACAGGATGGAGCTTGACTTATCAAAAGAGAGAACTAAGCCCAGTATGGCTTCAGACAAAAATGAATGGCAAACTGTAGCAGTCAGAACACTGAAGCCATGTGTGAGCAGCCTGTTTGGGTCTCTGTGGTCAGGAGAAATTAGGTTTGCTGAGCATACTGTGTGCGTGTACACAATTACAAGTATACGTACAGAACTCTTGCAGCATCTTCTGATTCTACAGACACCACAACAGGTGGCATGTCCAACATCCAGAGAGTTTCTGTCTCTGTGAGATAAATATTCACCCTTCTGTCTAAGTCTTCTTCTGTCAGTTGTTCTTTGATCTCCTTTTGCTTCACCTGTACATCTGACAAGTTACAGGAGGTTAACAAGCAAGACTTTTTCTGCTCTCACTTCAAAAGAAGACAAATTAATTCTGGAGTTTTATAATAATAATCAGGAGCCAAAACTTGTGAGGCCCGGGGTGTCTCATGGATCTCAGTGCTCCAAAGAACAGTTTAAATCTATCATTATACAATGTATGTTGCTTACCAGGGAAACTAAGAGCTTCATTTTGGTGAGAGCCAGGTTCTACTATTCCATCTAGCATGGACTCTGTAATTGATGTGGTTGATTTAGAAGTTCTGCTGCTACCATATGTCCTTCAATAAAAAAGAAAAAAGCTGAAATGGTATGAGAGAGTCCAGATGTCAGTTAGCAAAGTGTTACAAAAATAAGAATGTTGTTATCGGGATAAACCACAGAGGACTTTGTGACAGCATGTACAGGAATGCTTGCCTGTGAAAGAAGTTACAGAATGCTTTGCAAAGAGAATAATGAAAAGGATGGAAAAAGACTTAAAAAGGAAGAATTCATCCAACAGGATATCCTGAGGCATTAAATAGCTGATGGAAAAAAAGCTGTTGAGATCTCAGATTCATTCTTAGCATATAATAATGTGATGTGTTAGTTACCTGCTGAGTGATAATACATACATATGGAAAGCACAGTTCTCCACTGGAATTAAGATTCTTTGGGGATTTGCATGTACTGAAACATCTTTGAAATGCACAAAAAACTCATTTCAAGGGATCATCTATTTAAAAAAAAATAGATAATGTTCCCAGAGGGGACAGCCATGATGATAACTAGAAGTAAAACTCGAAACTGATGTATAGTTGGGAGGTTTTTAAAGCAGATTTCCTCAAAAGCTAAGTGAGAGCAATTATAATTATACAAGGGGCATTTGATGTGACATTTTTAAGACTTGTATTTAATCCTAAAGTAAAATCACTTCATTCTGTCTTATAAATGAGAGCCCATCTCCAAAAAGGTTGTCTTTTTTAATTGACCTTTTATTTTTAAGTCATTTTTGTGTATACTGGGTCCTGCTCAGTATCCCTGCCTCTAGGATTATCCCTCACAATAAGCCACCATATGGAGCATGACAAAAAGAGTGCTTTCAAAGAGCAATCTCTTTTGCTCAGAAATTACAATGGCATTAACTTTGCCAAAGGAAAGGGTAAATAATACCTGTTTTTGTTTAACTTGTGGGATTTTTCCATTGCTGGTTTGACTTACCTTGTAGTCTGTGTAACTAAATACATAGCATCTTCTTTCTGTGAATTTACAAACCATCAGATAAAGCAATGTCGTTCACTGATTTTCATTTTTATACTAATTTTTACCTTCTTTCACATGAATGACCTGAATTTGTCACCCAGAAGATAAACTTTGTTTATTCCCTCTGTACTGAAGGTTTGGCTCCAGTAAGTAATGAAACATGTACTTTAGCTGTTGTAACTCAGAACAGCTTTGAAATGGATGCATAGGTGTACACAGAGGCAACTAGAACACAACCTTCTTTATTTTTGAGATAGTGCTTGTGTATAGGTTCTAATGTAACTGTGCAGGGCTAACCCTTACAAAGCCTGTAGAGTGCAGGTCTGCATTTTTATACTGTGACCATCTCTAAAAATGATCCATTCTGCAATGTTACTTAGAAAAACGTGCATTAGGAAGAAGAATTTGAATACAATGAGAAATACTGCAGCAGCATGTGCTGCAGTGTGCTTTCAGCTGCACGTGTTAGCATTTCAGCAAGTAGTTCTTGCACAGAATCAGTCCCAGTCACAAGTTATAATAAATTCCACTTGTTCTCTTTGTTATTATGGCTGGAATTTCAAAGGATGACTATAACAAGTAAATGTGTGTAATTCTGCAACAAAGTATTAGTGCTGCATCATTATTCCATCTCTCAACCCCTCCGCAGAGCAGGTGCATGACCACTGCAGGGCAGGAGTCTGTGAGATATGAGTTAAGAGACAGCAATTAATGGACTTACCTCGAGAGTGGGGCTGCAAAACTCTCATCCTCTCCTGATGTCTGATGTACAGAGAATGAGAGAAAACTGGATCCTGAGGCCCCTGAGTAATCACCCAGTGCCAGGAGCTTGCTTAGTTTGGATTCAGCAGTTTTTGGATCTGGATGGAAGAGTGGGCGGGGTGTCACGTTCTTTCCTTCATCATCAAAAACCTGAAGAAATATGTAAATAATAATAGCAATGCCACTGTCTTCTCAAAGCAAATGACAGACACGCCACGTGCAGCATTTTGTCTTATCTTGAACAAAAAGAAGATCTCAATCCAGTGGAGGTATCCACCCTCCATGAACAGGCAACTCTGTTGTGCAAATGGTGCCTAATGTACACCACCAACATGGTCAAGGAGGTTGATTCCTTTAGGATTCAGCCTTGGAAAGAGTCTTATCTGTGCTTGGCTCTTCTTTGGAGCTATATTTATAGAAATGATGCAAAACGTCTGAAAAAATCTATGCCCATCCCACTATCTGAGATGCTTCTTGTTCATCCTGCTGTCTTTCCTGACTTATTCTATGGCTACCAAGAGTGCCTCATTGACTGTAACAATTCATATCAAATTAGCAGTATGGCAAAAGCAACTAGAGAAATGTTGATGTATCTTTTTTGTATGATACCACTCAAAATATTATTTTACTCCAAGAAGACATTCAGTATGGTCTCCAAACAGAACTCTCAGATAACGTTAAGAGAATCTTCTGCTTTTTAGGTAAAGGCATACAAATGCTACAGCCTGACATCTCATAGAGATCTGAAAGCAAGTAGTCCTCAAAGCCAGAGGACTGTTAGTTTAAATTGCTTACCTTCAAATCAACACATACAAACATATGAAAAAGGACATTACACTGTGCCTAGACACTTTTTAAAAATAACTTGCTTTAAAATGGTATTTTTGTTAACACAGGTGGAAGGTATGGTTGGCTTATTTAACTGACTTCTGGAAGTCTCTCAGGACAGGTGCTCACCCCCTGAAAAAAAAACCAAACACTACTAATAAAAAGGTAAATCAAATAGCAAAAGTAAGGCAAACTGCGTTAGTCTGTGGGTTTTTAAATCCGTGGAGAGACAAGTGTGCCCAATCCCTTTGTTTTTATTCTTGCAAATCAATTTTGGACACTGATGCTCGAGCTGTGGGTGTCCCTGTTTGTGGCAGAGAAGTGGGAGCAGATGGCCTTTAAAGGCACCTTCCAACTCCAACAGTTCTGTGATTCTATGGTCACTTCAGACTGGATTAAGCTTTTTCTCCACAGCTCTCCAGCTCCAGCCGTGCCTATGCTTTCTTCTTCCCTCTGCCCCTTCTTTCCTCACTACTTTTAGACTCCTCAGGAACTCCCAGTGGATGTGTCTCAGTACCAGTGCCCGCCGCTCTCACCTGGACATTGTGCTGCCTGTGCTCCTGGGCTGCCTTCCACACAGCTCTGCTCAGGGAAGTTGGGAGGAGGCTGCTCAGTGCTGCACTTGTGTGGGTGGTGCAGCCAGCCATGCTCTCCTGCTTTGGGCTGTTGAAAGTGCTCCCCTGTCTTCGTCTCATTCTGAAACCAGAAGCAATTTCAAATTACAGAATACAGTCAACCGAACACAGTGAACAAGATCACCTGTCCCTTAATTTTCATTTAAACTGTTCCGGATGATTACTATATCATGGGGTATGAAATAGTAAAGAAATCACAGAATCACAGAAGTGCAGGGGTTGGAAGGGACCTGCAGAGCTCACCGAGTCCAACCCCCTGCCAAAGCAGCTCCCAGCCCAGGGTGCACAGCTCGGCGTCCAGGCGGGGCTGGGACGTCTGCACAGAAGGAGACCCCACCGCCTCTGTGTGCAGCTCCAGTGCTCCGTCACTGCACTGGGAAGAAGTTCCCACGCACACTGCTGCACAACTTCCCATGCTTCAGTTTGTGGCCATTTCCCCTCATCCTATCACCACACAATGCTGAGAAGAGTCTGGCCTCATCCCTTTGCCTCCTGCTCCTTGGATATTTATAGACATGGATCAGTTCTACTGAGTCTTCTTCTCTCAAGGCTGAACAGCCCCAGCTCTCTCAGCCTTTCCTCGTAAGGGAGCTGTTCCACACCCTTTATCATCTTTGCAGCCCTCTGCTGCACTCTTTCCAGCAGATCCCTGTCTGTTTTGTATTGAGGATCCCAGAACTGGACACAGTGCTCCAGGTGAGGCCTCACCAGGGCAGAGCAGAGGGGGAGGATCACCTCCCTCGATCTGCTGGTCACACTCTTTTTAATGCACCCCAGGACCCCATTGTCCTTCTTGGCCACCAGGGTACAGTGCTCGTGGCCAACCTGTCATCCACCAGGACCCCCAGGTCCCTCTCCTCAGAGCTCCTCTCCAGCAGCTCATCCCCAGCCTGTACCGGTGCATGTAATTATTCCTCCCTTGACCAAGACTCCCCACGTGCTCTTGTTAAACCTCATCTGGTTCCTTTCTGCCCAAGTCTCCATCCTGTCCAAATCTCACTGAATGGCAGCACAGCCTGCAGGCGTGTCAGCCACTCCTCCCAGCTTTGTATCATCAGCAAACTTGCTGAGGGTGGACTCTATCCCCTCAACAAGGTAATTGATGAACAGGACCGGACCCCCGGAGGGCCACCACTACATACAGGCCTCCCACTGGTATCAGCTCCACTGTTTACAGCGCCCTGTCAGCCAGGTCTCAACCACCACCACCCACTCATCTGTCCCACACCTCCTCAACTGTGCTTTAAGTTGTTGCATGTGATGTTGTATATTATTACAATCATGTCATTCCTTCAGGAAGATCTCCACTTGGCTTCTAAGGGTTTTTTTTTCAGCGGTAACGAGGTGCGAGGTAGACAGGGCTGGGGAGGAAAACTACGGTAAAGCAAGAGCGTCCAAGGCGATTATCTGAGGCTGAAATACCAAACGGGAACCGAGGAGCAGCAGAGACCCGTGCAGAGATCGCCCGAACCGGGGACTCACAGGGAATACCGCCGCGCTCCGCCCGGGCCCGACATGGCGGCGCTACTCAGGGGGCAGCGCGTCGCGCGGTAACCATTGCAACGCTCGCTGAAGACGCGGCGCTCTGATTGGCTGCCAAGAACGGCGCCGGCGATAGGTCCCCTCTCTCCCGCTCTCCTCGCGCCCGCCCGGCCTGAGGGGCGAGAGCTGCGGTCTGCCCGTGGTTGGGGTTCTCTGCGTGGGGTCTACGGGCTGCCTCCTGCCCGCCCCGGGGCCGCGGCAGCGCCGGCTCCCGCTTTGTCACTGAAGCACAAAGGTCCTCAGCGGCCCGGGGAGACGGCGGCACCCTCCGCCCCTGAGGCGGGGAGCGGGGCAGGCCGGGGCCGGGGTTTGTGGGGTTTTCAGTCAGCGAAGCTGCATGCGTGTGCGCTCTCAGCGTCGCCCCGCGGGACCTTTCCCGATGCGTTGGGCCGGAATGAAGCATCCCCGCCTCCGTCGGCGGCTGTGACGCCCGGGTTCGTACCCGCAGCCTCCGCGGCCCTGTTGGGCACAGCCGCGCACGGGAATGGCTTTAGGGACAGCAGCATTAGGACCGGACGTGTTCTGTGTTTTGTTTCCCTTTACGTAGGACCACCACAGCGCTGCTCCCCAGGACCGCGCTGGGACGACGCCTTCCGCGCCCCAACGTGAGTAACGCCGGCGGGAGCGCGGTTTGCTCGGTCCGGAGTGGCACCCGGACCGTTTGGGTCCCTTGGGCGGCACCGAACCGTTCCGCTGACCGAGAGGACACGGCCCCTTTCCGCACCGCTCCGCCGCTGCGAGGGCGCGGCGCTGACGGGACGGGCCGAGTGGGCGTGGCCCTGATTAAGAGGCGTGGTCTGAACGAAGGGGCGTGGCCTTTGGTGTGATTGACAGATGAGCTGGGCGCGCGCGCGCGCTCCCCCCTACCTCCCCCGGCCCCTCCCGTCAGCGCCCCGTGCGCGGTGACGCAGCGCCGCCCGGCCCCGCCCTCGCCCCGCCCTCCCGCCGCTCTCCGCCGCCGCGCAGCCCGCGACCCTCCGCCGCCGCTTCTTCCTCCTCCGCCGCGGCGGCGATGTGACCCCGTCCCCGGCCCGGCTCCCCGCCCGCCCTCCCGCGCAGAGAACATGGCGGAGGTGAGAGCTCGGCGGCGGAGGGGCGGGGGCCGGCACAGGAACTTGTTGCGCGGGCCCGCGGCCGGGCGGAGCGTCCCGCAAGTTACTTGTGGGGCCGGGAGCAGGCCGCGACGCACCGAGCCCGGCGCCCGCAGCCGAGCCCCGTGCGGCCCGGCCCGCTTCGGCGGCAGGGAGGGGGGAGCTGGGAGTGAGCGGCGCCTCCCGCCACGGGGCCGCCCCGGGAGGCGGTCACCGCCCGCATTAGGCTGTCCCGGGAGGGTCGGGGCCGGGCTGGGCCGGGGTGGGGTGGGGGGGCAAAGCATACCGGCGGGATGTGGGGGAGAGGGGGAGGGAGTCCCGCCTGTTCCAGCGCACAGAAAATCTCTTCTCTTGGGCATCGTGCGCGGCACAGTTGCTGTAGGGTGGAAGGGGCGTTTGTTTTTGTTAATTATTGTTTCCTGAGACATCAGGACAAAGCGGGGCTGCTGCCCCTTTTGATGGGGGGACTTTTTTCGGGAGGTTGGTGGGGGAGGTGCAGGGAATGACAGAAGGCTTCCTAACCCCCTCACCGGGTCCGTGTGGGATGACTGATGTGCGTGTTTGCCCATCCCAGTGAACTGGGAAACGCTGCACTTTGGTGTCCCAGGAGGCGAGTTAGGATAGCTGAGTTGATGTTCTGTGAAGCCTTCTTTGAGTTATCCTATGATCCCAATTTTAAGGTAATTTGCTGCTTGAATAGTGTTGGCAAACAAATTAGAAATGCTTACATAGAAAGCTTGCTAAAAGCACGATCTTCTCCAGGATGGACATTTCCTCTAGCTATGCTTGGGGGGGGGAGAGGTATCTGTTAAAATATCCTACAGGTGAGGATTCTTCCCTTGTAATTCCTGAGTATTTCTGAATTCTTATTTGGTAGTATTTTTTCAGCTTCAGTGTAGCTTTACCTCCTCTTAGTGTTAGTAAATGTAACTGTGTAAGCTGTCTTTGCAAGTTTAAAGAGTTCTTCTGCATCTTGAGAGGCAGAGAATCACAGGTCTGAGCCCTGAAACAATGTGTCTGCTGTCTCCATGAAGAGGGAGAGAGGGCTGGGGCACTGTGCAGTTCAGGGCCTGGGTCACAAGTTTCACCAGCTGCT
This sequence comes from Cyrtonyx montezumae, assembly GCF_038088225.1. Lineage (NCBI taxonomy): Eukaryota > Metazoa > Chordata > Aves > Galliformes > Odontophoridae > Cyrtonyx > Cyrtonyx montezumae. The sequence goes on along the minus strand of NW_027071825.1, from coordinate 1,304,656 downwards.
GATAAGTTTTGTTAATATAGCCCAGCGTTATTGTGAAATACCCCCAGAGCTCTATTCTGTGGGAGCTGAGGCTCGCCATGTTGCTGGGAGCCACAGTCAGAGCTGCACTACTTCCTATTCGGTGAAGTCACGTACTTCTATTGACGTTGCAGCAGGAACGGGGCTGAGAGTTGTAGGGGATGTGTGCTGCAGAGAGCAATAAAGCCATGGAGTATGGAGAGCAGACAGGCATTGTTGGGTTTTTTTCCACTTTATGGATGTTGTTCCAAAGGGAAAGGCTTTTGTTACTTGTTAGCCTTGATATTTTACTGAGAAAGGAAGAGGATTTCCCCCTCTTTTTTTTTTTTAAGAAAATCTCTGATGAGTTCTTTGTTACATCGGGGCTGCTTTTTCTCTGGGTGTGGGGTGGGAGCAGCACAGAGAAGCTCTGGAAGGCTCAATCCACCTGTGGGATGAGCTCGGAGGTGGCGGCAGCAACACGGGCTTGGCTGATATTTGTTATGGAAACCAGTCAAAATTAAGGAAAAATAAACCTCTGTTATTTGATCTAGGAGCAGCGTGCTGAGTATGATGGCTCCTAGTGCAGCTTGTGACTTCTGTAGGGGGTGGGCTGAAGTCTCCTTAGCATGGCAGTGCTGTGCCTGGAGGAGCTGCCTGATAACAGTAATAAGGATGGAGCTGCTCGAAATTGACAGGGAAGTTCTTCAGACAGGAGCTCTGAGCCTGCTTAGTGAGTCAGTGAGCCCAGAAAATGAAACTAAATGAACAAAAAAATCCTGTTTCACTTTTGTAGAAACGTATTGCTCTGAGTGCAGGTCAGAACAGAGGGGAAAAAAACAGTTTTCAATGTATATTACACAGGGTTTAGATTTGGGATTAATAAGCTGTTGTAGGGTTTTGTTCTACTTCAAAGCATGTTCACGTGGTGGGTTTGAGTGCTAATACTCCAAAATATTAGAAGATTGTTCAAGTTGTAGTCAGAAAGAAAGCGTCTCTTCCTTAAAATCAGCTCAGGCTTTGTGTATGTTACAAAATTGTGCTTTAAGCAGCTTATTTAGTCTTTGTGGTGGAGTGAATCCTGATATGTTTTTTTTTCCTAATGTAAGAATTTTAATGTCTGTTGAGAGGAGAAGATTTTGACTTAAAAGCATGATTAGTAGTTGAGAGAATGCTTCTTTGTTGTCGTTTGTTTATCCATTATAATGTTTGAATAAAACGTGAGAATGAGATCTTCTGAGTGGGGAAAAAACTCGGAGATGAGGTCAGGCTATCTTTTGGAATGTTACAAAGCTAAATACCTGCTGTGGTTTCCAGAAGTGCTGAAGTCCTGCTTTTTTGTTGTCTTGCTCTGTAGTGCATGCACCAGTCCATAAATGTAGAGGGCTTTTTTGGTTTGAGGCATGGTTTTGGTTTTTTTCCCCTAAATCACTGATGAGTAAGAGAAGTACCAGGCCTGCATGGGAAAGGGGATGCTCGTGTTTGGTCAGGGATGGACTGGGAGAGTTGGGGTGCAAATCCCTGAGCCAGTCTGGCACAGCTTTGTTTGGGTTTCTGCATGTGGGTGGGGAGAGGATGAGCAGCAGCTGGGCGGTCAGGCGGCTGCCAGAAAGGGAAGCTCTGCTCCCCTGCTGCTTCTGTGCAGATGGGTGCTCCCTGACCTGTGCTGTGGGCTGGCTCAGCTTGCTGACTGAAGAGGAACAAAACGCTTCCTGTGGGACAGCCAGTGGCATCAGCTAATGCAGAGATCCAGCAGCCACTGGAGCTGGGATGGCAGAACCAGACATGAGGATCAGCAAGAGAGTAGTGTCTTCCTCCTTCCAAAAATATCATGCCATGAGGTCGGTTCAGCTTCTCCTTGGGCATTGTGCTTGTCTTGAGCAGTTGATTTCTCGCTTGTGCTGGACAACGCGGTCCTGTTGGCATCCTTTGCACCAGCTCCTTCTGTTCCTTGCCCTGCAGTGAGATGATTCCGCTTGCTGACTGCTGGAACGAAGAGCTTAAACTTTGCCATTTCCAGGGGCTTAACAGCTTGAATGGGCTTCCTATGGTCTCGGCCAGGGACGGGAAGAAGCAGGAGCTGTATGGGAGAGGAGCAGGACCGGCTCTCTTCCAGAATCAGTGGACAGTTGAACTGAGTCCCTGTGACTTCTTTGAATGCTCTTCGGTGTTGTTTGTGCTTCTGAAAGTTCAGTTGCTTTTGGTCAGATAATCGGTTTATTAATATTGTGTGGAAGTGCTTTAATAACCCCTCTTTAAATCTATAATATCTGGCACGATTTTTCTCCTGGTTGCCATTCTTCTTTTAGTTGGAGAGTTGTCACAAACAAACTTGTTTGTGAATCAGAATTCTAGTTTTCCTGTGCATATTGAAAGAAGTGCAGAAGTAATGCCTAAGAAATGTATTCTAAAGACCATTTCTAATAACATTTTTCAAATTCTTAAGCTTTCTATTTTTATTATGCTCTGCTGTTGCTTTAAAATAATATGGGTAAGTGAGCGTAGCCTCCCCTGAAGGAAGCAGCAGTAAAGTTAGCATGATTGCTGATGTGCTTCCAAATTGAGGTGTTCTGACAGTCAGGACAGAGCATTTGAGAGATGCTGGGATACAAAATAAGGTCAAAACAGCTTAAAGTGAGGTTTCCTGCTGATTAAAATTGGTGATTCGCTTCAGTCCATCCTGGTGAGAGGTACTTGTGTTCTCACATTAGATCTCACCTTTGACTGATGCTGCTTTGGAGCAGTTTTTGCAGGGTAAATCTCAGAGGTATCTGAACCCAGAGCAGATCCAGGGGTTCCATTCTGGCATCCCTGGTAAGTCTGTCATCTCCAGGCAGTTGCTTACGCTCACTGGTTGTATTCCCTCTGCTTTTCTTACAAGCTATTGAAGAGAAAACAATAGCACTTAGTGTTCTTCATTTCTAGAATTGAGAAAGTGGGTTTTTTTCCTGTCATAATGGAAGAATTTTGTGGATGTTTTGCATGTGTGATAGAATACTGCTGCTTGTGGGTTTCCTGCTTGAGTTCTAACGCAGTATAGGGATGTTAGGTAAACAGTAGAATTGTTGAAGACTTCGGTGTCATTTTGTGGTTTTTTTTTTTTTGCTGGCCAGCAGCCCTGGACTGTATTAATATTTCAGTGTTAATCCATTCATGTCACAAATTGTGCACAAAAATGTTTTCTTGCGGAGCTTGGCCTGTGGTGGTGTCTTGTTTCTCTGAAATGCTCCTGCAGGATCTGGTGGCTCCGTGGGCTTCCAGTTTCTCTTCGTGAGAATTTTCATGGTATTGCAACAAGTCAAAGCTGCTGCTGTGCTTTGTGATGGATGTGAGCAATTACTTATTAGGAATAGGAAATGTGTGCTTTAGATAAGACAGGGACAGTGTTCTGAGCAACTACTGCGGCTGTGCTTTGTAGTACTCCTCGAGGAGGGAAGATCCCCTGCTGGAGCTGAGGTGAGCGTGGTGTCCTGTTGTCCCCCACTGGCTGCAGCTCTCTCTGCCTGCTGTCCTCCTCCTACAGCCTTATAGCTCCAACAGCACTCCACTGTGAGCTCAGCAGCTGATCCAGCAGCAGCACACTCGTGGGCCATCAGATGGGACCTGCTTTCACTACCCTAAAGCTTGCTCTCTCCTTTTGGCTCAGAGCTGTGAAAAACGTAGGGAAATCTGCTCTTCAGTGCTTCTCAAAGGGGTCTGTGCTGTGCTCACCTGCAGGTGCTCAGGCTGGCAGGGCAGTTAGCTCCTCTTGGAGATTTTGGGGTGATCAGCGCTGCTGCGATCATCTCAAGGTGCACCTGTAAGATGCTGCTTCCTCTTGCTGCAGGCTGCTCCTCCTGTGGCAGCTGTGGCAGGAAGGGAAGCACAATGGCAGAGCTCTGGACTCGCCTGCTAGTACAGATTCATTCCAGTTGCATCTTTGCTTTGCTTCTGCCTTGGTGTGATAACATTTGACAGAAGGGTGAAGCAGATAGCTGGCTGGAGGAAGCGCTGTCACCTCAGGGAGCATTGTCAGCTGACACCTTTCAGCTTTCTGTGTTTCCTTTCAATCACTGCTTTAAAAATGTAATTTTTGTTTTAAGTAACAGCTCTCGCTTTTGTTAGCAGCACAGCTGTATTATCTTTCTGCTTAAGAAATATCACTTATTTATAATGCTCCGTTTCTCCAGAAAAACAGCGAGTTTATGGGTTTTTTTAATGAAGTACCAATAAACAGAAACAAACCGTATCCAGTGCTTGGCTGGCCTTGAAGGAAGGGTCATCTTTATTACCTCTAAGTGGAGCCAAGACTTGGAAGACCTGGAGCAGCCAGGTCAGGGCACCTTTGCTCAGGTAGCTCCAGGTGCAGGGATACCTGTGTGCAGTCTGAAATGATACACTGCAGTTCATCTTCTGTTCTGGCAGTGCGAGAACTTGGTCATTTAGCAGCCAAATGAAAAACAGAAACAAATTCCCTGATTGTATAAAGGCTATCATTTCATGTACAGAAGGGTTTGGATGTTGTTACAGTTTTGGCTGTAGAAATATTTATTTGTAACCCTAACCCTAAAACCATTAAATGAGGGGCAGCAGGGTTGGGGGGGGTTCCTTCTGTTCGATACTTCATTGTTTTATACCTGAGGTGAAAACAAAGTGAGCCATTTGCACATGCACAGGTAGATAGGGACAGGATGGAGCTGTAAGCCTTCCACTGAGATGCCTATTTCTGCAAAGAAAGGGCTGTTCTTTGCCATTTTAACCCATCATTTTCTCCAGGCCGTCGCTTGGCTTAGCTTCCTGAGGGCTCTTCACATGGCTGCCACAGTCTGTTGGTAAGACCTCACGGCTTCTGCATGGCTCTCACAGGCTTTGTAGCTGATGTTCAGAGGTAGTTTGAGCAGTAAGACATACCAAGTCGCTGTCTAAACCGTGCGTATTCAGAGCTTCAGGTTTCTGTGCAGTCTTTATTATTCATGTAACTGTTTACCTGCGTTTGGAGATTAAATGTTAGTTATGTTAAGAATGGAATGCCTATTACTCATTTCAGATTAGTAATTTACTTTTAATTAGTCTGCTTAGGGAAATGTAGCTTTAGTGATGTTGAAATGATGTTGAAGGCACGTACATGCCTACTGAGTAATGACGTGTACTCTCCACCAGCTGCTCATGCTTCATTTCTTGTGTTATGTAACAGGGAACATGACTATATTTTAAGGTTTAGTTCCTAGTTAGTTCTGAAGTTTTCAGTGCCTCAGATTTAGTTAAAGCAACCCAGAAATTAACTTCAGTATTTTCCTGTAGTATGGATGAAAAGACTTGGGCATCTGCTTGATCATTTGTCATGTTTATTCCCATCAAAGTAAATTTAATTTTAGCTTTTAAATATTTTAGTTAACATTTAGAGAGCTCTTAAACATAACTTGAGTAAATTTGAACAGAATATATATTTGCCATTGTCTGGAAGGGTCTAGGTACTGAGTTTTAAGATGTTTCATTATAAATCAATTATGGAAGATGTTAATTACAACTGCAGTATCGTAGGGAGAAGTGAAATTGTGCGAGTCCTTTCAGTTCTGTTCAAGTGCTCCTGTGTAGGCTGTAGGAGAAATGTAAAGAGAAGACTCTGCATTACTTCAACAGCTTTTGCTTTTGGAGCATTGTGTTCCAGCCCAAGCAGCTCTGAAGCCATGGAATAAGGCACGAAGATCTCTGCCAGTATGCAGAAGTGGATGAATGTATTTGATGTGATTTTTTTTTTTTGGCTCAGTTGTTGCTGCAAGTGTTACTCACCCCCTGCAAACACCTAGTCTGTGTGTCTTTCTTCAGATCCCTAAAAACACATGCAATAAAAACAGTGGCAGATCCTTCTAGTGCCGCTCAAGCCTGATGTTTTGTTTAATGTCTTTTACCTTTACCTTGAGGTACATTTTTTTCATATCTCCACATTAGTGTTTCCTTCAAGTGGCTCAGCTGGAGTGTGAACAGATGTGCTCAGCTATGCTGTGACCATTCAGCAGACCTCACTGTGATATTTTTTTCATTCATTTGAACCCATGCTATATGTTTGCTGTTACCTTTTTTGGTGGTGCTATGTATGGAATAGTTTGTTTCACCCATATGTTGACAGAATCCCATAGTTTTTCCCTACTGCTAATCTTTTTCTAAGTAGCAGTTCTTTGTTTCTGTGAATGCCCTTGAGGCAAAAAAGTGCTTTGCACTTCTCTGTGGATTGCTGCAGCAGAGAAGGAAAAGCTACTGAAGCATACAGTGGTATCCTTCTTCACGGGAATTGCAGTGAGACTCACGTACCGTAGCTTAGGACTTGGGATGCAGTGATACCAGTGTAGCCATATGATCTTCAACTACTGCCAGGAAATTTTCATAAGCAAATGCCCTCAAAGCCATCTGCTGTGCCCTGGCTGCAGTCATGGTTGCTTGGAGGCAGGGAAATAAGGGCTGAGCGGTCAAGAATTGCACTCATTGTCTTGGAACATCTCTTTAATCAAAGGAAGCTCTTTCGCCTTAGATATAATGCTAACAGATGGAAAGGGGCACTCCTGGTCTCCCGCCACCCACCCTACTCCTGGAGCCTAGCTTCCAGCATTGCAGTGTGTCCACAATTGCAAGGGCCCACAGTGAGCATTTGGCTCACAAATAGGATGGAAAAGTAGTGCTAATTTTCTCTGAGGTTGGTTTGCTGAAGCAGCACATGCTGCAGCTTTCCGTTTGCTGACCTGATGACACAAGTGGCAGAAGCACATGGAGTGGTGGGAAGAGGTCAGACTTCTACTTTTGGCAGCAGCTGGCCAATAATATAAAAGAGATGTAACATGAAACTGCTTCTAGCTAGAAATAGAAGGCAGGAAATGATTGACAGGGCATCACTCACAATAGAATGTATGAAATGCAGAGATGGTAATCCACAAACTGGGGCAGACTGAGTGACTGAGTAGATCTGATAGACAAAGCATAGCAGAAAGGAATAGAGAGACCGTACTCCTAAAATTTGTGCATGCAGTCTGTAGCAGAAATGAACTAGAACCTTCCCAGGCATGTGTCTGTCCTGCACGGTAGTCTGAAGCGGATGTGGTGTTCTGGAGTCCATTAGACTTCTGCAGAGTTTGTGTTTTGGTGTTTATATTTTCAGACTTGGGTTGCCCTGCATGTATGTTTAGGAGTTGTTGAAAAGGCGTGGGGTTGTTCTAAGCTCCAGAGGCACTGCAGGATTTTAGCAGTGCTTTGGAAGCTGTGGGGGTGATTGCATTGGAGGTAACTCGGCCTGTTGGGAGGGCTGGTGGCTTTCCTGAGCTGTCACTATCCTATTTCAGAAATTGGAACTTCGATTCTTAAAGCTTGCCTTTGTGTCTTGCAATGGTTTCACGTCCACTCTCAGCACAAAAGGATTTCATTATGGTTGGCCCCATTGCAATATGTATTGGAGCGTTTAGCTGCAGGATTGTGCAAGCAGTTAGGGGCTGCTGGAGGCAGGCAAGGCAAAGCCGTGCCAGAGCTGGGTTTACTAGAGCTGGATGCCCAGGGCCGTACCTGGTCAGGGTCTGTGCACCTCTGGGATGGAGGCTGCACAGTCTCTTGGGCAATGTGTGTCCATGTTTCATCACGCATAGAAGATAGGGGAAAGATTTCTCACTGTATTTCAGGTAGTGCCTATTGACTCTTGTCCCGCCTTTGGGTGCTGCTGGGAGGAGGCTGGCTTTGTCTTCTGCACTCCTGTCAGATGGCTATGCGCATGGATAGCTCTCTTTTCTCATGATTGAAAAAACAAGCTCCAGCTTCTTATTCCAGCTTCCTATATGTACATACATATAGGTATATAAAATGTGCAAGCGAATCGTGTATATACCTATGCACATGCACACATAGGTAAATTGTGCTGGTCCTTTGGGGTGGTGGCAAGTTCTGGATGGCTGAAAGCCTATGGGGCTCAGGCTCCTGCCCTTGAGGGCAGTGCTTCAGCTGCTTCACCATACTGCGATCTGTTTGCTTGAACTTCTGCCATCCCAAACTCACTGTTAGTGAATGCTGCACTTCCCTCAGGAGCCCTGCTCAGCTGCTAACCCCCTGCTAGTGCCAGCACCTTCTCCCAGCTGAGAGCCCCACGCAGAGCCCATCAGCAGCCAGCTGGGAAGGGGAGCAGAACATTGTTTTGCTTTAGCTAGAGACTAGTACTAGGTAAGAAGGATACTGGCTATTAATAAACGTGGCTTGAATGTTGGACAGAGGTTTTATTTTGACTTCAGGAGCGTTAGCTTGTGTAAGAGCCTTCTAAGAATGACTCATTCTAATAGCCAGGCAGAAAGAGCAGTTTTTAGATGCCATTTGCAGAATTTATTATTTACTAAGTAACGTGGTTTATTGCTTAGAGTAGGGTTTTTTGAGGGCTTTCTGGGAGGTTAAATCCAGCTCTCTGTTCTGTGAGGGCAGAGGCATTTCTGGAATAATGTTTTATCATAAATCACAAGTTAGGCTTTTTCCCTTCTGATCTTTCCCAGGCCACTTCTGCTTTCCTGCCCTCATCTCAGGGCAGCTTGGTGTTCAAGTGTTGGTTTTGGGGGCAGCAGTCCGTGTTGTACTGCTCAGAGGCACTGCTGTCCTCCGAATGTTCAACTTCATCAGACAAACAGCACATACCGGGGAGGAATTGGTCCTTGTGGGCTGATTTTGGCACCAGTGCTAGTTCAGCCTATCCTGGTAATGCTGTGTGCTGGATTTTTCTAAGATGATCTTGTTGCACTTTCAGCAGGACTACAATCCTGATACAGAACTATGTGTATGTGCAAGTATTTACCATGAATGTGCAAATCAAAGTTTTCCAACTTATGCCTTGGCCAAATGCAGGCAGTTTTCCCTGAAGACAACACTGTGCATTATGTATAATAATGGCATCCTTGATCCTGAGCAGAATCTCAGTTTCCAAAAGGCAGTGGAGAAGGGGGTACTGCAGCTTGCTGGAGTCAAAAAGCACTCTTGTATGGGAACTGCTGAATCGCGGCCTGGACCACTGATTGGTCACCTGAGGTGAGCACCCAGTCAGCCATGGGGCCACAGGTGAAGGTGATATACCTGTGTGATTGGAAGGGGTGGAGCCTGGCTCCACCTCTCCCAAACCCCATTTAAGAGCTGACCACCACCATGGAAGGATCTCTTCTCGGAGATCCCTCCCACGTGGAGTCCCCTGTGAGCCTTGTCATCCTGAAAGTGAGCCATCTTCTCTTTTGTATTATTTGTATACTATCTCAACTCAAAATATACCATCATCTATACTATTTCTTTGTGAAGTACCATCCTTGGGAGTTATTTAACCTACAACTCTTTCTGGCTTTGCAAAGCCACTCCAGTCAGTATGTTCCTGAACCATTTGCTTGAATTTTCAAACCAAACGAGGTCTGCGTGTCTGACATGCAAATCTGAGCCCAGGAGGGTAAGGATTGGCAAAGCTGTAAGCAAGGGACAGCAGGATTTTGTGGCAGAACTATGTGTGTTCTGGTGATAAGGGGAGGGTTACCAAACATGGGAGCCAAAGGATGGCTGTGTACATGAAGGTTGTTGTGAGAGTGAATGCCTTTCTGTGTTTCAGAACATATGCTTGTTTTGTAGTCGCTGATTTGCATCCGTTTGTTACAGTCATACTTGGGAAGAAAGTCAGGCTTGCAGAGCAATCACTGCTGCTTTTTCCTCGTGGTAGTGCTGGAGATAAAATCGCTTCTTTCTGTCTGTACGCTGAGGAGTTCTCAGTGTGGCTTGTGCTTACCTCTCCAAAGTGTATGTTTTAATCTGAATGTAAAGGAGATGCAGAGGTGTTACGTAATTTGCTTCAAACATGAAAAACGATTGTATACCTTTTCACATGTGAAGAGTCATTTGTTTCAAGTTGTGTTTCCACTGTCAGTGTAATCTGTTGCGTATATATATCTGGGCTGTAAAAAAGGGAGTTTGGTACACAGGGATATGTCAGAGTGAACTGCACAAATCCCACCTGTGTGTGTCACATCCCAGCTTTGTCCTGGCTGGGGACGGAGTGGAGCTGAGCTCGAGGGGCAGAGCTGCTTTCTGCACCTCTGCCTGGCAGTGGCACCCATTTCTGCCAGACTATGTTGGTTGTGAAACTGTGGTGTTATTTTCAGAATGAACTGCTTTGCTTTATTTTGTACTCCCATGAACTCACCTGTTGCATCACGAAATGGGCAGTTCTTCCAATTACTGTCGCGGGAGTGGAGCAGCAATATAGTCACATTAAGCAGCAAGTGAATGCTCTTTGCCTCCAATTGCTTTGGTGTGTTTGTGGTGCTGTATGAGTACATGCATTTACAGCAACTTGCTTCTTGTAACCTTTTGTGTCAGATAAATCAGAGACTTAAGTCTGTACATATTCAACATACTAAAAATAATTTCCTGTGTTTTCTTTTTTTTCTTAGCCTTCTGTTGAGTCTTCAAGTCCAGGTAAGAATTTCTGACATTTCATAAACTTGTATGGGAAGAGAGTATACTTAAAAATTCTTCCTCGGGGTCTTTTCTAGTTGTAACCTAAGGCTGTGTTCTGATGAGTTCGGAGTATGCAGAGTCAAAGGCACTGTGTGCTCTCAGTCATGAGATACTCTGTTACTGAATGGTTTTATACACAATAGCTGTAGGAACAAAAGCAGCGAGGGAAGCAGTGTATTTTTCCCTCTAGGGTTGCTGAGGACGATGGGTTTCATGCCTTCTGCTTTTAAAACTGGTTATTTTCTAATATTTTGATGTCCCAGAGTTCCTGGTACTTGGTAGTCAGCTGAAGCATAAACTACAAATCTATTATATACAGCTTGGTACCGCTTTAGTTAGTGTTATTTATTTCAGAGAATTTCGGCATCCTTCTAGAGGAAAAGCTTTCCAGTAATGACTTCAGCTGGACTGCTGTTATCTCTTGAGCTCTTACTTCTTTTGGAGAAACCACCGATCACTTGAACACCTCCAAGTACAAAGCAGAGCTAGCCCTCCCCCTCCCCCTCATGCCCATAGTGGTGGTACTGACTTTGAGCTTTGCGAAATGAAATGTACGTTCATGGGGACGATAGAAAAACGTGAGCAGGGCTGGAATGAGAACTCAGGTAGTGCTGAATTACACCGAATGCTGCATCTGCCAAACCAAACGGATCATTCATTCATTTTTCATCATCACAAAATGTAATCACGTTGTTCTGCAAAGAACCGAGAAGAAAAATGCATGGAGAAAAACAGCAAAGAGTTTGGCATCAGAAATAGAATCTGTGTGATTGTGAAGCTTACTTTAGGTTTACATTTTGGAAGAGTCCTCAGATAGTCTTTGTAGCTGTAAACAGGAAAGCTTGCAAGGTATCAAGGAAACAACTGCCCCAAGTTTATATTTGGAGTGTGACTACTCCCAGTTGAACTCCTGGTGCAAACAGATTTACACTTGTTTAGGAAATAAATCTTCAAACCCAGAACATTTTGCAGTCCGAGCTGTGGCAGGGCTGCTCAGCATCCTCCAGCTCCTCCTTCCCACGAGCACCTGAAGGACAGCTCTTACTGCCCCTGGGCAGTGTCTCTGGCTTTCCCAAGACCAATGGGTGAGGGATTTTGAAGATATTTTAATTTCTCGATCTAATTTGAGGATTCAAAGATCGCCAGTATAAAAATATATCTAAAAAAACCTTAAACTCTAACTAAAAAAATTCTTTAAAATGTTTTCCATCAGGAGGTTCAGCAACATCTGATGACCATGAATTTGATCCATCAGCTGATATGCTGGTGCATGACTTTGATGATGAACGGACATTAGAAGAGGAGGAAATGATGGAAGGAGAAAGAAACTTCAATTCTGAAATAGAGGATCTTAACAGGGTAGGTAGCATTAAATAGTCTTAAAACATAACCACAGCCCAAAGTCTTAAACAAAACACGTGCAGGCTTTTTTCCCTTATATTGGGGATTAAAACAAACCAAACCACTCCTAAAACACCAATAGGCAAATAATGTAGATGGGGAAAAGGGACTGAGCTAAATATGCAGTTCCCCAAAGTTGGGAAAAGGGAACTGCTACATAAATGTTCAATAATGCATAATGCTGTGCTTGTTTAGCTTCTTTTTGCATAAATGTGCTGGGATGTGATTTGCCTTTTAGAGCTAATAGGAGGCAAGGTGTGCTCCTCCTTAACTTGTGTCTTCCACTCACTGTTTTCTAGAACGCTTGCACTGGATTAGTGCATGTAGGTTTTGATTTTAAAAGACCTGCTAATTTTATATTCCTTTTGCAGTTCTGTGCAAACATTCATTCATATAATCCTTCAGTGGGGAGGATAGGAGTACCTTCATTTTTTAAGGTGGAGAAAACACAGCTGTAGATAAAGTGATTTGCTCAACGCAGAAAGTTGTCAGCAGAGCTTGGCTTTGAACTCCCACATACTGATAATAGTGATAAACTCATCATAAAATATGTGTCTTAAGAAATAATTGCATGTGAGACTTATTTGGCGTTTTGAGGTTATGCTGTCACTTATGTACTGCTTTAAATTACTTCTCAGCCAGGAATCATGTTCTTAAACTACAAACCGTGTTCATTACCAATGCAAAGTAATGTAGATACTGTCTGTGACCTCCCTGGCTGAAAAGGCTGCTGGAATAGATCATTAATGGTTTTTAAATGCCTGTTTGATGTACAAATCCTGTTTAGCATAAGTGATCTTGCCAGTATGACATTAAATTAATAGAGTACGTTCAGTCTGCATTTTGGATGTAAATGATGATTTCTTTCTGGTGTTTCCACGTTTGATATTAAACGGTAAACATGAAGATAAATAAACTGCACACGAATTAAAAAGAATATGACACTTGTGGAGCTCCATTTCTCACTGAATCTAAATATTTAAGTTCACAATGTGGTTTTTTTTCCTCATAATTTGTGAGGAGCCAACGTCTGGCTGTGTAGTCCTATCACCACATTGCACTGCTTTGTTTGTGAGTGTACATCAGCAGTCGGAGCATTCCCTCATGTCCTGGCTGCAGGCACTGCAGGCTTTTGTTTCTGCACGGGTCTGTGACAGGACAGAGACTGGTGTTGTAGCTTTGCTCCCTGTGCTGCCATTCTCTGGAGGACACCTCCCCAGTTCAGCCATTTGTGGGTGTGTAGGTGAAGCTCTTACCCCCTTTCAGATGCTTTCATGCCAGCTGATCATGCTGGATTTCTGCTTATGGGAGGGCAGGCCACGCACCAAGGCTTGTTTCTCTCTCCTTTCTTGTCCTTTTCACTTTTCAGTTATGCCTTTTCTTAGATGTGGATGATAGACAACCTAAATCTCTACAGTACTGGCAGGACAAGTGCTATCCTGTCTTTTCCTTTCCCCAGACACTTACATGTATTACTTCAGATTTCCCCAGGCTGTGAATGTGCCAGATTTCTTCACTCAGCCCCTTTGGAGGTGAGATGGCAGTCCGGCTGTACAGAAGCACCTTGCTGGTTTAACTCCTGAGTGCCAGAAAGATTACACGTTCCTCTGAGGATGAGAATCTTTTTACTCATTGTTTGAAGCTGCATAATCCTGCTTTGTCCATAGGAACAGCTATAGAAGCTCAGACTAGAGTCCTGCTAACACTGTCCTGGCAGCAGTGCATGGACAGGCCCCAGCACACTGCAGGGGCACTTTCTTCCTCTCCCTCTGGATGCCACTTCTCAGGAGGGCTCCTGGGCTCCCTTAGGGTTGTACAGCAGCATCCTGGTCTCATTTTATATGAGAGACCTATACATGGAGGCACACAGTGTTTCTCCCAAATACTCTTACTGCCTCTGGCAGGGTATGGCTCAGGCATGTATGGAATAGATGTTGTCTCTCTGTAATGTCTGTTTTTTCCCCTTCTTTGTGTCCATGAGGCATGTGGCAGTGTTGCACAGTTCATTTGGTGCGAGATATATGTTTGTTTTTTATCAGGTGTGTTTTGTTTTCGTTTCAGTGGTTGGCCCTGAGCTCTTCATTTAGAAGAATGCAGTTGTTGCTGTTTCTCTTTTCTGTGCTCCTCCTGATGATGCAGTTCTGTTACCTGTTCTTCTCACTTACATCTACTCCAGATACTTGATTTATTACCCATTTCTTGTTCCTAAACATCTTCCACATGAGAAATTTCTGTGCCATTGATCATCCATGTTGCTTTTTCCAACCTCTGTTTCTGCATTGTCCCAAAACGACACAACTCATAACTGTGGTACCAAAGGTGTTGCATCTCTGAAAGCTGCTGGCACTCAGCTTTTTGAACTGTCAAAGACTTATTTCGAGGCACTCCCTAGGAAAAAGTTCTAAATACAGCACGACCTTCTTCAGCAGCGTGGAGTTGCATCATTCACACCCATCTACAACTTATAGTAAAGTTCTTCCAAACTCTGGGTCCATACCTTCTAACAGGAGGGTCATGAGGAGAACCTCATGAAAGTTTTGGGTTTTTCTGACAGCTGTACTATAAGGTTTTAATTAAGATCACAGTCTTGTCGTGTTGTCCATATGAGTAAAACAGGAATTCTTCACTTCTAAAAGTTCTTTGCTTAAAATACAAGAAGAGGGAGAACAAGGAGATCAGGGGCCACATGTTCCATGTCTGTGTGTGTAGCTGAACTGAAGGCTGGGCCAGTAAGTGGCTGAAAGGCTTAGTACTTCAAAGTAACACAAAATGCATATAGTCGAGAAGTGAAAGTAACCCCTGTGTCACTTCATTCTTTGCACAGCAGAAAAACTACACTTGTGTTTTGTAAAAGGTACAGAATGCACAGATGTGTAGATGAATGAAACCCTTACGAGGGGAGTTCAGTGGCAGAAGAATGGGGCCAGCAGACAACTGAAAACCTGATGATCAGCCAGGGCTTGCATTACATCCTGACAAGCATTGTTTGGAGCAGCCATACGCAGCTCTGAATGATGAACAAGGGATTTAGTCTCACAAGTGAGTTGATTTTAAAATGCTCTCAGAAAATTCTTTAGAGATGCCACATCCTGCTCCTGAGGGGAAGATCCTGAGGTATTGGAAGTACTGAAGTAACTCATTTGTGGACCTGGCAATTAATAATTTGTGTTAATAAAATGGATGCAATCAATAACAGTTTGGGAGCTGCTAAACTTGAGATCTACCCGTCTCTTTTGAAGTATCCCTTCAGAACAGGGCAGGATTTTACGTGTAAAGATTTTTAAATAAAGATTTTTAAACAACACATCTTTCAGTAGATCTCTTTCGCAAGTATGTTTTCTTCTGTAGGTGGCATTAAATGCTTTTTGGTTTTAAATGAGAAAATGTGTGTATCTATAAGTAGTACTGTGTTCACCTGGATGCCAGGTGACCCTGAAGATAAAGTCATCCCTCACCCCCATCCAACCCCTCAATTTCATTTTGTATTTCTCCTTTGATGAGAGATACAGAGATGGTGAGGTACATTTTTGGTGTTATTCTGTGTAAGCTAAGGTTGTAGGGCTGCATGGCACTGTCCCTACGGTGCTGTTCCCCAGATAAAGGTTTAACTCCATGCTCAAGCCCTGCACTACAAGTTCTGCTGACTCTCATCTTCTCTGTTGGCTTTTTTCAATAAATGGGCACAAAATACTACACATTTTGTAGCAGTTTTGGGGCAGCAAATGGAATATTTGTATTAATTTATATTTCAGTTTGCTCTGTACACATAGGAAAAGTTTGTGATGTGTAGGCTAAAGTAGGATTGTACTTGACTGCCAGTATAATACATTCAAATAATCTTGGAGGTATTCAAGAGCAGGTTGGATGAGGCCCTGGGCAGCCTGTTCTAGTAGCAGATCTGGAGGTTGGCGACCCTGCCCATGGCAGGGGGTTTAACACGTTGATCCTTGGGGTCCCTTCCAACCCAAGCCATTATAAGAATCTTTGCCACACTCATCCTGAGGTCATCTTAGAGCTGGGCACAGAGTGGGCTGCAGGCTGAATGTTTTCCAGAGCAAACAATGCAGATAGGCATCCTGTTGCATGGCTGGTTAGACATCAGACCCTTTCTAGGAGATAGTGGCAACCTTCATCTGATGCTGAAATGGGTGACACCTATATTTCAGTTCCATGATAAATGCTTGCCTTGTCATTTCATAGGCATGGATTCATCCCGGGGTCATACCTATATAACCAGATGTGGCTGCCACGTGGCAGTGCTGTGTTTTGGTCAAACAGTAGGCAAAGATCAAGAAGGGCAATGAGGCATACAGCCCCCTGGGGCCTTTTAAATGAACTTCGTGGCCCCTTTGAGAGTTCGAGATGTGTGAGTTCTACGTAAATTTATAAAAGATTAGGAAATAAGATATTCTGGCCACACATTTTTCCTAGAAGCCAAAACTTCGGCCTGCCTATTTGTTTTAGAGAAGCCTGGTCATCAGTTATCTGTTTTTGTTATCTTTAAAAAGCTGTAGAGATGTGGGATGTGAAGTGTTTTGGTTAAATCTCCAACTTTGTTTGGATGTTTATCAGGAAAGCGATATGCCAATCCAGGAGCTGCTTAGCCTTTATGGCTATGATGGCACCATTCCACTCCAGGAAGATGATGATGATGACGACGACGAAGAGGAAGAAGAGGAGGGAGAAGACGACGATGATGTTGATAACGATGACAACAGTGGCTGCAGTGGAGAAAACAAAGTAAGCAGTCACGCTAGTTTGCAACTGATTTTCATACAGCTGTTCTGTAGTAGGCAAGCATTCAAAGTGCCAGATCACAGCAGAAGTAAATCGTCATGCAGCTGATTCCAGATGCTCTGTGTACTGAACTCTAACAGTTATTTTTAATTACCCTTCTATATTTCCTTTAATTGCTCTGCATTTAATCCGTATCACGCGGAACTCCTGCTGTGGCAAATTAGAGTGCATGTGTACATACAGCATCATGGCAGAGGAGGTTGTGCTGTCCTTCAGAAATACTGTCTGGTTTGAAAACTGGAATTTTAAATGCCTGAAGGTCCCTTTGTAGATGTGGCTTGTTTCAAGATGAAAGCTGATGTACTGAAAATGAACAGTGCAGTGTGGAGTTGAATTAAAAGATGCATCTGTGAGTACTGGAGGTTACTGCAAGTCTTCTAACTTCAGCATTTTAAATTATATTTTTTTCAGCCTGGTGGTAATTATCCCACTTGCATTTTAATTGTTAATTAAATTGAATGCTTCAAATGCCTTCACAGAATGTAAAGTTTTAAACTTAAGAGTCTTTAAAATCCTGTCCTGTGTGCTCTTAAAACAAATTATCTGATTATAGGAGGGTCTTTTCTCCTTATGTATGTCCTATGTGCTACGTCCTACTCTTCCTGAATTCCATTGAAGTATGGAAACCTTTGTACTGTCAGTAACAAAAAACCGTAGGCATCAATGGAAGTTGAATTGCCTAATCTGGGTTTAAAATGAATACATTTTCTTCTTTGATATCTTACCCATTTTAGAATGTCTGCAATGAGATAGAAAGGTGAGGAATGATATGCTCGGTTCCAAAACTGCTGTATAAGATGGCTGTTTGTATCATTTGAATAGTTCAGAAAGAGGAAGATCATATAGTTGCATTAGGAGGGCTTCAAGAAGCTAGAGACAGGGAGAAACTTACATAACAGGAATATGCAAAATTAAAGTGAGACAAAAGCGTTTGATTTTTGTTGTGCGCAGCAGTGTTCCCAAAGTCCCGCTTCCTTCTTATGCCTTTGCTTCTTAATTATTTCCTGACATAACTGCCATCTTCTGTGCTTTCCCAGCCTCATTCTGTAGTTCTTCAGTTATGCTATGAGCTGGTTTAAGGTGCTGCCTGCCCGTATGGGCATCCCTATGTCTGTCATTGCTGAGGTGTTAGCAGCAAGAGGAGTGACTTCTGTCCCCCCTGTGGTACGCCCCTGGTAGTGTAAGCAGAGCCCAAACAGCAGCTCAGCCTGATGGCAGGGCTCTGCCATTGCAAGTCCATGTTCAGCTGCTCTGCCCCTGCTTGGGTGGGGTGGGAACAAAGGTGGTGGGGAGGACTGGGCACAAAGAGAGCTGGCCGGGCTGTCAGGGTGATGCGCCTTGGGCTGCGAGAGTGAGCGCTTCAGAGTCACATGCTTTTAGCAGAGCAGCAGTAAAATACATCTGTGGGGGTGGAATCGTTTTATAAATCATTCAGGCTTTCTCTGTGAGTGCACGTCTTTCTACAGCTTATTTAGCTATACTGCACTTAGCTGTTTGCTATTTTTAAGCTGCTTTAAGCTGCACATGTGATTACACTGCGCTTGCTGTTAAAGGTACATGTAAACACGTGTCGTGCCCTATGCCTGTGTCAGCCAGCAAGTAGGAGCACTTACAACAGTCATAAAACCCAGACATGATCCAGACAGCACACGCCATAGCAATCTAATGTATTCTTTAACCATTATCTTCTTATTTTTCACTAGCTGTAATAATTGCCATTGCTGTTGCGACTTCTTTTCTAAGAAGAAACAAGAAACTGGTTCTTGTTTGTGACCTTTCAGTGGCTCAATGTACAAACGCAGCATGTTGAGCTGACCAATTCCTGTTGGGTAGAACAACACTGCTGACATGTATTTTTGTGGAACATACCGTTTCTGTTTGATGGAGAAAAGTATCTTTGTACTGCTCTTTGTACTGAAAAATCGGAAGCAAGGGCTTTGAAGACTGAAGTAAAATGTAAAGTGAAATGAAATGAAAACCGCAAAGATTGACTTGACTCATTTTAAAGCTAGACAGGGTATTCAGCTGTGCTTCCTGTTTCTGATCTGTGTGTTAGAATCCAAGTGTTAAATCTGATCTGCTTAACGTCATGGTCAATAAAGAACACTATGTGCTTCCACGTTTGCTATGGCATGGTCTGGACAGACCACAATGGGTACAACAGCCAACTTGAAGTCAGGTAGATAACGGTTTCAATATGTTGACAATTGTGGAAAAAAAACCTTGCCCAAGTAGGGTTTTGCACACACAGGATATAGCTGACCTCCTCTTTGCCTCTTTATATTTAAGGAGGAGGCCATAAAGGATTCATCAGGTCAGGAAGATGAGACACAGTCATCTAATGACGACCCAGCACCATCAGTTGCTTCTCAAGATCCACAGGAGTTGATTCGCCCCCGTCGATGTAAATATTTCGATACAAGTATGTACAGCTTAGCACTAAGCACAGCGACCTCAGAATGATCAACCTTTGCTTACAGACAGCTTAGTTAGTAGTGAAACAGTGTTCTGTTTCATCCAGATACCTATGGACGCGTGCTTGTTCTCGTAGCACTGTTTTTGAGGCAACCAGAAATTCCTATTGTTAGCTGAATGCTACAGCTTCTCCCCAGATAAGGTGTTCTCTGTAAGAACAGTTACTCACTTCTTAAACGATTACATTTGTGGAAAAAATGTTTTGAAAAAGCCTCTCAGACAGCATAACTCCTTTCATTCCATGACACCCACATACTGGCTTGTACAGGTGTGTACTTCAGGAATAGATCCTTGCGTGCAGAGTCCAGGTGCAGTACGTGGCTTTGGAAGCTGATTTGTACAGTGAGGAACATGATCTAACAAATGCTCTTCTGTGGAATCCACAGCCTGTACACTGCTACGTGGTGTGATGGCAGCATTCAGCAGGGGCTCAGCAGCACCTGCCTGTTCCACGTGGTATTGCCTTCATGTTGGAGCTCTGGCTGCCCGCTCTCACTCAGGACTTGGGATTATTTTAATTCAAAACTGTTAAGGAACCTCAGCATGTAGCTATGCAGAGGGTTGCAAATATCTTAAATGAGCTCTTATTTTTGGACTTCAGGATAATGCATGTGTATTGCACTAGCTTTGGAGTTTTTATGGCATTCAGCTATACATAAGATATAATACAAGGTGTAAATCATTTTAGTGCTGATGGTCTCGCTTCCTGTATATGAACCAAATATTGTGGTTACTTTCACTGTGTTTGAATGGCACTTACTCCATATCATAGGGCCTAAAATTGTTGTCAGCCCTTCTCCTAAGTAATCTGTTCAAAGCACTGCTGTGCATCTCTGAGCAGTGCATCCAAGCCTGCTGAATCCCAGTGGGGCTGACAAGCACACCGGTGAATTTCTTGTTTGTTGTGCTGTAGTTTACCTTAAATTCAGTGGCAGCTGCTGTAAGGGAGAGAGAACAGCAGCAACAAAGGAGGGAGCTCATCGAAAATGGGGTTGAAATCCACGTGTCCGCTGAATGTGCATGCAAGAATACTGTCAGAATGTAACTGTAGTAAATGTGGATCATCTCAGCTGCTTCACAGCTGAGTGAGGGAAAACAGGCTTTTATTAGGAAGGACTAGAACTGAAGGGTATATTCATGTGTTCCTTTCACTTTTCATAGCCTGCATTGGGTGGGTTGTTTTTAAAGCAGTCACTGCTGGAGCAGTTAGCAGTGCCAGCCAGCCTGCTTTCCGCGCTTCTGTTGCGTGAGATAAGGTGACAGGGAGGCAGAGCTGGGCTGCAGTGCTGCCTGTGTCCCACTCTCACCCCGCACTCCCTGCAGCTGGCTGTGGCCCCAGCAGTGCCCCAGCATGCCCCTGTGTACATGTTTGCTCGTTTCTCCTAGACAGTGAAATAGAAGAGGAGTCGGAAGAAGATGAAGATTATATTCCCTCAGAAGACTGGAAAAAGGTAAATATTAAGGTCGGTTATCAAACTCGATGTTCTGTGAATAATGAGCTGAGTTGTTACCTAGTAACTTTGATCTATAGATCTCATAACTCTTCTCCCCTTTTTCTCAACAAATATGAGTGTTTTTGTAGTAATTAAGTGTTAAAGACCTCCCAGAAAGTGAAAAACACATTTCTCTGTAATGCTTATTTACAGATTTGTTTTAGATTTTGGGCGATTAAAACTTTTAAGAGAGAAAGGATGATACAGTTATATTTTCACTTGCTAAGAAAAAACTGCAAGGCTTAACTTTTTGCTTCTGTTATTTCAAAACAGGAAATCATGGTGGGATCTATGTTTCAAGCTGAAATTCCTGCTGGCGTATGCAGATACAAAGAGAATGAAAAAGGTGAGGCTCAGCACTGTTGCCACTGTCATTGTGTGTCAGTTCATTTTCTAGTGGTAAAAAATAACAGGTATGTTGGAGTCATGTCATGTGTCCTGCAGAATGCAACAGCTCTTTCAAATTAAGAACAGAGCCACCATCTCAAATTGTAGCTTTTCGTGTACTTCACCACCAGAGCTTGAGACTTGGAAGGGGAAAAGAAAGGTGATATTGCTGTCCTATTGAGTCCTTGCATTCTAAACTGGTTGTTGACCC
This sequence comes from Cyrtonyx montezumae, assembly GCF_038088225.1. NCBI lineage: Eukaryota > Metazoa > Chordata > Aves > Galliformes > Odontophoridae > Cyrtonyx > Cyrtonyx montezumae. Next base: position 1,283,416 of record NW_027071825.1, on the reverse strand, counting down.
AAGCTTTTCAGATCAGTTATGTTAACCTCTTCACCTGGTTTGTTCTGTTTATGTGAAATGAACAGTAAATGAACAGCTGGATTAACCTGTTTAAGCTGGTTAAGGGGTGAAATGGTGCCAGCAGCTTTGATTTTCACATCTCACAACTCTTCAATCAGCATTAAAGAACCTCTTGTTCTACTATTTGAGTGTTTTCCAGGAACTCTTTTCCTCTGCCTTTGGCAGTATGCTGTCAATACAATGGCATAAGGAAAGGCAGACACACATAAACCCAACTTGAGCTTAAAAGCAGGAATTTCCCTGCTCATTCAACCCTTTGCCAAGAATTTGTTCGAGCTGCTCTTCAGTTTGAGATGGCAGCTTTTATGTGTTAATTTTAAACTAACCAGCAGAAAACTCAGTGCAGCCTCAGAACCTGAGAGTATACTCAAGTGGTGGTGAGGGTCTCGCTGCAGGTGCCAGGTTGCTGTAGCTGTGCTGCAGCCTGGTCCAGACAGAAACTGGAAACATGGTCACTCCTGGTGTTGGCTGAAAGCAGGCGGACTCTGGGGCTGACACAGCTCTGGGCTTGGTAGCCAGAGAGACTGAAGAGAATGTAGTTTAAAACCATGTGAGAAGTCAGGACCTTCCATGAAAAAGGGAAAAGAGTAAATTAGAAAATACATGAAACACGACTTCTTAGCTGTGAGGAAGTTGTTCTTTGCTTGCTTTCCTAAAAATAGAGTTTGAGTTACCTATTTACCTGGGATATGGCAAATTATGCCTTATGGATCAGTCACCTGCTCTCTCTGGTGTTTACTCAGCTCTGAATGGCTTCTGGCCTCCAGCAATTAAAAAAAGACAGAGCCCTTTTATGTGTTGCACTAACCTACATAAAACAGTTTGTAGTCTTGCACACAGTTCTATGCAGGATGAGGAACCTATGTCATGGCCTAAAACTCTGGAGGAGGAAAGTTAAATTTTCACTGATGTTTTAGGGTCATTGTAGTTCCATGTACCAGTGGGGTTTGTTATCTGTTGCCAATTCTTTTCCTTTTATGTGTTTTAAACCTTTTTGCCAGGACTCCGACTGGAATATGAATGCAACTTAGTTAAAGAGTTGAAAAATAAATATCCACAACTGTATGTTTAGTATTTTCATGCACACATCCCATCTTCTTTCCCATTCTCCAAGAAGTCTAGTCATCTTGGGTCTGCCCCCATAAACAAATGCACAAAAGTACTGGCACTTAAGATAAACCACCTTGCTTTCTGACTGCTCTGATGTGCTCTTGTGGGAAAGGATCAGCCATGTGTGCTGCATGAAGCTAATGGCTCTGGTCTGTGCCTGGAGGACCAGCAGCTGCTGTTAGAGAATTTGAACCAAAGATTCAAAGATGGGCTTTCAGAAGGCTTGGACTTGAATACCAAAGGGTAGCTCTGAAAACAGAGGTGCTGGAGCTGCTTTCAGCTTCCCCTGACAGTGTGCTTGGCTGCTGCACTCAGGGTGCCTTGGAGTCAGCCAGCAGTTTCTCCTGCAAGCAGTTGTTGCTTCTCCTGGAGCTTGTATCTCACAACACTGAATCCTCCTCTTGAATGGGCAATAAAACGTGGGGTTCTGACCAGGCTGTGGGGAGAAAAAAGGCTCCCAGAAGGCTGTTCTAGCACTGTGCTTTTGGCTTTTGTGTGTTTGATCCTAATCATCTTCTGAGAAAATAGGTGTTATCTGTTTCTCTTCTGAAATAGTTTACCTTACTGCTGTCAGCAAAACTGTATTGCTTAAATAGAAGTGCAGGGTAGGGAGTTCTGGGCTCTGGTTCTGCTGCCTCATGATTAAATAGTGTCTGTTAGGAAGACACACAGGTGGAATTTGTGGAGTTTCATACATGAATCCTAGAATCTAGAGCAGAGATTTAAGGACAGTGTAAGGTATAGTGTGCTACTCACGGGATCATGCTTGTGAGCTGGTCTTCCACCTGCCCCGAGGTCTGGATTGATGCTGATGCTCCGATGTTCCAGCAGTGCTGGCTTTACAGGAGAGAATAAGCTTCCATGATGTTGTTTCAGCTTGTTTCTCTTTCTCCTCTGCTTACTTCAGTGTATGAGAATGATGACCAGCTGTTGTGGAATCCTGATGTCTTACCAGAAGATAAAGTGATTGAGTTCCTAAACGAGGCATCACGGCGCACGGGTGACGAGAAGGGCCTGGATGCCATTCCCGAGGGATCGCATATTAAGGACAATGAGCAGGTATATAATGAAAGGTGGCACTTCCAGTTTAGTACAACAGAATGAGTTATGTATTTATTTTAATCCCAGTGATTAAAATTGGACTTGAAACAGCTTATTTATTCCTTTTGGAAATAGAAATACACTGTGTTTTTTTTCTCTCGACAAACATTGAACTGCTAACTTGGACTTAACCTTGCTTTATGCACCGGCACATAGTTTTATGTGAAAGTAATTATACATGAGTGTTTTCTTTCAATCACAGTTTTTTTGAAGCTTCACAAATTTTCTTTAAAGAAAATCAATCTTAGAAATATATGCAGTGGGTGAAAATGTAGTACTTCACTAGAGGATGTGCTTGGTTGTGTAGTTAAGAGCTATGGAAATTTAACCAGGAAACGGTTGTTGTGTTGTCTTAACTTGTAATATGGTCCTTCATAAAGTTTATTTTTCACCTTTCTTGAAATAAGTAAGTCTTAATGATTTATGAAGGATGTTTCTGCAGCACAGTGTGAGATCAGTGTGATTTAGAATATTAAATGTATGTCTTTTCGTCTCTGCAGGCGCTGTATGAACTGGTGAAGTGCAATTTTGATACCGAGGAATCTTTACGAAGGCTGAGGTTTAATGTGAAGGCAGCCAGAGGTGAGCACACACTGCTGTTGCTCTTACAGCATTACCTCTGCTTCTGCTGTGTGGGCACTGCACACCCAGGTGTTTTGTTACAGTGTGACTGCATGCAAGAGTGACGTGTCACTGTTCATTCAAGTGCAGCCTTCAGTGCATCTGCTCTCTGAGAGAATGACATTTGCAGCTGTAGTATAAGCAAGTACATCCCTAAAGAGAGCAAGTAAATTAGCTTTCTGTTAATTAAGATTGATACTTTGTCACTTGAATAATGAGTTAAAATTTAAAAATGACTTTTTAGCAACCACACTGCGTGTCTTTAGCATTCCATTCTTTGTTCTTAGAGCTCTACAATCATTAAAGTTATTGGAACAAACATAAAATCACATAATTCACAGTTCTAGCTAAAGGAGAATGAGTATCCACACCTTTTTTTGAAAAGGTATGCCATTAAGAAGACCTCGGTCTTGAAGTTCCCTTTGGAGACTGAAGCATTTGCTGTTTTAGTATTGCTCTTTGCGCTCGTCACAGCAACAGCTTCTTCCAAGGAGCTGTCCCAGGTCCATAGGTGATGCTCTGCTGTGTGCTGTGCTCCCTGTGGTCCTGGGTGCCATGCTGGCAGTGGCTGTCTGAGCCCTTCCTCCCACTGCCTGCTCGCTGTCCCTGGCTGGCAGGGCTGCTGGTTGGTGGCAGCCCTGCCAACATGCTGCTCCAGCCATCCAGCATTTCCCAGCTGGAAGGGAGGATCTTCCTTTTTGTAGTGGTAAGCCAGATTTCTGGAGATGGTTCTCATTAGTTTGCAGATGGTGTAATAGACTTGAATGCTACGTGTGTTTTCTGTCACTTGAGTTTTCTGTTACTGACCGTATGCTTTTATGTTAAGTGTTTTCATTATTGCATTTCCTTGATTTAGAAGAGTTGTCTGTTTGGACAGAAGAAGAATGTAGGAACTTTGAACAAGGGCTGAAAGTCTATGGCAAGGATTTTCATGTCATTCAGGCAAATAAGGTACGTGCTGATTTAAAATGTAGCTCTTGCTTTGTCTTTCTCTCCTAGAAATGTAAAATTGTCGTGCTCAGTTTCTTCCACAGATCAGTCTATCATTTACTTATTCTAGTTTTGCCTACAGTGGCGGTCACATCGGTTTGTCAGCCCTGAATCCTCTGTAACCCCCTGGGTCAGGAAAGTGCAGCAGAGGGTAGCGTCCCCAGAGCCCAAGCCTGCTGTCCCTGAGGGATGAAGCAGACCTGAGCGTTTCTCATGAAGCTTTTGCTTGTAGCACTGACAAATACCCTCAGTGGTACTGAAAAGCATTTCCACTCCTTGGCCTCTGACATTCTGAGTCAGTAGTTTCCCGAGTTTTGTACGCTGTGTACAGAAGTGGTGGCTTTGAATTTCCCACCTTTTGATGCACATGGTAGCTTGCTGACAGAAATGTCCGTGAAGTCATCAGAATGCTCACAGCACTTCTTTCCTAGGTACGGACCAGATCAGTTGGTGAGTGCGTAGCATTTTATTACATGTGGAAGAAATCAGAGCGCTATGATTTCTTTGCACAACAGACGCGATTTGGAAAGAAGAAATACAATCTTCATCCCGGCGTAACGTAAGATGTGCATTATTCTCGTGTGCTTTTACGTGCTGGATCTAAATGGCTCTTTTGTACTGCTCTGACTCTGAGATGGAGTGACAGACTGGTGACGCCACAGTCCCAGGTCTGCAGTGGGAGAAAAGCCAAAGAAAAGCATACCACTGTGTATCGTGTCATTCCCAAAATACATCTGGTGGGAGGTAGGCCAGCAGTTTGCATTGAACAGCTCTTTCATGGAGTGTGTTTTGTGGCTCGGTGTTTCACAAATATAACATTTCTGCAAATAAGAGGATCTTTTTAATCAGTCCTTTTGCTTTAAATACATGTCTTGCACAAAGGCATTAGTCACAAATTTCAGGTGCTACTTTTGAAATATATAGTTTGGCCAGAACTGTACTCTGTCACAGGGCCTTTTTCGCTATGCATACCCCAAGCTGCCTTACAGTTATCTGTTCTTCCTGCTCATTAATATGAGTGTTTCTTTGAACATTGTAGAGCTGTGTGCTGGACCACCAAAGTGAAATTGCAGTACATTTTCTGATTATTCTGTTAGAGAGGGATGCCTCCCTTCCTTCTTTGTTGCTCACACACTCTACGCAGTGAAGTTTTTGTACATGCTGACCATGCTTTCTCTCTTCTTAGAGATTACATGGACCGCCTCCTTGATGAGAGTGAGAGTGCAGCCTCCAGCAGAGCTCCGTCCCCTCCACCCACAGCCTCCAACAGCAGCACCAGCCAGTCTGAGCGAGAGGACAGCACCACCAGCAGCAACCAGAACGGTGAGCGCCCACAGCAGGGCGGCAGAGCTCGTGTACTGGGGATAAGTAGTCAGTGCTGCCCCGGGGAGGAGTTCCCTGCAGGAGATTAAAGCACTGGGTGACCTCGGAGCCGTGCTGTCCTGCAGTGCTTGCCCCAGGAACACAGTTCGGTGTGGGGCAGCGAAGGGGAGGTAGAAGTGGGAAGAGAGCCAGGGCATCATCACTTTCATCAGGGAGAGTAACCTTAAAAGCAAGGGTCAGGTTTTCAGGATCTGGAGTGAAAGCTGTCACAAGAAGAGAGGGAGGAAGTCGAGGTTGAACCAGATTGGAAGACTGGAAGCTCTGGTATCTGCATAGGTGAGGACAATCCACCTGCAGCTGTAGTGCAGGTGGCTTTTGGGACACAGCCTTGGCTGCTGTTGCTTCTAAGGGCAAACAGCACAAACCCAGTATTGACTTTTCCCTTCAGTGGGTTTCTGCTTTATTGTTCTGTGCATTTATTCTGCTGCTGCTGCTTCTTTTCTTTTTCTTATGTGGTGTCTCTACCCCAGGGCTGTCCACTAATGGGCCGGGCGAGATACCAAGTAAGGATGAAGCAAAACCAGAAGGACTGCACGTCAACGGACCTACTGGTGGCAAGAAAACCCCTCACACAGATCTGGATACAAATGGGTATGAAACTGAAAGTCTTCCCCTTGACCCCAAAGTTGCTCATTCAACTTCAAAAAGTGAAAATGATTTTGAAGAAAAAAATGAAAGACCTCTAAAAAGAAGAAGAATTAATAGCAGTGGTAAAGAGAGCCCTGGTTCTTCAGAGTTCTTCCAAGAAGCAAATTCCCATGGGAAGCTGGAAGAACTAGAAACGTTGGATGACTGAACAATAGGAGCTGATTTTATTCCTTGGAGTAAATCTTGGGTGTTTAAAATTTTCAGGGTTGATGGGTTACCTTGCAGAATCCCGTTCCGTAAAACACTGCTGAGATTTTTCTAATAGCTTCTGGTCAGCTCTGCTTCTTTGGTTGTGTCAGTGCTGAAAAGCAGCAGCAGAATGCTCTGTCCCTCAGAGGCACCAGCTGCAGCTCTGAGAACACGGAAGCGCTCAGAAGCATTTGAGAAACAAATCAGTGCTTTTTCTGTACAAATGCTTCCAGCTGACGAGGCTGCAGGAAATCAGTGTACGCATGCTACCTGGGCATTGTGCAGCTGAACAAAGCATCCTGGGTGAAGCAGGGGGATGGTTTTGGTTTCTGACAGATGAGGGGAAGTTCAAACGAATGCCCGATCCCAAGACACGCAGCAGAGCAGGCACAGAGACTCAGTCTGGAGAGCAGCACGGCGCCCTGCTGGTAAGGAACCCACACGAATCCTGGGAGTTATGAGCACAGCTATTTTTATATAGAGAAGTTTTAAAAGGTAAATAAACCAGGTCAGGTTTGTCTATGTAAAATTGTTGACATCAATGATGTCTTTCCATATTCTTATCTGGGCTAAAGAAATACGTTCTGTATTTTTCCAGATTTCTTTGTAGCCTTTGAAAGATTTTTACAGTACTTAACGTCTTGATCAAACTGTCCTTTCTTAAAACAAAAGCTTGTATACTTTTCTTAGCTTGTACAGTTGGTAAACTTTTATGAGAGAATTGATATCCTGAGACTGATGTCAGCTCCGTTTTATTTTGCTGAAGTCTTTTCTAAGAAAAAGAAAAAAAATCACACAAAAAAAAAAGCCAAACCAAACCAATTGACTCCAAAAGGACACTTATCAGGCACCAGCACGGTGCTGTCTTCTCTAAAACAGTAAATCATGAACATCAAGAATGGTTAGAAGTCATTGGATTTTAAAAACATGGTTTTTCTTACTTGTTTCATGGCAAATAGTGATGCAAAGGAGTTGTTAGGCACGATGCTTGCTGTGCACAAGTTCTCTTGCTTTCCTCATACGTTTATTTTTCTTGTGTTATATTTTGAGCTTGGAGAAATTTCACAGCTGCAGTTTGCCACACCTTGGTCACTGAGACCAGCTGTGAGATTATTATTGGAGCTGTTGCAGCATTTCATCTCCATGTCACTGGGGAGAGAAGGGGATGGGCGGCCACGGCCGAGCACTGAGGACTTCATGGGGATGGATGTTTCAGAGGGAGCAGCACTGCCACATCTAACACGTGGCACAGGCCCTACACAGCTCTACAGCCACGATGTAGCATGGCACTGCCCGGGGAGGGAGTCAGCACAGAGAGCACTGGTGCTGGGAACTCTGTTGCTGCACGTGGCACTGGGTGATGCTCACCCACCAGCCCCAGCTTCAGGTTGTCAGTGTAGGGTTACATCCATGACACAGAAACATCCTTAATTATCAGCGTTTGTTTCTTTTTCAAGTTTTGTTGGGTTTTTTTGTTTGTTTGTTTTTAAGCCTCAGCTATCCATCCTACTGTATTAAAAATAGGAACAATTGTTTGTTTGTGTAATTCATAACCTTGTCTCCTCCTGCACTTGTTTCCACTAAAATGATCTTTAAGTTTATGAGTTTTCACAATGTCAGCTTTACACGTGTAGACCCACGGTTTGAAAAACACTGCACAGGGCTGCATACTCTGCCATGTGCTCGGACTGCACAGTGGGGGAGGAGCTGCATCTCTGGGTGCAGACCAGATCTGCCAACATAAGGCTCCCACAGCATGCTGGCCCAGCTGCTCTGACTGCAGCCATGGGCACAGGGAGCAGACACCCACCTGGAATTAAGCACACGGGTGGGGATGGCTCCTGCTTAGCTTCCACAGAGGTTGCTGTTGGTTTTGCAGTCTCTTTGCTAACGGAAACACAAAGCTATTGCAGCCTTCCCCCAGAGATGAGCTCCTCCTCGCTCCTAGTGCCCTCTGTTTTCTATGTTATTGTTACACACTTCTGTTCACAAGTTGGAAATACTTCCAAAAATTTATAGGAAAGTTTATAAGTGAGTTTATAAGTACGTAAATTGTCTCAGGCTTGTGTGTGAAATACAGCACCGTGTATATTTTCAGGAACGTTGCTTTGTTTTCTCCTTACCTTTTTCTGGTGATATAGAAGAGACATTCCATAATCAACAAGTATGTAACGCTCAGCTAGACTTTAAGAATATTTAATTATAATTTACCTTTTGTTCATGCTGGTGTTTTCTACGCAATACTTTGTTCACGTTCTTCAACCCGCAGCCACTCTCACTCGATAAGTCATTGCACTACTAAAGCTATTTAAAATCCTACAAGTTCAGCGACTGGTTTCATTCAGAAAGCATCGAGTACAGCTGGAGCCCAGCAGGGGTTGGATTCAGCTCCCAGCTGCACAGGACAGATCACGGCTGGCAGCAGGGTCAGGGCTCCACCCAGTGCCACGGTGAGACCACAGCTGGAGCCACACCAACACAGCAGTGCTCCGTGGGGCAAAGGAAGGGCTCAGAGCACTACCGAGGACACAGCCACGCAGACTTTGCAATTAGTTTTTATACCTTTTGTCACACATAGTAATTTTGCACTGTTAGTACTTCCCCCCTCCCCTCCCCCCATCTTATCCCTGTTCCCTGTCTGCAATTCTTGAGAAAGCTTATTAAAATATTTTTGTAAGCACACGGTCTGCAGCCCCAGTTCCTGCGTGGTGCCTTGCTGCTGCACAATGAGACACAGTTCCTGCTGGGACAAAGCCTGCACAGCCCCACAAAGCACAGCCGAGGCAGAAGGATGTTCACTTGCTTTATTGGAAGCCAGTACAAAAATACTGAGGCACATGAAATCTTTTTTGTTGTTATTGACCCACACAGCCTGCCATACATTCAAAGAAGGTCACCCTTTAATCACTCAATTGGTCATTTTGTAAATAGATTCTGTATAGAAAACAATTTTAGTAGATTAATAGCATAGAAAATACTGTGGTAGGAACTCTGCTTTCCCAGTGTATGCAATACCATCCGGACCCGGCACCCAAGTGTGCACATTTACAAACAAAATAAGCTTTTAAAAAACATTTCAACTGTTTGGACAAGAAATCTAACCAGCAGATTTGACAACAAGCAAGAAAGGCTCTCACCAGAATGGACATCCTGACTGCAAACGCCTCAGCACAGCGACGCTACGAGCACGGGTGGCAGACAGGGATCTCTGCCACAGCACTGCGTCCTCGTCACCCCTCAGCCAGCACAGCTCTGCACAGCCTGAGCCTTCAGCAATGCAGGGTGCTGCTGTGGGGCTGCTGCCATCCTGTCCCAGCCAGGGGACAGCACAGGTGCCCACTGCAGGCCAGCAGCACGGACGGGTTTTGCACACTGCATCAGCCCCAGGAGGAGGCTCAGCGAGCACATCTCTTCCAGAAATGTAGGAAAGTGTACAAAAACTCACATTGTTCTACTAAAGTTCTGTTGCTGTTTTTTTTTTTCCCCAAAACTATGAAGAATGTGTTTAAAAAAAACAACCAAGAATTGAAAGAGAGACCTAGAAAGAAGTGCTATGTAAAGACAACCTTTAGAGGTCAGTCCCTGCTGCTCAGTGCGTTAAAACCCTGTTGTGTTAGGGCAACGACAGCAGCCTGCAGCAGCACATGGTGCCACCCAGCACAGCAGGACCCAGCCACACCATCACGGTGTGCCTTCCAGGTGCTGAGGAGTCCTCTGCAGCTCAATCCCTTGCACCGCTGGCAGGAACCGAACCTCTGCGTCATTCAGCAGCCAGGAACCCCTCACAGACAATCAGACTTAATCAGATCAACGCTTACGCGTGCAGTCATTCACCTCTCCCCTAATTTTTCAAGGCAGCAATCTGGATTGTGCAAATCAAAGAGCATCACCATTACTCCGCAGCAGAACCCCCCCACCCCCGAATTCCTCACTGTGTTCCGCCAGCGATGGGTGCAGCAGATGCATTCAGCAGATCCCCTCCGTGCTCACACGGAGCTTTTGCCCTTAATGTCCATCTTGCTGCCCGCCTCGGCCTGCTTGCTGAGCTGCTCCTCCGTGAAGGTGATGTAGGAATACACCAGGCTTCCTGCAATACTGCAAAACAGCCACAGCACGTGTCAGGGTGGGGCAGCACCCCTGGTTTCCTCCCCCATGTGGACTTCGCTCCTGAGCTGCTCTGGGAAATGCTCCCTCGCCCTGCTGCAGCACGGGAGGCAAAGGGAATGCTCCCCGATGCAGAAACACGGCCCAGGGCAGAAAGACTTCACCAAAAGCTGCACCACGTGAAGAAAAAACTATTTTTCCTGCTGCCTTAATTAAACGATTCAGAGATGCAGCTCTGAGGCCAGCATTTAGGGTGTGCTTGAGCACGCCATAGAATGGCACCAGGTCAGTGCTGGAGCACGGGCACAGCATGGGAAGGAACCAGCAGCACTACCCCACCACAAAAAGGAAGCATTTCCACCCCATGCAGGAAGTGGTTTTCCGTTGTATGCCTTCAGCATGGACATCCCACCTATTCTCCCCCTCGTTTTTATTCCTTGGAAAGCAGCAGCAGCTGAAGCCTGGGGCAGCCCCACAGCCCCATCCAGCCCAGCCTTGAACACCTCCAGCGAGGGGGCACCCACAGCCCTTGGGGCAGCCAGCTCCAGTGCATCACCACCTCACAGTAAAGGACTTCTAGCCTACTACTGTCTATTGACCCTCTTCCAGTTTAAAACCATTACCCCTCATGCTGTTGCTGCCCATCCTTAGAAACAGTCCCTCCCCAGCTCTCCTGTATGCCCCTCCAAGAAGCTCAACCCATCTCAGTGACACAGCAGTTTCCACCTGTGCACCACGAATACCCGCACACCTCCGCCTCCTTACCTGATATTTAGACCGATGAAGTTCATCCATGTAAAAATATAGTCTCCTCCAAAAAACATCCCAATATAGGTTATTAAAATATTCTGTGAACAAACAAGAAGCCTGAGACCCACAAGCACAGGCAACCCCGGAGATCAGGCAGCCAGTTTAGAGCCACTGGGAGATGCAGCTCAATGGGGGCCTGCGTTCTGACGCTGAGCAGCACAGCCCCAGGTGCCCATGGGGCTCACGGTGCTGCAGAGCCAGCAGAAAAGAACACACAGGAGCACCCATCATCTATTTTCACAGAATGGGACGAGGTGACCCAGAAGCTCCTGCTTATTTCTGGATGTTCTGCACTGTATTTGCCCGAGCAGAGCCAATCCAGTGCCCGCAGCTCCACACCCCGAGCACAGGGTGACCCCTGCACACCGCCAGCTGCCCCAGCACTCAGCTCCCCGCACCCCTCCCTCCCTCCCTGCCTCCCCCGGGGCCCTCCTGGCACTCCGGGGGCTGATGCTGGTTCAGCCTCCAGCAGCAGTGCTCACAGGGCGGCAGCCACGTGGCATCGGAAAGGCGGTGCTGCCGGGCACAGCCCCAGCACTTCTCCAGCCCACGCGGACGAGCATAATTACCGCGCTAATTAGCGCAACGCTCACCCCGAGAACGGAACCGCTGCTTACCTTAATGCAGCCAACTATTGTAGTTGTAAGAGCAGAATTATACTGAGTGCAAAGAACTGTGGAGTACATCAAAATAAACCTGCGGGAGGAAGGCTGCAGTCAGAGCCCAGGACACGCTGCAGCTCAGCTCCCAGCCCTCACCCCGACCTGCACACAATCACTCCCATCCACCACAGCAACAATGCTCATTACCACAGGGCCAGCGTTGCTGAAAGGACTCAAGAGTCCTCTTCCCAACCCACGATGATTCAGGCCCCCAGAATGTGCTATTGGAGGAATGGAGGTTCCCCCCTCCAGCCAACACACGGTCCCAGCCCCACAGCCTTACCCCATCACACAGGACAGAGTGAACTGCACGATGAACAGCATGTCTGCCCAGCCCTGGTACTCCATCGCCTGCAAGAAACAGAGGCTCAGAACACAGCAGTGAGACAAGAACCAAGCCCCACCTTGCAGAGCACAGCAGCCAAAGAGCCTTCATCCCACTGGATATGAGTTCACACAGAGATTTAACATGAGTGCTGCGGGATGCTCAGTAATACATCAGCACATCCCTCCTTAACCCCAGCCCCACTCTGACCTGCCCAGCTCCAAAAGCTGCGAGGAGCAGCAGCCTCTGCATCAGGGGGCTCTACAATGTGCACAGCCCCCAGCTCCAGCAGCACAGAGGGCAGCAGCAGCAATGGGGAGGTGTGGGCACAAGCCTGGTGCTGCTCAAGAAGCACACAGCCCTCACCCAGGGAGGAGCAGCCCCAGCATCAGGGTGTGGTGGGGGCACAGGTAGGGTCACCTCCTTGGGGATCCCCACCCTGACCTGTGCAGCAGCAGGGCAGGCACCCAGCAGCCCCGAGCACCTCCATGCCCCAGCTGCCACGTGCAGGGCTGCACGGTCCCCAACAGCACAGCTTTGTGTGCCCGGCACCAGGAGCACAGCCGGGGAAAAGAAGTTTATTCAGGGGGGGGAAAAAAAAGCAAGCAGTAAGAGGAGATTCTGTGCAGCTGAACAGAGGCTGCACAGTGACCCTGGCCATAAAGGAGAGCTTTATCCACAGCTACGGCCCCACTCAGTGCTCCGTGCTAACCACTGGCACCAAGGCTCAGCCCCGTGGCACTGAGCTCCTAACGAGGAGCTGCAAGCTGACCCAAGTGGAGTCAGATATTAATTCGTGCAGGAATAACACAAGAGCACTGCTCCAAAGCAACCCAAGGTGCGCTCTGCTGCAGCGACACGGAGGAATCGATGTCTGCAGAAACCCACTCAGACCAAAAATACTGAAGTTGTCTGTTTTAAGTAATAGTTGGTTTCACTTATTGCTCTCACACTTCCCCATTCCTCCGGCATTACCAAAACGGCCAAGCACAGCAAACCTGTGGATCTTAAGCCAAGCATTGCAGCTACTTTCTATCAGGCCGTTTCCCCTCTTTGCTGCCACGTGGCACTGCGTGCAGGTTGGGGACAGGGAGCTACTCCACCATTTCACATTTGGGGCATTTGTCACTGTGCCAGAAGGTCGAACTGCAGAGAAGTGCATGAGAACAAACAGGGCCACGTTCCTCCAGGCAATGCTTTGCCACCACAGACTGTGCCCTCACGGCAGCACTCGTACCTTCTGCGCATCTCCAGTGAAGTAGGCAATGGTCAGGGTGGGAAGGATCATGAACAGTGCATTGTAGTAGAGCAGGCCGTATTTCCCCAGCTCCTGGAAATAGGAAACAGCTGTGTGTAAGCGGGCTCCAGGCAGGAACAAACCTTCATTCATGTCACTGCTGAGGGCTGGGAGCTGAATGGGGCTCCAGGAGACCAAGTATCAGCACCCTGCACCAGCCACACTGCGCTCTGTGATCCATCCAGGTCTGCTCGAGGGGTTCTGTGCGAAGCAGCGTGCTGCCCACCAGCCCCCTGTTCTCTCTCCCAAAAGCAGAGCATCACAGTGAGGCTTCAAGGACCAACGGGGCAGTTTGGGACCAGGAGAGCCAACAGCATCTGAACAAGGGACACGGTGGCACTGGGTCGGGACTGTGGGCAAAGCAGAGGTGGCAAAGTGGCACGAGGAGAGGCAGCCTACCTTGGAATCCAGCTTCTGCTTCACGTAGGCACCGTTTGCAGCTGTTAAGGCATCGTTAATGAGGATAAAAATATATCCTTCCAGGTCGAACGCCAAGTCAGCACTGCAGAGGGAAAACACAGTGAGAGCTCTGGGCCACACCGAGCACACGGCGCTTGGGGGATTTCTTCCAGCTCCTGTTTGGAAGTGAGCTGTCAGGAAAAGTTAATCATGCAGGGAAGGACTGAGACAGGAGTCTGGAAAAAATTCCTTCCTCCTGCAGAGCACGTCTGGAGGGGAAAAGGTCCCCGCACACCCTCTGCGCCGGGGACACACGCGATATGTGTGCCAGGAGAAGCTTGGCAGCTCCTCCCAAGAAGAGAAGAGCCCCAGCTGTCTCCTTCGTGCCGTGAATGGCTCAGAGCACACGGACAGGACTTCACACTGAAAGTGCTGGCTGCACTGGGGCTGAGTCAGGCTCACGAGGGAAGGGGGAGCTCACCTGGCAGCCACGAAGGCGCCGATGATCATCGCGAACACCGTCATCTGCACGCTCCAGGAGAACTTCTTCCTGCGAGGACAGGAACAGAGACAGCTCGTCAACCACGGACACACAGGAGGGAGAGCAGCGGGGAGCAGCCTGTACTCACCTCACACACTGGGGGGAACCAAAACCAAAAAGAGCTGCAAGCACACGAGGTGCGCAAGCAGCAAGCAACACTGAACAACTCACAAGTTGTTTTTTTTATGAAGGGGTGGGGGGGAAAGGCAGCAGTGTTGCAAGCATGCATTTAGGAAGCTCTGTGACCCTACAAGGGGTCCACAGTGGGCTCTGCTCTGGGTTTCTCCAGTCCCAGCACTGAGAGGAGGCAGCAGCAGGACAGACACCGTGCCCTGCACCTCCCAAACACTGGGATGCTGTGCACTGCTGCAAGCAGGGGCAGAGTCTGGCAGCCCACCACGTGCCAGCCCATAAGGCACACTGGGAACGGAGAGCAGAGCTGGAAACACACTGCTGCCCCATGCAACCACGCCAAGCTCCTGCTCCCACTCACACCCTCCTCCAGCCCAGTTTGGAGCCACAACCCCAAGCCCTGACAGCAGAGAGAGAACCCAAGGAAACTCACTTGAGCAGAACTCCTTCGGCAAACATGGTGAAGAGGATGGAGAACCTCCGCAGGACGGTGAACATGGGCAGGCTGTGGGGAAGGCACAGCACGGTGAGGCATCCCAAACGCCCCTGCATCCCTGACGCCATTACCCCACAGGGGCACCCAGGGGTACCCCCAGCACCCCACGCCCTTACTTCAGTTTCTTGGTGCTGAAGAGCCCCGTGATCTGGTTCCCGAAGTACAGGAGAGGTAGAGGAAAGGTCTGGAAAAGGAACAAACGGAGCGAGCCGAGGGTCAGAGCGCTGCAGCCACGTTTCCTACTTCCATAGGACACGTCCAGCACACGGCTGTGGGGTCACGGCTGTGGGGTCAGCTCACCCGGCGCGGGACTTGCCGGTCCAGGTCGGGGAACTTGAGGAGCCGCAGCGCTTTGCCCGCACGCAGCACCGCCACCGTGGCCACCATCTGCGAGAGAGCGGGGGGTCGGGACGTGACGGGGGGCACCGGATGAAGGAAGGGAGGAGGGGGAAGGGGGCAAGGGGTCACACTCACCTGGCCCAGCCCCACGCACAGCGAGGACGGGAACCTGCGGGCAGAGAGCGGAGGTCAGCGGGATCGGGAGGTGCGCAGAGCCCCGGAAGGGGCCGAAAGAAAGGGCCCCCACCCCCCGGTCCCGCAGGCCGTACCCGTAGGTAGTAAGCACGCTCTTATTGACGACGACGATGAGGAAGGAGCTGAGGCCGTAGAAGGCCGCGGCCAGCAGCTTGAGGCAGAGCGACAGGCCCGGAGCCGCCATGCCCCGCTCCGCATCGCCGCGCGCGGGGGCTCCCGCGGGGGCTCCCCCCTCGGCCCCGACCGCCGGGCGTCTGCGCGCCAACTGCGACGACATGGCTGCGGGGGCGGGGCTACGGGGCGGTGGGAGGGGCTACGGGCGAGGGGCGTGGTTACGGGGGCGGGGGGCGGGGCCTACGGGAAGCGCGGGAGCTGGGAGGGTGGGAGCCGTGGGCTGCAGCGCGTGGAGGGCTTTGCGGGGGGGGACGTTGCACGGGGGTGTTGCATGGTGGCCTGGTGGCAGGGAGGCATTGCTCGAGGAGGGGGTGGCGTGGGAAGCGCTCTCCGCGCCGCTCCCTCCGCACTGAGATGCAGGAAGGATTTTTGTGCTGCACGAAATAAATGCGTTTCCCCCATCCTTGGGGGGGGGGGGTTCCCCCCGGGGCCCCTCATGTCTGCTGGGGCCGTGGGACCCGGTGGGGGGAAAACCGCAACGAGGCGGCCCGGGAGGAAAATAAAAACAAAAGTAGGTTAGGGCGGAGCAACGAAGCACACGGTGTGATGTTTCGTGCGAAGACAAAGCAGCGGACGTGCCCGACCCACCGCGGTACACGTCCCCCCCCCCCCGACCCCCCCCGGCCTGGCTGCTTCGTTCGTGGAAATCCCGCCCCGAAAGCGGCTGTCTGTGGGCAGCTCCTTCCCGGCGCCTGCACCTGGCCCTGGGCGGCCCCACTGCCAATTTTAGGTCAGTGGCACAGGGACGGGGGCCGTGTATGGGACGGAGAGCTGCGGTCGGAGCCTGCGGGACCCGCTGTCCCCGTGTGCCACCCTCACCACCACGTGCCACCGCACCCACGTGTCCCCGCGGCCCCGCGGCCCCGTGCCAGCCCTGTGCGCAGTGCCCGCCCGGCCCTTCCTTCCCATCAGCTCTGCAGGGCTCTCAGCCCACCAAAAATAACAAAATCCCCCGATTTCACCCCAATACAGTGGGCAAATAAGCAGCTGCGAGATGCTGTCACCCAAATGGGAGAGGTCGAGGAGCGTCACCACGGTGGGGTGGTGGGATTCTGCCTGGGGGATGCCCGGCACCAATGCTGGAATATCTGGCATTGGAGGAAGGGAATGAAGCCGGAGCAAAGGCATCAGATAGGGGCTGCTGGGATGGGACGTGTGGCTGGGAAGGGGATGGGGAGGGCGGGGGGCATGGGAGAAATGGGCTGCAGGGTACGGCTGGAGGCAGCAGCATGGAGAAGTGTGCAGTGCCATGCTGAGCCATGCTGTGCTGTGCTGTGCCATCAGGACTCCCTCTGCAGCAGCAAAACGCTGCAGGGTTATTTCCACCTCTGGAGTTCAGGCTGTAGGGGCAGATGAAGCAAGAGATGAGGGAAGGGCAGAGGGGATGGGGTGGGAGAGCGCAGCACTGCAGGCTGCCCCGAGGGAGGTTGCGATTGTCAGTATGGAGAAGGGAAAGAAGGGAAACCATCTCCCATAACCTTTACTCGAGCTGCAGGGTGAGCCGAGCTGTGTGGTATTTCCTGTGGTTGCAGCGTTTAAAGAGGTTAACACTGTCACTGAGGTTAACCCTTCTGCCGACGGGGTGGGGACAAACTGGGGCAAAGTGGGACAGCAGGACCCCTGGCCCTGCTCCCCCAGGGTTTTCCAGCCCGAGCACTGGGAAGCAGCAGCAGAGGAAGGGGTGCACACAACCCCTATGGGCTGCCTCACTGAAAGGTTTGGGGTTTAGTCATAGAAAATAAAACAGTTCCTTGGTGAAATCCGGGGTTCAGCAGCCCCCGCAGCAGCGGGGATGCAGTGTGAGCTGCCTGCTGCAGAGCACGAAGCGACACGAGTGTCACAGAATCACAGAGTTTGCCAGGAAGACATCATCCCGCAAGAGAGCAAGAAGCACACGTGAGCCTGTTGCTTTAAGGGATGCTGGGTTTTCCCATGGACTGACTCAAAGTGGAAACTGTGCTTTCTCAGCGCCCAATCTAGGTCAGGGCTGCCGGCAGTCGCTGCTGCTCCTCGCTGTGACCAGCAGTGGGGCTGTGATCGGTCCCCATCCCATCGCCATGGGGCAGCGGCCCTGGTCCTGTTGTCACCACTCGGCTCCCTCGTGCTCCTGACCCCGGTAACCATCCTGCAGGGCTGGGACGGCCTCTTTCTGCTTTGCTCTTTGCTTTTCGTCTGTTCAGCAACAGGGCGCTGGGGGATTTGTAATGGAGATGAGATCAAAGAGATCTGGAGATGTTCCTTCTGGCTTTGGAGTTTACAAGGGCTGTTAATTGGAACGAGAACGTGAGCGTAAGAAATGCCCCGAGGAGCAGAGCTGCGACCTGGCTGCTGTCAGCTCTGTTCAGAGCTCTTCGTAGACCACGAGTGCTGTTTCTTTTAATTTGCTCCAAGCTTGCAGGAGGTGTGCGTGCAGCTGGGAGCCCTTCGGAGCCCCTCCCCAGGTCGGCTTGGTGCCTGCCTGCTCCTTATGAACGCTTTCCCTGTGCTTGAAGCAAATGAGGTCAGCGCATGCATCCCGGAGGTAACGGGAGGAGAAATGCAAAAGTGGTAGCTGCATTTGGGAGGTCGTGTCGGGATGGACTGTGCTGTTTGGAAGCTTGGGGTGGACAATGCTCTTTTGATGCTTTTTACCCTGCAGTGGGGTTCCCTGGGGCCAGTGGGTGCACTGGGGTGGGCAACGTGAGCCAGGTGGGAAGGAGGGTGAAGGGAGTGCAGGGAACTTCAGGAGAGCCTGGGGACATGGCCACGAGCTGGTGTCCTTGGAGAGGTGGTGGGAAAGCCCCCTCTGGGCCTGAGGGGCAGCACCTGGAGCACGGTGGGTTGGGGACGTTGGGAGAGCTTGGTGTTCCCATCCCATGGCACCATGGCCATGTGGGTTTGGCTATCTCCAGGGGTGGAGGATCCACAGCAGCCCACTCGCAAGCAATGGCACCTTCGTGGCAAACTTATTTTTCCTTATGTTTAAATGGAATCTTGGACTCCTTAGCACGCTGGGCACGGGGGTTGGCTCCCCAGTGTCCCCAGTTCCCTCCAGCACCCCAGGCTGGGCCCCTGCAGCACTGACACCTTCCCTCCTCCCCAGATCATGCCCCACGCAGGCAGCAGCCGCAGCCCAGGCCATGGCAGGAGGCGGAGAGGCTTTCATGCTCCATATCCTGCTCTGCATCCTGGGCAGAGGTAAGTGGCCATTCAGCACGGCGTGGCACAGCGCGGCATAGCACAGCGCGGCATGGCACAGCACGTCGTGGCATAGCTGGGCCTTTTCCAGGAAAGCCAACTCAAGCTGATGTCACTTGAGCATGAGCTTTATCAGTGCTGCAGAGCCCCGATCTGATAGCGCGAGTCAGTGCGCTGCCGTAATCTCAGGGATCAGAGCTTTCAGCCCATGCGTTATTTCCCTGCAGTCATTTAAGCATTAGAGCAAAAGGTAACATTGGTGAAGCTGTTTCTGAGCTGAGCAGTGAGTCAGTGGCTGCTTGCTGGGGGCATGGGGTTCACCCTGCACTCGGGGGGCTGCCCTGAAGCTGTGAGCGTTGTGCAGGTGCTGCCCAAAACAGATGCCTGGGGCACGTGTGGATCGAGCCGGGCTCTGTGGTGCCAATGGGCTCCAACATCTCCATCACCTGTGTCTCTGCTCTGGGCTGCCCATGGGCGAGCCTCTCCATCCTGCTCAACCTCACGGACCCCGAGGGCCCCCCACGCCGTCTCAACAGCAGCGCGGCCCAGCTGCAGCTGCGTGGTTTCCGCCTGCCCTTCAGCATCATCACCTGCCTCGCCCGCTGCCCCAACAGCTACTGGAAAGAGGTGATCTGCGGGACGGAGCTCTGGGCCGGCTGTGAGTACTGCCACGGGGTTAGGGCCGATGTGGGAGCGGTGGGGCTGAAGGCAGGGACGCTGACGCTGCCTCTCTGCAGACCCCCCAGACCCCCCCGCCAACCTGAGCTGTGCCATCCCTGAGAGCTCAGGGAGCCTGGCATGCACGTGGGACGCCGGGCAGCCGACGCTGCTGAGCACCAGCTACAGCCTCCACCTGCGCAGGTAGGGGCCCACAGGCACTGGGGAGCGGGATCCAGCACCCAGGGCACAGCAACCCCATCCCCATCCATGGCACCCAAACACCCAATCACAAATGCCACTGGGAAGTAAGGATTGCTGCAGCAGTCCCTGTCCTGCCCTAGCCCTACTCGTGCTGTGCCACACGTGATGCCAAGCCCCCGTGGCACGAGGCTGCTGGGCTTCCATAGTCAGCCGGGCCCTGCTATTTCATGCAGTTCATGTGGGTTTTCTGATTAACCACCAAACACTGAGCCCAGCAACCCGAGTGAGCTGTGGGAGCTCCCTTCCTGCGGCACGAACACGAGCGCCGGGAACCCAACACAATGATTTTCTAGTTCACCTGAAGAGTGAAACACTGCAGCTCCGGAGATGACTGTGCCCCACGCGGAGCTCTGAGCGTGGCCGCTTTCTGCCCCACAGCACACAGACGGCTCAGGAGGATGTGTTCCCCACGAGCTCACCGGTGCCCTTGAGTGCCCTGAACGGCAGCACTCAGTACCTGGCGTGGGTGCAGGCCAGCAACGCGCTGGGCACGGCACGCTCAGCCCCTCAGCACCTCGACCTGCAGCAGCTCGGTACACCCACAGCCCCCACGCTGCGCCCTGCACCACGCTGTGCCCGCCCGGCGCTGCCGTGCCCGGCTGACGGCTGCTGCTCTCCCCACAGTGGTGCCCGCCGTGCCGCTGGCCGAGAGCGCGGAGACCACAGCGGGGTCCCCTCCCACCACCACCGTCCGCTGGCGGCAGCAGACGGAGCTGCGGGACGTGCGCTGCGAGGAGCGGCACAGGGCGGAGAGTGCTGCCGAGTGGCACGTGAGATGGCACCGGGCCCCAAAAGGCCCCGTTACAGAGCCGTGGGTTGGGGGTCCCGGGTCCCCCCAGCATCCCTTCTGGCAGCGTTGTGTCTGCTTTTTAAGCGAAAAGTAATATTTGTAAGACTTGTAAGGCTTATCTAGCTCTGCAAGGACGTGGTGGAAAAAAGCCACTGAGGGTGCTCAGCAAACGCCAGCTTAATCCGTTCCCTCCTCATCGGCACAGACACAACTACGCTTGGGCAAACTGCACCAAGGTCCTTTTGTAGCCCCCCCCTACCCCCCCCGGGGCTGGCAGACACTGACCCCCAACCAGAGCTGCTAAAGTGAGGGGCTGGTCCTGTGCCACTGGCACGGAGCTCTGCAGTGCACTGGGTTAAATGGGTGTAGTTGTCTTTCTCCTGACCTTACTGCATACGAACCCAAGAGTCACAGAATCATGAAGGTCAGAACAGACCTCTAAGATCATTCCCACTACGCCCACTGCATGAGCTCCAAAGTAACGCAGGGAAACCCGAAAAAGCCCAACCTTTGTGCCAGGCATGGGCACCCTGCTCGTGCTGCTCACCCACTGCTTTCCCCTCGGCAGCAGACCCCCAGGCTGGGCTGCACCGTGCGCTCAGAGGGCTGAGCATCCCCAGCCGTGCCAGAAATGACCACCTCAGGTGGCCCTATTGCCTGGTTGCCCCGCAGGTGACAGCGTGGGACGGTACTGTGCAGCGTGGACACCGCCTTCAGAGTGCCACCCGCTATGTGTTCCAGGCACGGTGCCGGCTCAGCGCTGCGGGCAGCCCCTGGAGTGCATGGAGCCTGCCCCTCACCTACAGCACGCCCGAGGCCGGTGAGTGGTGGGAGGGAGCTGTGTGGGGCGGGGGCTTCTCTGGTTCAGAGAAGTGCTGAGCTGAGGATGTGTTGTTGATGGGGTGAGGGGAGATGGCTTCGAACTAAAAGTGGGGAGATTTAAACGGGATATAGGGAGAGATTTCCTTATGTTAAGGGAGAAGAGGCAATGGCACAGGGTGCTCAGATTGGTGGTGGTGATCCTGACCTTGGGAGTCTGCTGGGATGGGGCTCTGAGCACCTATGGAGCTGTGGGTCCCTGTTCATTGCTTTTAAAGGTCCCTCGCAACTCAAACAATGCTATGATTGGCCCCCCAGCACCCACAGGGCAGCTTTTCCCCTTTGAAGCTGGGCTGTCAGTACCAGGATGGGACTGGGTGAAGTCAGCTCAAATATTGTGGTGGGCAGCAGCAGGGCAAGGAGCCCTGGGCAGCACTTGCCCTAAAAGCAGCACTCCCGGTCTGGGCACCTCCATCACCTCGGTGTGACACAGCCCGGGCCCGGGGCTCAGGGTCACGGGGAAGGGATGTTGGGGGGGATGCGGGCGATGCTCCGACGTGGGCATCTCAGGACCCATCCAGGCCATGTCCCGCAGCCCCCGCGGCAGCACCCGACGTGTGGCGGCGGCTGGGCCGGCTGTTTCCCAACGGCAGCCACGAGGTGACAGTCTTGATCAAGGTAAGGCCCTCCTGGGGCGGCTCTCGTTCTCTTTTAGCTGCAAACACTAAGGGGCAGTAGCAAGCAACGCCTCGCTCGCTGCATTCCCTGCGACCGAGCGAGGCATCAGAGGGCGGGGGTCCCGCGGGGGCACCCCATCCCCAGCTCCCCCTCTCGCCCCCCGCAGCCGCCCCGCGATGTCCGTGTGCGCATCCTGGGCTACGCCGTGACGGCCGGAGCTTCGCGTCCCCTCTGCAACACGTCGGGTCCCGAGTGCCGCCTGCTGCTGCCCCCGGGACTGCGAGACCTCCACGTCACCGCATACAACTCCCGGGGGTCTTCCAGCCCCGCCCGTGTCGCGCTCCGCTGGGATGGAGGTCCGGAAGGTGGGACCTCGAGCGCTCCGGCTCCGGAACGGAGCGGGGAAAAACGTTATCGGGTGCACACGTGGGTTTAAAAGCGAGAGCAAAGCCCCACGGAGAGCTCCTCCCGAGGAGGTGCCCCGGGTGCGCAGCTCAGCGCTTTGCCTCCGGAGGCTAAAATAAGCCTGTCCTGCTGGCTTATTTTAGCCTCTGAAATAGCTCCTGAGCCAGAGAGACACCCAGCCGTGAGCTAGAGCCGCCAAGACGAGGGGGGGGGAAAGGTTCTGGGGCTGCTTCAAGTTCCCTGTGCCACAGGCTGTGGTTTTCCCCACGGCTTTCCTATTTTTGAAAGCGACGGGAGGGGAAAGTCCCATTCAGATGGAGGACAAACAGCAAGCATGACTAAATAGATGCTTTGCAGTGTAAACAAGGTGGAAAAAGTCCTGTAATCTCCTTATCAGAATCACACACGTTTCCTGTCAATAAGTCAGGTGAAGCATTTCAGGCAGAGGAGACATGACGGAACAGAGCACGTGTTTTGTGAGCCATGTTTGGCTCACATCAAATACAGAGAGAGATGGATGGATGGAGGTGTTCGGAGATACAAAATCACCGCTTCTGAGAGCATCTTTTCCCCCCCTCGGTCCTTAACCCCCAGGGAGGGCTCTGCCTGGCCCTCCAGGCTCCCTGCTCTGCCAGGTCCCCATGCCACCTCCTCTCTTTGCAGCCTTCCCACCACCACTGGCCGTGGATGTCCAGCGTGAGAACCAAAGCACCGTGTTCGTGGCCTGGCAGCCCCCCCGCCACAGCAGGACCCCCCTACTCTGGTTTATTGTGGAGTGGGTTTGTACAGCTCCACATGGCCACGAGGAAGCATTCTTTTGGGAGAAAGTCCCACCCCAGGACACCAGCATGTACATCCAAGGTAAGGCGTCCAGGA
This sequence comes from Cyrtonyx montezumae, assembly GCF_038088225.1. Classification (NCBI taxonomy): domain Eukaryota; kingdom Metazoa; phylum Chordata; class Aves; order Galliformes; family Odontophoridae; genus Cyrtonyx; species Cyrtonyx montezumae. Next base: position 1,260,174 of record NW_027071825.1, on the reverse strand, counting down.
GTCCTTCTGCTGTTGGGTGTAGGTGGTCAAGATGCTGTGAAGTCAGAAATTCATTTGGAATTGAGCCCCTGCCCTCTTGGTTTTGGAGCACGGGAACATTCGAGAGTGAAGTGATGGAAGTCCTGAGGGCACCCAGTGGCATTTGGTCCCACAGGTGAAGGCCACAAGGAGAGAAGGGGCAGAGAAAGAGAAGGAGGAGATGAGTAAGATGGCAGGGAGTGAAAGTAGGGTGATCCCTGGAGCCTGTGCAGGCACAGAAATACACGTGCATTTATACAAGCCAAGAGAGAAGGCAAAGAACTTGATGTAATGAGGCTGTAACTTCAGCTCATCTCCTCTCCCTGCAGTGGTCAGAGCTCACAGTCTCTGCAATAGGCAACCTGTGAGCCCAGCAGCAGCAAGATCTCAGGACCTGTCCCATCTGGCTTCCCACCTTCATTCTGGTGCTCATTGGCTTTGGGGTACCCAAACCCCACACTTCCTGTCCTTTCACTATCAGAAGCTCTTGAGCAAATCTGCAGCCTTTAATAGCAGCTTATAAATACAACTTGAAGGTGACTACTGCTTCTTTGCAGAGGATGCAGCAGCAGGAAGCCACATCAACATCTCGGTGTATGCAGTGTACCCAAACGGGGTGAGCGAGCCAAGCTCTGGCCAAGGTGAGCCCGGTGTGTAGCTTTAAAAACAAGAGGTAAAAGCCTGCCATGGAGCAGAGAGAAAAGCGAGGGAATCTTCTAACTGCAGGACACACCAGAGACTTTAGCACACCTGAATGAAGGCCTTTTCTAGCTGATTTTCTCTGCTGCTGTGCACAGACCTCTAACAGTGCACATGAGGATTGCATCTTACTCTACAGGATGCACCAGTGGAGTCATTCTCCCTTTTTGGGATAGATGAGGTTGCTGCTTTCCTTGTTTGGCAGTTGTTACAGTAAAGACAGAACAAACCCAGCTCTGGGAGAGAACAACTGGCCAAGCTGCAGCCAGTCCCATCTCACCTGGAGCTGGATGCAGGCAGGCCTCAGTTCTGGGAGGTATTTAATATTAAGTAGGGCACGGGGTAATTAATAAAAGACAGTAAGGTCAACGTATTCGTCATCTCCAGCAGTGTGTGTAGGCTGTGACTGTCCTCAGGAGCTGGACATCCTGAGGTCACTACTGGCCCTCTGCTAAGTCAGGATGAGCCATGCACAGCCCTAAAGCTGAGCTCAGAAGACACCTCCCAGCACCCCCAGAGCTGCTCGAGGATTTAATCCCACAGTTAGATGTGCCAATGTTACACCATCCCTCCCCAAGTGCTCTTCCACAATTCCATATAATCCAGGGCTGTTTTGTAATGTGGAGCTGAGTGTGCCCCCACTCCAAACGACACGCTCGGTGTAGGGGAATTGAAGTACTTGCTAGGAAAAACATATGTCTCAAGTCTACAAAATCAAATACCATGCCACCTCCATGACTTCTTGCCCCTGATTTTGCTATTGAATTGCATTACAGCTTTGCTAAAACAGCTGCAGCATTGCTGGGTCAGCTCAGGCCATAGCCCAGTGCCAACTCGGTAACATGAAATATAGTTTGACACGAGGGCTGACATTGCCACATACCTCTCTGGTACAGTACCACGTAGGCAGAGCCATTTGGAGAGGAAGAGCTGCACACACATAGCTTTACAAGGCAGTGAAGGCTTTTCCCTCAGGTTTGTGCCAGTCCTTATGGAGCTGAGGCCATGCAGAACTGGGATGGGGTGTTTCTCCCCCATGCCTGCATGGCTTTGCCTGGCCTGGACAAGCTCAGTGTATTGACCACCACTCTTTTGTTCATTAAAGGCCTGTGAATTCCAAGTGGTTTTCACTCCTTTTCATCCAAATCAGTCTGAACTCATAGATGAGTAACTCCTGTAAGAATCACTGCGTGGTCTCAAGCAGCCTATGAGCTCAGGACATAGTGCTGGGTATTCTGCATCATCTTGATCAGCTGTGACTGTAGATGAGGACACTGGCTGTGTCCTTGCCAGTGCCAATCCTCTGCTCAGGCATGCTGAGCCTGCTCCTGCAGAGTGGCACAACGCTTCTGGAAGCCACCGTGTTTCTCCTGGAGCAAGCAGCCTGGAGGATAGTGGGGAGTTTTCAGACATACAGACAAGGGATTTAGTAAAGTTCTTCACACTTCTGAAGGTTTGTTTGAAAGTTTTTCCATCCCACCCGTTCCAGCACTGGCAATTTCTATCCTGATAAGCTGGGTCTGCAAGGATGACTCTAGGAAGTGGGCCTGCCACATTGCTAGGGGTAGGGGGTATGGCTCCAGCCAGGAGCTGCCCAAGGGCACGGTGACTTCTTCACTCTCACACTGCAGCCAGGTGGCCACCACTGATCCCTTTTTGTCACAGCAAGGGCAGCAGGTATTTGCTAGGACAAAGAAACAACAAGGGAACTGCAGCGTATGGCCAAAGCCTCCTGCTTGCTTTATCAAAACCAAACTTCTTGCTGTGGCTCAGCCTTCAGAGCTCTTTCCTCTTGGCACAACCAGGCAGGCAAACAGTGTTAGTGGAAAGTTCAGTGCCATGGGAAGTAATCTGTACTAACCAAAAAATGGCCTCTGATTCCTCAGGAGGATTAAATTCTTGTCACAGGTACTGAGGAGGATGGTGGGAGGGAGATTCCTTGTCATTTATTTTATGATGTAATTCATATTTCATTTAATTAGAACTCTGAGAAGCACTGTCTGAAGCTGAACACAGATAAACTGAAGTTACTGATTACTCCAAGGGGCTTTAACTTCTCTTGTTGTACCATTATTAGTTTTTCTAAATGATACAAATAAAATGAAGATTAACAATAGCTTCTACTTCACCCTCTGTGCTGTCTATAAATTAAATTATGGGCATTTTTTTTTCCATCTCTCTGCTGCAGTTTCTTTGAAGGAGCAGATGCTGGACATCATCTTCCAGGAGGCTTCACATGGTAAGAGGAGAGTATTTCAGCCTTGGTAAGCAAGACTTAGTGCCTGATCAGAAGTGGAAGTTCTGGGCAGAGCAGAGTGCAGCATCTGGTGATGTAAGGAAGGGAAAATGAAAGCTCCACATACTTTGGAGAGCTCAGAGCCAGAAAAGTGATTTTCACCTAACAGAAAAGTAAGCCATAGTGAGAAAGGCTTCTGTCCTGTTGTGGGGGAACAGAACCCATATAATCCTTGAATTTCAGTTTTGCTTTCTCACGAGACGTAATAAGATGTGCCCTGTACAAAACTGGAGGTAAGAAAAGATAATGGTAACATATGCCATGGTGTAGCAGTGACTGACTCCTGCCCTTACAATCTGAGCCAAAAACTTCTTTAAATACTTCCCATCTATTTTCCTGTCTGCACTTGCACTTCTGCTTTGCACGTGGTTCTGGTAAAGGCTCTGCTAGGATATGTTCCAGTATTTAAAACAAAACCAAAACCAATGCGAACTGAAAAATTCACTTAAGCATTTCTGGGAGGCACCTCTGCGTGGAAAATGGTTAAACACAGCGACCACACTTCTTAGAATTACTTTGCCCTAAAGGTCCCACCTGCACAGCAAAGGGCCCTCAGCTCTCAGCCCAGTGCTTGGTGGCCTCCAGCTTCAGATGAACGCTGGTCTTCCTCCACGCTGTCAGAACTGGGGGGGAAACCCATAGGGATAGCAACAGGGATGCAAGGAATTGGGCTCAGCGTGAGTAACTGTGGGTGCAGAAGTCTTCACAAGTGAGGAACTGGCCTACACAGTGACTTCTTTAAGCTGCATGATTATTTTTTTCCCCCTTTATCCCTTTTTTTTCCAGATGAGGACACTGGGTTTTTCCTGGGAATGGGTGTCTGTGTGATCGTGTTATCGGTGGTCCTCGCAATTCTGATGTTTAAGAAATCAGCCAGAAAAAGGTATAACTTTTTAAATTTGGTTTTGCTACCTTTGAATGAGGAGAGAATGCTGTCCCTGGCAGGGATTCAATCTGGTTTCCCCTTCACGTCTGCACCCTGAGGCTGGCAGAGGTGGGGGAGTGCAATAACTGGGAAAGCAAACAGAGCATCTCAATACCAGTGTTTATAGGATTGCCTCCTTCCTAGCAGCCCCACCGCTGCTGATCCCCATACAAATGGGGAGGAAACCATCACCTCTGTGCCACCCATCTGTCTGCTGGGTATTCCTGACAGAACAAGAAATAGGGGTGAGAAGATCTGGGGTTAGAGGGTGTCCTGGGGACAACATCATCCAGAATGAACAAGGAAGTGACTAATGAAAATGACTTTTTGTCTGTTTGAATTTTGGCAAAGAATTAAGGCAGCAGTGGCACTGGTCTTGCCAAAATGGCTGTTGGAAGATTTCCCCCACGTGGAAAACAGCAAGGTGATAAAGTCCATGCAGGTAATCGCACCACCGCGTCCCAGCTTTTTTTCCCTTACATGTACATAGATCAAAAATCATCCTGTGTCTGTGAGAAATGTGGACATGGAGAGGATTCAGCACTAGCAGATCACCTAGAGAATCAGTGCCCTGGCAGTGTGCACAGGAGCCCAGCTGAGCTTAATCTTTAAACCTTGTCTCAATGTAAGCATGGAGACACGCACAGCTGCTCTGCCTGCTCTCTGCATCTCACTGCAGTCTGCTTTATGGGGAGGACTAGAGCAGGGAGGGGGAAAGGATGCTGAGATGAAGACCAAGAAGTCGTCGTCCCATTTCCTCCCTGTGATTCTCCCATGTTATCTCTCCTCTTGGAGAAATCTGCCTGTTTGTTAGTACAGTCATCCTTTTTTTCCTAGGAAAAGACTGAATCCACAAGCAGCATTTTCAGTGGGCTGTCCCTGGATAACAGCGACCCCACAATTACAGAAATAAAGGAGCTGTCAGGGCACATGAAGTACAAGAATGTGGACATCAAAAAAGAGCCCAGTAATGTAATCCCTGAGAACGAGGAGCACCCGCAGAGCTCAGCCCCTCCCCATAACACAGCCACAGAGCAAGTCAGTGACTACAGACCCCAGATCTCCGATGCAAACACACTGGGATACGTAGCTGCCAACATTGGCCAACTGCAGTCCTACATACCAGCTCCAGAACCAGAGACAAATATTTTCTTCAGAGACTACAGCAGCCCTTTCAGCTACCTGTGGGATGCTGCAGGAGCAGGGCACCAAGTGTGCCTGCTGGACAAGATCAACCTGGTTTTAAACAACGACAGAAGCGGGCAGAACCACATGTTCAGCTCCACCCAGGAGGAACAAAACTCCCTTTTGGAAAACCAGTGGGAAAAAACACTGTACGATGAAGGAGTTCAAGAACAAACACTGGTTCCAGATGAGATGGTTTCCTGCTTAAGAGCAATGAATGGAGAATCTGTGGATATTCAGAGCTGCTTTCCACAGAGCATTGGGAGATTGTTTTGAGAGAAATTATGAACAAAAGCCCTCAAATTTGCGATGAGGTGATCGTGACACCTCTCTGACTTTGGGATTTCAAACATCAGAACTAAAACAAAACTCCAAATCTGAAGCTCCTCCTTCACTGACTACAGATAGCTTTGGATGCATGGAACACTTTGGCCAGTAAAACATCATTTAATTTTACCTCATATTATTACAAACACAAAAATGCAAGCTTGGGTTCCTGTCAGAGCTGAAATAGAAAGCAGGTGATTTTTACAGGTCGCATTACGCTTCAGTTATGAGTCTAAGGCACTCTTTTGTTAAACATAAAGAAGATGTAATTCTGGAGCTGATTGCCTTCAAAATGGATACAACCACATAGGGTAAAAAGAATGAATAACACCAAAGAGTATTGTAGCAGAGATGTTTTACAGATGGCATAGTTAGAAAGATTATCACGACAGAAAGAGACAACCAAAGTAAAGAAAAATGCTCACCCACATCCCAGGCTCGCAGTAAGAAACTCCAAAGGAGTGATCTTCAGAAAGAGACCCTTCCCCAGGGGTGGTCAGCCCTTAAATGGGGTCTGGGAGAGGTGCAGCCAGACTCCACCCCTTCTGGTCACACAGGTGCATTGCCTTCACCTGTGCTCCTGTGGCTGACTCAGTGCTCGCCTCAGGTGATCCATCAGTGGCTCAGGCCCTGATCCAACAGTTCCCATACAAGCCATCCCTTAGGTATTCCAGCTGAACTGTGTAAAGTAGCTTGGGTTCACTCACAGTGAAGAGGCACTACAATGAGGACAATTTATACATTGTGCTGCAGCCATGGATACCATATGAGATCTTTTCTGTTTGACAGAATAGCCCAATTTCATTTTCCTTTCTGTTCAATGAGAAAAAATGCATCGGATAAGGACAAACCTTCATCATCTCGGTCTGCTGGCCCGTTTGAAAATCTCTGTCTACATTTGTCACTGGACAGATTCTTCATTTTGGATAAAGGATTTATCATCTCACTTCCGTGGTTCAGCATTGCTGATCTGTATGAAGCAGAACGTGGCAGAGAGCAATGGCATTTATTCATCACATAACAGGAAATTTGGATCTTCTGAGGTGCACAAAATAAAATATAGGAGTCTCCTTCCTGCTGAGTTGTCTTGAAACCATGTAAAATTGATTTCCACCCACTGAGGAGTCTGTGTGTCTTACACAGCTCTGGGTAATGGAGCTGGCTATGCACGTTGCAGGGGATGTGTTTGGTAAGACAGACAAAAAACACACACACAAAAGAAGAAGAAAAGATCACCTGAGTGTGCACTACCAAACCAAAGACTGTAGAAGTCATAGCAAGACTCAGTATATTTCTATAAGACTTACAAAGTGAATGTAAATGCTAATCTATATGTGATTTGTTGTCTAGGATTACACACTTGATCCCTGTTTGCATTAAAACCTAGAGATTGTATTTTTTCTTTTCAACTTTGCTAGGCAATGTATGTTTTTCTCTACGAGCTCTTGCACAAATCGATCAACTGCATCATCTAGTCCTGGACACCTTTAAACCAAAATAGTTGTGCTGTAGTTGTTTCCTCTCAGCAATCGAGAGATCCACCATCTGCCACCTAAATGTACTGAGGGGTATGTAACCTGGAAAGATGGGATGGGTTTGTTCTTAAGAAGTAAGAAGCAAAACTGTTTCCAAGCCTGAAACAGCCTTACTCTCACATGTAAGCTGGTCTAAAATTAGTGATTGCTGCCTGTGCAGGAAGGAAATTGTAAGAGAACAGCCACGTACAATCAGCAGCCAAAATGTGAGGTGTGGAAGTTATTTTTTTCAATGTCCACATCCTGAGAGCTGAGCTGCCTGTGTTACCTGAGACACCAAAACACGTGGGGTGCTTACAGCTGCGTGGAAATGCTCATCTCACTCATCCTTTCAAACAGCAGGACTGAAAGCATGACCTGACATCCCAGGCACTGCTGGCTGAGGGCTAAGGAGCGATACCCACAAGCATTTCAGTGGTCAGGAGGGGGCTGGATCCTTTCCTGCTGAACCCATCACACTCAGTGCTTCAGGGCTGAAACCTTCACCCCTCTCTCACTGTGTGCATGTTCTTCAGCAAAGCTGCCTTCAGTTTCACTGGGGCTGAAGGATTTTTTTTTTCTTTACATGGGGGAACGGTGCAACCAGAAAATACAGGCAGGTTACCAGGAGAAAATGGAAGGAGAAGGGCAAAAAAGATACACAGCACAGCTCCCACTCTTCCTTTTAACCCACGTAGATGGTGGTAACGGATTAGATCTGGAACAGATGCCTGTGATGCTTGCCTCTGGCAACGAGTGCCTTGGGGCATGAGGAAAGCTGGCATTTTGTCAGCCCAGTGCCATGGCATGGCCTCAGTTTCACGTTTGGCTTCTTAGATCTGCTCTTCACTCCATTTTTTGTCTGCTTCAACCTTACAAAGGCCTTTACGCCAGGCCTGGGCTTTCTTTCCACTAAGTGCAGAACTTAGCTGTAAAAACCAGCATCCTGAGTGCCAGGAATTGGAGGAGCTGTCGTGCAAGCACAACACCAAGATCCTCGTACTGGGAAGCCTTGAGTGTATGGATGGCTCAGCATTTGTAATCAAATAACGATGACATTCTTAACACGTTTTTTAGCATCTCCACATCCACCTCCTCCCTGCCACGCTCTCCAGTTCTTGGTGGTTGTGTTTTCTAAGCTTTTTTCTAAGCTTGCTTGTATTGTTGGCAGCTGTGTTGCGTGCCAGTGAGTTCCACAGCTTGGTTAGCAGTTTGGCAATGAGCTGCGTGGCTTCTTCACCATGGCTGTAACACGGGCTCTAAGTGCTTTGGAGGCACACAGAGGAGCTGTATGCTGACTAGTGTCTCCACACACAGACAGCACACACCAAAAAGCACCAACCTCTCACAGAACTGTCACTGATCCGTGCGAGACTACAGTCATCTAAACATTACCCCATGCAAGTGAAGTCTGCGTGCAGTTATTTTACAACATGTTTTTTCTCAACATCAGATGAGTATCACAGAGAAAGCTGCTGCTGAGCTACAGCTTGGGAGAACTTTGCACAGTACTGTTGTTCAGCCCACAAGGACTCCACGTGCGTGGCCAGGGGAAGAGCTCGATGACAAAAACAGTGCCTGTGCAATCCACATCAGTTGCCACTCATTTAAATGTAATTAAATCTCAAAGCACTACAGTTCATGGCACACAGATGTACCATGGTTTCTCATTGCTGCTCACAGCTGTAAACCAACTTCAGTGAAAAGAGTCTTTTCATATAGATGGCGAAAGAGAACAAACGAGAAAGGAATAAGAAAATGAAAAGCAGTTTTCTCAGAGCATGAACAGGCTCTGACCACAGCAAAGCCATTCATAGCTCTTATCTCCAGCACGTTGTGTCAGCATGGGGTGTAACAAGCGTGAACTTGTACCAGTGTAAATTCAGAAGATTTACTGACAGCACCACTCAGGCAGCAACACCGCCCCTCTGGGACATGTTGCTTGCTGTCACCCCCCCCACAAAGTATGCTTGAAATGAAATTCACAGCAAGCTATGCATTAAATATGCATAACTAGTTACGATTTCTAATCATGTATGCTGCTGCATAGCCACCATACCACACATTCTGCTGGAGAACATTGTGTCCTGTCTGCATCTGAAGCACAAAGGATTGGCTGCTGGTCTCAGCTCACCCACTGCCTGTGGAGCCTTCAGCAAGTTGCCTCAGTTTCCTACTCACAAAGCCTGGACAGCAATAATTGCTATTTCTAATAAGGCTTCAGGATCAAGAATGCAAACACACCGCGTGGCATCCAGGAGTTGGAAGAGCACAAGAATATGAAGATAATGGAAACAGTTCAGGGAGCAATCTTGTACTGCTCATTTTATTCTGCACATGCATTTGCTCGAGTACTCCATGCTGAAAGATTTACAAACATTTGTCCATCTGTGAATTGTGAGATTTAGCCATGGACAAACACGCTGCAGAGGCTAAAACAGGATTACAAACCTCAGTTAAGTTTAAGCTTCACAAAGGTAAATAAGAGCTGTAAACTGGGGATTTCTGGATGCCAAGACAGAAGGCCAAAGCCCAGGTTGTGATCAGGACTTGCACACAAAGCTACAAAGAAACGTCCCAATCAGCAAAACCATTCTGAAAATGAGGCAGCTGAAAAATGCCAGCAGGTAAAACGGACACACAGTGACTGCATGAATATCCACTTCAAATTCTGTTTTGTTTCACCACCTTTAGCCTTTGAGAGGATTCATCCTTCAGGAGGGAAGAGCAGTTTTTCAAAGGGTGGGAGGACTGAGCACAGCAGCAGAGATTGAAACTGAAGTTGAAATTTGTAGAAGAGGATGTGAGAAGCGAGGCTGTGGTTTTACGTCTTCAATGGCTCTGCTGAATGTTAGCTTCACAAAGTCAAATCCCTCAGAAATATCACTTGTAAAACAATGGGAGCAGCACTGTGATCAACGGTTAAAGCAAGCATCAAACTCAATGAATAGAACACGCGTTATTAAAGTGATCTTTCAGAGACTTCAGGAATGGGATTTACCAAAGCAGACAAGTCTTCCTTAAGAGAGAGGAATTAATCTTGCCACAAGAATATTGAAAACAGCAATGACAAAACCCCATCATTCTTAACTTCATAGAAGATGCAGAATGACACTTCATCCTCCCAGGATTCTCTGGGAAGGCACTGCTCTACTCATACCCAAATTCAGCCTTACTTTGCTCGGTTTCAAGGAGGCAGAGCATCTGCAGTTGCAGAACTAAGTAACCCATTTCATTCTGCTAGGTAAAGGCAAATTCAGACTCACCAGCACGAGTAACAGCTGCAAACCCAGCACACAGACAACCTGGAATACTGAAGGAGCAGACACACAAGCAATCATTACCCAGTGTATTGCTGTAGCAGCTGCTTCAGTGTTACTCTTGCACAGTGGACAAAATCTGAGGTGTGAGCAGCTGAAGTTCACTGAAGATATGGTGGCCAGAGAGGCAGATGGAATGAATGGACCAAGCATGATTCTGGAAACAGCAGCACGTGCTTGAGCCACGCAGAGCTGCTTAGGCCAACCTGAGCAGCTGGGTCTCCTCAATCACATATAGTGTTTCCAGCTCTACTGTGACATGAGTTGTGTTCTTGCCCAGTAAGTTTTCCAGCCAGGTGTTTCCCTGCTTTGAATCACCCAGCTAACACTGGCACAGTGGCCTCCATCACTGGGTTGGCAATAGAATAAACTGGAGTTGTTGCCAGAAAATAGATCACTGAACAATGCCCTGAAAGAAACTTTTGGAAATAATTGGCCGTAATGAGCTCAAACCATCACATTAATCGTAATTACAGTAACAATATTTGTGCTTCTCAAGCATTATGACTGCCTTGGTGTTGCCTTGTGCACTGTTTGGATGTGCAGAAGCTGATGTGTGGTGTGAGCCTGTCCAGCTTGACCTGCTTGACCTGCTCAAAAAGCCATCATTCTCAGCTGCCTGTGATGGTCCTGCATCCAGGCTGCTCTTCCTTGCTCCCCTGGTTATGAAACCATGCAGCTCAGCTGGAATGAACAGTTTAAGCTTGGCACTGAAGAGCTAGAGAGCTTCCCATGTCCTACAGGTTCTGCTGTGTGCAGAGTGACTGATGATGGGGGTTTGACAGCTGCACAAAAGTACCCACAAATTAAACAGTAATAAAAAGTGAACAGCTTTGGCAGCAGGATCAACAGAGCCCTCGCTGTGCCAAGAGATGTGCTATTTGGTGCACTACTGCTGCACATCTTCACCTGCATTGTCCCCTGTGCAATCAGATCAAGGAACTGTGCTCTCCTCTGGAATCTCATCACAAAAAGACACAGAGACAGGCCATAAGTTAATCAGAAAAATTAAAGAAACTGGTGCAGGAAGAAAGGAGTCACCCTCCTGATGGGGAAGAGATACCAACCTCAAAGTAGCCTGCAAACCTCTGAGGCCTTCATTCATGAGAGCTATCCGTGCTGATATGAGAATATGGAACTGTGTTGAAATAAAAGAAAAATGGCAAAATAAGTGTGGCACGCCTGGCAAAGGACGAGGATGCAAGCACTGCAGTAACAGCTTTCCCTAAGCCAGACTAACAGCGTGGTAAAGCTGAGAGCTGCAGAGAGAACCACCAAAGTGAAATGTGCATGAAAAAGAGCAACCATTTGCCTTCCATGACTGCTCACTGATGACAGACGGAAGATTTTGGGGGTAGACTCCCCATTTCTCTCATGATTTTTCAAGATTTCAATAATTAACTTGCAGTGAGCTGCCACTCCTCACATCTCCTTTCGTTGTTGATGACTCAGTACCTTTCCTTCACGATTGCTCTTTCTGAAGGTTATTTCCAGACCCACAACTCGACATAACCAGAGGGTGCAATGTCTGCACCCGCTGATTTCACTTTTGAGTTTGAATTCTGTGTTCTCTAGCAATAACTTTAACACAAACACCTGTCTGCATCCTGACCTGGCTCCAGTCTTCCATCATCAGCTCTAACTTTCTTTGATTCTCCTTAAAATATTTGGGAAGGAGGTGGCTTTTCAATATTTGGACCTTCTTGCATTTTTAGATAGCTTTTTTTCTTTACAAACCCAATGGAGGCAGTGGCTGAGTAAGCCCTTCCCAGCTCTCTACTGTTTTTGCTTTACTAGACTCCTTTTACACATAACTTGACTCCAGATAAATTATTTCATCTTTCACTTCCAGCAGCTGAGCAGGAATTGCCAACGACATACATTCAGATTTCATTACCTCATTTATATCTGCTTTCCCCCCACCACCACTATACTGAGGAAAAGCCAGATCCTTTGCTCACAGTTTGCCTCTAATTCCAGCATCCACTGGATTATGGGAGTGAGTTGAAGCATACAGCATCCTCACCTCTACGCATTGTTTACTGTCTAATGGTGATTTCTTTCAGATTTACGTCTCTGGACGTTTGGCAGCACCACGCCTGTGAGCAGATCTGCTGCTTGCCCCTGAAGCTGCAGATCTCAGAGGCACAGCTTTGCCTGAGCTGTAAGAGATCACACTGCGACCATCAGCAGTGCAGTGTTGGACCCTTTTCCTTTGTCCTCTTTGGCCACAGCCCTCTCTGCTTTGCTACAAACTCTCCACAGCCCGTGGCCACCATCCCCACCGACCATCACATTATGTCAGCCACCGATGGTGCTTTCCCAAACTGCATTTTCAGAACTGCACCTCATCTCAGAGAACTGATGACTCTGTACTTCCCTTGACATCATCTTCTGCCCCGAGAAGCTCTGGCTGTGCAGACAGGTTGGCACAGGGCTCAGCACCCGATACCTCCACTTGCAGAAGGAGCTGTGCCCTTTTGCTCTTCTTATTTTTGCAGCTGAGCACAAGGTTAAGGTTTTGGTGAGCGTCTGCTCAGCACTGCATCTCAACTCAGATCTGAGAGAGATGACACAAAGTTACTTCGGGCTCAGCTGAGGATGGAGCTTTGTTTTATTGCCCTGGAGGAATGCTCTGCACGTGAACACCTTCACTGATCCAAAGCACCCACAGCAAAGCACTTCCCACCAGTTTCTGGAATCTGGTAGTGGTTGAATTGAGAATACTACTTAGCAAATCCTTAATGATTCTGTGAAATACTCTGTTTAAATCCTTATAGAAAAGCTGAGAGATTATACAACAGCTTTAAAGACTGCTCCGTGGCAGCTCTTGGAAACACACACAGCATTTCAACACAACTCAGTGAGAAAGCACTGCGTGAACACGCAGACTTTGCTGTTGAACCTCAAGCAGAAAGAACAAAGAAAGCAACTGCAGTTCACACTGGGCAGTGGAATGGCATTTCTCAGTTCAGTTTCCTGTAGGTGACACTGAGGGTTGGCCCACCCAAGGGGCACCTTCCCTTCAGTGCATCACCCATGAGTAAGAAGCTGCCAAGCTTTGCTGCTGCCAGCTGAGCACAGTGCGTGGCTGTGCTGCCATACCTTCATCTGAAAATGAAAACTAAAGGCAGCCAGCAAGGTGGAGCCATGAATGAAGCCACAGGAGATATGATTTCACATGAACTTCCATTGGAGTCTTATTTTAAACACACGAGGCCTGGTTTTATGGCGTGTGGCTGAGGCTTGTGCTTGAAAGTTGTAAAAAGTGTAAATGTAGTGTGGACCAAATGAAGGCAGAGGGGAAACAAGACAGACACTAAAAAGGAAACTGGTGGTATTTGGAGCTTCGCAGGGCACAGACTTGTAGGATGTGCAGGGGGTGGATGGCCAGCTTTGTCAGCACTTCCTTCTCTCTAGAAAAAAAGTGTGAATGTTACGGTGCAGTTTGGCAGAGGGGTGAGGGTACCCGGAGCCCCACACACGGCTGTGGTCCTGCAGACCTCGTGCTGCCCCAGCAACGTTCAGCCCAGCAAAAGTCTGTCTTTAAGCAAGTGGCAGTCAGCCACAACCAGACAAGAGAAGGAACGACAGCAACGAGGGCTATCTTCGGGTGGAAGCCGTTCACAACGCGAGAAATAAGAATCCAACCCCATTTTCCTGTACAGAGCCACAGGGAGCCTGCTCTGGGACGGGGTGGGGGCTGGGGGAGCTCAGGGGTCCGTTGCCGCCCTATGGCTCTGGGGTTCTGAGACCCCACAACTGCAGCTCCTGCGCGATACCCTCCCAGGGAGAGCAGCACGGGTTTGGGGGGGGGGGAGGGGAAGGGCAGCACGTGGGGCGGGGCGGGCGGCAGCGGGGCCGGGTACCGCAGCCTGCACCCGTGGGATGCGCGGAGCTGCGGTGAGTAGCGGGGAGCGATGCTCCGGGTCCCGAGCGGGGATGGGGTGGGACTGGGGGAGACGGACTGACCCCCGCACCGCTCCTTTAACGGGTGCTCACCTCCGCCCGGCGGTGTCCGAGCCGGGACCTCCCTCCGCAGAGCTGATGTCGGTACATCAGGTCTCCGAGCCGGGCACCGTTTCGCTCCCAGCCTCGGTGCTACCCGCAGCGTGCAGCCTGCAGCGCTGTTTGGGCTCCGAAAGCCCGTTTTTGCTTCGGGGTGTAATGTAGCAGCGCTGCGCGCTCCCCTCCGTGCTGCTGCAGTCGGCACCGCGGGGCGGGAGGAGGGAACTCCGCGTGGGGAGCGCTGCGTGGAAGGACGTGAACCGACCGCTGTGATCCCAGCGCAGCTGATGAGCTCTGGGCATCAGAGAGCCAAGTGCACGCGGCGTTCAGCCCCTACGATCCCAGCTGAGATGTCAGAGCGGGCACGGACACACGGACACGAGTGTGGTTGCACTGTGTGAGCAGCTCCTGTGCTTCCCCATCTCGTCCAGCCTGTTACGTGCTGCTTGATCTGTGCGTGGCCACGCGGTTTTCCAAGTTCCGTGTGAAACGGTGGGATTTTTTCTCCTTTAAAGCACATATCTTTGATCCAAGGCGAAGGTTGTTTCTCATTCCTTTCATATATCTGGCTCGGGTCGTGGTTTATGTGGTTGCTGTGCTCGTGTGATGCTGCACGAACTGTGTATCCCTTCCGTAGTGATCCTCTGATGAGGATTATCATAGAGTTGCTCAGACTTTCAGGATCACCAAATCCAACCTCAACTAAATCATACTCTAACAGCCCACCCCTACATCACGTCCCCGAGCACCACATCCAGATGGGTTTTTAAACACACCCAGGGATGGTGACTCCACCATGCTCCCTGCGGAGCCCATTCCAGTGCTTAATGACCCTTTCTGTAAAGCAGTGCTTCCTATATCCAACCTATAACCTTCCCTTCTTTGCACCTGCTCCAGCACCTCCGTGTCCTTTCTGTATTGAGGTGCCCAGAACTGAACACAGTACTTGAGGTGGGGCCCCATCAGTGCTGATTACAGGGGGAAATTATGTGAAGAGCTGCTGGTTTTCTGTGTTGACTCAAGTGTTTGGGGTACAGGTTTTGCTGCCTGAAGGATGTTTACACAGTCAAACTGGCAATTTCAGTTTATTGGAAGGCAGTAGGTTTATCTGAAGAACTTTGGTGCTGTGATTGCTCATCCTGGCACTTACTAATCACCTACAGATTTTGCTGCTTTCAGTGTTTGTGCGAAGCTGAGGTGTCACAGCAAATCTTAACATTTCCATCTGAGGAACTGGAGGATTTAAATGAAAGGCAAAGTTTTTATATGAACCTATGGAAAGTCTCAGCACAGGTCAGTGGAAGAGCACCCACGTCCTTGATAACAGGAGTGCCACATCCTCCATCCAATCTGACTCTGGATTTGCAGCAGGGTTTCCCTGTGCAGCAGACCTGCTCAGTCTCTCCTCCCTGTTCACTGGTGCATCCTTAACTCCCCCTCCTTGCTATTCTCACAGCTGCAGTCTGCCTCATCCGAATGCGTGCTGTAGCAGTTTGCCACTGGAGGGATGAGAGAAATCCACATGCAAAAGGTAAGGAAACTCTCAACGTTGGGTCCCTAGGGAACCCCGGGCATTTCCACCTTTGTCTGTTCCCCTTCTCTTCTTTTCTTTCTCCCTCTCCATTCCCCAAAGAAACATTATACTGTTGAAGAAGCCCCACGTTGGCAGCACCAGTGGAGAGCTCGTGCTACAAAAGAGGTGCAGGACTTCAGGACTGTGACAGCTCTGCAGTGTGGGAAGCAAAAAGGCTCCTTGGGGAGAAACAGCACGTGTTCTTATTCCCTGAGAAGATGCAGGGAGTGCAGAGTGAGGAGGCATTGTGCATATGTATATGGGAATCTCAAGGAGAGAATGGAGAGGCTCGGGAGATGCTGTTTCTCTATAGTGATTGTTCAAACTTCCTTGGCATAGTGTGTCCTCTTTGCTTCAGGTTCTGCTAAATTTCAGCCATTACGGAGCTACAAAGAGTTGAAGAATGTTACTGTAAAACTGCAAAGCAGGAGGCACAAAACCAGAAATGAATGAGAAGAACCTTCATCCTTTGCACGAGGGGTAGTGAGAGTCTGTTCTGGTTGACATTTGCAGCAAGGTTTTTGGTTCTGGGCTTGCAGAGCATCTCTGGGAGGGAAGGGATGAAGTGCATCTCTTCTTGAAGCAGAGTCACAAAGTATCTGTGGTTCTAACATCCCTCTAAGCAGCGTGCCTGTCTGTAAGGAGAGCCAACCCAAAGTTCAGCTGCCGCTCAGGATAACATCTGGAGTGCCACAATTCAGCAGCATTAGAGAGGAGAGTTCATTAGAAAGGACTGATGGAATAAGCACGTTGGATTTTCCAAAGCTCTGAAGTAGTGCCAATGTTGTAAGATGATTTTTTCCCACTTTTTAGGAGCTGCTAAAAGGTCATCATTTCTATGTAGGGAGCAAAATGTTGTTTGCATGGACTGTGCCTGCCACAATTTGTTTGCTGATGTACTTCACTGCAGGTAAGATTTTTTTTTATGGATATAGCAGTTATCACTTAAGAGAAGCACTGCCTAATTAGCTTTCTCTTTCAGACACACAAGTAAACGTCTTTCTTATTAGAGAGAGCAACATTTGATGCATGGTTTGGTTTATTCTATGCTTTCTTTAAGAACATATTGATCCACTTCCCAGTGTTCATGGCAACATGCGTTGCTGTTTATGTCTGCTGTGGGTTGCAGGCAGTTTTGCTGTGATGTGGCATTTACACCCTCGTTGCACAGCTCTAAGTGCTGGACAGGCATGGACTTGGCTTCAGGAGAAGAGGCAGATAGGCTCAGGCACTGGCAGTGCTTTGTTTCTCTCTGGTCTGACCATCTCCTGGTTAAGAGCTGCTGATAATATATGCAGGGAGCGTTTCGTTTTAACTCAGAGAAGAGTTTGTGCTGTTTGTTATGTGGGGAGAAGTGCAGTTTCCTCAGAGACTGTCAGAACTTCAAGTAAGCAGAGTTAGAAAATGGTGCTCTGCCATTTTCCATCTTTTGCAGCTGTTTGTGTCACTTTCCCACCACGTAAGTGTCTCGGGGTCTGCCATCACATGCATATCCTTGCACACTGAAATCAGTATTGCCTTTTGTGTCCAGTAACACACATGGATGGTAATCCATTGTGAGTTACAATGCAGAGACAAGAACCCTTACATGATGAATTTGGCACAGCTGTCCTCCCAGAGACGCTGTGTTTCAGGAGATGAACGATATATTCATTTTAAGGGTTTGTTTTGCCCCTTTGTTGCAGAAGCATGCAGCAAGGGAAACGTGCCTGCCAGCAAACTTCCCCACGGTGTTGCAGAAATATGCGAAAAAGGAAACATGACTGCTAACACTGCTTCTCATGTCCAGCCTGGAGCCAACATCACCCTCTCCTGCCAGCTCAAACAAGCGACGTACAACAAGCAGTGCAGGACAGCTCTTTTCTTTAATGGTTCTGAACTGATCAGCCATTATGGTGCTTCAGTAAGCAACACGTTTGCAGTCAGTATGTATGGCAAGCACATGTTCACTTGCAAGATAGATTGTGAATACAAGAAAAAACTCATCTGTGGAATTGATATAGAGTCTGGAAGTAAGGAGAATTTCATTGTTCCCTGTTCTTTCTGATGTTCTGAGGTTCCTCTGAAACAGATGTTATGAGCTCATGGGGGGTGGCCTTTTCTAGATAAGGTGCTGTGTTTGAATGGCTTTATATCTGAAATATTGAACACAACAGAGGCCTTTCAGGCCCTGATTCCCAGCTCCCTGTGTGGATGTGTGGATCTAAAAGGCTTTGTGTGCATGTCTGCCTCTCTGTGCCCACTGCCTCTCACCTCTGAGAAGCCTCTGGTGCAGCTTGATATGTAGTGGCATCATTTGCATGCCACCAGCTTGCTCCATGATAGCAAATGAGTGGAGGGGTTCAAGTAATTAAAAACTGGAGAGATGATGGACAAAACATCATACTCTCTCCTGTTCTCCCTACCCCTCACACTCCTGAAGTTCATCTCTCCAGGACACACGTGCCTTGAAAGAACAATACTAAGGATAATTCAGATTTTCTTCTCACTGTAGATGAGCTGATGCAGCAGCATTTTCTGCATGGGTACTTACATTTGTGTGTTTTTTTCATTAAAGGAATAATGGTTGATTGCTTCAAGTAGATATTGTGGTGGTGCCCAGTCCTGACAGGGGTGGGGCATTTGTGTCCATCTGACACCTTTGTCCCTTGGAAATTTACTGTGACGTTGCTCGTTTCAGAGGTCTCAGCACACTGCAGAGATGACACTCAGCTATTTTCACGTGTCAGCCTGAACCTTTCACACTTACTGCCTGTAAATCCATAAAAACAAACTGACCTCCTAGCATGTCTCAGTGTGCCACCTCTCAACATTTTTAAGAAACTGATCAGAATATTTGTTTAAGGTCCTCCAGATCAGCCCAGAAATGTGTCATGCATCCAGAATGGGATGGATGGCAATCCCACCTGCACCTGGGACAAAGGCAGGTTTACGCACGTGAACACTACGTATGCAGTACAGTAAGTAACACAGGCAAGTAGGCTCTTCAAAGCCTGCAGTCAGATCTCGGAGGGGTTTTTTACGTTAGTTTTATGTCTTTGTTACAGATTTACCCTTTATCAACTCACACAAGAGTTGCTCTCTGAACAAGTCAGTGCAAGGCTGCCACGATCACAGAAAACAAAGACTTTTCTGTTTACAGTTGTGTGTGCTGCAGTAGTTAAATTACTTCTGGGTTAAGCACATGAAGAGAATATGCCAAGATATGGCTCCTTTAGTGGAAAGGGAAGTTTAATAGTAGATGCAGTCTTAGATATGCTGTTTCCCCATCGTGGCTCTTCTCTATGTAGACACGACGTGGTGCCAGCACCAGAAAACCTCAGGTCTGAACTTCTCATTCTATCACACAGTTTAGCTAAGGAGATGAAGAGAAAACTTTTCCAAGCCATGCTATTTTTGCTTCATCTTTAAGAACCCACAGTGTTGTTGCTCTCTGGTTTTGCTGAGCTTTCCCTGAAAAAGCCTGGAGACTTCTGCAGCAAGCTACAAGCAAGGAGCAAACGGATTTACCTTTCACAGTGTATGGAAAAGTATTAACTGAGAGCTCTCCTTCTGTCCTAGGCTATCGGATGGGACTGATACCTTATGTTTTTCAGAAGAAAGCCTGAGTAATATGTCTGGCTCGCTAGTTCTGAGCACGAGGTTGAATTTTGAATCTACTTACAGACTTGTGGTTGTCGCCTCCAACAAGCTAGGAAGTGCTCTTTCACAGCCACTTCAATTCATGCTAATAGACATAGGTAAATGCCTTACTTACCTTCTTTCATCTAGCACTGTCTGTTCAGAGAAAGTGAAAACTGAGCACTCTACCTTTGTAGTTTATCCCTGCCAGAAAAGGGATCCATCCATCCTCAATCACCCATTCCATTTATGGTGTAACCTCCATTAGGAGCTGTGATGTGTATCTGAGTGCCGTTTCTCTGTTTTGTTTCTGTTTTTGCTGCTAGTGAAACCACATCCTCCCAAATTCTTGGTGGAATTTGAAAATTCTGCAACAAACTGTACTATTGTTTGGCACAGTGAAGTCCCCGTGCAGCACTGTAGAGTAAGATACTGTCCACTTACCAATTGCACCTGGAACACGGTAATCCTTTTCTGAAGAATAGAGGATATTATGGTCCTTGGATTCTCCTTTAATATTGTCATTTGCCTCTTGAGTCTGCCCTCTAGCATCTTATTTAGGAAAAATTGTTGCCTGCTCCTCGACACCTCTATTGCTGATCTAAAACTGAATGAAGTTAGAATGCTTATTGTGGAAAAAAAAACCACACAAAAAAAAACCCCCTGCATGCATGCATAGTTCCCCCTGTGTCAAGTATAATGCACATAGAATCAGAGCTTACGTTTGGCTCAGCACTGCTATGATGTGGTCCTTTCTGCTCACTGTAGCTCAAGGGTACAGGCGTACATTTTCCAAATGCTTGTGTCTTCTCTAATCATTGTCTCTAATTGTTTCAGAGATCATCAGTTTCAACCCCCTGCCGTGGGCATGGTCACCAAGCACTAGAGCAGGCTGCCCAGAGCCACATCCAGCTTTGCCTTGAGTGCCTCCAGGGATAGGGCTCCCACAGCCTCTCTGGGCAACCTGTTCCAGTGCATCACCGCCCTCTGAGTAAAAAACTTCCTCCTGACATCCAACCTCCATCTCCCCTGTCTGTGTTTAAAACCATTCCCCCTCATCCTTTTGCTATCAGCCCAACTAATGCTGGCTGGAATCCTTAGTTTATATTTTAAGTGCTAAAATGAAGGAATTGCTTGAAGTTAATTCAGGTATATGAGCGGAGAATTCCTTACTAACCTTATTTCCCTGTGAGTTTAATGCAACGTATGCTTTGTCTTCATTGAAGGTTGAAAGTTTAAACAGTGAAAAATGCAGTCTTCACAGTCTGGAGCCTCATACAGACTATGAATTTCAAGTCAGCTGTAAAATTCATCCTGAGAGAGGGCTGTGGAGTAACTGGAGTGCGTTTCAATTCCAGACTCCAGAAGCAGGTAATACAATGCATGATGGATCATACTCAGCTCGTGCCCAAGGTTTACATAGAAGCGGAAAGTTTAGCCAATGAATTCAAAACACCACTTGGTTTGTGCTGGTTAGGATCTGTAAATCCACAAACAAAGCCAGCGGGGAAATAAAGTTCTGTAACAGAGCAGGTCTTCGTCATGAGCAGGGAATCAATCAGTTCACGTTCCAGTTTGCTGAGGAGCTGCTGAATGGGACAGGAAAGGGCCCCTTCTGACTGAGATCAGCTGAATCACAGAACTGTATGGGCTGGAAGGGACCTCCAGAGATCATCGAGTCCAACCCCCTGCCAAAGCAGCTCCCAGCCCAGGGTGCACAGATAGAAGAGCACATGCTGCAAAGAGCCGTTCTTTAAGTCTCTGAAGTGCTGTACTGGAATACTGCAGCTTGGAAATTTACATTTCTCAAAACGTAGAGCAAGAGATCCCATGTGGAAGGTTTTAACAAAACAGTTTAAATTTGCCAATTTGCCTTTCCAAGCAAAGAAGATAGTTCATTCAGAGAATTCCCAGCTAGCTCTCTCTGCTAAGCAGTGTGCTCTTTGGAGGGCTCTATAGCCTTAATGGATGAGAACTGGGCCGTGCATTTTGGGGAGCTATCCCATCATGAATAAGAAGGTGAGAAAACAGTGTTTCTGCACAGCAGAGTCCAGGGGACGCAGCACAAACACGAGATCAATTCTCCTATTTTATACCACTTCCAATAGCAGAAGTCTTCAGTTTAGCTGCAGGGCCACCATCTGCTGCTCAACCTCTGAAACTTCACATTGCTCTGTGTTCTTATGAAAGAGGAAAGCTTCTGAAGAAGGATTTCAATATAGATGCGTTGGCTTCTTTGGCATCCCCTCCTTTCATCTCGAAGTTGGCTTTCATTGCTCTGTTTTTGTGAATTACTACGAGCTCTCCAGGCTCCTGCAGCTATTACTCATGCTATTTATCACTACTGCCAGCAGCAGTTTCTGTAAGCATTGATTGATGCAAAAGGTGTGAACTTTTCCTTCCCTCCCCCACTTTCCTCTCAGCAGTTTTCTTAACCTTCTCGATGCACCCGGCGTTGCTATGGTGTCTGTGGTCATCACCCCTCTCCCCCAGGCAGTGCTGCAGAGCAAGGCTCCCTTCAACAAATCAGGGAACATTTTCTGACATCAGGCTGAGTGACAGCGAGGTGAGGCTGCAGATGATGAACTCTACATACACAATCATCGCTCTTCTTCAAACTAGCTCAAGTTTTCACACTAGTTTGGCCTTTGGTGAATTCAGGACCTTTTATACATATGAAGCTGCTTTTTTTTCCTCCCCCATGATTCTCCAGGCCTGACCTGCCACAAAACGTGCTTTCTGCAAGCACTTTAGCAAAGGAATCCTCTCCTTTCCACCGAACTTGTGTGGTTGACTTGTGAAAAGAACCTTAAAATCTGGGCTGGCATTCAACAGATGCAATCTGCCTCCCTTTTCCCCTTGCTTTGAGCTTGCCCCTTGCTCACAGTGAGTGCATTCTGGTCACAGTTCTGTAGATGCCGTGGTTTGCTTGTTTTGTTATTATTTTCTTCCTTTTTTTTTCCTATTTCAGTCACTATTTGCAGTGGAAGCAGGACAAAGAGTCCTTAGCATTGCTGGTATTGAGGATTGTTTCTGTGTTTGGGTTTAGGAAATAGCAGACAGTCTTAGCCCCAGGCTACGCAGGGCTGTGCATCAGTTGCCTGCTGCTCAGGTTATTAGAAATACTTCTTATTTAATTTTGATGAGTTGATTATGCTCAAGGACCTTGAGGAGCCAAGCTTTGTCACCCTGACTTTCTTCGTATGTCTTTATCAGGTTCTGAGTTGTTTGAGCACACTGTTAATCAGCTTTTGCAGTCAAAACATGCAGGGTACAGTGAGAATCAGTTTAAAAATGAAGGGTTTTCAGGACGTGCCTCCCTTGGACCTTACTTAGCCTCAACGTTTATGCAGAGATGAGAACTAACACTGCCCCACTGACTTATAGGCTTTCTTACAAGTCAGTGGTTACTGAGAGCAAAATGAAGTCAGTGGCAGAGCAGAGCCCTCTCTTATTTACATGAAATTTTGCTCTTTGTGACTGCAGTCATGTGGGCAGTCATCACTGCAGCTGTAATAGCAAATATAAGCTTAAAATGCAAAACAATACTTTAAGGCTACAGCACGTTACATGGTTTCTGGGATTCTGAATCTTAAATATGAGTTGTTTGAGGATTACCTGTAGCCTATTGGATGCCTTCTTTGTTTCCAAATACCATCATTAATTCTGTTTCTCTCTTTTCTTTCTCAACCAGTGCCTACTGGGCTCTTAGATGTCTGGTACAAAACGCAGGATGTAGGCTCCCAAATGCAGAACATTTCTCTTTTTTGGAAGGTAAGTTGCTGAAGTAAAACTCAGTGTACGCAGTAATAATCAGCAGCTTTGGAGGGAGAACTCTACTTTATGTTTGCAGGAAAGGATTTCAAACCAGGGCACAGCAGTGCTTTGTCCAGTGATTCAGAATAGCTGCTACCCAAGACTTTCCTCACACCCCAGCACATTCCCTTCCCCCTTTTCACACCACGATGGTACCTGTAAAAGAACAGATAACAACCTTTAGGCTTTCTAGTTTAATTTTCTAATTTGTATGTCCATCTCCTCATTTCCTACTTTGCTGTGTACCGTCAGAACACAAATTCCCCACTTAAAGCGGGTACCTTGCGTGTTTGAACCATCATCAGATGTTGTGTTGAGGAATATGGCTTAGAGAGAACTCCTGGTGATAGGTGGGTGGTTGGACTGGATGACCCTGTAGGCTGTTTCCAAGCACGGTGATTCTGTGATGTGTCATGAGGCAGAAGATGTGAAGAGGTCCAGGAAAATCAATTGAAGGGCTGAGAGCGTTAGACTGAGGGTAGCAGGGAGCTGGTAGCAAGTCCAGTGATCTCTCTGACCTTTTAATGATGCTCACTAGCTCCTAGGAGGCACTGAAACGTTACATTGGACTTAATCTTTCTTGGAAAGGAAGAAAAACACTTTGATTCATTCATGCCAGGAAATAACAAGCGTCCCAACCACCTTCACAGCAGGTTCTGAAGCGAGGGGTTGCCTCCATTCGTTGCTTTGCATGGAGGAGCTCTGCACTCATTGCTCAGTGGGAATCCCACAGTGAAAGGGCAAACTGCAGGCAGGCGTGAGCGTGTGTGCTCCTTAAGGCTTTGTTCAGGAGGGTCTGCAGGTGTAACAAAATCCCCTCTCATGGCAGAAGGTCCAATGCTAAGCAGGTGGAATATATGTTTTCTGGTGACTGGATCCCCAGAACGAGCCCTTCACTCCAGCAGTGGCTCAAGAACAGTTCTCTTTTGGTCCTGCACTTAAATCCACCACGTGGAGCACTGCTACTGCAGCTGTGGGACACTCGTCCATCCCGCAGACAGGCAGCAGACCTGGAGCAGCTGACTGTCCAAACACAGCAGTGCCAAGGAGCCAAACCACTGCCTCCTTCCCTGAGCACTATTAAGGCATTTTCAGGCTGCCCATCAGTTTGGTGCTGCAGTTTTCTGCGATACACTGTATGTTGTTGACTTTTTCCTTGCCTCTCTTCCAGGCTTTTCCCTTGCTGGGAGGCTAAAAGCATTTTCTTTGCAGGCTTTGCAGAAGTCAGAGGCAAGAGGAAAAATCCTGCATTACACAGTGACCTTTGAAGCACTAAGCCATGGGGAGTCCAAAGCAATGGAGACAAACGTTACCACACAGACCAGTTACACCAGAGTCACTCCAAAGATGGACTACAGGATAACAGTCACTGCTGATAACTCGAGGGGGAGCTCCCCTCCTGCATCCATCCTGACTAACCTACACATCCGAGGTAAAGCCCCCCGCTGTTCTGAGCCATTGCACATCAGCTCAGCTCTGCTTTGTCCTGCGTATGGCCACAGACCATGAGAGCAGTCAGATTCTCACTCAGAGAGCAGTGATGCACTGGAACAGGTTGCCCAGAGAGGCTGTGGGTGCCCCATCCCTGGAGGGGCTCAAGGCCAGGCTGGATGTGGCACTGGGCAGCCTGCTCTAGTGCTTGGTGACCCTGCCCACGGCAGGGGGTTGAAATTGATGATCTTTGAGGTCCTTTTCAACCCAGGCCATCCTATGATTCTGCCACTTACCAAGTCATCTTAAGGCTGAGGCCAGTGTGTGCTGATGGTGTGCTTTCTGTTTGACTGTTCTTCTTCCCATGACAGATTTACCCTCTCCTCAGAACGTGTCTGCTGTAGCAATGGGAAATAACAGCATCTTGGTCAGCTGGAAACCTCCCATTAAATCCACCACACCCATCAATGGGTACATCGTGGAATGGATAAACACCCATAGGCAGAGCAGCCTGGAGCCACAGCCAAGCTGGGTAAAACTTGTGGCATCCAACCTGTCCGTAGTGATATCAGGTGAGTGCCACATGGAAGCAGGATACTGTTGAAGCACTATTTTAATTTTGAAAGCCTTCTGAGGAACAAATCAGACTCTAATTTTTGCTCATTCAGCATAAGAGATTGTGATATTTAAAGCTTTTTACATGACAGAAAAGACTTCAGTGGTTCAGCCGTCCCTCAGATGATTTTTACCTGCTAAGCAGAATGCCTTAGAATAAAAAATAAAATGAAATAAAAAGTAACAAAAAATAAGAAATAACAAAATAAAATAATAAACAATAAACAAAATGGAAAATAAACATAAAATAAAGTAAAAAATAAGAAAATAAATAAAATAAATAAATAAGAACAAAAATAAAAAATTAAAAAAAAATAAAATAAAATCGTTCCTTCTGAAGTGCAATAAGACAAAGATCAGAGATTTAAGAGGAATATTTCCATTCTAATAGCTGCTGCTCGCTGATCCAAACCAGTGGCACTGTTCTTTACCCTAGATAGCTTCAAAGTTACAATCAGAGTGATGGGAGTGTTATTCTGGTTAGTCTTTCCTACTCTGAGTCCTGGTGCTGTGCCTCCCAGGGTTTTAAATCCCTTCTCTCAAGCAAATGGGAAAAAAAAATAGCACTTTCATGCTGTTACTTAGTACTCTGCTTTGAAAAAGGGAAACTTTGATTACAGTCACTCTTCCACAACCTACATTAAGTATTGGGATAGATCTGATCAAGTAAATATTCTAGCCATAACTGTAAATATTTTAATGGGATAATTATTTACTTTCTGTTTTTTTTTTCTTTTAGAGCACATAGAAGATAACGTGTGCTATTACATCAGCGTCTTTGCACTTTATCAGGACAGAGCTGGGCAAGTGAAATCAGTGAGGGGATACTCAAGGGAAAAAGGTAAATCGAAGTAGCACTCCTCCAGGCACTGTAAAGCCAGCTTAAACTGCTCAGCGTGCAAAGTCTGTCTCGTGTTTTGTAGCACCATCAGCTGGGCCACAAGTGTACACAAAGCCACAGACAGATGGCATCTTGGTTTCGTGGGGAGAAATCCCTCCCCACCAGCAAAGGGGCTGCATCACAGAGTACAAAATTTACCTGCAAAAGAAGGACAGCGATGGAAATCCCGCTGTCTATGGTAGGTATCTGCTGAAAGACAGCGTGATGTGCACCTGCTGTTTGTTGAGGAGGGAAGGCTGGCCAAGAAAGAGACCAGAAAGAGTCCCAGGCAGCTCATCGAGCAGCGAGATGCAGCTTCAGCTCTCTCTGCTACAGCTGTTCATGAACAAGGCTGCATATTTATACTCTTACATCGAGTTAGTTGATTCTAACTACTGTCTAAAAGCTGCATTCAACAAATGCACAGTCAGCGCATTGAGACACGCAGCAGGCAGCACACACTGCATTCCAGCACGTGGACACCCTCCCCACGCATGGCCTGTTACCCACGTGTGTAACTCCCACACTCCCACCCAAGACAAGAAACTTTTTTTATCTTGTTCAGGAGCTGCATGACAGCTTTTAACGGACGTTTCGTAGTTGCACCACACAGACCTCATTTTAGATTTAGACACTAATTTACCAAACAAAACCAGATAAAGGACAGGGTACCCAGTCCTGTGCAGCATCTGTTCAACTCCATGCAGTGGGACAGATCTCAGAGCAACCTCAACAGCCTGAGCCCTCCTGCAGCCCTTCCAAGGGCTCAGCAACATAGACAAGGAGGTTACTTACAGCAACAGAGAACTTCTGCATGTCCCAGCTCCCAGGAACACAGTTCTTCATAGAGTTGAATGCATTAAGAATGTGTGCTAGGTTTTTTGTTTGCTTCTCCCCCTTTCTCTTTCAGCCATTTATAACACACCTTCTCAACATTCGTTTTACATCACAAACCTGCAGCGTGGTGAGTACTACGTCCTGTGGATGACAGCACTGACAGCTGCTGGAGAAAGTCCCTGGGGAAACAGTGAGCTGGTCTGCTTGGAAGGTAAGGAGTCAGCAGTGGGCAGGGGACCAACAGTCCTATCCCTGGGCCCACTGTTGTCCACAGATTTGGAATACTTTAACCACTACTCTTTAATAACTGAAAATCTCTAGTTTCAGCTGGTCTTAAGACGTGACATACCTTCCTTGTCTTCCACTTCTCAGTTTTGTACCAAGATGTTATCTGTATAGCTAACAGTTCAATGCTTGTAGTCTTACTTATTACAAAAGGGAAAGTTGCCTGCCCAGATAGCTATGCTGATTTAGAACTACAGAATCACCAGAATTGGAAAAGACCTCCAAGATCACCCAGTCCAACTGTCCACCCATCACCAATAGTTCTCACTAAACCATGTCCCTCAACACAATGTCTATATGTTCCTTGAATACCTCCAGGGTCGGTGACTCCAGCACCTCCCTGTGCAGCCCATTCCAGTGCCTGACCACTCTTTCAGAGAAGTATTTCCTAACATCCAGTCTGAATCTCTCCTGACACAACTTGAAGCCATTCCCTCTCATCCTATTACATGAGAGAAGAGGCCAACCCCAGCTCACTACAACCTCCCTTCATGTAGTTATATCTGGTAGATATCTAAATCTGATCTAAAACCTAAGACCTTCTGGTATTTGTGACAAGTGCAAACCATGATCATTGTCCAGTTTGAACTAGGATACTTTTTCTTCATTAAATAAAAGATTAACACATCTGCTCTGTGCTCCAGGTGCTGTGGACTGGATTATTGTGCTCACCTGCAGCTTCTTCATACTCTCAGCCTGCATTTGCTCCCTGCGTCCTGCAAGAAAACTGTGAGTGGATTGATCTCTTCCATCCCAGCAAAACATGGGAGTTTTGTCTGAGGGCATATTAACATGCTCTCAGGACATCTTGTGGAACAGGGAGGATAGTTTTGAACAAAGGTTTTAGATAATGTGAATGGTAAGAACATCACACTGTGCTTAGTAGAGGATAGCTACAGTTCATACGTCGTGGATGCTTCACCTAGATCTTAAGGCCTGCTTCCACTGAACCCGAGCTGGTACAAACCCTGTTCCCTTCCTGAGGAGGAAGTCAGGCCCTGTGACAAAAAGCCTTTTTTCTTGGCAACACAAACGCACCTCCAACCTGAATTTCCAGGGCTGAGTTCACGGCCATGCAGAGCACACTGTGCTATTAATCATGCACGTCTAACGAGGGCTGGCTGCAGGAGGACACTGAGCTGCGCTGGTTTTTGCTAAGTCAGTACTTGCTCAGTATTACCTCACTCCTGGCTTTGCACCTGGGAAATATTAGCACTTAGAACAGCCAAAAATGAACACAGTATGGACTACAGACCAGAGGGGAGGCAATAATGTATGCTCATAAAGTGATGTCGTGGCCAGAAAAAAAAGGGGAAATCCAAAGCTGTGTTGTCCAGTCAGTCAAAATTGCTGTGTCCTCAGAAACTCAGGCAGGTTCTGCCAGTCCCACCCAGCCTGAGTTTCTGCTAATCTCTGGTAACGCAGACTCATGACACAGAATTCTTCAGTAATTGCATACAGCACGTTCCAGCTCAGCAGAACTTGCAGGTATCGGCATTTATGCTTTTAACTTCATCTGCTCCATCTGCAGATTACTCTCGCTCTTCTCTGCCACTGTACCTCAGTGGCACAGCAAAGCCATTCCAGATCCAGCTAATGCTACCTGGGCTAAGAAGGACAAACCTATGAAGGTAAATCAGCCTTTTTTTTCCCCTTCTAACCCCACCCTCTTCAGCAGAAAAAGCAGTCGGAGCCTATCAAATCAGGCATCTCTTAACATAGCAAATCCTGCCATTTCTGGCAAGGGTAAAGCTCCGTCCTGTACTGTGTCACACACAGTATGTATTGCACCAAGTGACAGAGAACAGTGCAGAGGTATTTCCCCTTTAGCAGTGGTAGATGCCTGTGCACAAAGCAGTGAGTGCAGAATTAACGAGCACTGCTGTACGTGTGCCCCCCACCAGGGTGAGCTGAGTGTACCTTCCAGTCCATTCTCGTACAACACCAGCAGCTTTGAAGAGCCTGAAACGACAGAAGTAGAGGAAAGCTTCATCAAGAGAGACCTCCAGGTTTTCCAGGACAGGCTCATCTTCAGCACCATCAACTGCAGCAGAAACGATGAGTGGCAGCTGGAAAGCAGCTCTGAGAAACAGGAGGCAGAGTACAGGCCTCTACCCAGCACAACAGACAGACACAGTGCTGAGCACCAGCTCCCCGACTGGTACAGGAAGATGGTGCTGGAAGAGCCAGAGCAAACACAAACTGATTCTGAGTACATCGCTGATCTGCTTACAGACAGAGCTTACCTGCCCTCAGCCATCACAACACCTCCCACAGACTCTACTGAAGAAGACCCCGAACTGGGCTGCCATTCAGTCTCTGTCTTCCCAACAACTTTCCTGCCACCAGAATTCCCCTACGGAGGGAAACTCAATTTGGACACGGTGAGACTGAGCTGTGGCTCTTTCACTAGGTAGGCAGCCGGGGTGGTACAGCAGCCTGGCCTGAACGTTTGCACTTTAGCAGAGTATTGCAGTCTGTGTCCCACTGCAGCTTGCAGTGACTTGCACATCACGCCTTCAGGTAACACGACCCAACTCACAAACCCTTCCAGCTTTCTAAAGTCACGCCTTGCTTTACAGCACAGCAGCTCGTCACCCACAGAGCACGCTTAGGAAGAATTAAAGACAAAAACCCAGATTGCTGGTGCTGTAATTAGGCTTCTAAAGATTAATTGCTGCCTGCAGAGAGCCACAGCTGCCTCAGGTCCCTGCCCCACTGCCTGAACACCACAAAGTCACTGAGAACACTGGTTGCCCAGAACCAGCAAGGTAAGGTAAGGTCAGAGCTCAGCAGCCAGATGATGGCTGCACTGCATGCAGCAGGTCAGAAATGCACCATTTGAGGATCTGCAAAGCACATGCCAAGCTCCAATGCTTCACACCCAACACACAGCATTCCTCACTGCTGCCCCAATATGGGTGCTCACTTTGTCCCAGAGACACCAATGCTAACGTGAGCACTGAAGGATCCAAACTTTGGCTGAGCATTTCAGCCCTGCTGCAAAACCAAGCAGAGCAAGCTTAGCGTAAAGCAACCCCCTCCAGAAATAAAGACACAGGCAGCACATGTACACAGTCACTGAGATGGGCTGCTGAGGATTTTAATGATTTATTGAAGTATTCTAATTACAGGCTGGAAGTCTGCATTACACGTTTAATGGCTTTGTTTACTATGTGCGCGTGTTATTTATAAATAAATGTTGGAAACCTGGGATTTGTTTGTTGTTGTTTCCTCTGGTCCAGCTCGGATGCTGGGCTGCAGCCAAGCGCAGAACAAAGCGCCTTGAGTGACAAAGCTGGAGCTCTGTGGCTGGGCAGGAGGGAGCCCACACCTGAGCAGTGTCATGAACGCATGACAAAAGCCTTGCGTGACACCCAGAGCACTTCTGTTAAGAGAGCCACAAGGAAATAACCCTTAGCAGCCCCGCAAACATACCTGCACTGTGAGACTGCTGCTGCAAGAACAGATCTTCCCACTGCGTTTCACTTGGAATAAGAAAGTCAACCAAAGTGCTGCGTTAGGGAGATCTCTGCTTGCTCGTTTACTCTTGGCGAGCCCAGGTCCAAAGATTCTGCCTGATACGGCTGTGATTTTTCACACCTGAACACATGGCCTTCCCCATTGGTGCCAAAAAATTAAGGATTGTTAACACCACTAAGTCTATGGGGCTCTACCTCTGTACTGCTACACCCAGAGCTCGTGCCCAGTGCGTGCACCTCGCTCCACTGGGGAGCAGCTTGGTGAGAAGGAGCTGAGGGATAAGAGAAGGCTGAACACAGCTCCTGCCCACGGAGCTTCCCTAGAGCAGAGCACTGCAGGGAACAGCAAGGGGGGCACGCTGCCCTCCAGCAACCCCGTGCTGCTTCAGGGCTCCTCTATGGCACCCCACACCAGGAGCATCTGCCTGAGCTCAGCATGCACCGCTGCCTCCCCCCACCTCCCAGCACTGCTCTGCTCACCTGCAGCGGGACACAGCCAGGCCCCACAGACACAGCAAGGCATTGCTCTCACACCAGCACCGTGGCAAAGCTCATTTCTTCCCATCTGCCCCGTGTGGATGGGAATACTCACCCTCACCATCACGATGTGACGCAGGCTCAGCACATCCATGGCAGGTGTCGTGCACTGAAACCATTCCCAGATGAGGCAGTGGATGCTCACAGGCAGGCCTCTTGTTCAGGAGAGGCACATGCACGTCCTCATCAGGGCAACCCCACGTCTGCCCCACACAGCACCAACACGAGGCCTACACTTCTCTCCCACCCACCATTTCCATAGGGGTGCCAGAGCAGGATTTACTGATGTGCAGACTTGCAAATCAGACACAAGGAAGCTTCACAGCAGCTCCTGCAGTGCTGCCCATGTCACAGAACTATCAGAGGGTCAGTTTTGAGCTGTTATTTCAGAACAGTATTTCCCCTCTGGGACTTGCTGGCTGCCACCTCCCTGCTCCGGGCTCAGCTCACAGAAAGGCAGCAGCTGCTCACGGCCGTGCTCACACAGCACAGCGGGGGGAGGATGCACCTCCAGAAGAAAAATGGCTTTCAGAAGCAACCTGCAAAGCAGGAGTCCTGCTTGGCATCTGCACCCCAAGCTAGCAAACACACTCTGCCGTCCATCACTACAGGAACTGCTGCTTGCATGCAGTGATGGCCGCTCCATCCTCACTGAGCCAGACCTTCAGGCACTGCTTTTGCAGAGAACAGAAGCAACAATTCTACTTGACCTCCATGCAAGGCAGCAGGAATCCTATTTCCTCAGCTCTAACTCGGTGCTGCAATGACTTGGAGCCAGGACTGAGGAGCCCACTTAGTGGGATTTACAGCTCACACTGTTACACTCAACTCCTGCCTGCAGAACAAAGCGACCTCAGCTCACATCGAGTGGTCTGAACCCGAGCACCAGCACTGCTCAGTAAGCAGGAGCTCAGCAGAAGGGGACGACAGCTTTAGTACTTGACATCCTCCTTTCTTCACTGCTTGCAGGTGAAAATAACATGCAAGGTGGGCAAAGAAACCACACACAGAAAGGCCACCATGGCAACAAAGCACAGCCCCTGCACAAGGCCACCCACTCAACTACAAGGGAAGCACACAGGGTTTGAGTTTTCTTTTGTTTGCAAGTTATCAGCTCTGCAGTTACACCTTCTGGGTCTGGCAGCTTGTTCCAAGCTCTGGTCCTCAGCCTGGTACCTGGACATCTCCCTCCTGGGAGCACGCTGCCAGCACTCGTCCACATGCACAGCACCTCACTACCTCGAGACAGCTGCACAAAAGCACAATGAATACCCATAACCAAAGGAAGCTGTTGCTCTTAGCACCACTTTCTCACTCACCTAATCCTGCACGCAGACCCTCACACACACAGCTACTCGATCCCCACGTTTATTAGTCACAAATGGAAAGCTGGGATTCGTTTTCTCTTTGTTCTTAAAGCAGATCAACTCCCACGTGCAGCTCCGTGAAGACTTAGTGCAGTAGGAGATGAGCTCTGCCAGCAGCAGGGATGAAGCCTGCACTGTCCCCACACTCCCCCCCACAGCCTGCTGGGGTGAGGCCACGCCATCAGCTTTCCCTGTCAGGTTCAAGCTCCCCAGCAAAGCACCACGTTGGGCTTTTCCAACCCAGAACATGATATACCAAACTGCTCTATAGGGCTCTTGGCCCCAGCTTGAGAGATGGAGGGCCTGGGAGCAGCACAGCAGAGCACGGAACAAAGGCAGCAATGTCTTCATAAGGATGGTAGAAAAGAAGCAGGTTAGCAAATGCTGCAAGTGTCAGCTTCAGGCATATGCCCTGCATTTATTAAAGCAAGAGGTGCAGCTATGCAAACCAGGCCCAGCAGGCACACCGTTACAGTTCAGGGCGGTCTCAGCTCTCCCAGCTGCAGACACCACCATGTATTCACACACACTGACATTTGTTTGCCTCACAGGCTGTGCCCACTCCCCCAGAACAAACACCCACGTTCACAGAGCAGCCTCACTTCCTCCCAGCTCCAGCCCCATAAGATGAACTTTCATGCTCAGACCTCACCACCGTTATTCAGAAGCCAATCTGCACCGTGTGCTTCTCCCCCTCCAGCTTTTTCTGCTGGCTGCCTGGTGACAAACTGCTCAGATTTCAACAGGTCCAGTCCTCGGGGGCTGGTGTGACAAGCAAGAGGATCTAAGTCACCACGGAGCAAGCTCACTCACAGAAGGGAGCTACTCAACTCAGAGGGAGACGTCTTCCCAAAGCCAATTTGATGCCAGCAATGGAAGTGGCACCACCACCACAGGAAGATCTGGAGCACCCAGGGCAGAACCCAGAGGAGACACTAACCTCAAGTGGTTTCACCTCCATGGGTTTCCATGACATTTTTAAAAGAGCATGAAAATAAACCTTTATTTCAGTTAACACCCACCAATATTAAAGATATACGTTCACAGTTTTAGTTCTTGACACGAATGGACTGAAAGAGGCAAATTTACATCTATCAAGAACAGCAGACAGACCAAACTGAAGTACAAGCTGTCTCGAGCACCGTATGTGACGTGCCATTCCGGGGACTGCTCTATCCTCTAAACAAGAAGGGAAAGCTTCTGGCCACTCTGGCCAGCAGGGCCCCAAAGGACTGACTGCACAGCCCAGAAGGCATCTGGAAAAAAAGCAGAGTGACAACTGAACCAGCAGAATCACAGCCTGGAGACGGGGAAGGCTTATGTTACAGAGAAAGCTTCTCTCTAAGTGTTTCTGCACGTCAAGGCAATTAGTTGTATTACTCAAGGCGCCCCAGAAAGGAAACTGCAGCATGTCCTACCAACTCACAGAGGGAGATGGGGAAGAGGAACACTCAGTGCTAGAAGGAGCACAGCACCCGTCTCAGGGCTGCTCAGCTGGAGAAGCAAACCACGAGCTGTCACCATCACCAGTGGGAAACTCGCCTCCTCCTCCCAGCCCAGCTTTGAGCTGGCAGGTGAGAACTCCAGGAAGTCTGACCTGATGCTGTCAACAGTGGTTTACAACAAGCACGTCTGTAGAAAATAGTTCAGGTGCATCAAGCCAGCCAACGCCACAGTTATGGAGTTGAGTATTTCATAGTCAAAGGTCTCCGATACTCTTCGCCTGTCCTGTACAGCTTTTAAAAAAATAGGGCATTACCATTTGTTCTCTATCTACCTAGTTAAGAAACTACAAATGCTTTAAGCTGTCCAAAGTGTAAAACATTAAATAAAATGAGAATCCTGCTTCTAGTCTCCTACTAAATGCTGCAGATAAACCCTACGACACCCTCCTTCCTCAATGTTGTCTTCGCTGCTTTTGGGTGCTGAATGCTGTCCCTGTTGGCAGGGATTAAACCAAACCTACCCTTACTACAGGGGTCCCAAGGATTTCTTACAATCGCTCTCTGAAAAACATTCATTTATCAACCAGCAGTCCAACCTCGAGCAGCACCAGGACCCACGATGAAATTTGGACTGAAAGGTGAAACGCTGTCCACCGCAGTGCCCTGTGTGCCAGAGGGAGCCCCGAGCACTCCTGCCACAGCAGCAGCCTGGAGCTGCCTCTTCAGCAGAGCTGCTGCTGCGTGCTGTGAGCACATGGGATCCCACTGCCCTGCGGGCACTGCTGGAGTCCCAGAGGAGCAGTGGAGCTGCAGCTGCCACCTCTTCGCCCCCCAACCCCCCCAGCTCCACACAAGAGGTGGCTCAGTTACAGGGCACCCTCCCAAAGGAGAAGCAGAGGTAATCTGAAAGCTTTTTGTTGTTGTTGTTTTGTTTGCTTGCCAACAAAGCCAAGGACAAGGAGGGAATTATGGGTGAGTGAAAGGTGTCCCACTAATCTTAAAACCTGTTTAGGCCAACGATCCATGTACTGCTGCTAGAACAATACACGGGCACGGACCTGCAAACCCACGTGCCCTGAGTGTGCAAGCACCCACTACAACTCCAAATAAAGCTTTTGTGTCAACAAACTACCAAGCAGACCAAAAATGACTGTTTTTCCAAGTCTGAAGTTAAGCATTAAAACTGAAGTAACTCCAGGAGGTGGGATCTCAGACAGCGCTCTGTCTGCCAAGCTGAAACTCCACATATTCCAAAAGACCACAGGCCAATAAAAACCTGCTAAGCAGGAGCTCAGGGAACACAGGTAGTGTGCAAGGATTCAATTCCAGCTCACAGTTAGGGGAAAACGTCTAAAATCCTGAATTAAAAAAAAAAAAACACAAATGAAGTGAAAGCTTTTAACTGGTACACACTGTTCACACCTATATTTCAAGTTTGGAAACGCATATTTTCAAGCAGCAATACAAAAAAGTATCCATGAAGAATGCATAAATCTCTGAAAAAATTATGAAAACATCCCTGCTACCATTACATTTCTAAATACAAAACTGACTACCATATTGTTGCTTCTGTGTAGCGAGAGAAGTTCATTTTCAAAACAGATAAAATTCAGTCTTTAGGTGTGAATGGTATGAATGACAGTCTCCTCTTTTTTTTTTTTTTTTTTTTTTTAAATTTCTTAGTTGTTTAGGATCCTTAAGCATGCAAGCCTCGGAGAGGAAGGCCCGACGAGGGCAGGGTTGGCTTATGACATCCAGTTTAGGACAGAGCTGGGAAAGCCTCTGGGTCATCTACATCAGGAGCAGAAGCACTCGACTGAAAGAGAAACATCAGACAGTTATCAGCTCCAGCAGCACACAGCCCTCCACGTGGTCCCACACCCAGCACTGTGCCAGCAGCCCAGCATCACTGACACCATTTCCCCACGGGGCAAGGCCAAGCCCTTTCCTGCATGGGGAACCTGGCTGGCACCCCTTCTGTAAGGCCACCCCAAACCCTGCTTGGTAGGTTCTACCCCAAACGACTCTGGGTTTCTAAGAAGTCTGCTGTATTTGTGCAGAGCAACTTCTTGCCTTCCTTCTTGACAGGCAATAAATGTTGCTGTTTCCCCCCAGCCCGGGGTCCGGGCAGTCTCCTCAGTGACTTTTTGAATTATTGTTACCTTCAGAGGCACAGAGAAGACCAGATGTGCACATGCCCAGAGCTTACAGCTTCTTTCCATTCTTTATCAGTGCACTGCTGCTGCTGTAGCAGCACATAAGCACCAGCTCTCAATGAATGACTGATGCATTACAGAACAGCATTACCTGTTCGTAGCACAGGTCAAGCTTCACACCTTCAACTTTCCCCACTCAAAAATTGGTTATTAATAAAAAAAAACAAAACCACATTGTCTACCCCTAAGAACTCAGATGCATCAGCACAAACTTCTGCAGTGCTCAGAGTAATTTTTCCCCAAAAGGCTCTCCACTGTGCCTAAAAAGCACTGCAATGAAATGCAGAAAGGAGGGATTTTTGAGTAACCTTCACCTTCCACAGGACAAACTTGGTGGGCAAAAAGAGTAGAAACAATTTCTAGATAGGAACTCTGGAAGTTCCAGCAAACATCTACGTGTATCAGGAGAAGTGAAGCTCAAAACCATCCCAATAAAAGCTGCAGCAACATCTGTGGGTAAGACACATGCTGCAGAAGCACCCGTGGCACAAGCTAGAGTAAGAAATAGTAACAGGGCCTTCTGCATGCAGGCTTCACATCTGCAGCTGCTGAGGCACAAAGCAGGCAGGGAGGCAGGACAGGCAGGGCACTGCAGGAGGGAGGGCAGCTCCCCACTCTGGGGATGGCAAATGCCACAGGGATCACCCACCTGGTTGGGCGTGTGGATCACATCAAACTCCTTAACCAACTGGAAGGAAACAGACAAAGTCAACATCAAACAAGCTGCAGATCTCAGAGTACTTCACCACCTCATGACAACATGCTTCTAACATGTCCTATCAGTCCTATTATTTTATACCAATTCCTTATAAATTTTTCTCACGCTGTTGTCATGAAAGAATTTTCCAACTAATAAACCTATTTTTCAAACTAATAAACTATTTAAAATAACGCAGAGAAAAGAAAAAGTCTGCATCCTTCAAGGACATAAACGAGCCAGACTGGTTGACGTGACAAAAGCCACGCCACAGACCAAAGTCAACTAGCAATTTGAATACTGTGTTTATGGCAAGTAAGAGATCTGTATTAAATCAAACTTTGCTACAGCTACATGACTAGTTCAGCTTCACACTTCTGCCCCAGGCAGTGCTTCTTCCAAATATTTCCTTAGGGCTTTAGTACTGCAGGCAGAACAAAGTTCCTGCACATCAGGAAAAAGCAATGTCTTATTTCTGTATGGATCCCCCCAAAAATCCCTCAAACTGAAGATACACCATGCAGCCACAGAACAATGCCTTCCCTCCCCTCCCAGAGGTAACAGGGCAGATATCTGCCCACAGTGACTGGCAGTACACTCAGCTCTGACCAAGGAGTCATTTTTCAGGCTTAGATACAGCTGAAAAGAACCATTTTTTGTTGTTGTTTTTTTTTCTTCCCTGATAGTAACCTGCTCCCTGCCTCCCCTGGTTCGTACTTGGTAAGAACACTGCTGGAGCACTCACCCTTTTGTCCTAACAGTAACCTAGTTCTAAAGCAAACCTGCAAGAACAGACGTTTTCACTTGGCTTTAAACAGGGCTTGCTTTCTGAACAACTCCCCCCAAAACAAGACAGTACAGAAGGGAAAGCACGAGTGCCACAGGCTCTGGCTGCTCACCTTGTCAGTCCTGCCCCCACGGCTGGCCCTGCCTCCACGCCCTCGGCCACCCCGACCCCCTCGGCCACCGCGTCCGGGGCGGCCGAGGTCTCCAAAGTTGATCTCCAGCTGGGACGTGATGTCGTTGGCAGGCTTACGGAAGTGATGATCCATTACAGAGTCCTCAGCATGAGCCTGGAACGAACAATTCTTCTTGAGTCATCAGATCACTACCCAACGCGTTTCCACCTTGCACCATGAGCGACGCAGCGCTGCGCTCACCTCCGAACTGAGTGTGCTAAGAGATACAGCAGGAACCACTGTAAACCAGCTGCGCCATCTCTGCAGAGGACAGACACAGTGCAGCGGAGAGCAAACACGCGCTGCCCTGACTGTAAGCTCCAGCACCTGAACCAAGTTGTTCCACATTTCCAAGGCAATTCAGGGAAGCTCTGGCATTGTCTCAGGAACAAGTCTAGGCTTACCTGGGCCCCAACCAAGCCAATACAGAACTCTGTTTTCCAGCCCTTCACCTCCTCTCGCTTCATACCTGAGGAACCTTAAGATTCTATTAATTAAGTCTTGTGTAATACGCACTCAATAAGCCATCTCTATTTTGCTCATGAGTGCTTTACACATCCTCATTTGCTTTGCTTCGTGTTAAGCACTTCAAGCACTGGAAACCATAAGAATCCCACCTTGGTTTTCAGACGTAGTAAACAGTGGAAGAGGCATAAGCACAGTTCAGGCAGAATGTAACTAAGGTGACTGACACAATTAGGGCTAAAAGAGACCCCACCTCACCAGTTCCACTGAGGAAGTGCTGCTATCAGCACTGCCATGACAAAACAACCCCTCACAGACTGCTGGTTCCCAGTGCATTCAGTGAGAAATCTCAAGAGCAAAGTATGCACTGACAAGCACACCTAACACCCTGCGTCCCACCAAGCACCACAGGCCCAGTATTTCAAGTCATTATACACCAAACACAACTAGCAACAGCTGTCTGTTCCCCCTACTGAGCACAATTAGTTTTCCACACAGACAACCTGGTTTTGGCACCTACAGTGATGTGCAGAACACTGAACTGACCACAGTGGATCAGACCAAGGGGTTATCCAGTGCTGCTTCTTAAAAAACCCAGCCCCTGTACCTTGGAAACATGGTAATATGTGACCCTATTAAACCCCAACTACTGGACAAGCAGCTGTTAGCTCTCTTCCCTACATGCAGATGCCACATGCAAGCTTCAGAATCCTGACCGTAACTTACTCTTCTTGTGGTATAGTTACACAATACACTGACTTCCTGACTTTCAAAGGCAACACAGTATGCAATTAAGTGCAACACCTCTTAATTACCTGTTGTGGATCCTTCACAGGGCAGCCAATGGATACACAGAGGGCTGAAGTCAAAGGGCTGAACGCTGCTTTCAGGGATGCCTGGAGTCAGTCACAAGCACCAGAATGCACAGAGCCACCAGGAGTCCTCCCCCCACCCTAATGACCCCTTCGGAGCCCAGCAGGACGTGTGGCCTCCACAAAACCTGCAGCTTAATTAGCCACAGCAAGAAGTATTGCTCCATGCTGGCTCACTCCCAGCACTTCAGCGGGATGTGCCCCATGAAGCAACTGTTCCCTAAGAGTCCTGGTCTTACTGCTCTGAACCACACTCTCAGCCCTCAGATCTCTTCTCTATGCTTCTGAAGCTGGCCTCAGCAGATGCTTTTCAGACAAGAGTCGTTCCCCATCGCTACCTGATAGCACAAGCTGAACAATACTCAAGTGGAAGTGCACGAGTGATACAAAGAGCAAGGAACGCCTCCTGTTATGGTTTTGATTCCTTCCCTGTTGCCTCATGTTTCACTTACTACCTCAATCACTGCAGGGTACTGAGAAGTTATTTCCAACTTACTGGCAGTTAAGAGACTCTCTCTTCTGAGAGGCAGAAGCAGTTCTGTGCATCTACTTCCCTGCACTGCTACTGCTTAGAAAGGAAACTCTACAGTCTACCAAAATACTCTTATTTTCCCCAAGTGAACTTTGGTTTAACTACTAAAGCCAGCAAGCAGCAAGTTCTGCGTGTAACCTGAAGATTTCTTCACCCAAAGTAACTCTAGCTGATTTAAAACACCAACAGAAGACTTGGCACATTCTCCTCATTCTCCTCCAGTGCTTCGGTGGCAGAAGATGCACCACACAGACTGCCTGCTCTGAATCACCTCTGGAAGCACTTTGTACGCACTCTCAAAAGCACTCTGATCTAATGCATAGCTGCTTCAAGGCACTTGTGGGCCTTGGGAAAGGCTGTCCAAAGCTTTAAGAAAAAGTCATCAATGGGAAGGAAGCAAAAGCAGACAGCAAGATATGGAAAAACAGCAACAGAAAATAAGAGACTCGTGATGGAAGTGTTTATGGGATAGCCTGAATTCAGCTTAACTAGGAGAAAAGGCCCTAATTATGGAGGGCCCTACACTGTGCACAGTGAGACAACAGGCATGGACAGAAAAGCTCTGTATTTTGTTTGTACTTTCTTTATATGGACGCCCTCCGTTTCAGAAGGGGCTCAGCTAAAACACGTATCACCAGTTAGATAGAAAGGATCAGTACCTCATTTGACTCCAGCAGACTCCCCTGCATTTCTGTCATCGCCTTTGTCTGATGAAAGTTGCGAGTCCACACCAAAGTGACAAAAGGAACAAAGGGAGAAAACAAAAGGAAGAAATGAGAC
The DNA here is from genome assembly GCF_038088225.1 of Cyrtonyx montezumae. Taxonomy (NCBI): domain Eukaryota; kingdom Metazoa; phylum Chordata; class Aves; order Galliformes; family Odontophoridae; genus Cyrtonyx; species Cyrtonyx montezumae. The sequence goes on along the minus strand of NW_027071825.1, from coordinate 1,219,472 downwards.
TCAACTACATATAGAAACAACACGTAATAAGGTCACATGAACTTGCTGGATACAGATGTCACCGAGCACACGAAGCAGCAAAAGGATGAGAGCAGAAGTTGTGCAAGGATCCAGAAGGAGCAGAGGATGGACTTATACCAGGAGGCAAAGAGAGATCTCGGATTGGGAACAAGAAGTTGTTTAATACAAGCTGTTGGAAAGCACACATGCAGACCGACTTCCTGCACCTCACCACACTGGGCACACAGATCTGCACAGACAGATGGCACAGGCTGGGGGTGGCTTCAAGTAATTACTCTTAATGAAAAGAGTTTTTGCACAGCCTGGATTCGAGAGCGACTCCTACACACTTTGCAAAGATGAATGACTGCGCTCCAAAAGTTGCTTCTCAGCCTTCCACTGTCATCTCCTCTCTAAGGAAGTAATGAGAGTAACAAGAAAAGTTTCGAGGCACAGCACAGCAGATACATGGAGCAGGAATTCATTTACTGGTGGATCAATCTCTCCAGGAGTTGCTTTGGACAACTGGAATGAGCTTTAAGTTTTCTCCACAACTCAGCCTCCTGCTACCTGTTCAGCAGGACTTAAAAGTACTTGAACACTATGCCAGCTGCAGAAAAGGATCTCTTACAGCATAACCCAGCCTTGGTGAAAGACACTCATGAGACAAGGGCTGCCAATACACACGTGTGGATTTCACATTAAACTAGCAAGAATCTGAGACAGTACGAAGAGTTTGTTGCACAGCATGTGGGAAAGACCTGAGATACAGCCAAGCATTTCAGTCTTCAGTGGAGAACTCGAGGAGGAGAACGTCGGGAAGGAGCTGAAGCAGATGAGCAGCACTGGATCCTCACGTTTCCTTTATGGAAGTTTCCTAGGACACTCCCAGGAGCTCTGAGAAGGTGGCCCTTGTGACACTTAAAATTCTCAGAAAATCTGCAGGTGCACACTGTCACTGTTCAGCCCTGAGGGTTGGGAACATTTGGGGCTGAAACCCAGAATGTACCTCTAACCAAGTCACACAGACCAACACTCTCATTACCTATCACAGATACCTTCCAACCTTGTAACTCAGAAGGATGTCCAAGAAGACAGAGGGAGCAAGAACAGCACGTGGTGAGTAGCTCTGTTCATAACTCTTAGTGACTACCTTCTCTACCTGTTCACAAAGGAACTGCAGGGAAGGCTCAGCCCATACCTTTTAGTGACTGTGCTGTAACACCGAGGAAAAGAAAAACACTTTCCCAAGAGACCATCAAACAATGAAAAGCAAAATGAGACATTTGCTGGACAAGTTTAGAAGAGTCTATTAATGACAGTTTTGTTGATATGTCATTTCTCTGCTCAAACAGCAAGGAATGGCTAACTCATGCACTAGTTAGAAGTATCTGATTTGTTCATTTGAAGAGAAATCAACCAAATACACCTCAGGAAGAGCAATCTGGTCATGCCAGAGGTTCCATGAAAGAATTCAGACGTAAAAAAAGAAAAACTGAAGGAGAATAAGCAAACTACTGGTTCACTCTTCTGGAGGAAAATAAGAAGAAAGAGCTTTCCAGCTTCTTAATGACTCAGGAATACAACCATCTCATCACACTATCATACATTCAGATGTGTTCAGGAAAAAAGAAATCCATCTGTCACTGATAACTTGTCACAGATCTGCTCTGGGGAGAATGGAGCAGGGCAGGAAGTCCTGACACGCCCAGTGGCTACAGGTGTGTTGCATCTAAAGATCTTGCTTGGTACATCCCTTCAACCTTACTTCTCTAACACACAGCAACCTTCAGTCTAACTCAAGCCCTTCAGTCTCTACCCAAGCCAGAGAAAGTAGTAGAGTAGGAAAACTTCAAACTCTGAGCAGCTTAAGGAAAATAAAAAGAACCAATCAACTTCACAGACAGAAAATGGCATAACTGTGTCTTAAACCCATTCCAAGTTCAGTGGATTTGAAATAGAGATCTCATGGTAAGTGATGAACAGTGCTCCCCCAGCTGTATGGCATGCCCATCTTACACAAGAGAAAAATGACAAGGTGTGAAAAGCAGAAACACACATTAGAAGACCAAACAGCATATTGCATTCTACTTTGTTACTTCAGAAGGAGTCAGAACCACCTGCTGCACGAGGCTGAAGGCCCCTGATTAACACTGGGCTGCTGATTAACAGTGTTAAAACCAAAGATTTAGAGGTCCTGTCAGTTTTGAAACTGAATCCAGCTACTAGAGCCCAACCTTAGGAAACAGAGCTCTCAGCACTGCTCTTCTCTTTCAAGTGGGACAATGTGTTTCTCTCTGCACATTCCTTAAAAACAGAAGTTGGCTGTTATTACAAAGACTTAGAGAAATTACAGTTTTCAAGTGATTCTACAGAACTATGTTGAATCACTGACACACACAAACTCATTTCACCTGGTTTCTAAAAATAGTCAGGGGCACTTGGCTAGGTAATCTTACAGAATTACAAGTTACCCAGGTTAAAACTCAGTTTAGGCATCACCCACATTTCTTCAGTCCTACACAGAATTTAGTGAGAACAATCAGTGTGCTAAGGATGACCAACAGAGGTGATACAATAAACTCCTACCAAAAAAAAAAAGGAAAAAAAGTGCTGATGTTCCCACCAATACAAGGTCCTTACAAAGCTCCCTGCCCATATGCAGTACTCCAGTCTTCTCTCTTAATGGTTGGGTTCTAACACAGTATGTATCAGCCTAAGAATACAGAACAAGTGAAAGCTAACAACGGGAAGAACAGCAACTAACACTACTGAACAGCTTCAGTTTTATGTAAGAGAAGTTGTCCTTGCTTTATGAACTTTTACAGAAAGGTCAGCTTGTCAAACAGAGCTTTACACTCCAGGAAGTGCACATCATTAGAAAAACCTATACAATCTGGACACTAGCAAATATCAAAAATCACTTTACCTCCTCGCTCTTTGACTTGTGAAGAACAAATCCTTTTTTCCATTGCCCATCAGCACCCTCATTTGGTTTACGGATGTTGAACTCAACCTTTGCACGATCCTTACTTTGAATAGCTTTCCATTCGTCCAGGGTCATTTCCTTAGGACCTTCCTCCTTAACTTCTTCAACCTCATTTTCCCTGCAGTAAATTCATGGATATTACTTACGATCATGACTTAGAACTCATTCCCTATAGACAGTGAATTCAAAAGCAGTTCTCATCAGCACCAAATTATAATAAACATTATCTATACACACACACTGTAATGTCATTATTTTTTTTCAGACTTATGTATTAAATACTCAATTCCAACACTCAACAAGCACACATGAAAATTTATCTCCTTTAGCTAAATGAAAACTGCTAAAACTCACAACCAGACACCTTTAAAAATGTAAATGGCGACCACAGTAACACTGTTAAAGTTAACACTGAGCCTTGCTGCCTATTTTCAGTATTAATGGCAGCTGCATCTGCAGATATAAAAGCTTATTATTCCCAGAGAGATGATCTGGAGCTGTCCTCCCCTGTTCCAAGAGACCTGCCTCCCCATGTGTCTAGTTGGGCACTTGCTCTTACCGTAATCCTCAAGATCCTGTTGTTGATCTGCACACTGCTTCTTCTACTCAATTAAAGGCAGCTATTAGTACTCCAGGTAACCATAACAATTACTACTTGTGGCTAACTTGAGAAAATAACTGCATACAAATGCAGTTCCTTGGGAGATGCATCACCTCATTGTGAAGTCTGGTGCCCCTCGCTTCTGCCAAAGAGCTGTTTTTAAGTAAAACACACAACCACTATGTTCAGTGACAGATCATTTTCCAGCTACTCAGGCACTCAATCCTCCAGTCATTCTTTGGTGTGTTTATGCAACTCCATTTGATTTATGAGCTATTATGACATTATAGAAAAGCAGTGCCATGTATGTGCAGCAAAATCATCACAAAAGCCTCAATTCGAGAGGAAAAAGTCCATCCTGCAGCCATGAGTTGATGTAATAACACAAAGGGTTTATGTCAAAACTAGCCTATTTCATTTCACTCAGTGTAGGAGAGAGTGACTTTTTGTGATACATGCAGAGCAGAGCCATGCTTACTGCTCACTGCAAAGGTACTGCCCCACTTGGCATTCTCCTTATTGTGTCAAGCATCCTACAGCTCCACTGAAGCATTTAGAGATCCAGAACAGCCAACTTGGAAATGAAGCTGTGTGAGGATGCTTCCCTGGAAAGATAACCGATGGATTTCAACAGAAGACTTATATACTCAAAGCAGAATATATCTCCTGTAGATTTCCAGAAGAAAACAACCCACACAGATGGCCTGCAGAATGCTGCAGACACTGAGCCACCCTCGTGCGGATCAGTAGCAAGGTCAAGCAGCAGACACCACTACTAATAGAGCCAGGAAACACAAAATGTCACAGAAACATAGAATGTTGTGGGTTGGAAGGGACTCCAAAGATGACCCAGTTCCAACCCCCAACATGGGCACACAGACCTGCAGTACTCTTCCCCCCCCCCCCAACACAAACTGCATGCATTTTCTGACCACTGCTGTAGCTGTAATTCCTTAGAACTGCTCAGGTTCTTACAATGCACAAGGCAACCTTAACCACAGGCATCTTCAACCCTGTTCAAGTGACAGCACATAGCAGTTAGTTAGAGCACATCCCAGCCTAACCCTCCACTCAGTCACTGCTTCACCAGAAACCAAAGCTACTAGCAAGGAGATCCAGCTGCAGAGGATTCCACATTACAAATCTTGGGCAAACAAGCATTTCAAATGTTTCCTATTGTTTGCCGTTGAATCCATGACAGCACACACACTCATTAATACTGCATATCCATAAAAACTTGTATCCCTCTAAATCAGCTCCAAGTAACTAAGCTGTGGGAGTTACCCCATTCCCTGACTAGTTGCTTCTTTCCCCTTAACAGTGTCCAAGCAGATACAGAAGCAAGGGAGTTAACTTCTCAGAGAACTGCCCACATGCACAGAAGATGGAAAGAGTGAGAGACAACGTTTCTTCCACAGGCCAGCCACACAGCCTCAGCAGTTGTTCTGAGAAACTAAGTGCCTCCCATTGGCAGAACATTCCGTCCCCTGGTTGTTCTAGGTAGTCATGAGCATGGCTGCTTTTGGATTCAGTACTTACAGTTGTAATGTGTAATCTTGGGATTACAACAGGTTATTAATAACTAAATCTGAAAGCGACCTAAGAGCTAACCAATAGTGTAAAGATAACTTCTAGATGCCACATTTTCACAAGAGCTTTTCAGCAGCATCATGACTGATTTTGTGACTGATTTTGAATATGGCAAAACAGAAGTGGGGAAACTATCAGGAGGTAAAAGCAAAGCAGCAATACCTTTGAGGCAATCAGGGAACGTGATAGAGGGGGCACACTCACTTGTTTTCAGAATCAGCAGGCGGATGCTCCTCTCCCTCTGGCGTTTCCTCAGTTACAGCAGACTGATCCAATTCACTGTAATTACAGTTGGGTTTTGTTTGTTTTGCTGTTTAAGCTCATGCCTATTTAAAACCATGCAAGATGAATACCTAAGCTCTATAGTATGCTTACATAGCTTGCTATTCTTTTTAATTCACTAAGAATTAGTGCTCCCCCTGCCTTTTAAACTCTCTGCTCTCCTTGTTCCCCTGTTTGTCCCCAACACTGAGTAGTAGCCATTCTGAATGCCTTCCAACAAAGCTCAAGACAAAACATCTGGATATTAAAAACTATATTCATAGTTATATATTTATATTCAGTGTAATGCTTGAAAAAAAAAAGCCTGTTTGATTTTTAGTAAAAGGATTGTTCAAAGAACAATACAAGATGGTCCCCTGCTCTAAACTTCCCCAAAATCCTGGTTTTAGACATGGCAGCCATCTCACACATCCATAATTCACTACATTCTGCAGTCAATGGCTTCTTTCAACGTTTGCCACAAACTCCCAAAATCTGAAGGGAAAAAAGGCCACCAAATCTTGACATTTTGCAGGCTGTAAGAGCTAGGACTGAACATTCTGACAGACTCCTGAGCAATCAGTGATTACTCACGTGAGTTCATCTTTGACAGTTCCCCAGTTGTGTGATCCGCTGCCACCTCGCTTGTCCTCGTGCTTTAGGCCGCTGAAATGTGAATGTGAAACAGAACTAACAAAACTGAGTTAACATTATAGTGTCCAGATACAGAAATTCAAAGACATTTTGAAACGTCTGTGAATAGTAAAGAATGGCTAAGGAAGCTCTAGGAAAAGGTAAAGACTTACGATCTATCGCTGCCACTATGTCTGTCAAATTCACGTTTGCCACGAGAGTCAAACCCATCTCCTCTGCCCATCCCACGGCCACGGCCACGTCCTCTTCCAAGTCCACCGCGTCCACGCATCGGTCGGTCCAGGATGGGTCTACACAAAGCAGTCACACTTCAGCACTTCCCCCCCAGGCTTACAACACAGCTTTCAACTTTTTCTTCTTATGCAAATTTGGTTCACTTACTTTGCCTTTGATTATTACTCACTGTATTTATGTGTGCACTTCAAGTCTTGGGGAAAATCCTCTCGACCACGAAGGTGGCCAAACATTGGAGCAGGCTTCTGAGCGAGGTGCTTAGCACCACACTCCTGTCGGTGCTTTATGGGCACCAGGATAATGCCCTAATTAACACGCTTCAGCTTTTGGCTAGCCCTGCAGCAGTCAGGCTCCTGGACCTGAGGACCTTTACAGGTCTCTCCCTTCCAACTGAACTAATTCTGGTTACGTGCAGTCTAATTTCAGTGCTAAACTATAGGACCGTAGGAAAACCATACGTAATGCTGCTCTCCACATTTTAGTAACCAAACAAATGCTTTGGTTGTGCCTCCTGCCCACCGCTCCCAAATTTAGTGTTCATATTGCATTACATCACTCACTGATGCCACCATCTCCTGTTCAGGAGATCCTGTCCACCTTACCTTTAAAAGCATTTCAACGCTGACCACTAAAATGCTAACATTTGAATATTATTTCCAACAATCTCTTGTATTCTGGACACAAGGTGACACTCGGCTCCCTTCAGCCACGAGCTGGCTTCGTTACTTCCAGACCCGAAGCCACCAGAGCCGAGGAAGTGTGAACACCTCCATGGACAAACACGCAGTGACCTGAGGCTCACTGTTCAACTGAACGGACCTCATCCTACAGGCAAGATCTATGCTTCAGTTCCTCTTCTGACCTCTGTGCTGTGGATTTTCAGAAATAACCTGAGTTATCTTACTGATTTATACCGCGCTTTCTGACAAGCCAAAGGAACTGTTCGCATAACGTGACTCCTGGCTGAAAACTTGAGCCACATTCATACACAAAATCACGCAATAGGAAAGCACTCTGTGCTGACACAGGTGCCTCTTCTGACTGACATTCAATTGCTTGAATTCTAACGGTTTTTGCTCAGCTTTGAAGCTTAGTAGCAGGAGAAAGGACAGCTCTGCTCTGGAGTATCACCAAGTTCTGCATCACACAAGGCACGTTCTTACTTATCGACAGAGAATTCTCCTCCTTCGCCCTTCTCATCGCCAGGTTTATCAAATCGGCGCTCACGAGGAGGTCGTCTCTCGGGTCTCCTGTCAATGGGTTTGCCTTCGCCCTGCTGCTGCTGCTGCTGCTGATCAGGCCTCCTGCCAATGCGCCTTATCCCTGCAACAGGAGCACAACACACCAACGGAATGCAGAGCTGCTCCGGGACAGATATGACAGCACTGTCAAACAAGACCGGTACAAGCTGGAATTCAGGCTTTTCTTCTGACCCTGTGACCGCCCCATCTCAGAAACGATACCTTTTTAAGAAGGACACTGCAGATCATTTGAGTCTAACTGATGTTTCCATGCAGCATGTCACTCAAGCTGCATTTTGTCCAAGCATACGCTCTTACAGTACTGTGGGAAACAAGACCTGTCAGAGCACACAACCACCACAGCTCCGTGTTCAAACCATCGGCTTTCAAAGAAGGATCAGGATGAGCAAGTTTTGTGTTCTTTCTCCAAAGGGCACTTTTCAGGTAGAACATGTGCTTCCTATTTGATGTGCACCAAAACAAGGGCAGCAGCTTCCCCAGAACCAAGTCCCTACGACACTCACCCTGTTTCATCCCACCACGCTCTGCCTCCAAGCGTTTAATCACACGGAGCACCCCAGGGCTGCACTGTTCAGAGGGCTGCCCCCCCCCAGCCCGGTGGTACCCACACCCTACAAACAGGGCAGCATGGCTCAGAGCCTCAGGATGACTCGAGCTCCTGCTGCTCACAGCCCCGCGTGCTGGCGGACAAAGGCTCAGTTGGCAGCGTGCTGCACACAGCCGAGCGCTGCGCTGCCACCCTCCCTTCCTACCCCTTCTGCAAATGGCAAGGATAAGCACTGTGTGCCCCACCTTCCCCACTACAACACCTGAAGGGTCTTGTAAGCACTTCCTCGCTCATCTTCATTACTTTTTAGAATGACCTGCACCAACTCCTTCATCTGCCATCGCATCGCCACATTTCCCAAACACACAGGGAACAAAACCCTCAGCAAACCACCATCCCCAGGGCTGCCTCAAAAAACAGAGCTCTCTGCTATTAAAAAAAAAAAAAAGCCAGTTTTGAATATTCCCAAAGACAGGAGCTCCTGCCGAACAAGCAGTGCCGCACCTGGGTGGGGCCCCAGAAGTTACAGCTGTAATGATATCCACGCCAACACACACCCAGACCAACAACATCTCCTCACCTGACACTCCATCTGCATGGCAGGCACTGCTTGCTCAGTAAGGCTGCCTCCCCTCCAGCACAAACACAGCGGCCTCAACCCCCCTCGTTCCGAGGAGAACCCGCACACTGAGAAGGGCCCCTTGGCTGCAGAGGCACAGCAGAGCCAGCCACACAACGTGCAATCCGATGTCAAGTGCAGCACCGTGTGCCTGGAGCTCCTGGGAGCCGAACCACACCGCGTTATCCCTCGGTACTGCAGAACCCACGAGCAGCAACGCACTGCACCTCGCAGGGCACTGCTGCAGCAGCAGGCCAGGACGTCTGCTTCACTGCCGCCTAACAAGCCACAAAAGACTCCTTGTCACAACAAAGCACTGCAGCTCCTGAGCTGTCTCCCAAGGACCCAGACCCTGTGTGCTGGCCCAGCACGCTGCCGTGTCTCACCGCGTGGGCTCCCACCTGACCCACACCCGGGGAGGACACGAGCACCAAGGAAACCACCAGTCACCACAAAGCCCTGCACTCCTCCCCAGGAAAAAACCTCCTCGGCATCGCACTGGGAAACACAGAACATCTATAAGAAAAGAGTGCTGCATCAGATCCCAGCCGCCGCTCAGCGAGCTCTCACTACCCAGCAGTGCACCTTCTAGCATCGTGTATTAACTTCTCTTTCTCAAAAGCCGGTGTAACCCAAGCCCCCGCACGGGGTGCTGCACGGCCACCTGCGCCACAAAGCCGCCGCTCGTCATGCGGCTCTCTGCCGCACCGACCCC